>NC_137676.1:11748150-11763150 GCF_963989245.1 Nansenia antarctica
AGGTCTGTAACGGATGAATAAGCCGTAGAGTGTTTGTTCCTGTGGAATAGTCCTCTGTGGTGCGGAGCGATAGACTGACATGAAAGGAGACAGAAGACTCCCTACAGGAGCAAATCCTCTACACACACACACACACACACACACACACACACACACACACACACACACACACACACACACACCCCCCCACACACACACACACACACACACACACACACACACACACACAACTTCCCTTTACTCTTCTGTGGAAGTGGGGGGGGTTAGCTAGCTGCTATCGCTGTCCTCAGATGTGTTTGTGTGTGTGTGCGTGTGTGTGTGCGTGTGTGTACGTGTGTGTGTGTGTGAGAGAGCAGGTGAGGGACAGGCACAGGCCGGCGCCGTGGGGTGGGGGACTGTCGATAGGGGGGTTGGGGGGGGGGGGGGGGGTCGGTAGCTGTATGACTGTGAGTTGCTGAGAGAGAGGGAGAGAGAGAGACTCCAGAACTCTGTGGATTCTAGAACAATGGGACTCTAAAGCTAACCAACCACAGCTAGCAGGGGGAGAGGGGGAGGGGAGGAGAGAGAGGGAGAGGGAGAGAGGAAGGGAGAGAGGAAGGGGGAGAGAGAGAGAGAGAGAGAGAGAGAGAGAGAGAGAGAGAGAGAGAGAGAGAGAGAGAGAGAGAGAGAGAGAGAGAGAGAGAGAGAGAGAGAGAGAGAGAAGGAACAGGTTTGTTTATATGAGTTCAGTAGAGAATTAGGTTTCCCTCCCCTGGGCAGGGGCTTTTCAGTGTGAAAAGAGAGGGAGAAGGAGGAGTAGAAGAGAGGGAGGGGAGGAGGAGGAGGAGGAGTAGGGTGGCTCAGTAACAACAGGGTGACTGGTACTGGAGGTGTTGACTGTAGAACCTGAAACCAGTCATCTATGCACTATGAGCTACAGTGACTATGGTCTGTCTGTCTGTCTGTCTGTCTGTCTGTCTGCCTGTCTGCCAGTCTGTCTGTCTGTCTGTCTGTCTGTCTGTCTGTCTGTCTGTGTATCTGTAGTAATGATGAAAGCGAGAGAGAGAGAGAAATAGAATAGAAATAGAAACACACTAAAGAAATGTTTTATTTTCTATTATTTTCTATAAAGAAATTTTCTATTTCTTTATATTTCACTAAAGAAATAGAAACACACTAAAGGTTAGCTTTTTCATGTGGATATAAACAGACAAGTCAGTGTTCATCTTGGCAGAGAGGTGCATGTACTGCAGGTTAGCATTTCATATGGAACTACAGTAGGCGGGTTAGCATCTCATATAGACTCTATTATAGAGCCACTATAGGCAAGTTAGCATTAGCATATCATATGGAACTACTGATAAGTTAAACATATGCCATCTGGAAGTGCGATTTCTCCTCCTTCCTCCTCCCTCCTCCCTCCTGCCTCCTCCCTCCTGCCTCCTCCCTCCTCCCTCATCCCTCATCCCTCCACCTCCATCACTCCTCTCTAGAGGTACCTAGAGACAAATGACAGGAAATGCCTGTGTGTGTGTGTGTGTGTGTGTGTGTGTGTGTGTGTCCCTCTACCCCATGTGTTTCTCACAGGAGAGGAGAGGACAGGGGTCAGCTGTACATCTCGGTTGAAGGGGAAGAGAAATGGCTTCCTACTCTCTCTCACACACACACACACACACACACACACACGCACACACGCACACACGCACACACGCACAGTAGACTAAGCCAGATGCCGTACACAGGTTATACAGAGGGTACACAGGAAGCACAATTATAATTTAAGTCATTGATTGTCAGTTTGATAGAGCCAGGACCAGAGGGTACAACATCACTACTACTCTAATGTACTGTGTGTGTGTGTGTGTGTGTGTGTGTGTGTGTGTGTGTGTGTGTGTGTATGACTAAGTACATGACTACAGGTCTGTCATGTTCTCTCTAAGTAGAGCCACATGTGTGTGGGTTCAGCTCACATCTGCTGCTGTTCTGGCTCCAATACAGAACAGCCATGCCACAGACCATCTGGCCACACACACACACACACACACACACACACACACACACACACACATACACACACACACACACACACACACACACACACACACACACCGCATTAATCAGTAATTGGTAACCAGTACGTTCATCAAACCCACAGCATGACTGACTGCGCCCTACATCTGCTTAACATATGGGCTGCTGTGTCCAGTCCCAGCCCTCCCAGTCCCAGTCCCAGTCCCAGTCCCAGTCCCAGTCCCAGTCCCAGTCCCAGTCCCAGTCCCAGTCCCAGTCCCAGTCCCAGTCCCAGTCCCAATAATACATGACATGACTATATCAGTAGTTCCTTATGAGGTGCCAATCCTAACCTGCCTACAGTAGTTCTCTATGAGATGCCCCAGCCCCTGCCCCACGCTACACAGACAGAGACCCAAGAAAAGTTTGGGGGGGGAGGAGAGGAGGAGAGAGGGAGGAGAGGAATAAGGAGGGTGGGAGGGATGTGGGGAGAGACAGCTGAAGGTTGTTTGGATGTGGGAGTGGACAGCTCATCAGTGCAGACGAGAGGGAGAGAGAGAGAAGGGAGGGAGGGAGAGAGAAGGGAGGGAGAGAGAAGGGAGGGAGATAGAGAAGGGAGGATGGAGAACATGTAAGCTAATTAGTGAGAGAGAGGGATGGAGGGAGGGAGGGAGAGAGACAGGGAGAGGTTTACAAATAAAGGGCTGTTGACTTTTCCCTGCCCTGGTAGAGAGATTGGAGAGTGCCCTAGGCTGGTCCTGCTCTATACTTATCCCTTATCCGACGTCCTCCTACCTCTCTCACCCACACACTGCCTCACAGCTCAGGTATGCTGTATAGTGTGTAGTGTATTAGTGTGTAGTGCAGTAGTGTGTAGTGTGTAGTGTGTCATGTATTAGTGTGTAGTGTGCCGTAGACTGTGTGTAGTGTAGTAGTCTGTAATGCAGTAGTGTGTAGTGTATTAGTGTGTTGTGTATTAGGGTGTAGTGCATTAGTGTGCAGTAGGCAGTGTTTAGTGTATTAGTGTGTAGTGTGTACTGTTGGAGTGTATAGTGTATTGGTGTATTAGCGTGCAGTATGAAGTGTTTAGTGTGTAGTGTTGTAGTGTATTAGTGTGTACTGTGTAGTGTATAGTGTATTAGTGTGTACTGTGTAGTGTATAGTGTATTCGTGTGTACTGTGTAGTGTATAGTGTATTAGTGTGTACTGTGTAGTGTATAGTGTATTAGTGTGTACTGTGTAGTGTATAGTGTATTAGTGTGTAGTGTGTAGTGTTGTAGTGTGCAGTACGCAGTGTAGTGTAGTGTAGTGTTGTAGTGTGCAGTAGGCAGTGTAGTGTAGTGTAGTGTGTAGTGTAGTGTGTAGTGTTGTAGTGTATAGTGTAGTAGTGTGTAGTGTATTAGTGTGTGATGTGTAGTGTATTATTGTGTAGTGTAGTAGCGTGTAGTGTGTAGTGTATTAGTGTGTAGTGTGCAGTAGGCAGTGTAGTGTAGTGTGTAGTGTAGTGTATAGTGTAGTAGTGTATAGTGTATTAGTGTATAGTGTAGTAGTGTGTAGTGTATTAGTGTGTAGTGTAGTAGTGTGTAGTGTGTAGTGTATTAGTGTGTAGTGTGCAGTAGGCAGTGTTTAGTGTGTAGTGTATTGGTGTATTAGTATGTCGTGTGCAATAGTGTGTAGTCTGCAGTGTAGTGGTGGTGTGTAGTGTATAGAGTGTACGATGTAGTGTGTAATGTGCAGTGTGTAGTGTATAGAGTGTATTCTGCCGTGTGTAGTGTGCAGTGTAGTGTGTAGTATATTATTATGGTCTGTCCACACCAACATGGTGTCATATCCTTTTCTGATTTGAGTCTCTGATGAGTTCTGATGACCTGAGTGTTTACTACAGTAAACAGCGATACAGCAGCTGTGTAAGTACGGCCTGTATCAACTTCATAGTTGTGCCTTTATTCTGGTGAAAGCTATTATCTCTCCTTCATCTTGTAGCTCTGTGTGTGTGTGTGTGTGTGTGTGTGTGTGTGTGTGTGTGTGTGTTGGTGTTTGTTTTAGTGATTGGTTGCAGTGTTTGACCTGGTAGAAGGTCCAGACAGCAGTCACTGTCTCGTCTCGTCTCTGTCGCCTCGTCGGTCACAGAGGAATGTTTCACGTTAATGTCACTTTGTCCCTCTTCCCCCGTCCCCCACCCCACCCCACAGTCCCCAAACATCAGTGACATCTAATTGGGATCATCTGTCGACCTCTCCACCCGACATCAAAACTCACACTGGAATAGCCTGTTGGCTGAGAATCACATTTCACTGTAAAGCAAGGTAGGCATGGCTAGTTCAACAGTACAGTATTTCCCCTGTTGCGTGGCTAGGCTAAGCTAGCTCAACAGTACAGTATTTCCCCTGTTGCGTGGCTAGGCTAAGCTAACTCAATAGTACAGCAGTTTCCCAATTGAGTGGCTAGGATAAGCTAGCTCAACAGTGTCCACTGTGTATAGCAACAGCAGGACCTTGTTAGCTCTGAGATATGACCCCCCACCCCCCCACAGCTGTCTGCCTGCATTCCTCTCTGCCTATCCATGTATGGGTACAAGGAGAGAGAGACAGACAGAGAGAGAGAGAGAGAGAGAGAGAGAGAGAGAGAGAGAGAGAGAGAGAGAGAGAGAGAGAGAGAGAGAGAGAGACACTGACACAGAGGGCTGAGAGGAGATCTGCTGCCTAATCTCCCACTTTCTACAGACAGACAGACAGACAGACAGACAGACAGACAGAGAGACAAACAGGCAGACAGGCAGGCAGGCATTCAGACAGGCAAACAGGCAGATTTTTTATTTTTTATTTATTTATTTAGCACACAGTAAAAAAAATATTCATACATGCAATAACCGTAATACATCATAGGTAGAGTAGGTGCAAGGAAGACAAGAAACCCTGAGGGGCTTATCGAGCATCTCCCTTGATCATTTGAATTTGATTAACAGTTAATGAAAAAATTAATCAAGGAAAAATAAAAAAATGACAGAACAAAATAAAGAGATCAATAAAGAACAAAACAAAGATCAATAAAGAACAAAACAAAAAAACAAACCTAAAATGGTAAATGGACTGCACTTATATAGCGCCTTTTTTGCTGGTCCAAAGAGCTTTACAACGGCCTCTCATTCACCCATTCACACACACATTCACACACCAATGGCAAACGAACAAACGAAAGAACGGGAAAAACATATGAGAAATTAAAGTAAAGATAAGTTTACATAGTATACTTTACATAAGAGAAACAAATTAGGTAAATCAATCGTGATCAAGGAATAGGTGTTGTTTGAAGTAGGGTGAGAGGTCAAAGAAATGAGAAGGGAGTTGATTAAATACTTTGGCTCCTCTGAAGTGAAGACTAAATTGAGACAAGGATGTATGAGTGGATGGCAATAAGAGTTGACTCTTATTTCTTGTATTGTAAGAATGATTTTCGATTCGATTTTCGATTTGATCGAATGGTTGATGGTTGAAGCAAGGTATTCAAGGTTGCTGTGAGAATGGAAAATGCTTGTGTGAACAAGATTGTTGACAGAACCTTGGAAACTTTACATAAAACATTAATACATCAGAAATATGAGAGGTCCAAGGATAGACCCTTGGGGGACTCCACATTTAATATCCAGTTTGGGGGAGTCAAATCCCTTAAATGAAACATTGTTTCCTCTCCTTCAGGTAACTGGCAAACCATAGAAGTGGGATATCCAAGTGGGATATCCAAGTGGGATGATTTTAGTTTTAATAAGATTATCTCATGGTCTATGGTATCAAATGCCTTGGACAAGTCAAAGAATACTACAATTTTATATTCTTTCCTATCCTGAGCTTTATATACAGTAGTTCATCAGTTAGGTAATTCCTCCACCAGAGAGCCACTTACTTATAGACTTATGAATCAACAAACAATCTCAACATTTAAAGCTCAACTCCAACATACGTGCTGGGACGCTGTACTAAAGAATGTTGATCCCCAACAGGATTATACACTATTACACTATACACTATACACTTACCACAGCTACGCAGATGACACTCAGCTCTTCCTGTCCCCCCCTCTGACCTACATGTGGCAACACGTGTCTCTGCATGTCTCGCTGACATCTTTACATGGATGTCAGCCCACCATCTCAAGCTCAACCGTAACAAGACTGAGCTACTCTTTATCCCTGGGAAAGCCTGCCCTCTCCAAGACTTCTCAATCACAGTGGATTACACTACTGTAACCCCCTCCCAGACAGCCAAGAACCTTGGAGTGATCCTGGACAACCGCCTATCCTGTGCGGAGAATATCGCAGCGACAGCACGGTCCTGCAGATTCTTCCTTTACAACATCAGAAGGATACGATCATTCCTCACCAGAGAAGCAGTGCAACTCCTGACCCAATCACTGGTCATCTCCCGCCTTGACTATTGCAATGCACTCCTGGCCGGGCTCTGCCATCAGACCTCTTCAGCTCATCCAGAATGCTGCTGCCCGTCTGGTATATAACCTCCCCAAACGTTCTCATGTCACCCTCCTCCTTCGCACCCTTCACTGGCTCCCGATAGCAGCTCGCATCAGATTCAAGACCCTGGTGCTTTCCTACCAGGCAGCAAAAGGGACAGCCCTTGCATACCTGCAGGCAATGGTCACCCCCCAAACTTCAGCCCGTGCACTCCGCTCCTCCACCTCTGCTGGCCGACTGGTCCCACCACCTCTACGCTGCCCGGTCACGTCTCTTCACTACACTGACTCCCTGCTGGTGGAATGAACTGCCCACAGCTGTCAGAACTGCAGAGTCACTACCCATCTTCCGTCGGAGATCTCTTCAGGCTACACCGTAACTGCTCCTCCTGAGACATTACTACCCCCAGCACTGTGTCTCCTAAGACACCTGCTTTTCCCCTATACTATGCCTCCTAAGACTTTGACTGCCCCCCTTGCTCCAGTGAAAAATGACGACGACTGCCAATGGCCCCTGGCCTGAGCTAGATCACTCTTCCTGCTAGATCTGGTGAATTGATGATTCACTTGCTTAGTCAATTGTATCGATTGTAAGTCGCTTTGGAATAAGGCGTCTGCTAAATGCCAAAAATGTAAATGTAAATGTAAACTTACCAAGCAATACAATCATTATTTTCCAAAAAAGAAAAAAAAAATGAAAAGAGATTTCTCATAGAAATAAACTCAACCACATGGTCAGATCCGCAAAGAAGAAATTCTATGCTGATGAAGTGGTCAAAAGCAGCAACAACATGAAAGCCCTGTGGTCCAAATCATTTCCCACTGAGTCCTGGCGATAAGCCAATATCGGACCCCACAACAATTGCCTGTAAATTTAACTAATTCTTTACCGAAATTGGTCCAACCCTTGCCAGTCAAATTCCAAATGTTGATGAGAATCCGATTAAATACATGGAATCAACCATCTCTGATACTTTTACTCTTACTCCAGTTACTGAACAAGAGATACATAACATAATCTCATCTCTCAAAAATACTTCTCCTGGTCATGACAAATTTGATACCAGACTGGTTAAAGAATCTGCAAGCTGGATTGTAAAACCCCTTTGTCATATCTTTAACTTGTCTTTTTCCAAAGGTATTGTTCCACAGGAAAACAGATGACCCCACAATATTTAGCAACTCCCGCCCAATTTCCATACTACCAGTCATGTCAAAAATTCTAAAGAAACTTGACTATAATAGATTGTTTCCTTAATAACCACAATATCCTAAGTGAACATCAGTATCAGTCACATTCAACTTACATCCAGATGTCTGATGTCAGATTAACTGAGTTGAGATGGTAAACTCACTCCTCAAATTCAAATACCAAATTCAAATACCTATATACGCTATCTATAGCGTAGCTGGTTTACATCCGGTATTTGAGGATATGGTCTTGTGTGTTGGCCGAGACTTGATTGGAGTAACTTGAATTGCGGGGCGACTGTTTGCAACAACCTGACGTCTGTTTCAGAGACACACTCTCTCATCCTCTACAGCACCTTCCAGATGTCTGATGTCAGGGAGAATGGCTTTTAGAAGTGGATGTAATCTGGTGGACGGGGAAGTCATCTCCCTCATCCCCTGGACACACACACACACACACACACACACACACACACACACACACAAACACACAGGATAAAAGAGTTGAGGAGAGGCCCTGAAATGACGGTGTCCATCAGTGACCTCCCCCTCCCCGCTGTCCCCCAACTCCCCTCTGCACACACACACACACACACACACACACACACACACACACACACACACACACACACACACGCACACACACTTTGAGAGAGTGCCAAGTCAACGACCAAAATAGCTATCATGTTACGCCTGGATGAGCTTTCTCTGCGTCTCTGAGAAGGTCTACATCCTCTCTCTCACTCTCTCTCCATCTCACTATCTTCCCCCCCCACTGTGGGTTTTCAGGGGGTGTATGTGTGTATTTTTGTTGTGTGTGTGTGTGTACGTGTGTGTGTGCACAAGTGTGTGTGTGTGTGTGTGTGTGTGCGTACGTGTGTGTGTGTGTGCGTACGTGTGTGTGTGCATGTGTGTGTGTATGTGTGTGTGTGTGTGTGTGTGTGTGTGTGTGTGTGTGTGTGTGTGCGTGCGTGCGTGTGTGTGTGTGTGTGTGTCTGTGTTGTGTTCCTGCCTGGCACCAGTATGAGATTTGTCCCTCTGCCAGACACACACACACACACACACACACACACACACACACACACACACACACACACACACACACAGGTTTCCTCCAGAGGGAGATTGTCAGGTTGGTGTTGCTGCTCTCTGGGAAAACCTCCCAGGCCTGTTCCCATGAGGCCAGAGGGCTTAATGTACATGATATTCAAACTGACATCACTGGATACTGAACACCGCTCTGTATGCTAGGGTACGCTTACTGAATGTGCCTGCTCTGGGTCTGTGTTGCTGTACATTCTAGAACTGTGGCTGATACATTCTAGATTCTAGAACTAAGGAGTTTCATTCTAGATTCTAGAACTAGTGCTGATAATAATAACTTCAATAATAACTTTTATTTGTATAGCACTTTTCCTGCAAACGTTGCAGCTCAAAGTGCTTTCATATTTGTTATGATACTTTCTAGATTCTATAACTTCCTGTGTCTATAGAGCGTATTAATAGCACCTGTTATAGACAGCCTGTCAGTAAGCCCCCCTCCCCGCCCACCCCCCCCTCTCCTCCCCCCTCCCTGGTATTCAGACCGGGGGTTCCCCCCTGCCCCCCTTTCACAAGACCTTTCTCAGGATGTCCACTGGCATGGTTGACGGCTGTGGGGTGTTATAAAAAATATATTTTCACACCCACACACAGGTCATCCACCACCAAGCTCTACACACATGTGCGCAGGCTTGCGTACACACACACACACACACACACACACACACACACACACACACACACACACACACACATGCTCGGACACACATAGCATTTGGACTCCTGTGTGTATGTGGGGGAGGTTTGATTAGGGTTAAGGATTAGGGTTTAGGTTACTGGTTTGATTATGGTTAGGGTTAAGGTTAGGTTAGGGTTAGGGTTAATGGGATGCTGAGTGAGCGCTTCTGTCTGAAGCACACTTCCTCTGTAGGCATCTCTCACAGAGCAGCTGATAAGAGAGCTGGGGAGGGGAGGGAGGGAGAGAGGGAGGGAGGATGGGAGAGAGAGGGAGAGGTTTGTTTTTTAAGAGACAGATACGGCCCATCCAACTGTGATGTCACATCCTGTCTTTTGTTCACTTCCTCTTCCTCCAGTGCTGGCCTCAGCCATTGCCCAGCAGCCAGACCACGCCCACGGCTGTACCCAAGGCAGCTGTTACCCGGCAACTGGAGATCTGTTGGTGGGGAGAGAGAACAGTCTGAAAGCTTCGTCTACCTGTGGTGCCAGGAGGAGGGAACCCTACTGTATAGTCAGCCACCTCCAGGTGTGTGTGTGTGTGTGCGTGTGGTGTGTGTGTGTGTGTGTCTGTGTGTGTGTCTGTGTCTGTGTCTGTGTCTGTGTCTATGTGCGTGTGTGTGTATGTGTCTCCGACATCCTCTCTGACCTTTCACCTCTGACCCCTGTGTAGGATGAGAAGAAGTGTTTCCATTGTGACTCCCGGCGTGCCTACGACCTGGTCTACAACACCATCAGCCACCGCGTCACCAACGTCATCACAACGTACAAACCTCACCGCAAGAAGTCCTGGTGGCAGTCGGAGAATGGTGAGGGGACGTTGTGTTCACAACCATGTCAATTTAGACACAGATATTATATATAGCCTAGATATATGGCAGACTGGCAGACGGCAGACTGGCAGCAGTGACTGTGTGTGTGTGTGTGTGTGTGTGTTATGTATTAAGTTATTAATATGCTGCTGTTGAGGGTGAGAGGGGGGGAGAGAGGGAGAGAGAGGGAGGGAGAGGGAGGGAGAGAGGCAGCGAGACAGACAGACAGACGGAGGGGGAGAGACAGACAGACAGGGAGGGAGAGAGGCAGCGAGACAGACAGACAGACGGAGGGGGAGAGACAGACAGACAAAGAGGGAGATGGGAGAAAGAGAGAGAGAGGAGGAAGGATGAAGGAGACAGAAGAGTGGAAGATAGAGAGAGAGAGGATATAGAGGGAGAGAGGGAGAGTCTTGTCAACAGCACAACTGGTTCCTGTCAGAGAAACAGGTCATGACCCCCGCCCCCCATGTCAGGTCTATTTCAGAGCTGTGGTGAAGACTATAGTACCATGCTTTAGCGGGGGTTAGGGTTGGGGAGCGGGGGGGGATTGGGGGGCGCTGACACTATTTATACTGCTTGGTCGCCATGGTGTTACTGGTGGGGGGGTTGATTATGTGACGGAGCACAGTAGGCTGCTTGTGCTGCACGTGTGTTGATGACCCCACAACCCTGGTCTCTGGCCCCAACTTCCTCCACCACTCCACTCCCCCCACCACCACCACCACCACCACCACCACCACCACCCACCCTTAAAACTGGGGAAGGCTAGGGGAAAAGGTTGAGACCCGTTGTCTGCTTGGAGAGCAGTTTTTGCCACTTCAGAACTTGTCAAGCACCGGATGTGTGTGTGTGTGTGTGTGTGTGTGTGTGTGTGTGTGTGTGTGTGTATGTGTGTGTGTGTGTGTGTGTTCCGTTCTGTTGGTGTAGTGTTCTAGTACCTATTAACTGTCTCTGCCAACCTCCCTCACACAACGTCTGAGATGGAAAAACATTTATTGTACTTTCTTTACCCTCTCCCACTCTCTGACTCAGTCACTCTCCCCCTCTCCCCCTCTCTCTCTCTCTCTCTCTCTTTCACTCCTTCTCCCTCTCCGTCTCTCCCTCCTCTAGCTGTGTCCCACCCTGCCTCTCCTTTCCTCTCCTTCCGTTTCCTTCCGGTTCTGTAAGACTTAGAGACTCACTCCCTTCTACCTCATATTACCATCTACAGCAGACAGACAGGCAAACAAACAGACAGACAGACAGACAGGCAAACAGACAGGCAAACAGACAGGCAGACAGACAGGCAAACAGACAGGCAAACAGACAGACAGACAGACAGGCAGACAGACAGGCAGACAGACAGGCAAACAGACAGACAGGCAGACAGACAGACAGGCAGACAGACAGACAGGCAGGTAGGCAGATAGACAGACAGACAGACAGGCAGGCAGACAGACAGACAGACAGACAGATAGACAGACAGACAGACAGACAGGCAGACAGGCAAACAGACAGACAGGCAGACAGACAGGAAGGCAGACAGGCAGACAGGCAAACAGACAGACAGGCAGACAGACAGGAAGGCAGACAGGCAGGCAGACAGACAGACAGACAGACTGGGTGTGATGAGAGTGTGTGTGATGGAAGACAGGGATCAGACAGACAGACAGACAGACAGACAGACACACAGACAGGCAGACAGGCAGACAGGCAGACAGGCAGACAGACAGACAGGCAGACAGGAAGGCAGACAGGCAGGCAGACAGACAGACAGACAGACTGTGTGTGATGAGAGTGTGTGTGATGGAAGACAGGGATCAGACAGACAGACAGACAGGCAGGCAAACAGGCAGACAGGCAAACAGACAGACAGACAGACAGACTTTGTGTGTGATGAGAGTGTGTGTGATGGAAGACAGGGATCAGGCAGACAGACAGACAGACAGACAGACATACTTTGTGTGTGATGAGAGTGTGTGTGATGGAAGACAGGGATCAGACAGACAGACAGACAGACACACAGACAGACACACAGGCAGACAGGTGCTAGTGTTTTGGATGTTTTGACTGTTCAGACTGTGTGTGATATCAGAGAAAAAGCCTCTGAGTTCTGTGCTTGATGAGATTGTGTGTGTGTGATGTGTGTGTGTGTGTGTGTGTGTGTGTGTGTGCGTGTGCGTGATGAGAGTGTGTGTGTGATGAAAGTGTGTGATTCACACCCAGAAGCCCTGCTTTGAGCTGCGTTGTGGCGTGTTGATACATTGACTGGGTGTAATTTCCTCAGAGGTTTTTCTTCTTAAGAATATCTCTGTTCTCCATGTTTCATGCGGCGAGGGAAATGCCCCTCAACTTTGTTGTTTAGAAGAACACACACACACACACCCTCACACACACACGCCCCGTCCCAGCTCCATGTGAATCAAGGCCCTCCAGGGTGGTGCTCAGGAAGTGTGTAGGCGTTACCCAGCATGCCCCACATCTAGCTGCCAAGGCTTCTTCCTGTTACACTGCCATTGGTCAAACAGATGCACAGGCAGACAGACAAGCAGACAAAGAGACAGACAGACAGGCAGGCATACAGACAGACGTGCAGACAGACAGACAAACAGACAGACAAACAGACAGACATGCAGACAGACAGACAGACAGGCAGGCAGGCAGACATGCAGACAGACAGACAGACAGACAGGCAGACAGACAGGCAGACAAGTAGACAGACAGACAGACAGACAGACAGACAGGCAGGCAGACAGGCAGGCAGACAGGTTACTAGTAGTGCTCACTGTGCTGTGTGTAGTGAAGTGTGTGTCCACTGAATATAACAGACTGGATGAAAGAATGAACAATGACACCATAAGGCTTCAGATATCCGTAACTCTTATCTTGACATATTCTTCTTCTCCCCCTCTCTTTCCCTCTTTCTCGCCCCCTCTCCCTCCCCCCTCCCCCTCTCTGTAGGAAAGTCTGATGTATTTGTGCAGCTGGACCTGGAAGCGGAGTTCCACTTCACTCATCTGATCATGACCTTTAAGGTTGGACATCTAACTCTATACTAGAGCTGCTTCTATCACATCTAACTCTATACTGGAGCTGCTTCTATCACATCTAACTCTATACTGGAGCTGCTTCTATCACACCTAACTCTATACTGAAGCTGCTTCTATCACATCTAACTCTATACTAGAGCAGCTTCTATCACACCTAGTTCTATACTGGAGCAGCTTCTAACACACCTACCTCTATACTAGAGAAGCCATTTACGCATGTAGCTCTATACTAGACAATACCCATTCCTTAGTACACAGCACATCAAGACATATCCCAAAGATATAAAAACGTATTTATTCTACTCTACTCCGTTCAATCCTTATTCTGAAAACTACAACTGTTTAATTTCCATATTTATTAGTCATTGACAGAGACGTGTTCTCCTCTCCTCTCACACAGACGTTCCGTCCCGCTGCCATGGCGATCGAGCGGTCAGCAGACTTTGGGCGCAGCTGGCAGGTGTACCGCTACTTCGCCTACGACTGCGCCTCCGTTTTCCCCGGGATCTCCCAGGGTCCTTTGCGTAAGGTTGATGATGTCATCTGTGAGTCGCGCTACTCGGACATCGAGCCGTCCACTGAGGGAGAGGTGAGTCTGATTGGCCAGAGGGAAACCACTCCAAGCTGATTGGTTAGAGGTTAAACGACTCAATGCTGATTGGTTAGAGGTTAAACTACTCAATGCTGATTAGTTAGAGGTTAAACTACATGCTGATTGGCAAGAGATTAAACAAATCCATGCTGATTTGTTAGAGGTTAAACTCCTCTCATCTTTGTCTGAGATGTCCATCTGTATGGGACTGATGGGGTTTGAAACCGGATCTTCTGTGCAGCACAATACTGTGTTAGCCTGCTGAGCTGAAGTCGTGGCTTTATTCATACATAATGGGCCAGTTTCACAGACAAGACTTAAGCCTAATCCTACACTTAAAAGCATCTTCAATGGAGATTTTACATTGAAAGTGTGATTTAGTCCAGGATTAAGCTAAAACCCTGTTTGTGAAACGGGCCCAATATCTCACCCACCCCCCTCCTCCGCCCTCTAGGTGATCTACAGAGTTCTGGACCCTGCCATCAGGATCGAAGACCCCTACAGTCCCAACATTCAGAGTAAGAGACCCACCCGCACTCCATCACCCACACATCATCTGGAGAGATGGAGAGAGGGAGAGAGGGAAAGATAGAGAGATGGAATGATGGAATGATTGGAAGAACAGCTGTTTAAGTCTCTCCCACTCAGGCTGTCCCCTTAGTTTAGAGTGGCACTGTGTGTGTGTGTGTGTGTGTGTGCGTGTGTGTGTGTGTGTTGTGTGTGTGTGTGTGTGTGTGTGTGTGTGTGTGTGTGTGTGTGTGTGTGTGTGTGTGTGTTGTTCCAGTAACAAGAACACTGTTTTTCCACTGTGACATCACTTCTATCTTCTGGGAATTATCCCTCTCTCTTTTTTTAGCTTCATCTGATAGAGAGTGGCCATATACAGTATAGTGGCCATATATAGTGACCACCTATAGTGGTTTATAGGTTTTAGATGTTAAGACAAGCTTAGCATGTTAGACTAGACTACCTCCACCAGCCTCTACTAACACAGATATATCTGGTAGAAGACTCTTGAGAGACACGCTCTACTTAAGGGAAGCAGTGGCCTGGATGGCTGAATTAATACAATGATAGAATGGAGTAAATATAATAGAATAGTTCAATATCCTTAGGCTCATAGACGAAAATCATCAACAGCACT
>NC_137676.1:11768150-11795650 GCF_963989245.1 Nansenia antarctica
TCTGCAGGATGGATCGTTTTCTGGAATGGTCTGGCCTGGAGGTCAAAGCCAGCAAATGTGCTGTCCTGTATGAGAGGCGGAGTGGGGGGAACAGGTGGTACCACTCAAAAACAGACACACCCCCTGTGTTCTCTTTAGCAACACAGCCCATTCATGTAAATTCTCTTCATGAGACATACCCATATCTTGGACATAAAATTAACATCGCAGGAGAGTGGAAGGAGCAAGTCAATAACATCCTGACTGAGTTCACTTCCAGGCTGGACTTGATAGACAGTTGTCCTCTGCCACTAACTATGAAGTTAGAAGCCATCAGGCAGGTGGCCCTGTCCAAAGTTCAGCACCTCTTCTCCAATGTCCACATCCCCCAGAAAGTGCTGTGTGAAATGAACAACAAGACTGTGAGCGTAGTGCGCAGGTGGCTTGGACTCAATTCACACAGCACCCGTGACATCATCTTTCATCCCCAATGGGAGGGAGGGCTAGGGGTCCCCAATGTAGAATGGATCTACACCAGCATGAGAATTTCCCATCTTCTCAGGATGCTTAACAACGACGACAAGGACGTCAGGGAGCTGGCCCGCTCCTCCATGTTCCTGGACCTGAGGAGAAGGAAGGTCCCAGTTGCCAGGGGGGCGGAGCCCCACTTCCTTGGGTTCAAGAGGAAACCCAGCGGAAAATTGGACACTCATTCCGCTGGTTTTGGAGTCTGGTCTGATTGGCCAGACCTGAATGACCTCTGTGTCCGAGCCGGGGTGTCCCTGGAGTGGGTGCGGTCTGACTCTGAGACTGTTCGGGTCTCAGAGAACTGTATATCTGACCCTCTCACACAGGTCAGGGCAACAGCCTCCTTTGCTGGACAGAGCCACCAGCTAACATCTAGAGGGGCCAGACGGACTCTCATGGACCTTCATCAACATCAACAACAACAACACTGGACTGGTCTGAAACTCCAGGGAAAACTGGCATGTCTTCCCACAGCTGATCACTCTGTTTCCCATTCTTTTCTAAAAAAACACTGCACTCGATGAGGACATTGTCATATTCACAACCAAGGCCAGATTACAAGTCCTTCCTACCAGACTCAACCTCTCTATTTGGTTTCCCTCCACTCAGGTTCCTCATTGCTTGCACCACACCACAGAACAGGTTACAGAAACACTTTCACATATCTTGAATGGCTGTTATGTTTACAAAGGAATGTATATAGCACGTCATGACAGAATTGTGAGCCTAATAGTAAAGGACATATCACTCCACTTCCCAGTTACAGTGAAAATGTATACACATGCTTGTGTCAATGCATCCATGTTCAATTTCTGTAATGACCAATGTCACTTTTCACAGTTGTCTGCTAACACACCAGATGTTGTTGTTGTTAATGAAGAGTCCAGAGAGGTGTCTGTATTAGAGGTAGCATGCACCTTTGATATAAGCCTAGAGGAAGCCTTCATGACTAAGGTCATGAAATACCAGCAGCTTGTAGACACCATCTCAGAGCTAGGCTATAGGTGTACGCTATTAGTCTTTATATTTGGCAGTCTTGGACATGTGCACAGATTGGTTGTCAGAGGACTACGTCTACTGGGAATGTCCAAGGGAGAAGCAAAAAGGCTCAGCAAGTATTGCTCTGTCTCTGCGATTATTGGCAGCCGCCAAATATGGCGGAGACGGTGTTACTTGTACCCGTGAGTCTTGTCCTGTTGTATGTGAAAGACATTGTCCATGTCTGTTTGTGAATGCATCCCATCTGTGCCTTCAGTATTTGTGTCCCTGTATACTTGTTTCTATGTGGACAGAAATAAATGATTAAAATGTGTGAGTTCTGTATGTAACTGTCTCTGCTGTGTGTGTGTGTGTGTGTGTGTGTGTGTGTGTGTGTGTGTGTGTGTGAGTGTGTGTGTGTGAGTTCTGTATGTAACTGTCTCTGCTGTGTGTGTGTGTGTGTGTGTGTGTGTGTGTGTGTGTGTGTGTGTGTGCGTGCGTGCGTGTGTGTGTGTGTGTGCGTGTGTGTGTGTGTGTGTGTAGATGCCGCGGGACTGGGAGGAGGTGCGTGTGACGGTGGTCCGTCCAGGGCCCATCCCCACCAGCAGCCCCTGTGGAAACACCATCCCTGCTGATGACAGGCTGTCTGCCTCCCTGCCTGCAGGCTCCAGGTACACACACACACACACAGAGACACAGACACACACAGACACACACACACACACACACACACACACACACACACACACTTTCCCATTGAGGTCAGAGAGAGGCCTGGCCTAACAAGCTACATTAGATAGCATGAAATACTTTTTTTACTCTGTTGGTGGTGTGTGTGTGTGTGTGTGTGTGTGTGTGTGTGTGTAGGTTTGTTGTGCTGTCCCAACCCGTGTGTTTGGAGAGAGGGGTGAGTTACCTGCTTCGTCTGGAGTTCAGTCGTTACCTAGATGGCAACAGCATCGTGGCTGGTCCCAACGCCCCCAGCATACTTGTGGACTCTGTGAGTACAGCTGCTGTCTGTCTGTCTGTTTATCCTCTCTGTCTGTCTCTCTGTTTGTCTGTCCTCTCTGTCTGTTTATCCTCTCTGTATGTCTCTCTGTTTGTCTGTCCTCTCTGTCTGTTTGTCCTCTCTGTCTGTCTCTCTGTTTGTCTGTCCTCTCTGTCTGTTTGTCCTCTCTGTCTGTCTCTCTGTTTGTCTGTCCTCTCTGTCTGTCTGTCTGTTTGTCCGTCTGTTTGTCCTCTCTCTGTCTTTCCTGTTTGTCTGCCTGTCTGTCAGTCTGTCTGTCTGTCTGACCCTCTCTGCACAAGGTTGTTTTTATGGAATTCAGCTAACGTCTGTGTCTGCCCCCCCCCCTCTTTTTGTGCCCCATCCCACCTCTTTCTGTCTCTAACCCACCCACCCCCCACCTCTCTCTCTCCAGATCTCCCTTCTCCCTCGTTACTCATCTCTTGAGATGTTCATCGCCGGTGACCCCGCCTCCATCGCCAGGAAGCAGAGCTATGAGCGCTACCGTTGTCATGACGGCGCCCAGTCTGTGACACGCCCCCTGATGAGCGATGTCTGTGCCAAGCTGGTCACCAGCATGTCAGCCATCATCAACGACGGAGCTCTGGGTAAACACACACACACGCATGCATGCATGCATGCATGCACACACACACACACACACACACAAACACACGTTAAAGTTAGAGTTAACTATGAATGGTTTTACCCCCCCAGCCTGCCAGTGCAACCCCCAGGGTTCTGTCAGCTCGGTGTGTGATGTCCGCGGAGGGCAGTGTCGGTGCAGGTCCAACGTGATTGAGCGTCGCTGTGACCAGTGTGCTCCGGGGACCTATGGGTTTGGACCTGCGGGGTGTAAAGGTGAGAGTCCCGCCCCTGGCCTGTCAGCCACACCCACCCTTATCAGCCACCAAACACCCCTGGCCCTGTCCAGAAACAATCCCTGTCACACCGGGGGCGCCTGTGGCACAGTAGGTAGAGCCAGTGTCGAGGTGTCCTTGGGCAAATTGCTCCCAATGAGTGGGCCGGTGCCTTGCATGGTAGCTTGCCGCCATTGGTGTGTAAATGTGTGTGTGAATGGGTGAACGGGTGAATGAGAGGCCATTGTAAATTAATTTACAATGTAATTTACACCACACAGTATCCTGTAGACATGCTGCTCATCTAGAGCAGTGTAGAGTATAATCTATAGCTATAATCTAGCTGTAGTATTCCCTCTGCTGCCTCTCACCACACACTGACACACTCCCTCGTTCCCCTTCTTGGTCTACCCCTTTCACTCTCTCTCTGTTTCTGTCTCTCTCTATCTCTATCTGTCTCTCTCCTTCTGTCTCCCCCTCCACCCGCCTGCCCTACCTCCCTCCCTCCCTCCCCCAGCCTGTGAGTGCAATCTGGAAGGTTCTGTGACCCGGTTCTGTGATCAGCTGACGGGCCAATGCCCGTGTCAGCCCGGGGCATTCGGCCAGCAGTGTGACGGGTGCCAGCCAGGCCAGTTCGGCTTCCCCTCCTGCAGGCCCTGCCAGTGTAACGGCCACGCCGAGAAGTGCCACCAGAGGACCGGGGCATGCGTCAGCTGCAGGGACAACACTGGAGGAGACAAATGTGACAGGTCAGTCTGTCTCTGCCTGTCAACCTGCCTGCCTATCTGTCTGTCTGCCTATCTGTCTGTCTGCCTATCTGTCTGTCTGCCTATCTGTCTGTCTGCCTATCTGTCTGTCTGCCTATCTGTCAGCCTGCCTGCTGAAACTGAAACAGCATTAAAGGAAGGGGACAACAAAGTGATGCCGTAAATGAATCCAAAGCTGTGTGATTAACACACCTACTGATGTATCTCCAGGTGTGCCAATGGTTACTATGGCAACCCGGTGCTGGGCGCAGGTAGCGGGTGTCGGCCGTGCTCATGCCCAGAGGGACCGGATAGTGGGCGCCACTTTGCTGCTTCCTGTTACCAAGACAACCACGACAGACAGGTGGTCTGCAACTGTAACATGGGGTACACAGGTCAGCTAACCCCTTCATCTCTCCTCTTCCTCTCTCTCTCTCTCTCTCTCCCTCCTCACTTCTCTCTCTTCGTCTTCCTCAGTCAGGAAGGATGATGAAGAGCTATGTGATCGTATGAACAGATGCGTCATGTGATGATTTATGATGATTGGTGATGTCGTGGTCCAATCACAAAGCTCTTCTGTGTGCCACAATACTGTGTTAGCCCACCGAGCTGAAGGCTTGACGACCCGGGTTTGAATTGAACCCAGTTGGTCAACATGTTTAATCCTCAGAGGAACAGTGTGATCACTAACCTGGTTGTTAACCTGATTGACCTGGTTGTCAACCCGATTGACCTGGTTGTTAACCTGATTGACCTGGTTGTTAACCAGATTGACCTGGTTGTTAACCTGATTGACCTGGTTGTTAACCTGATTGACCTGGTTGTTAACCTGATTGTTAACTTAAATTAAACTGGTTGTTGTCACAAACTGGTTGTTGTCAAATCCAAACTTTTTGAGTGTAGAGCCGAAAGAAGAAAACAGCTTCACTGTCCTATTACTAGATTACCTATCTATTCTGTTTTTTTCCATGGCATATAGTGTCTTTGCGTACTGAGAAAAGCTCTATACAAAATAAATACATTATTATTATTGTTATTGTTATTATGATTATTACTATTACTATTTATTATTATTGTTATTATTATTATTATTATTATTATTATTATTGTTATTGTTATTATTTATTACCACATTCCCTCCAATGGCCAGTACATCTCCTCCATGAGAAACTCCACCTCCACTCTACACCTTCTATTCATCCAAATATCTCTCCTTTCCCATCAACCTCTCCTTTTTCTTTTGATGCCTCCGATTGACTGCAGGTTCCCGTTGTGAGGAATGTGCCCCCGGTTATTATGGCAACCCGTCCCAGCCTGGTGGGCGGTGCCAGCCGTGCAGGTGCAGCAACAACATCGACCTATCGGACGCGGAGGCGTGCGACCGGCGCAGCGGGGAATGCAGGAAGTGTCTCTACAACACTGAGGGCCCCGACTGCGGCATCTGCAAGAGTGGTTACCATGGAGACGCCTCACGACGCAACTGCCGGAGTGAGTCTCACCCATAGAAATAGAATGGCTAGAAATAGAGGCTTACAGCTTTATTAACAACCAACTGACATTCAAATGTCCAGTCAAATGATGCCGCTTCTGAATTTGTAGCTTCTCCACCATGTGTTCGACACATGCATTAACAATGATTACCATTATTGCAATTATGTATTACAATTCCATGTCGGCCATGGCATTCACTAGTCTTTTACCTTAAAAGGATACGTCACCCAAATGACTAAATCACTTATTTGGTCTCCCCACCCGCCTCCCTCCAGAGTGCACGTGTAACTTCCTGGGCACGGAGCGGAGCCAGTGCCTGGCGCGTGACGAGTGTGTGTGCCAGCGTGCCAACGGCCAGTGCCAGTGCCTCCCCCACGTCATCGGGCTGACATGTGACCACTGCGCCCCGAACTTCTGGAACCTGGCCAGTGGCCGTGGCTGCCAGGCCTGCGGCTGTGACCCCAACAACTCTGTGGCCTCTACTTGCAACGAGGTAAACGAACTGTAGCCATCATGAAATGACATCAAGTTATGTTCCGTAACCCTGTGTCTCCATGACAACCAGGTTCGTACTGTAACCCCGTCTCTATGACAACCTGGTACGTCTGTGGTCATGTGGAACAGGAAATCGTGTTAGTCATATGTGAGGTGTGTGTGTGTGTGTGGGTGTGTGTGTGTGTGCGTGCATGGTGTTTGACCTTCGACCCCTCTGGCCCCTAGTTCACAGGGCAGTGCCAGTGTCGGGACGGCTTCGGAGGGCAGACCTGTACAGACTGCCAGGAGAACTACTGGGGAGACCCCCGGAGCCAGTGTCGAGGTGAGCCCCCCCCCCCCTCCCTCATATCAGCCTGATACACCATCAGAGGACAGCCCCCCCCCCCCCAGAACACTCTCATATCAGCCCCCTCACAACCAACAGTCGCATACATACAGCTACTGACATTGAAGGAATTAATACATTTCTTGAAGCACTTTTTAAAATAACTTTCAAATAACGCTTTCCATACTTGAAATGATTGAAAATACATACTGTATCGTTGTTATTGTTCTCCAAAACATCAAACATCAAGTCATCTCTTTCCCAACATATACTGTGCTAACCAATGACTTCATGCCCCCCTCCCTCAGGCTGTGACTGCGACCCCCGGGGCATCGAGACGTCCCAGTGTGACAGGGCGACGGGCCACTGTGTGTGCCAGCAGGGGGTGTCGGGGGTGAGGTGTGACCAGTGTGCCCGGGGCTTCGCCGGCGTCTTCCCCAGCTGCCAGCCCTGCCACCAGTGCTTCGGAGACTGGGACCGCATCGTACAGGTCAGGGCCCACTGGGTTAGGGCTAGGATGTGTGAGGGTTAGGGTTAAGTTGTGTTATGGTTAGGGTTCGGTTGTGTTAGAGTTAGGTTGTGTTAGGGTTTGGAAATGTAGGGGTTGGGGTTAGGTTTGTGTAAAGGTAAGGTTGTGTTAGGGTTAGGGTTAGGTTGTGTATTAATTAGGGATATGTTGTGTAAGGGTTAGGGTTAGGCTTTCTAATCGTTAGGGATAGGTTGTGTAAGGGTTAGGGTTAGGTTTTGTAACACCATCTCTCTCCTGGTCTCTCAGGACCTGGCGGTGCGTACCAAGGCGCTGGCCGAGCGGGCGCTGGAGATCCAGACCACGGGGCTGACGGGAGCCTATGAGAAGGCTTTTAAGGTCCTGGAGGACAAGCTGGCGCAGGCGCAAGGCATCGTTACTGCCCGCAACGCCACGGCCGAGGCCATCAACACCCTCATGGAGCTCATCAAGGACCTCAGGTACATCACCAGACCGACCAACTGGTTGGCTGGCTGGCTAGCTGGCTGGCTGGCTGGCTGACTGGCTGACTGGCTGGCAAGCAGAGTATGAATATAGGTGCAGTATATATGCAAGGTATAGAATGTACCGTACCAAAACATTTCTCCCCTCCCCTCCTCCTCCTCCTCCTCGCCCCATCCCCCAGGTCTCATATAGGGGAGACAACAGACACTCTGACCCAGCTGGAGGGAGACCTGACCAGTGTCCAGGAGGGGAACTCCCAGGCGGGGAAGCAGCTGAGCGCTCTGGAGAGGGAGGCCAAGGAGCTGAACCTCACCTCAGAGCAGCTCCACACACAACTGGACCTCCTCAAGAACTCCAACTTCCTGGGTGAGCTGAGACCTTACTCCGTTCTTTTCCTCCCCCCTTCTCCCCCACCCTTGTTCTCCAACCCCCCAAGTCTCCGACTCCCCCATTCTCCCCTCTCTCCAACTGCCCTGTGGTCGGACTCCCCTGTTCCCCACCGCCACCCTCCTCTCTTTCTTCCATCCTCTCCCTCTCTTCTGCTCATATATTCACTATGTTTTCTCAAAGCCCATTGGTAGTTGGTGCGTTTAAATGTAAAGAATGCCTAGACTCTCTGACCCCTCCCCCTCTGGTCCTGCCCGCTATTCCCTCCCCTTCCAGGTGCCTACGACAGCATCCGCAGCTCCCACAACAAGTCACGTGACGCCGAGCGGCGAGCCAACCAATCAACCACCACCACGCCCAGCACAGTCAGCCAATCAGCGGACACCCGGCGGCGGACGGAGAGGCTCATCAACGCCAAGAGAGACGACTTCAACCGCAAGAACGCCGCCAACAAGCGCGCCCTGGGCGACCTCAACACACGCGCTCAGACCCTCGACATGAAGAAGATCAATGAGAAGGTGAAGCCTACAGAATCTAGTCTATCTGTAGTCAGTCTATACAGCTAAACACTGCAGAATCTAGTATGTACTGTATATACACCAGGTGTGTGTATGTATATACAGTATATATATATATATATATATATATCTGTAGTAAGTCTATAATGCAGCTAAACACTATACGATCTAGTCTGTCTATATCTGTAGTCAGTCTACTATAAAAACTACAGAATCTAGTCTATCTACATCTCTATCTCTATCTCCAAAATCTAGTCTATGCAGATCTATATTTGAGGTGACCCCTCCATGATCTAGTCATGTTATATCTTTATTCTATACCTGTCTACCTGCCTACCTGTCTCCCTGACTATCTATCTACCTGTCCACCTGTGTACCTGTCTACTTGACTACCTGTCTACCTGTCTACCTGTCTACCTGACCAGCTGTCTACCTGACTACCTGTATAACTGACTACCTGATGACCTGTCTACCTAACCACCTGTCTACCAGTGTGATATGTCTACCTGACTACCTGTCTACCCAACCACTTGTCTACCTGTCTGATATGTCTACCTGTCTACCTGTCTGACCAGGTGTGTGGAGCTCCCGGCGACGCCCCCTGTGGAGAGAGCCCATGCGGCGGTGCAGGTTGTCGGGACGACGAGGGCAAGAGACACTGCGGGGGTCTGAACTGTAACGGCGCTGCGGCGGTGGCGGACAACGCGCTGGAGAGAGCCAAACACGCCGAGAAGGAACTGAATAATGCAATGGGGGAGGTGGAGGGGCTGTTTGTCAAGGTGAGGGGGGAGGGGGGTTGTTTATCAAGGTTAGGGGCTGGGTGGAAGGGGCTCTTTGTTAAGGTTAAGGGGGGGGGGCGAGGTCCTAACAGGGGAGACTGATTTCATTGGTCAACCCTGTGTCCAACCCCAGGTGGCGGAGGCGAAGAGCCAGGCGGAGGAGGCCAGGGGGCGGGCCCAGGCAGCGCTGGACAAGGCTGCCAGCACCAAGAGCAAGGTGGAGCGCTCCAACAACGACCTCCGGGACCTCATCAAACAGATACGAGACTTCCTCATGCGTGAGTCAGCCTCAGGAGAGAGTGTGTGTGTGTGTGTGTGTGTGTGTGTGTGTGTGTGTGTGTGCGAAGAGTGATATGAACATCAGCCTGAGTGTGCGTGTGTGTGTGTGTGTCTGTAGACTGATATGAACATCAGTCTGTGTGTGTGTGTGTGTGTGTGTGTGTGTGTGTAGACTGATATGACCACTCTGAGGGTGTATGTATGTGTGTAAGTCGCTTTGGAATAAGGCGTCTGCTAAATGCCAAAAATGTAAACGTCAAAATGTGTGTGTAGAATAATAGAATTAATCTAATCGCTAACACCCGCCCCCCCAGAGGAGGGAGCGGACCCAGACAGCATAGAAACGGTTGCTAACCGCGTCCTGGAGCTCTCCATCCCGGCTTCGCCACAGCAGATCCGCCACCTGGCCGAAGAGATTAAGGACCGCGTCCGCAGCCTCTCCAACGTGGACGCCATCTTGGAACAGACGCAGGACGATGTCCGCAAGGCCGAGAAGCTCCTGAAGGAGGCCAAGAAGGCCAGGTTAGAGAGTGTGTGTGTGTGTGTGTGGGGGGGGGGGTATAGGTGTGTGTGTGTGTGTGTGTGTGTGTGTGTGTGTGTTTGTGTGTGTTGTATATTAGCTGTAACCTGTGTGTGTGTGTGTGTGTTTTGCAGGAACCGTGCAGAGGGGGTGAAGTCGACAGCAGAGACGGTGCAGCAGGCATTGGAGGACGCTAAGACCGCCCAGACGGCAGCAGAGAAGGCCATCTCCAGGGCCAGACAGGACATCGGAGACACACAGGCTCGGCTGGCACAGGTACCCAGACAGAGGGGAGGCTAACACAGGTACCCAGACAGAGGAGAGGCTAACACAGGTACTCAGACAGAGGGGAGACTAACACAGGTACCCAGACAGAGGAGAGGCTAACACAGGTAACCAGACAGAGGGGAGGCTAACACAGGTACCCAGACAGAGGAGAGGCTAACACAGGTACCCAGACAGAGGAGAGGCTAACACAGGTACCCAGACAGAGGAGAGGCTAACACAGGTACCCAGACAGAGGAGAGGCTAACACAGGTACCCAGACAGAGGAGAGGCTAACACAGGTACCCAGACAGAGGAGAGGCTAACACAGGTAACCAGACAGAGGAGAGGCTAACACAGGTACCCAGACAGAGGAGAGGCTAACACAGGTACCCAGACAGAGGAGAGGCTAACACAGGTACCCAGACAGAGGAGAGGCTAACACAGGTAACCAGACAGAGGAGAGGCTGGCACAGGTAACCAGACAGAGGAGAGGCTAACACAGGTACCCAGACAGAGGAGAGGCTAACACAGGTACCCAGACAGAGGAGAGGCTAACACAGGTACCCAGACAGAGGAGAGGCTAACACAGGTAACCAGGCAGAGGAGAGGCTAACACAGGTAACCAGGCAGAGGAGAGGCTAACACAGGTACCCAGACAGAGGAGAGGCTAACACAGGTAACCAGGCAGAGGAGAGGCTAACACAGGTAACCAGACAGAGGAGAGGCTAACACAGGTAACCAGGCAGAGGAGAGGCTAACACAGGTAACCAGACAGAGGAGAGGCTAACACAGGTAACCAGGCAGAGGAGAGGCTAACACAGGTAACCAGGCAGAGGAGAGGCTAACACAGGTAACCAGACAGAGGAGAGGCTAACACAGGTAACCAGACAGAGGAGAGGCTAACACAGGTAACCAGACAGAGGGGAGGCTAACACAGGTACCCAGACAGAGGAGAGGCTAACACAGGTAACCAGGCAGAGGAGAGGCTAACACAGGTACCCAGACAGAGGAGAGGCTAACACAGGTAACCAGGCAGAGGAGAGGCTAACACAGGTAACCAGACAGAGGAGAGGCTAACACAGGTAACCAGGCAGAGGAGAGGCTAACACAGGTAACCAGGCAGAGGAGAGGCTAACACAGGTAACCAGACAGAGGAGAGGCTAACACAGGTAACCAGGCAGAGGAGAGGCTAACACAGGTACCCAGACAGAGGAGAGGCTAACACAGGTAACCAGACAGAGGGGAGGCTAACACAGGTAACCAGGCAGAGGAGAGGCTAACACAGGTACCCAGACAGAGGAGAGGCTAACACAGGTACCCAGGCAGAGGAGAGGCTAACACAGGTAACCAGACAGAGGAGAGGCTAACACAGGTACCCAGACAGAGGGGAGGCTAACACAGGTACCCAGACAGAGGGGAGGCTAACACAGGTACCCAGGCAGAGGAGAGGCTAACACAGGTACCCAGACAGAGGAGAGGCTAACACAGGTAACCAGACAGAGGAGAGGCTAACACAGGTACCCAGACAGAGGAGAGGCTAACACAGGTACCCAGACAGAGGGGAGGCTAACACAGGTACCCAGACAGAGGAGAGGCTAACACAGGTACCCAGACAGAGGAGAGGCTAACACAGGTACCCAGGCAGAGGAGAGGCTAACACAGGTACCCAGACAGAGGAGAGGCTAACACAGGTACCCAGACAGAGGGGAGGCTAACACAGGTACCCAGACAGAGGAGAGGCTAACACAGGTACCCAGACAGAGGAGAGGCTAACACAGGTACCCAGGCAGAGGAGAGGCTAACACAGGTAACCAGACAGAGGAGAGGCTAACACAGGTAACCAGGCAGAGGAGAGGCTAACACAGGTACCCAGACAGAGGAGAGGCTAACACAGGTAACCAGGCAGAGGAGAGGCTAACACAGGTAACCAGGCAGAGGAGAGGCTAACACAGGTACCCAGACAGAGGAGAGGCTAACACAGGTAACCAGACAGAGGAGAGGCTAACACAGGTACCCAGACAGAGGAGAGGCTAACACAGGTACCCAGACAGAGGGGAGGCTAACACAGGTACCCAGACAGAGGAGAGGCTAACACAGGTACCCAGACAGAGGAGAGGCTAACACAGGTACCCAGGCAGAGGAGAGGCTAACACAGGTAACCAGACAGAGGAGAGGCTAACACAGGTAACCAGGCAGAGGAGAGGCTAACACAGGTACCCAGACAGAGGAGAGGCTAACACAGGTAACCAGGCAGAGGAGAGGCTAACACAGGTAACCAGGCAGAGGAGAGGCTAACACAGGTAACCAGACAGAGGAGAGGCTAACACAGGTAACCAGACAGAGGAGAGGCTAACACAGGTAACCAGGCAGAGGAGAGGCTAACACAGGTACCCAGACAGAGGAGAGGCTAACACAGGTACCCAGACAGAGGAGAGGCTAACACAGGTACCCAGACAGAGGAGAGGCTAACACAGGTACCCAGACAGAGGAGAGGCTAACACAGGTAACCAGACAGAGGAGAGGCTAACACAGGTAACCAGGCAGAGGAGAGGCTAACACAGGTAACCAGGCAGAGGAGAGGCTAACACAGGTAACCAGACAGAGGAGAGGCTAACACAGGTACCCAGACAGAGGAGAGGCTAACACAGGTAACCAGGCAGAGGAGAGGCTAACACAGGTAACCAGGCAGAGGAGAGGCTAACACAGGTAACCAGACAGAGGAGAGGCTAACACAGGTAACCAGACAGAGGAGAGGCTAACACAGGTAACCAGACAGAGGAGAGGCTAACACAGGTAACCAGACAGAGGAGAGGCTAACACAGGTAACCAGGCAGAGGAGAGGCTAACACAGGTACCCAGACAGAGGGGAGGCTAACACAGGTACCCAGACAGAGGAGAGGCTAACACAGGTAACCAGGCAGAGGAGAGGCTAACACAGGTACCCAGACAGAGGAGAGGCTAACACAGGTACCCAGACAGAGGAGAGGCTAACACAGGTACCCAGGCAGAGGAGAGGCTAACACAGGTACCCAGACAGAGGAGAGGCTAACACAGGTACCCAGACAGAGGAGAGGCTAACACAGGTACCCAGACAGAGGAGAGGCTAACACAGGTACCCAGACAGAGGAGAGGCTAACACAGGTACCCAGACAGAGGAGAGGCTAACACAGGTACCCAGACAGAGGAGAGGCTAACACAGGTAACCAGACAGAGGAGAGGCTAACACAGGTACCCAGACAGAGGGGAGGCTAACACAGGTACCCAGACAGAGGAGAGGCTAACACAGGTACCCAGACAGAGGAGAGGCTAACACAGGTACCCAGACAGAGGAGAGGCTAACACAGGTAACCAGGCAGAGGGGAGGCTAACACAGGTAACCAGGCAGAGGAGAGGCTAACACAGGTACCCAGACAGAGGAGAGGCTAACACAGGTACCCAGGCAGAGGAGAGGCTAACACAGGTACCCAGACAGAGGAGAGGCTAACACAGGTACCCAGACAGAGGAGAGGCTAACACAGGTACCCAGGCAGAGGAGAGGCTAACACAGGTACCCAGACAGAGGGGAGGCTAACACAGGTACCCAGACAGAGGAGAGGCTAACACAGGTAACCAGACAGAGGGGAGGCTAACACAGGTACCCAGACAGAGGGGAGGCTAACACAGGTACCCAGACAGAGGAGAGGCTAACACAGGTAACCAGACAGAGGCGGGGGGCGGGGCAGAAATAGTAGTGTGAACATGTACTCGAGTACACAAGTACTTGTACCTGGACTCATCGATTAGGAAAAAATCTGCTAGCTTGCTATTTTTCCTTTTGTTAATTCATCTGACCAGATGAGTCAGTGAGGAGAGAGAAGCCTGACAGGTCCCTACCCATCCTACTCACTCTAAAAGATGTCACACATTCTCCACAATTCAAAAAACATAGAAAAAAAAATCATCACTTACACAACACCATGATCACAATCCCTCTAAAAGTTACCTATCAGAGCCGCCCGTTCACCCTGTGACCAATCAGAGCCGCCCGTTAACCGTGTGACCAATCAGAAACTCTCCTGTCGCCAGATCGAGTCAGAGACGTCCAACAGTGAGAGTGACCTGAACGATGCCATGGATCGCCTGGGCAACCTGGGGCGTGAGATCACCACCCTGAAGACCCAGCGAGCCAGTAACAGGATGGCTGCAGCGCGGGCGGAAGAGACCGCCACCATGGCCCGGGACAAGGCCAATGACACCAAACAGGTGTGTGTGTGGACGTGTGTGTTTGGACGCGTGAACGTGGGTGTGTGTGTGTGAGTGTGCATGTGCATGTGCCTGAACGTGTTTCTGGACGTTGTGTGTGTGTGTATATTTTTTAACTGTCTTCTAGCCTATCTGATCAATATCTGTGTGTGTGTATGTGTGTGTTTCCTGTCAGATTCTGGACGGTGAGTTGACAGATAAGTACCATGCGGTGCAGGAGCTGGTGGACAGGAAGGCCAAGTCTGTCCAGGAGGCCAAGAGGAAGGCAGAACGTCTGAGAGACGAGGCCAAGGACCTGCTCCAGGACGCACACAACAAGCTCCAGAGACTAGCAGGTGTGTGTGTGTGTGTGTGTATGTGTGTGTGTGTGTGTGTGTGTGTGTGTGTGTGTGTGTGGGGGGGGGGGGGGCGTTAGAGGACGGGCTGTGTTTCTTTTAGAGAAACAACACCCCCTAGGGAATATCTGGTGCGGCACTGCCCTCTAGTGGGTGGCAGAGATTTGTCTGAATTGTGAGTCTGTTGGCCACTGAGGAGAGCATCCAGGTGTGGTTATGATGGATCATATTTCATTTCAATTTAAACACACATGTTTGATACCATTCCTCATTCCCCTCCATGCATTACAATGATAGCATGTGTGTGTGTGTGTGTGTGTGTGTGTGTGTGTGTGTGTGTGTGTGTATGTGTGTGTGTGTGTGTGTGTGTGTGTGTGTGTATGTGTGTGTGTGTATGTGTGTGTGTGTGTGTGTGTGTGTGTGTGTGTGTGTGTGTGTGTGTGTGTGTGTGTGTGTGTTGTGTATACATCTGCTAAATGGCAAAATTCTAATTATTAACATTTATACGCAGAGCTGGAGAAGGACTATGAGGAGAACCAAAGGACGCTAGAGGGGAAGGCCAGACAGCTGGACGGCTTGGAGGACAAGATGAAGGCCATCCTCAACGACATCAACAAGCAGATCCAGATATACAATACCTGCCAGTAACAGCCAATCAGGACCTGGCCTGCCAAACCAATAGCCAATCAGGACCCGGCTGGCCCAACTAGTAGCCAATCGGCACCTGGCTGGCCCCAACCAGCACTGCAGACACTTGGGATGTGAAACTAAACTACTACTGAACTCCAGATCCACCCCTAGATCCTATAGCCCTGTCCTAGACCCTATAACCCTGTCCTAGACCCTATAGTTCTGTCCGAGATACTATAAGCCTGCTATAGCCCTGCCCTAGACCCTATTCCTATAGGCCTGCCCTAGACCCTATAACCCTGCCCTAGACCCTATAACTCTGCTATAGCCCTGTCCTAGACCCTATAGTCCTGCCCTAGACCCTATAGGCCTGCCTTAGACCCTATAACCCTGCCATAGACCCTATAGGCTTACCCTAGACCCGACAATCCTGGCCTAGACCCTATAGGCCTGCCTTAGACCCTATAGTCCTGTCCTAGATCCTACAACCCTGCCCTAGACCCTATAGCCCTGCTGTAGCCCTGTCCTAGACCCTATAGACCTGTCATAGACTCTATAGAACTGCTATAGCCTGAGAGGAGGGATGGCATCTGTCCAACTACACTGTGTAATCGTGCCTTATTATTCCCATGACTAATATAACGTTGTGTTGTCTCACTATGCTACTGTGTGATGCTCTCAGCTGAAGACTACGCGTTCCACCTTGTTTCAAAGATTAGACGAATTACGTGTTTCTAGACAACAGAACAACATATTTACCAACACAGAACTGTCAAACATACAACAACAAAAACAACAACAAAAACAACAACAACAACAACGACTGATAGCTTTAGAATATCAACAAATCCAAAAGATAACTTATGAATATTGTTCTGGATAATCAATGAATAAACGCTTTGAATGTGTACCCAGTGTGGATGACCTCATTTTTAACTGCAGGATGCAACTGCATTGTTGGTATTGTATTTATGGGAGATTCTATTACGAGGTTCAGGTGGAGGAGAAGACGAGGTGGTGGTTAGGAGTGGCCAGAGAGTCGACCAACAGGAAAGTATTTCTACTGAGCCCTGAGAATGGATATTGGACTGTGGTTCTGAGGAATGGAGATGAGTACTGGGATACCGCAGGATCCTCTGTCACCCTCTCCTTGAGACAGAAGCTCCAAAAGGTAGGGTTGTTTGTGAATGATGGTGAGGGTCTGGGTCTTCTTCTATGATGGGTGCACTTTCACTGAGAAACTACTCATCCTTTAGCCCCGGTATTAATGATCGCTCCTCTGATCATCTCTCCTGTCAATCACTCGGACTGAGCTTCAACCTCTCAGCACTGACTGGCCCTGGCCAATGGCCATTCTTAGAGGAAATAGCGGTTTCAAAGAAAATATCTCAACTAGTTGTCTTCTTTGTGCTAAACAATACTACCTACAACCTATTTAACAGGCAATAGTACCTCCCTCCCAATGCTGTATAGAGAAAGTGTGATAGAGAGGTTAATCTTAATCTCTGTATTTTGATGCTCCAACCTAGGCTGAAGGCCAGGTGCAGCATGCTATAGAAGAGTGTGTGCCCCTGAGTTCTGTTAAGCCGTTAAGAGTCGTATTAAACCATGTTATTGATAAATAAAATAAAACACTAGTCTCCATTGCCTTTCAGTTCTGCCGTGCCAGTAGAGCACAGACGTATGTGATCAATAGGCTCCATTCTACAGTAGGAACGGGGACACGTTTATGGAGCCAGACATTGACAGTGTTCCAAATGCGTTTTGTCTCGACCATATCCATACTTAGTATATGCTCTAGATGTTGAAACACAGGCGATAAAACCGAATGCTCCCCGCCAATTCACCGTCTTCCTGATACACTTGAACATAATGACCTTGACTGACCTGGAGGGCTGGACTGAAACGCCTACTAACTCTGTCTGCGCACCACAACTCCACTAGTTAATTAGCCTAGCATTAGTAAGGCAAAACAAGTTCCGGATTAATCGAACCTGTAAGCAAAAGTAGACAATTCCTTGTTCATGCATTCCGACGTTGTAAGTAGCCTACAGTAAAACAGTACAAGGTATGTTACACCTGCAGGGCTCTCAGGTCTCACGCATTGGGCGCCCAATGCGTGAGACCTGAGAGCCCTGCACCTGTATCAGGGTATGAACCTGTGGACTATAAATGAGTCTAAATCCAGCAATCCAATCCATAATAAAAAAAAATAAGTTATTCAGTCTAAATTTGAGGTGCTGGGTCTTAATCCTGCAAGGAAATCAGTCCGACCACATCTATTTACTCGGAAATTAATCAAACTGGGACCAAAAGAAATGCCAATTGTTCGCTTCCCTTTTTTGTCTGTATGGCAGTGAAATCCCTAATTTCATCACCTCGAGGATGACAAGGTCTTACATTCTCTATATTACGACGTCGATCATTGATCGACAACGACACTATATAATAGTTTGCCTAACGCAACAAAAAAAAAAGCAATACGGTTTTCTTATTTTATCGGATTAAAGTAGCAAAGACCAGAATGTGCATTGACCGCCAGTCAAACTTCTCCCACTTCTAACACCCAAAAAGGGGCGTGGACATGACGGGAGGACAAAGTACCCGGAATACGCGTCGCTCTTATCTTGAAGACCATTAGATAGGAACTCACTAAACACACGGGATCCCGCCCGGTGGGCGGAGCTTAGACGTACAGTGGATTTCGGTTTGGTCCGTTTTTTGTTCCTAAACAAAGTGCGCGAGTCATTGCGCGACGGCCGGTGAAGTAGGTTACAGCCTGGGGTTTTTACATTTCTGGCCATTGAACACCTTATCGTGGTCAATTACGTATGTTAAAAAAATCATTCGAGATGGGTCCTGGATAAAGATAATTTTCCAGAGAATATTAACCACCGGAGTGCGAGTGAAGCAGCGGCCCTTGGCCGTGCCAGTGTGAGAGCCAAGCCGCCGGGGCTGAGCAGGGAGACACACTCGCAGATCGTTTGTTTTGAAAGAAAGAGAGACGAATCTCCACATTTGCTCAGTCATTGTAAGTCATCAGTTATCATTGTTCATTTTTCTTTCAAGTGTTTTACACAACATGTCATTGGGGGGCTTTGGTGAAGATGTTTTGTTTGCTTAGCTAGCTAAATTCCCCAGCTAGCTAAGCTTCAGTCAACATAACTTGCTAGCTGGCTAATGACAGCCAAGTACTTATCGAATGACAGCTAGGTCATGGCCGTTGGCCAGTGTTTATTGATCAGTATACTATACTATACTATGTGTAAGTTTCACTGTTTAAATGTTGAATAGATTGATTATTGTGCAGCTATAGTCGATATCCATCTCAACGGGCCATGGTCACTTTGACAGCTAAGTTAGCATGTTGCTAGCTAGGAAACTAAACCTCGCCGCATGAACATGATGACGCCATTGTGGATACAGAAGACGCTCCTTGGCTGGCCAGTGTTATCTTGCCGGTAACGAACATGTACAGCTCTGTGGTTATGTGTGTCTAAAGACATTGCGCTCTGCCTTCGGGTAGGTGATCAGCGTGTCCTCCTGGCATCGCCGAACAATCCATGGATTTAGCAAGCTAGCAAGCTATCTTTCGAGACCGCTTTGTTTATGTCAACAGAGGCCTCGACTTTAATTAGCCAAACAGCATGACGCCTGACACCGATCAGAGTACGATGACATGTAGCGTCTGGATATTGCGGTTAGGACACTTGCTGCTGTGTGTGTGTGTGTGTGTGTGTGTGTGTGTGTGTGTCACAGTAATGTGTGTCAATGAAGTGCTGTAATTTTGGCCGTTGCTGCCATGACTGGAATGCTTTTAAATGCCTGTTATATGGTAGCTTTCTAAGTGTGCTTCAGTGATGGTCATTAATGTCTGAGTAGAAGCTAAACTGAGTCATCATGACTGTTCGTCTGTAGAGAGCAGCACACTGGCGTTCTAACTAGTTTTCCTTCCTCGGTCCCCCCCCCCCCCCCCTGCAGGCCCCCTGATTCTGTTCTGGGAGAGTTCTGACCCGTCACATCGCCAAGATAGCTGGCCCAGGGAGGAAGCGCCACACGCCAGAACCAGACCCCAGCGCCAGCGGCGCCAGCAGAGGCAGCGAGGCCGGAGACGGGCGGCCTGTCAGCACCAAGTGGCTGAAGATGGCGAGCAGCAGCAGCAACAGTGAGCCAGGCGCGGGCCGGCGAGGTGGCGGGGGGCAGCGCGGCGGAGGTGGCGGGGGGGATGACACCTCCAGCACCAGTAAGAAGAAGCAGAAGGACAGGGCCAATCAGGAGAGCCGGGAGGCCAAGAGGGCGGCGGCGGGGGCGAATGCTGACACCAAAAAAGGTAAACTAGTCTTTTATCAGGTGACCTAGCCTTCAGGAAGTCCTGATGGCGACAAGATAACTGTAAAGAGGTGGAGGCTTGATAGATAACTGGAGATGATTGACAGCCTGACAGACAACAGGGTTTATATGGCTGTGTGGTAGTGCTACTGGTACAGCCGGAGTGTGTGTTTGGGTCAAGCCTGTCTTGTACTGCCTGGTGCATTTGTGTGACATAATGACCCAATCCCATTTCAAATCTTTACCCCTACCCCTTGTTTTGGAGTGCCACTCGCTTTGCGGTTTGCCCCTCAGAACAGAGTTACAAGGGGTAGTGGTGGAAAGTCTTCCCCTATGAAATAGGATAACCCTTCAAGACCCTGATACGTCATCAGTAGTGTCATAGAAAAGCATGGACTCTCGCAATTCGTTCACAACTTATATACAATTATGTACAAGTCACTAAATAAAAGAGAATAATGCTTCATTATCAGGCCAGTTCATGACAGAATAGCGGTGCTCTGTAGGCTAGTAACCCGGGCTCATACTCTGCCAGTCTGCACTGATATTAGGAGCGGTAACAACTTCTCAGCTGGATTTCAGTTTTGTACGTCATATGCCAACAAAGGGAGGAAATGCGACATGGAAATATGTCAAAATACGGGACTGTCATGCACAGGGATAAAATGTAGCGCCTGACATGTGATGGTGCCTCTATAGTGGCCACTAGTTGTGTTGGATGGATGGTACTTCAAGGTTGGTGGTGAATTTAAAATGGAAATCCTCCATTTCTACTTTACCTATTTGTGCTGTGCAGAAGAGCATAGTGTATCTGGTAAAGCTGTTGGGAGTAATTCACAATTCTTTTTTAATTGCCAAGTATATTTGCACATACAGGAAATTGACTTGGTAAGGTTGGTGCATAGGACATAAAAAACAACAATAACAAAATAATAACAAATAAAAGACACTGGCAAAAAGAGCAATAGAACAATAATTATGAAGGCTGTAAATTAGAATAAATGTAAAACTAATATAAATTACACTGTCAGTTGTGTGTGTGTGTGTGTGTGTGTGTGGGGGGGGGGGGGTGGAATAAGAAAGTGCCGTGGGTGGTGTCAGTGGGGCAGTGTTATGTCCTGGGGTAGAGGTTGTCCCAGAACCTGTTGGTATTGATTCCATTGGTCTTATATTTACTGTACCTTTGTATTGGTGTATGTCAACATGAGGACCAAAGAGGTGTCAAAACACATCAACATACTTAATAAGAAAAAAGCACTGGTGGTAAAGCACGCTAGTGCTACTAGGCCATGGAAGTGGATGACCGAAGAATGCTCTTCATAATAATAAAGAGTGCACACCAAAGAAAACTCCCAAAACAACTGAACATCCACAGAACGTTTTCCAGAAAGATAGGTGTGAATGTGTCAGAGACTATCTGCAGAATAAGTCAGCTGGCGTCAGAGGCTTCAATGCAAACAACTAGTTATCCTCAAACAGGATGGTCAGGTTACAGATGGCTAAAAAGTACCTCAAAAAAGCCTGCCTGATGTCTAGAAAAAAGGTCTTGAGGACAGAGACGATTAGTATTATCATGTAACAGAGTGATTGAAAGTTTAAGGCTTGGAGAAAAAAAGGATCTGTCCAAAATTTACAGCATACCACCTCACACCTCTTCTTCCCAGCCGTGACAATAACACTGTCTACAGTCCAGCTGCTGACTCTACACTGTCACCACCCCAATCACACCTCAGCAGCTGGACCAGACGCTGTCTCCCCCTCTACATTGAAGCACTGTGCAGATCAGCTATCTCCAGTGCTCACAGACATATTCAACACTGAGTAATGTCTGTGTCTTGAGAGCACAGAACAGGCTGTAATGTGTGAAGGATAGACAGAGCTGGCCGGATTAGAGGCTGGCCAGGTTAGAGGGCCAGTAGTTTGTGCTTTGTATCAATATCAGACCTGCAGATTGCATCAGTAATGATTGACTGCTGGAGGAAGCTGCATGCACAATGGACTTTTACATAACAGCTTATTCACTTCCTGATTGTCTCTATATGCAGTTGAGGTTACTCTGTTGTGAATGTGTGAAATGTGCATTACATTGATATTCCCAAGTATGTCCTTTGGAGAGAGAGGGGGAGGGAGAGAGAGAAAGAAATATGTTGATGCAGTAAATATCACATTTCCTGTCAGCCCTTGACCAAGAAAATACCCGTAGAACGATGCAACACAGAGAGATGGACAACAGTGATGGACCTGGTCTATAGCATGAGCTGAAGGAATGGTACATAGGCCTAGGTAAGATTTCTGCTTGGCATTAAGATGTGAAAACTCAGAGTGAATGAGGTCATGATGATAATGGTCCCTTGCCAGTCATGTTGGTGTGTAGCCTAGTGCCCTAGCTGTGGCGGCTAGCTTACGCTAGTGTTGGCTGGTGGTATTTCCTAGCTGGTACTGTTTCCTAGACTGCGTTTCCTAGCTGGTTCTGTTTGCTAGCTGGTGATGTTTCCTAGCTGGTGATGTTTCCTAGCTGGTTCTGTTTCCTAGCCGGTTCAGTTTCCTAGCCGGTTCAGTTTCCTAGCCGGTTCAGTTTCCTTGCTGGTGATTCTTTAGCTGTCTCTCACAGCTCTAGTAGTCCACCCTCAGTTTAGTGGGCTACGCTCTTCTTAGGGATGCTCCGATTTATCGGCCACCGATTTAAATTGGCCGATTTCACTCCAAATGACTCGATCGGTGATCGGCAAAAATGGCCGATCGCAAAAACCGTTTTTTTTTTTTTTTTTTTTGGGTCTGCGTTTGCTTGGTGCCTAATGGATCAAAACTTTTGTCTAAAAAGCAAAAAATATGTAGGCTATCCAGTCAGTAGGCCTACAGTTATGTATTTTAAAAAAAAATCGGTATCGGTATCGGTTGATCTTGAGGAAAAAAATCGGTGATCGGTATCGGCCCCAAAAATCCAGATCGGAGCATCCCTAGCTCTTCTGTGTCTTTGCTACACCCTGACTCACTCTCCTGGTGCAGCACCAGTCAGATAAAGCCAATGAGGGACAAAGATCGACCGGCGTTATTATTGACATCTGGTTCCAGTGTTGCGTTCATAACAACAGCAGTGTAGTAGTGATCTGACAGAAGACATGTGATTCTGCCTTGGCTCAGGGCCAGGTGCCTGTCTCACTCGCACGCATGCACACACGCATGCATGCACACACGCACGCACGCTGAGTTGGAGAGGGTCTGCTGTTACCTCTGACCTTTCACTCTGACAGCAGCTGTGGGGGCTGTAGTGAGAGGCAGAGAGAGGGTGTGTGTGAGAGAGACCAGGAGAGAGAGAGAAGGGAGAGGGAGGTAGGGACTTACGGACAGGGGGGGAGAGTGAGAGAAAACAATAGGGTTGACTTGGGTAGCAGTAGTAGTAGTAGTAGTAGCAGCAGCAGCAGCAGCAGCAGCTAGTGTCTCCTAGACCAGGCTGAAGTGCCACGTGCCACACGCGTGACCCACCCCAACGCAGGACAGGCTATCTGAGGCTCAGCGCTGACAGGGGAGAAAGACCAGGCTTGAAATGTCCTCCCTGCTAAGTCTGGCTCCACTATGAATACCGGTACTGTATCTGCTGTCTCTGCTCTTCTCATGCAAAATGGAGGCCAAATTATTGTTCGTTATTTGTAATGGTTGTGGGTTTTGGCTGTTGCTGCTGCTACTGTGTACGAGTGAGATCAATGTATTTGGTAACTTTGTGGGATGTGTATATGAGGGTCGAAATCTCTCCCCTCGTGCAACCTAGTGGAACACCAGCAGACTACTAGTCCAGTTCAACTATACCAGACTACTAGTCCTGTAGACTGGTAGAACAGGCTGTCTGTAGCCTGGTGTGTGTGTGTGTGTGTGTCTGTGTGTGTGTGTGTGTGTGTGGGGGGGGGGGGGTGTGGGGGTGTGGGTGGGAGTGTGGGTGTGTGGGTGTAGGCTGGTCAATGTGTGGGTGTAGGCTGGTCAATGTGTGGGTGTAGGCTGGTCAATGTGTGGGTGTAGGATGGTTCTGGTGCAGCCCAGGTCCAGGTGACCTACCTACCAGGACAGCATCTTCCACATCACTGTTCTCAAGGTGCTCCCTGTGATGCGCTGACTGTACAGTATTCCTTGTGTGTCTTGTGTTATGCTGACTGAACACTTTTCATTAGTGTGTGTGTGTGTGTGTGTGTGTGTGTGTGTGTGTGTGTGTGTGTGTGCATTGAAGGAATCTAAAGCTCAGTCATTGGTCCTGGTGTATTAGTGTCCTTCTTGAACTCTCTTTGAACTTCCAGTCATACTATTACTTTGTTTGATCAACCATGTCAAAGTGTGTGTCTGTTCTGCTGAGTGTAGTGTACCTGTCTAACTGTGTGTGTGTGTGTGTGTGTGTGTGTGTGTGTTTAGATGTGTTTGTGGACTGGAAGCAGAATGCCAACGAGGTGACGGTGAGGCTGCGCTGTGGAGACGGGGTGCAGAGGGGGGAGGATGTCAACACCACCTTCACAGACACACACTGCCACGCCTGCTTCCCTGGTGAGACTCACACGCACACGCACACGCACACACACACACACACACACACACGCACACACACACACACACACACTCTTGTTCTCACACACACACACACACACACACACTCTTGTTCTCACACACACACACAAACACAGTGTTTGATTTGAGGAGTGCGCTGTGTGTTTCAGACGGCCGTGTGTGGGGCTGTGCGCTGCAGGAGGAGATCGAGGGGTCATGCAGCAGAGTCCAGTATAAAGACAAGGGCAGCTTCCTACTGCTGGTGATGCACAAGAAGATCCCCTTTCATACTTGGCCTTCGCTCACGGTGAGACACACACACACACACACACACACACACACACACACACGCTCGCTCTCTCTCACACACATGCACAGACACTCCTGCTTTATTTCTGACTCACACACATTCACACACACTTGGTTAGTGGAATCTTTGATACATTGCTGTTCTAACTCTGTCTGTCTGCTGCCTGTCTGTCTTCTGTGTGTCTCTCTCTTGTCTGCCTGTCTGCCTGTCTGCTATCTGTCTGCCTGTCTGCCTGTCTGTCTGTCTGTCTGTCTGTCTGTCTGTCTGTCTGCTGCAGCGGAAGGAGAAGGAGCCCCTGGCCCTGGAAGTGAAGAACGGTAAAGAGCAACCGCTTTCAGTGAAGACAGAGAAGCCTGCCCCTGAGGCAGCTGACAGACCGAAAATGGCCGCCCAGTCACCTGGCCCTCAGCCCCACACGGAGCCGCGGCGTGGCAAAGCAGAGCGCGGGGTCAAGCGCACCATGAAGAACAAAACAGTGGACACCCCGGACTCTGGGGTGAAGGGGGCGGGGGGAGAGGCTGGGGACAAACCTGCCGCCAGAGGGGGGGAGGCGGCTTTGGAGCCCAGTGCCAAACGCACCGTCCGCCCCACTAAGATAGTCACCAAGGACCCTGAGTCACAGCCAATCAGGGACGCACGCCCTCAGTCCGAAGCCAATGGGAAACCAGCAGACACACCCAACGTCCAACGAGACTCTCAGACACCCAGCAATGGTGACAACCGCAACCATCGCCTAGACGACAGCCAACAACAGACCACAACTGAAGCAGCCAGCAGTCGCACAGCTCAGGTGGGTTTGTTTGCTTGTTTCCTTGGTGTGTGTGTGTGTGTGTGTGTGTGTGTGTGTGTGTGTGTGTGTGTGTGTGACTGAGCGAGCTGATTTAAACCCATTATTGTTTCAGGTGAAGCAGAAGCCGACTCAGGCTCCAGAGTTGAAGGCGGGGCCAGCAGTGCATAGCCCATCAGCAGCGTCCGTGCCCAGCACTGGGGACCGCCTCCAGCCAGAGGACTCCACCAATGGGAGGCCATCTGGTTCAGAGGGGGGAGAGGCAGGGAGGACTGACTCTGAGGCTGGGGTAACAGCACACGGCACATCTCTGAACCAGCAGCCACCGCCAGGGGACCCAGGGACCTCCGCTACCCAGCCCCCAGGCTCAGGACCAGGGGACCCAGGGACCTCCACTTCCCAGCCCCGAGGCTCAGGACCAGGGGATCCAGGGCCCTCCACTACCCAGCCCCGAGGCTCAGGACCAGGGGACCCAGGGACCTCCACTTCCCAGCCCCGAGGCTCAGGACCAGGGGATCCAGGGCCCTCCACTACCCAGCCCCCAGGCTCAGGACCAGGGGACCCAGGGACCTCCACTACCCAGCCCTCAGGCTCAGGACCGGGGGACCCAGGGACCTCCACTACCCAGCCCCTAGTCTCAGGACCGGGGGACTCGGGAATTGCCACTACCCAGTCTCCAGGCACAGGCCCAGATACGGCCACCCAGCTGGAGACCAAGGTTAGTTGTGGTTTTGTGGTGCTGCAGCTATCACACATACAGGCCCCTCTGTTCCTCTACCCAGTCCTCCAATGTATTCTGAGTAGGAAGGAGATGAAATGGCGGAGGAGATGAAATGGCCACAGTGTAGCTAACCTCCTCTACACACCTACTGAAGATACGCCCCCCCTCTCGGGGACAGTAACGTTGATCTGGTGTTGACCCCCTCCCCCAGCAGGCCCAGCTGTCCAATCAGAGCAGCACGGAGGAGGAGAAAAGGGACCAGTCCAAAGAGGAGGAGCCTCCGGAGAGGGAGCAGCAGCAGCAGCAGCAGGAGGAGGAGGAAGGTCAGTGGTCACTATGTTTATGGTTCACTTTCGTTAAAGGGATGGTCCACTTTCATTAAAGGGAAGGTCCACTTTCATTAAAGGGATGGTCCACTTTCATTAAAGGGATGGTTCACTTTCATTAAAGGGATGGTCCACTTTCATTAAAGGGATGGTTCACTTTCATTAAAGGGATGGCCGACTGAAAAACAAGCTTGTTCACCTTTTCAGTCTTCAGAAGGGTTCGTAACACACGCTCTTTTTTTTATTTTTATGGAGCTTCTTGTTTCCCTAACAGTGTTGCCAGATGGGATTGATTTCCAGCCCAACCACAGTCGTAGGCGTAGTAGCCCAATTGGGAGGGAATCCGCCCACTCAGGCAACACTGTTCCCTAATTCTGCGTTCTGAGGAGAAGCTGTCTTTTTAGACAGTTAATTTATTGACAAATTACATTGTTTAGAATCTTCAACCACACACACTTATGGCGTTTATTATATATAGCAATTTATGACGTTGTGATTAAATGTTAAAAATAATAATAATATATATTTTTTAAGGTCTGGTTTTATGATGGTTTTGGCAAAAGCTGTTGCTATTTTTAGAAACCGCGGTTTTCGGTTTAACCGTAAAACCTTCCAACCCTAATGGAATGGTCTAAACGTTGTCCCATGGTTTATGTTTACCCCCAGAGCCCATGGTGAACCTGGCGTTTGTGAAGAATGACTCGTATGAGAAGGGCACAGACCTGATGGTGGTGAACGTCTACATGAAGGGCATCTGCAGGGAGACGGCCAGGGTGTTGTTCAGAGAACAAGACTTCACCCTCCTCTTCCAGACCAGGTAACACTATTCACACCCTACACACTAGCTCCTGTTCTCTACCCACTATTCACACCCAACATACTAGCTCCTGCACCCTACCCACTATTCACACCCTACACACTAGCTCCTGCACCCTACCCTCTAACTCCTCAGGTCATCATTTTACCAACCTTCAAGCTTGTTTCAAGGTCAATTGCAGTCCAACAATCACATTTATTTCTATTACACTTTTTACATGTCACAAAAGTGCTTGATCTGTGTCCTTCTCTCAAGCCAACTCTGCTCCTCTCTCTCAGTGATGTTAACTTCCTGCGCCTCAACGCAGACTGTGGAGCTAACACTGTCTTCAAGTGGCAAGTCAAGCTCAGG
>NC_137676.1:11798150-11835650 GCF_963989245.1 Nansenia antarctica
GAGGTGTGTGGGTGTGGGTGTGGCAGCACAGTCATTTCAAGACTACGCTATCTGTCTTGTCTTCCTCCTCAGTGAAAGATTTCAGGCGTATGTGTGCGTGTGTCTTTTTAGGTGGTGGCGGAGGAGGCGTGGCAGAGGCACAAGATGCGTAACGACTCATTCATCGTAGACCTATTCCAGGGCCAATACAAGTCCAAGCTGGTCTGCCCCATGTGCTCCAAGGTAACTGGGCCGAACACTGCTTCTGCTCTGGGGGAAGGGTCCCAGAGGCCTCACAGCACCAGGGTTTATCCAGCCCTCAATGCCAAGTTATCTGAGAGCTCCCTCCTGACCTGTTGGGTTGTTATACTAACAGTCTCCTCTTCTCCTTCCCTCCTTTCTTGTTCTTCTCCTCCCTTCCCTTCCCCTCCTCTCTTCTCCTTCCCCTGCAGGTGTCCATCACCTTTGACCCGTTCCTCTACCTGCCCGTGCCCCTTCCCCAGAAACAGAAGGTCCTCACCGTCTTCTTCTTCGCTAAAGAACCTCATAAGAAACCCATCAAGGTAGGTGGAGTCAAAGGTGAGAGGGGTCACAGGTAGGAGTCAGGATTACTATGATGTATTGTACTAATCCCTTCTTGTGTGTGTGTGTGTGTGTGTGTGTGTGTGTGTGTGTGTGTGTTAGCTCCTGGTGAGCGTCAGTAAGGACAACTCCAGCACAGCGGAGGTTCTGGAGTCCATATCCAGGAGTGTGAGGATCAAAGCAGAGAACCTGAGACTGACCGAGGTAGGAGAACCACACATCCCCTGCTACTGACCCAACCCACACCTCACCTGGTAGACAGTTCTGCCCCACACCTCACCTGGTAGACTGTTCTGCCCCACACCTCACCTGGTAGACTGTTCTGCCCCACAGTTCACCTGGTAGACTGTTCTGCCCCACAGTTCACCTGGTAGACTGTTCTGCCCCACAGCTCACCTGGTAGACTGTTCTGCCCCACACCTCACCTGGTAGACTGTTCTGCCCCACAGTTCACCTGGTAGACTGTTCTGCCCCACAGCTCACCTGGTAGACTGTTCTGCCCCACACCTCACCTGGTAGACAGTTCTGCCCCACACCTCACCTGGTAGACTGTTCTGACCCACAGCTCACCTGGTAGACTGTTCTGCCCCACACCTCACCTGGTAGACTGTTCTGCCCCACAGCTCACCTGGTAGACTGTTCTGCCCCACAGTTCACCTGGTTAGACTGTTCGGAACCACAGCTCACCTGGTACTATTCTGAAGGGGCTAGGATGGCCACAGCTGATCTGGAGAGGTTCAGAGGATCTCTTCAACTGTTGTCAAATTTCACCCATTTTCTTTATCCTGTCAGGTGGTGAAGAGTCGTTTCCACCGCGTCTTCCTGCCCTCCCACTCCCTGGACACCATCTCCTCCTCCGACATGCTCTTCTGCTTCGAGGTGCTGTCTAAAGAGCTGGCCAAGGAGAGGGTGGTGCTGCTACGAGTACAGCAGGTATGGCAGCCTAGCTTAGCCTAGCCTAGCTAAATCATACAGCAGGTATGGTAGCCTAGCTTAGCTAAACTATACAACAGGTGTGGTAGCCTAACCTAGCTAAACCATACATCAGTGTGCTAACAGTAATACCTGTCTAAAGAGAACGGTAACCGTCGTACCTACAGCTAGTGTCTCTCTGTGTTAACCTTTTTCTTTTTTTTCTTTTTTAAATTCTCCCCTCCCCCCCCCGTCTCTCTCCATCCCCCTCTCCAGAGACCCCAGGTCCCCAGTATTCCCATCTCTAAGTGTGCTGCTTGTCTGAAGCCTCCGGTCACTGAGGAGGACAAACTGAAGCGCTGCACTCGCTGCTACAGAGTTGGCTATTGCAACCAGTGAGTCTAACTAAGCACTGTTAGCCAGCTCTAACCAGTGTGTCTAACCAAGCACTGTTATCCAGCTCTAACCAGTGTGTCTAACCAAGCACTGTTATCCAGCTCTAACCAGTGTGTCTAACCAAGCACTGTTATCCAGCTCTAACCAGTGTGTCTAACCAAGCACTGTTAGCCAGCTCTAACCAGTGTGTCTAACCAAGCACTGTTAGCCAGCTCTAACCAGTGTGTCTAACCAAGCACTGTTATCCAGCTCTAACCAGTGTGTCTAACCAAGCACTGTTATCCAGCTCTAACCAGTGTGTCTAACCAAGCACTGTTAGCCAGCTCTAACCAGTGTGTCTAACCAAGCACTGTTAGCCAGCTCCAACCAGTGAGTCTAACAACAGTGAGTCTAACAACAAATGGCTCCCAGCGAGCGGGCCAGCACCTTGCATGGTAGCTTGCCGCCATTGGTGTGTGAATGGGTGAATGAGAGGCCGTTGTAAAGCGCTTTGGATAAAGGCGATGTATAAGTGCAGTCCATTTACCATTTACCATTTCTAACCAAACAATCTTAGCCAGCTCCAACCAGTGAGTCTAACCAAGCTTAGCCGGCTCCAATGTCTCCCAGTCTTCATCCACATTGTCTGTCTTTGCCCCCCCGCCCCCTCCCCAGGGAGTGTCAGAAGAACCACTGGCCCAATCACAAGGTTCTGTGTCGGCCCAACATGGAGAACGTGGGCCTGCCCTTCCTGGTCAGCGTCCCTGAGTCCCGTCTCACCTACGCCCGCTTGTCTCAGCTGCTGGAGGGCTACTCCAGGTAGGATGGTGGTCTGTAGTCAAATATAATAATAATAAAGATAGTTGATGATTATGGGCAAATACAAGACATCGGCTAGGTGTGGCCATCCTTCTGTGACACAACGAACCCAACACTGTCAATAATACTATAAATACTGTAAATAAATTATTACGGTAGCAGTATGTTAGTCTCATAGATATGATTATATGAGGATCACGGTGTTTATGGATGTATCTGCCACGTCAACCATATTTAGTGTATGTGACAAATTGCTGTTCTAACCCTCCTCTCCTTCCCCTCCTCCCTCCCTTCTCCCCTCCCGCTCTGCTTGCAGATATTCTGTCAATGTGTTCCAGCCTCCGTTCCAGTCGGGCCGGACGTCGCCAGATAACCCCCAGGGTCGAGGTGACCTCCCCCCAATGCCAGCGGGGACCCCTGAGGGCGTAGTGCCATGTCCGGGAGTGGAGGCCGGGAGTGGGGGGGCCAGAGACTCTGAGCAGGGGGGTCCAGCTGAGACACCGGCCCCGGCCCACCCAGCCGGGGGCCCTGACGCCCTCTCCTCCCTGGACCCCCAGGCAGAGAAGGAGACGTCGTGTGAGAAGGCCGTGAGGCCAGAAGGTAACCATGGTGACATACTGGACCCTTGCCACTGGGCCCTGTGTTGTCCTCCCCTAAGGCGGCTCTAGGAGTCTGTAGCATGGCTTGCTGTTTGGGGGGGGCTACGGTTCAGTGTTTAGTTTATATTTGTATTGTATTTATTGTTCCTGTTCTTATTATGTTAGTATGTAAGTATTGTTCTTGTTCTAAAGCACTTTGAGAGACTTGTCTTATTGTAAAAAGCTCTATAAAAAGACATTAGATTTGATAGTGTGTATACTATGGAAGGTAGCCATGATGATACCAAGTAGACCTACGTCACTGTCTGAAAAACACAATTGGTGGGGAGGGTGAATTTTGTATTATGTGATATGATTTTTTTTTTACGTGTGTGTGTGTAGCTGCAGTAACAGGGTACCAGCAGCCGTCAGAGTCGGCGTCCGGCCGCACCCCCCAGTTCTACATCTCCCTTCTGGACTCCAACAGCAAGGAGCAGAAACTGGAGGAGAAGGGTGAGTACACCTGGAGTTAACACTGACCTCTAGTGATCTCTAGCTGACCTCTAGTCTACACTGACCTCTAGTGACCCCTAGCCTAATCTGACCCCCAGCCCTGGACTCCCCTTTCCCCCATTTGAACAATGTAAATGGTTGGCTCCGTCACGCTCCACCAAATTAACTGTGCTCAATCTGTCGTATCAACCGACCTGTTTGACTAATGACTAATATCTCTCTCTCTCTCTCTCTCTCTCTCTCTCTCTCCCCCCCTCATTGCCGTGCCCTCATCCTCATCCTCCTCTCCTCTCTCCCCCCCCTAACCCCAACCCTAGAGGAGGCTGTGCTGGAGGTCCCGGAGGACGCCACTCTGGAGCTAGTGTGGAAGAACAACGAGCGTTTGAAGGAGTACGTTCTGGTCCGATCCAAGGAGCTGGAGTACGACGAGGACCCAGGGTCAGCCAGCGAGACGGCCAGGGCCGGACACTTCACCCTGGAGCAGTGCCTCAACCTCTTCACCAAGCCTGAGATCCTGGCCCCCGAGGAGGCTTGGTAGGGGCTGCACACACACACCTATATACACACACACACACAAACGCACACACACACCTATATACACACACACACACACACACACACACACACACACACACACACACACACACACATACATAGACCTGCACCTACACGCACCTATACACACACACACACACACACACACACACACACACACACACGCACACACATACGCAAACACACACAGACCTACACACACACACACACACCAATACGCACACGTACACAGACCTGCACCTATACACACCCCCCTATACACACACACACACACATACACACATACACACACACAGACAGACAGACACAGACAGACACATACACTCACGCAGACTTGTATAGGAGTATTCCCTACTAACGTGTGTGGTCTGTTCCAGGTACTGTCCTAAGTGCCAGCAGCACAGGGAGGCCTCGAAGCAGCTGTTGCTATGGCGTCTGCCCAACATCCTCATCATCCAGCTCAAACGCTTCTCCTTCAGGAGCTTCATCTGGAGAGACAAGATCAACGACATGGTGGACTTTCCCGTCAGGTACACGCATGGACACACACACACACACACACACACACACACACACACACACACACTTGCACCCTTGATATGCGGAGGGATGTATGTTAAGCGTTCCATGTATTTTCATGTACGGTGTAGCCTACTAAACTGTGCCCTTCCACATATATTTGTAGAACTACTACTACAAACCTTGTAGTTTTCACAGAGTTCGACATGAATGTAGATTTTTTTTGTAGATTCAACAACATGGTCGACTACCCTGTCACACACACACACCCGCCCGCCTCCCCAGGTCTCACGTGTGTGTGTTGTTGTTGTTGTTGTTGTAGAAACCTGGACCTGAGTAAGTTCTGCATCGGCCAGAAGGAGGACATGCAGCAGGCTCCGGTGTACGACCTGTACGCTGTCATCAATCACTACGGGGGCATGATCGGAGGCCACTACACCGCCTACGCCCGCCTACCCAGCGACAAGAACAGCCAGCGCAGTGACGTCGGTCAGTAGATGTCTGGCTGGCTGTCCGTCTCTTGGTCTGCCTGTCTTTCTGTCTACTCTTTATCTGCCTCGCTGTCTGCCTGTCTGTCTCTGTCTGTCTGTCTCTGTCTGTGTCTTTATCTGCCTCTCCCTCTGTCTGTCTGTCTGTCTGTCTGTCTGTCTGTCTCTTTATCTGCCTCTCTGTCTGCCTGTCTGTCTGTCTGTCTGTCTGTCTCTTTATCTGCCTCTCCGTCTGCCTGCCTGTCTGTCTGTCTGTCTGTCTGTCTCTTTATCTGCCTCTCCGTCTGCCTGTCTGTCTGTCTGTCTGTCTGTCTGTCTCTTTATCTGCCTCTCCGTCTGCCTGCCTGTCTGCCTGTCTGTCTGTCTGTCTGTCTCTTTATCTGCCTCTCCGTCTGCCTGTCTGTCTGTCTGTCTGTCTGTCTGTCTCTTTATCTGCCTCTCCGTCTGCCTGCCTGTCTGCCTGTCTGTCTGTCTGTCTGTCTCTTTATCTGCCTCTCCGTCTGCCTGCCTGTCTGCCTGTCTGTCTGTCTGTCTGTCTCTTTATCTGCCTCTCCGTCTGCCTGTCTGCCTGTCTGTCTGTCTGTCTGTCTCTTTATCTGCCTCTCCGTCTGTCTGTCTGTCTGTCTGTCTGTCTCTGTCTCTTTATCTGCCTCTCCGTCTGCCTGTCTGTCTCTGTCTGTCTGTCTGTCTGTCTCTGTCTGTCTCTTTATCTGCCTCTCCGTCTGTCTGTCTGTCTGTCTCTGTCTCTTTATCTGCCTCTCCGTCTGTCTGTCTGTCTGTCTCTGTCTCTTTATCTGCCTCTCCGTATGCCTGCCTGCCTGTCTGTCTCTTTATCTGCCTCTCCGTCTGTCTGTCTGTCTGTCTCTGTCTCTTTATCTGCCTCTCCCTCTGTCTGTCTGTCTCTGTCTCTTAATCTGCCTCTCCGTCTGCCTGTCTGTCTGAGTGGTCACAAGATTTCCTGTTCTGTTTAGAATACTGTTCATATCCCCCAGGATCACTGACCTGACCGTGTGTGTGTGTGTTCCCAGGCTGGCGGTTGTTTGACGACAGTACGGTGACCACCGTAGAGGAGAGTCAGGTGGTGACACGCTACGCCTACGTCCTGTTCTATCGCCGCCGCAACTCCCCCGTGGAGCGACCGCCCCGCTCTCTGGGCCCGCTGGGGGCGGAGTCTCCCACCGCCGCAGGTGCCACAGCCAACCAGGTGAGGTCGCCACTCTCAGTGGTGGTCACTAGACGGCCATGTTGCCAGGGACACACGCTCAGTGGTGGTCACTAGATGGCCATGTTGCCAGGGACACTCAGCGATGGTCACTAGATGGCCATGCTGCCAGGGACACACTCTCAGCGGTCACTAGACCGCCATGCTACCAGGCACACTGAGGCTAGATCTAATACAGTTCTGGATGATTATATGAACTGCATATCCTTGGGTTAGGTTTAGGAGTAAGGATTAAGAGGAGGTTCAGTGCTCTAATAATTTCATTGTGATTTTAAAGAGCTTTGTTTATCTCCGTCCCTCCGAGTGTGGCCAGACAGAGCCCTGCTTACCTCCGTCCCTCCCAGCATGGCCAGATAGTGCCTTGTTTACCTCCGTCCCTCCGAGTGTGGCCAGACAGAGCCCTGCTTACCTCCGTCCCTCCCAGCATGGCCAGATAGTGACTATATCCTATCGTCCTGAGGGACATACAGTAACCTATAACAACGCTCATGGAGTGCTCAGTAATTGTCTGCTGCTGGTCGTGTGACATCAGGGGTAAGGGTTTGGAGAGGGAACTGTGTAGTGTGGTTGATGCTGTTGTTCATGATGACGAATTCTCGTATTATGGTTGACGTCCTAATGTGGGTGGGAGTGCTATCTGTGTTCAGAAACCTTTTTGTGATTTTGATTAGGTAACTATTTATGAACGTCAAAACAATGATGTGGGGCGCTCTACTTGGTTGTCTGCTCTTTGTAGGGGTGCAACGGTTCTCGGTTTTATATTGAACCGTATGGTTTAATCACTAGTGAACCGTGGCGGTTTTCGGTTTATGCTGCGTTCCATTCAAAGTCAGACGTCGAGTTGGTCTGGAACGCAGTTGCTTCTTGTTCAAATGTTTGTTCATGGCGAGCGGAGTTGAGAACATGGCAACAGATTGAGGAAGCCCCGGATTGCTACAAATCTGCCTTGTGGGGTCATTCATTCCGGTTTTGGCATTGAATACAGCCATGAAAGAAAGCAAACGGTGAACAGAAACACGTGTCACAGAAATGTGAGCATAAGGCGTATATGGGCTACAGCTGTCAAGCCTAAAGTGCATTTTTACTTTAATTTCTTCCTCTCCTATACCAGTAGTTAAGCCTAAGAGGCACTTTTACATTTGGAAGTGATTTGTTTATATATTTGTTTATATATATTTATATTTTTTATATTATACAATATACCAGTCATATTCTGGAATGTGTCTGAATGTTAAAGTTCCATAAGTATAAGCAAAATAAAGTAAAGTAACAGTTTGTAAATAAATAGTAGCATTTTTATTCTCCTTACGCACAAAACACGCACTGAAACCGTGAACCAAAAATCGAGGTTCATACCGAACTGTGGGCCAACTGAACCGTTGCACCCCTAGCTCTCTGCCACAGCTATGCTGTGTATGGGACATGACGTCAGAGTTAGCTAATGGAGCTATACAGTATGTACTTGAAAGAAGTTAACAAGCCTCCATCTACCCTGTGTCACTGGATTAGAGTGGAGAAGGGAGGATGGGAGAGGGTGGGGGTTCTAGGGTTAGGGTTCTAGAGAGTGTTCTAGAACCTTTCCCAGAAGCTGACACAGGTTTCCGCAAATCGCAGGCCTCTCTCATATGGCAGGAACTGGAGGAGGAAGAAGAGGGGCCTCACCAAGGCCCTGGCGGTCTGTTCCGCACGCAGCTGCGGAGAAGAGCGAGGATGAGGAGGGAGGAGGAAGAGGAGGGGGTGGAGGGGCAGGCGCCACGCAGACCCCGCCACAGGATCTCGGAGCATTCCGATGACGACTGTGTCCGATATTTTGTCCTGGGAACGTTGGCTGCTCTGCTAGCACTATTCCTTAACCTGCTGTACCCCCTGCTCCAGAGAGCCCACTAGGGCTGAGACACACACACACACACACACACACACACGTGTCTTCATGCACATTTAGATGCACATTTAGATACTAAAAGATTCATTGCACATATGAGACATCCATGCCAGTGTGTAGTCCTCTCTACAGCCTTTAGGTGGCGTAGACTAGATATTCTAGAATCTTCTAACTCTGGAACCTCACAGCTGTGGTTTCACTACCAGATTACAGGTGCAACTAAAAAATATATATATTATGGAAAAGTTTTAATTTTAAAAAGTTAAACTTTCATATATTCTAGATTCATTACACATAGTGAAATGTTTCAAGACTTTTTTGTTTGAATGTTACAGCTCATAAAAATCCAGTATGTCAAAATGTGTGCATAAATGAACATACTTTTCAGAAGGTCAACATTTCTGGATTATAAATCCTTTTTTGGATTGGTTTTATGTAATATTCTAATATTTTGAGATACTGGATTTCCTGAGCTGTAAGCCGTAATCATCAACATTAAAACAAAAAAGGCTTGAAATATTTCACTTTGTGTAATGAATCTAGAATCTATGAAAGTTTAACTTTTTTAATTAAATTACGGAAAATAATGACCTTTTCCACAATATTCACATCTTCTTAGATGCACCTGTATATCTCCTGTCAGAGAGAGATGCTTTTTCCATGGATATCTGAATGAGATCAGTTGTTAACTGTCAGATTAAAAAATCTGTTTAAATTATCACGTAGGACCCTATAATGGACTATTCTAGGCCTTTTTTTAGGTAGCGGGCAGGCTACCAAGTTACACCTGCCCACTAGAGGGCACTGAAGTACACACTCTGAAGTACACTGATGTCTGGTATGAACTCAGGAGTGAGTAAGACATGGGGAAGGAGTCTAGGACATAGGGAAGGAGATACCGTCCACCTTTTAAATGGTTATCTGTCTGATATGTATGTATGTATGTATGTACAGTATGTATTGGGACTATGTATGGCCCAGCCCTAATGTGATGTATGTTAGTTGTTAATTAAGGTTAGCCATGTCCTGGTCGGTCCTGCCCCAGTTCTGTCTTCCTGGTCCTGACCAAGTCCTGTGGTCAGGAGGATTGTAACCAGTCTCAGGGATATCAGTGTTCTGTCCTCTCTCTCCTGCAGACAGGCTGTCAGTCGTAGTATGTCTGTATGAGATCGTCTCTCCATGTTTGAGAGGATCAGTCTGAGCAACGCGCTGCACAGAATCACAAACAATCTGTTGCAAAAACCGACTAGCAGTTATGTTGGAGATGAATGAGTGAGTCTGTGCACAGTTCAGACTGATCGTCTTGTCTGTTCTGCCTCAAACACGTTGTAGGCCTATGCAATTTTGTGTGTGTGTGTGTGTGTGTGTGTGTGTGTGTGTGTGTGTGTGTGTGTGTGTGTGTGTGTGTGTGTGGTTACACAAGTATAAGTAGGACCTGTGTACTGATCTAGTGTAGATTACCTGTATGGCTGAGCTGTATGTTGTTTTACACTGTATAGGCATACCACTCTTATGTCAACATCAACTCTGTATAATGTATAGTAGAAATAATCTAAACTTGCTCGTTTATACTGTAAAGAAATTGTTTTAAGATTTTTAAAATTGAATATTAACGAAACTCCCATTGTATGAGCCACAACTGTACTCTTATGGTCGTTTGTCAATGAACTAGCTGCTTTTGCTGCATTTGAAATAAAAGTGGGAAACGGTTGTCTCCCTGCAATAACCTCCACCTTCATGTTGCTCTGATCAACGCAACCGTGTAACGCTTTTTAAAATAAACTGTCAATCTCATATTGTAGTAATGAATGTTATTTTTCTGACAGTTGATATCTGCATTACTGGATTGTAAACTGTCCTGCTGTTGGAAACTGATATAGGTTGTTTAGTTTCTTCTGTTTTGTTTAGGTAGAGGGTCGTTAATACAGGTGTGTTCTACCTGGCGGGTAGAGTGTCATTATGTGTGTCCTACCTGGCAGGTAGAGGTATAACAGACAGGTGTGCCCTACCTGGCAGGTAGAGGGTTAACAGACAGGTGTGCCCTACCTGGCAGGTAGAGGTATAACAGACAGGTGTGCCCTACCTGGCAGGTAGAGGGTTAACAGACAGGTGTGCCCTACCTGGCAGGTCGAGGGTTAACAGACAGGTGTGCCCTACCTGGCAGGTAGAGGGGTAACATTACAGCAGCTACACAGTACAGCATGATGTATTATAACACTGGTTTATTTTACAGGCTTCTAGCCAGGCACTGTACGGGACCGACCTGGACCCTGAAGGACCCCCGCCGCTGCCCCAGGAGGTGACCTCTGACCTGTTCGGCCCGTCAGGAGACTGTTCCACCACGTCGTACAGCAACATGGAGGAGGTGGACTAAGATGTGGCCCGGGGGAGGAGGGAGGCTCCAGCAGGGGAGGGAGTTTCTGACCTCCTCACTTAAAGACTGTTCAGTGCTGACCTCTCACCTGAGTACAGTTCATTGTACTCTGTGGCCCCTGCCTGTTCTGTAGATAATGATGGGGATATGGCCCCTGCCTACCGCTCTCTGATGCACCTTTTGTTTTGGTATAAAACACCTCTGACCCTTTATTTAACTCTTTCATCCCTGCTGGTGCTCTGGGTGACAGGGAAGGCAACTGTCAAACTCTGCTGCGTGTGTGTGTGCGTGTGTGTGTGTGTGTGTGTCTGTGTGAGATCTTTGTTGGATGATCTGTAATCTGGAATGAAATTGTAGCCATTGATGTATAAAATGTGGTGGGTGCAGAAATGAGTACTTTTTTTTTTTTTTTTAAACGACGAGGACATTATGCTTAGACTGTCTGCTTCTTTCATAGCCCACCTTGATTCGGTTTCTTTCTCTTTTTGTTTTTTTGTGTTTGTTTTTTTAAAAACTTAAAAGTTAAGTTCTCTGGCCCTGTAGAATGGGACTGTTGGCAAGATGAAGGCTTGTTCTGAAATGTGCATGTTAATACAACAGGGGAGGCTGGTGGAGGTAGACATCGGAGGACGGTCTCGGAATGAGGAATAGTAATGAGCACATCCTCCGATTTCTACCCCCAGCAACCTCCCTGTGAAACACCCCTGTAGCCCTAGAATGCTGTTTCCTCCATTCTGCTAGGTCCTTATCTCTGTTTGTGTTGTTCAGCCCTCCTCCCCCTCCCCTCCTGCCTTCATATTGGACTGCATATATACAGTGGGGAATGCTGCTGTGAATACGATATAAATGGTTAATATAAATAAAAGCCTTTTTGAGACGTGCTGAGATGACATGATGTTGTTTCTATACACGAGACTCTGATTCAGTAGTTACTTCAATAAAGTTCCCTGGCAGAGATGAGTTTGGGTACGTTTTATCATCGGCAAAATCACACTTCTGGGTTAATGTCAGACTTGTTGGTTCTGTGTATTACGTCCACCGCCCGGTAGGTGGCGCACGTTGCTTTTGGGTTAAATCTCATCGCGTCTCATGGGGGCGGCGAAGAAGACTGACGTAGTCACGTAAATTGGGATTGAGGAAGTAAACACAAATCAACGAGAGAAAAGCCGGTATCGTGACATTCTTCTCTTTGGTGGCAGCAGGTCTAGTTAGGTTTAGTAAACAGTTCAAACCAGGCTGACCAGTTGTTCATCCTAGCTATCTAGCTAACTCCGTCATGTCAGACAGCCACACGAGGAGAGACGGTGGACCCTCCGTAGAGGACAGGTGTAATGGACGGGACCAGCCACACACAGGGACAGATGTCATCATCACTGAGCCTGACGGTGTCCCCGGGGACCGGACGACGGGGTCGGTTCCCCGCGGTTTGTCTCTGAGCCACAGAAAGCTCGTCCTCCACATCGACCTGAACAACACGATCCTGGTGTCGGACACGGTGACGGGCCAGGGGACCGTGGCGGCGCTGGACTACTTTCTCTCCACGGTGACCTGGGGGCGGATGAGCCAAGGTAGGCTGGACTAACTACACACACACGCGCGCCCAGTTGTATAAATACTCCCTACCGTATTCATGTGACAGGCCATGCCAGTAAGCCTCAGAGCTTTAGTCAATGATCAAAGCAAATTCATTCATTCAACCTCACTGAGGACCTCCTACTACAGGTGGGTCAGAAGTTACTCAGCAAGAAGTTCTCAACTGAAGTGTTGTTTTGGATCATTCACAGTCATGGGTCATGAAGACGCAGGTGTCCTCCCCTACTACCATCTGATCGTTTAATAAGGGTCAAATCGGTAACTCTCATGACAGGGTTGAGTCGTATCCAAATTGTTTTATAGATGTTATTACTTAAGAAAATATCATGATATACGATATAGGCCTAGTTCATTGCTGAAGAATGGTGGAGACATGCCAGCATGAGAAAAATGTGATGTCGATTTATGAATGTAGATGAGCTTTGCAAAAAGTGTGATACAACACATATCTGAGTTTTAAGCACAATATCGCAATGTGCTCTTAAATATAAACATAATTCGATAATATTCAATATTGGCCGAACACGCCATGACAATAGGTAGCATTGTGTAATGTTGACATTACTGTTGTGTGAGTCACTGACACCCCTCTCTCTCTCCCTCTCTCAAAATAGGTAAATGGGAGTGGCTGAGCGAGGCGCCATCCCTCCTCCCACCATGTGAGGGCGCTGTTAGCTACTACTCCCAGTTTGGCCGGGTGCCAGGTTTCACCAGCTCTGTGGCCGGACAAAGGTTCCGGGGAGTGTTGGAGGAGCACCTGGAGATGCTGAGGTGGCATGGGGGTGAAGGGGGGCAGGGCGGGGCCAAAGAGCTGTTTGTCACGGGGGAGGACGGACAGATGTACCACTGGATCCTCCCCTCCTTCTTCCAGCTGCTGAAAGACCTGGTTGCAGAGGGGACAGAGTTTGCTGTGCTGTTCCGTACGTTTGGCTCAGACCTCCCGCGTGTGCTGGGGGCCGTGTCCCGCGCCCTCACCGAGGGCTCCCACCCCCTTTTCCCCCAACTCCCTGACCTCAAGGTAGGTTTGTTTGGAGCCCTGAGGGGCTGAAGCTGCTGGATGATGTCACCATGATGACTGCTCAGTTATTGGCATTGTGTGTGTGTGTGTGTGTGTGTGTTTGTGTAACTGGGACTGCCCCGATTGATGATTGACCCCCCCCCCCCCTCCCAGCTGAGTTTGAACGTCACGCCAGGCCAGATCCGCTGCAGTAAGAAGGGGGCGGTGCTGAGCCGGGGGGATGATCATGTGTCTACAAAGGAGGGGGACAGAGGCATGTACCACTACCTAAGCTCCTCCCACGGACTGGGGGGCTTCCAGGACCACTTCAACTGGTAGGTAGACCAGGGGACCAGTAGACAAGGGGATCAGTGGACCAGTAAACCAGGGACAATAAATGTAGACAATAAATGATATTATATTGTTGTTGTTGTAACCCTGCTCTGCCTCCAGGTGGGCCAAGAACACCTACTCCATCCTGGGCGGGAAGCCCCTGTGGATTGACCCCTTCGACCCGGACATCCACCACATCTTCATAGACGACAACATCCGCCAGAACGACGAGGACACTATCGTTCATCCTAAGGTGTCTGTCTGCCTGTCTGCCTCTCTGTCTGTCTGTCTGCCTGTCCATCTGCCTGCCGCCCTCTCTCTCTGTCTGTCTGTCTGTCTGTCTGTCTGTCTGCCTGTCTCTGTCTGTCTGTCTGCTTGCCTGCCTGTCTGCCTGCCGGCCTCTCTGTCTGTCTCTGTCTGTCTGTCTGCCTGCCTGCCTGCCTGCCTACCTACCTACCTGTCTGTCTGTCTGTCTGTCTGTCTGCCTGCCTGTTTGTCTGTCTGTCGGCCTGTCTCTTTGTCTGCCTGTTTGTCGGTCTCATTGTCTGTCGGTCTCATTGTATGTCTGTCTGTCTGTCTTTCTTTATCTTTCTTTATCTTTCTTTCCATTCATCCATCCCCTGTAAATGTGTTGTTTGTGCATTCTAACCTCCCCTCTACTCCCTTCCTCTCTGTCCTGCAGGTGTTCTTGGCTGCGGAGGGGACCGAGACGCGGACTGCTTCCACCGCAGAACTGTATGACCTGTGTCTGGTCCAGACTGACCTCCTCAGAGCCATCTCAGACCCGGGGTACTTCACCCAGAGAATCCGCATCTGCCAGGAGAACTACACCACCAATCTCCAGCAGGGGGCAGCAGAGATACCTGCCCCCATCTGACCCCCTCCCCAGAGAAGGGTTGGACACTGTGAGCCCCATATGAAGAGCCCAGATGATGAGGTGCTCAGATGAAGAAGAGCCCCATGTAGGGAAGGGTCTGGAGAACTCAGGGAAGTTTAGAGAGTGGAGGGTCAGATTGCTGCTATAGTAACGAGTAAACTGTCAGTAGTAACCTAACAGTAACGGACATAGTTGCTCTGATCTCTTCCACATCACTCCTAGAGGGTGTGTCAGGGTGTGTGTGTTACACGTGTAGAAGGGGTGTTTTATGGAATTAATTTGCTGCTGTTTTTAAATGATGATATTTATTTATAGGATATCATCTTAGGCGACGTTTCCACAGACTGTTCTATTCAGAATAGACAGCTCATACTTGACGTGAAAGACATACAACAGATGAGCAGACCTGCGTTTAATACATATTTCAGATAGTTCAAAGATTTGAGGTGTAGTTGATATAGTTTTTCAAGGCAAGCTAGGGTCACTACACACATGATCACTGTGTGGCTATTGGTAATAAGGTTTTTTTATTTTTGAAATGTACTGACTGACTTCATCCAGGCTCATCTAATTGAGCAATGTCAGAGCCCTGGTGAGTCTATGGTAATATGAACGACCTGAAGACTTCATATCTTTCAGTTGAATAAGGTTTGGGATTTGTTGACACTGATTATTCTGTTTCCTTTGAATGCACTTTTATGCGAAACATCTATATTTTATACACATTGAATGAGTGTTGGACTTTACTTTTATGGTTTAACTTATTTATTTCTTAGCTTGAAGGGAGTGAACCTCATGACTGCAAACTAGTTTTCTCTTTCAGCAGCAGATAGGCAGATCAACCAGGCCAGAGCAGTAGAAAGATCAACCAGGTCAGAGCAATACATAGATAAATCAACCAGGCCAGAGCAGCAGATCACCCAGGCTAGAGCAGTAGATATGTGATCTACTGTTCTCACCAGGTCTCAATGCTTGAACCTTGTTGTACTTTGTGTCTTCTTATATGTTGTTATGTTGATGATGAATACACTGACTGGTCAGCCTGTACAAATGCTGTTCAATCAAACTCCTGTATGGAAGAACATAGACCAGCTGTTGTGTGTTCTGTTGCCATGGTGACAGAAACCATTAGGAATGTCACATGGAAGGTGAGAGGTGAAACAGTAACCAACACACACTGACGTCCAAGACACACTGGGCATGCCGCGTTAATGGAACGCTTTGCGTCCCGTCTGGTTTGTGCTGGAGACGCACTGTAACAGAAGCATGCCGTCAGTCAAGAGGCTCTGGGGAGACTCAACTTGTGTTGTCATCATCTCGATGGCTCTGTAGCCTACGCACCGCAGATGGAGATCGAAATAGACTTGAATCTTAAACTTGCGCCGTGAGACGCGTGAGGCCGTGCTGTGGGGAAAAAGGATAAAGATGTTGTTCAGCCCTTGAACATTCACATTCACAATAATATATAATTATGGCAACAGTAGAGGCTACATTACACACAGAGAGATATTTTATTACCAGGCTGTCATTTTAAATAATAGTTTAGTTTCTCTAGATTGTGTTCTAAACTCGCCTGGTTAAATAAAGTGAAAGCTTTATTTTGAAAACTAAACAGTATCTATGACATCACATTACCATTAGCCCTGTGGGAAACACACAATGCTACAATCAGAGGGCTCAATATTACAGCCTATCAGATTAAATAACGTTAAACAGTCCAGGACCAGCAGGTTTCAGAATAGCTTCTCCCCTCAGGCCATTACACTGTTGAAATTGTAGAGCATAACATGAATTAGCCTACAAGTTTAAATGATATATAATAATATGTTTATTAAAATAGTATGTATGGTACATGACATTTTATTAAAATGTATACAATTCATTTGAACATAAAATACAATAACATTAAAAGTCATGGCTTAGAATAACTGTTAAACATTTAAAATATGTACATCAGTTCATTTACAAAGTATACATTTACTTTTTCTTTGTTATTAAAAGTTTAGGGTTTCAGTGCAAACTTCTGTTACACATGGTAGGTGTGGCAACAATAGTCAGAGACGCACACAGATCTACCTAGCTAGCTAGCTCCAGAGTAGTTCTGTAGCAGAGTAATGCTGTAGTAGTGAGGTAGCGTTCAAGCAAAACAACAGCAGAATGTGTGACTGACGCCAGGTATCTGAGCAGAGGACCAGCAATCTAAAACCCAGGAAATAGAAAACATGTGGAGCACAGAACTATAAGTAAGGGGTAGAGGGAGGAGGGACATTATATATTATAACACCATCCATAAGTACTAATCCAACCCCTAGCCTCTAGAGAGGAAGGAAGGATGCATCTCTACAGTATTCAAACAGTCCATCACAGTGTTGGAGACAAACTCCTCATGGCATGTCAGATGTCCATAGTCCACACAGAACTTAGAGCACACAGGCTGGAGAGGAAAGAACCAGACCACAGAGGTGATCACAGAGAAGGTGATGAGGAAGAGGACAGGCTGGACCAGACGATTACAGAGAGGGTGAGGAGGAGGAGGAGGAGAGGTTGCGTCTGAGCCTGAAGCCGTCCAGAATTGGTCCTCAGCTCCACCTCGACAGGGAAGTGGTCGCTCAATCTCAGAACCTGCAGTCAAGAACAACAGCAGAGGTCAGTATCAGAGATCAAACAATGATCTATCTCCATGGTTACTACAGTTATGTTGAGATATCTATGACAACAGGAGCAGATGGTGTTGGAATGAGAGGAGGGTAGAACCAGCTCCAGTGGCTTCTTAGGAGATGAATACATGATGCACATTTGGTTGGGGGGCCTTAGGGATATTTTGGTGCAAATTTGTGCAAAAGCACCAAATTTGGCCCAGATGGAGCTCAGAGTATGCTCTAGTGATTTAGCCAGGGTGCCCGAGCCAACGACCGCCATGGCGGCCAAATCAATATGGCCGCCCTCTGAAAAAGGTTTTGGCTATAACTTTTGAACCAAATGAACTAGAAATGCAAGCCTAGTGTCTATTTTATGTTTTTTGACTATAAGAAACACATTAGAATGCTTATATTCATGATGTGTGTCTGGACCCCTAATTTGCATAATGCAATTTTTTGTTTTGTTTGGCTTTTGGGTCAGGTCGATTGGCAAATGTCCATGTCCTTGCTGTGACGTATTGCGTCGGTCTTGCAGGTGTGATGGGTGCCGCCAAATGCATTGACATTGACATTCTCGGTTGCAGGTTGGCATCTTCTGTATTAGCTGCACAGGGTTTGAGGAACTCTGGACCATGGAGGACGATATCATTGAACACTCGTAAGGGTTCAGCAACAGATGTTGTGAGACAGTTGGACGGGAAGGAGCCGTCAAATGTGTGGGCTCGTTGTAAGCAGTACTTGTGTAAAACCAAGGCGGCCCTCATCAACAGAATTGCCTCATCCTGTGCCAATTGTTCCTCTTAGCCACTTCTTTGTTCCTTGTTTGCGATGTAGGTTTCCCTCTCCTTCTGGTGTTCACTCTATTCAGGTAGATAGCTGAGGAGATGTTGCTTGAATGTTGTTGTGTGGGGTTCATAATCAGACACAAACACCTGCGTTCTTTCATAAGGTTCCTGTAGAGTTGCCGTAATAGGAGATTGTGAAGGAGGATCTGAATCCTCAACCAGAGCAACAATTTGTGCAATAGTTAGATGGTCAAAGGTTGTCCCCCACTCACTGGTAGATGCTTCCCCTTCTGACACCCTGGCCTGGCAGTGTCATGAGATGCTTGCCGTTTTGCTGCATATCGCAACATGAGATAACATTTGGCATGTAGTACACACCTGCTGCGTGCACATCGGAAGCTTGTGTAACTAATCTACCAAGAAGCTAAAATATTTTACAGGATTCTGCCCAGCTTTTCAGATTGGAATCAACATTATCTGTTACAGGCCCCGCGGTGGTGTAGCGGTCTAAGCACTAGCCACTAGTGCAAGCTGCCCACCGGGGACTGGGATCGAATCCCAGCTCGCCAGATCCGGATATGGCCGGGGCACACACAGGGAGCGGCATATTGAGCGGCCGCTCCCGAGGGCGGTATAGGAATATTTCCGGACAAGGATCCGTCGCGCAACAGCGCCCCCGGGGTGCCGGAATAACGGTGCTGGGCTCGAGGAGCCAGACAGCTAGTCTGCCTGGCGGTCTCCTCTGGGGCTGCCGGCCACGGGGTCGTGCGGCGGATCCTACGCAATAGGCAGGGGATAATTGGATGCTAGGTTGGGTTCAATTGGATACCAAATTGGGTGAAAAAGGGATAAAATAAAAAAAATAAAAAATAAAATAACATTATCTGTTACTGCCTTCATCCATATCCTCCCCCTCACATAGGCTATGACACAATGAATGCCACAGGCTTTGGGTTGACATGATCAAAGCTTTTAGGACTCACTACTAAGGAGGAGCCAACGTCATACTTTGGAGCCCTTTTGACACGACAACTACTACAGTAACTTCTACAGAGTTTGTGATACATAGCATTATGTGTTTTAAGCGTTGCTGCAATACCTGAACCGTCATTCAACTGATCAATTGTAACATTAACAGAAGAAGGAAGAACATTAGCAATAGCTAAGAAAAGCTCATTTGGTTCAAAAGTTATAGCCAAAACCTTTTTCGGAGGGCGGCCATATTGATTTGGCCACCATGGCGACCCCAGTGGTCGCTGGCTCGGGCGCCCTGGCTAAATCATTAGAGCATACTCTGAGCTACATCTGGGCCAAATTTGGTGCTTTTGCACAAATTTGCACGAACATAGCCTCATATAGCCCTAAGGCCCCCAACTAATTGAGAGGTCTCTAAATAACACAATATCCTCATGGGTAAAGGGTTAAGGTCATGGGTCATGGATTAGGGCCATGGGTAAAGGGTTAGGGGTCATGTGTAATGGTTAGGGTCATGGGTAAAGGGAAAACAGGGCAGTTACCTTTTCTTTGGAGAGGCGGTACTCCTTGCCGATGTTGAAGACCCGTGCAGAGTAGGGTTTGATGGCCTTCAGGAAGGACTGTCCCTGGACCACAATCCTACAAGACAACGCCGGGTTACCTAGACAACCACCTGTTACACTTCAACCAGACTGAGGAGCGTATAATGTCTAGTACGTAGTGTTTAGTATGTAGCGTATGGAGTTTGTGTAATACTTAATGTGTAGTGTGGCTCGCTGAGTAATGTTTCATAGCCATAGCCATGGAAAGGGAGCTGATGAAGTCACACCACGTTACATTAAAAAAAAACTGGTGGTTAGACTGTGGAGCTAAAGGCCAGGGAGACTGTGAACAATGTCAGTGGAGCTCCACCCACCTGTCATAGGCACAGTTGGTGGTGTCTCGGACGGTGGTGTCCACCTTGTCTCCTATCAGCCAATAGAAACCCTTCTTGGAGAACAGCCGGATGTCCTTCTTGTTCTTCCTGGTCATGTGGGCGCAGCCGGCGTTAAAGTCTCCCAGGAACATCAGCGCCTAATTGGACAGGAGAGAGGAAAGGTTTACACAGAGAACTTTTATTACCAGGCTGTCATTTTAAATAATATTTTAGTTTAGTTTTTCTAGATTGAGTTCTAAACTCGCCTGGTTAAATAATAAATAATTCAATAATATCAGTTTCGATAAGACAGTGGAGATCATTTTTTAGTCTTTAGGTGGTAAACCTGTTTGCCTCATCCTATGTCCTCTTGTTTGCCAGTTACACAGCTGTACAGAAAGCAAACTCCACTAAGCAGGGTTGTGTGGTAACAAAATAATCTTGAATGAATTAGTAGATTTAATTTCAGTAAATCTTCAGTGCCGACTCTCACCGTGTTGCTCCACTTGGCCGTGACCTCCTGATACACATCGTACAGACTGTCCATCTCCTTAACCGCGTCAGAAGGGGAACTGCGGAGCGGGATCAGGGCGAAAGCACCAATCGCTGCTCAGGGGAGGAGCACCACCACTCTAGTCAGCTCTACTCATCTCATCACAAAGTAACATCATTAATTTAGGCTGAACTATTTGCTCCTCCACTACAACTTCCATGGGGTCCTGTGGGATGGTGGGGCTGTGATTGGAGGGACATGTGTGGGAGGAGTTGCTGGTGTAGGTTTATGGGATTTTTAAATTTGTACTTATATCCTGTGTTTAATTGATTGTTACCACTCCCTTGTATTATTCCGTGAAATAATAATAAAACAAATATATCCTAAAAAAAAAAAAGTTTAGCCAGAAGGTATTTTTTAGCCATACATTTTATTTTACTTTAATTAAAATGTTAAGATTTCAACTCAATAATTCAAGCACTGAATTAGTTTTGATTGCCATACACTAACTGAAGTCTCCCAACCTGTTGTATTGGCTGTGAACCGAACTACGAAGGGTTCCCTGGAGAACACATCCACCTCTCCTTTCTTCTTATCGGGATACTGGTACTGGCCGGCCACCTGCACAGTCTCTTCCCTGGGGAGGGGGGAGGCGGGGTAACGTTTATTCTTATCAGGGTACTAGTACTGGGCAGTAGGAGGGAGGGGGGTGGAAGGACTACTCATAGCATCAGCATTTCTACATATGAAGGAAAAGCCTCTCACCTGTACAGGTAGACATACTGCTCCTGCTCGGCAGGTGTTCGTCCCAGACCTCCACTGGAGACAGACTTATAGGTGAAGGTGTCTGTGTACCTGAGAGAAGCACAGAGGTATTCCAGTTAATCAACTCAACTCAACACAGGTGGGAGTAATGACAACAGCTTATTTAACCTTTATTTATACAGGGGAAAACACACTGAAACCAAGGCCTCTTTTGCAGGTCCACAATATCAATATAATTACAAAACAACACATACAAAAATACAGCACAGTAGAATACAGAAAATGAATACATCCTAAAACCTCAATATTATGTTATATCAACAGAAACAACCCCATCCTTCAACAAAAAGGAAGCCCTGCCCATAACTAACCTGGTCCCAGTTATGAATGTACTGATGCCATAAATAGCACCGGCGCCACCCCCCCCCTCCCCCTGCAGCCCTACTAATGAATCTACTGTACCCCTCACCATCACCCCAATCATGAATTCATGCATCTATTGTACCCCTCACCATCACCTCAATCATGAATCTACTGTACCCGTCACCACCAGCCCAATCATGAATTCATGAATCTACCGTACCCCTCACCATTACCCCAATCATGAATTCATGAATCTACTGTACCTGCGACTGTACCTGTTGAGAGCTTCCACCAGGGCCTTGGTGGCTTTGCCGTCACTGTCTCTCACCTCCTGCAGCAGACACACGTCACAGCGGGACACAACCTGGGGACAGGACAGACAGGGTCAGAACAAACTAACAAACACACACACACAAACACACACACACAATACAAACACACACACACTCACCCTGGTCAGTGTGTGCATGACCCTGAAGTTGCTGGACTTGCTGGAGTTGAAGCTCTGGACGTTGAAGGCACAGATCTTAAACCCTGCAGACGCCCCGGGGAGATAGCCCAGGAGGAGGGAGGAGAGGAGGAGGAGGAGAGGAGGTCCCATGACTCAAACACTACTGCAGAATGAGAAGAGAATGTTCTAGTGAGATCACTGGGCGATGTCTACGTTATGAAATGTAGACAGGCTTAGTCTGGTTGACCTGTAGGCAGTGTTAGGGGTTAGTCTGGTTGACCTGTAGGCAGTGTTAGGGGTTAGGCAGGTTGACCTGTAGGCAGGGTTAGGGGTTAGTCTGGTTGACCTGTAGGCAGGGTTAGGGTTAGTCTGGTTGACCTGTAGGCAGGGTTAGGGGTTAGTCTGGTTGACCTGTAGGCAGGGTTAGGATTAGTCTGGTTGACCTGTAGGCAGGGTTAGGGTTGGTCTGGTTGACCTGTAGGCAGGGTTAGGGTTGGTCTGGTTGACCTGTAGGCAGGGTTAGGATTAGTCTGGTTGACCTGTAGGCAGGGTTAGGGTTGGTCTGGTTGACCTGTAGGAAGGGTTAGGATTAGTCTGGTTGACCTGTAGGCAGGGTTAGGGTTGGTCTGGTTGACCTGTAGGCAGGGTTAGGGGTTAGTCAGGTTGACCTGTAGGCAGGGTTAGGGGTTAGTCAGGTTGACCTGTAGGCAGGGTTAGGGGTTAGTCAGGTTGACCTGTAGGCAGGGTTAGGGGTTAGTCAGGTTGACCTGTAGGCAGGGTTAGGGGTTAGTCAGGTTGACCTGTAGGCAGGGTTAGGATTAGTCAGGCTGACCTGTAAGGCAGGGTTAGGGGTTAGTCAGGCTGACCTGTAGGCAGTGTTAGGGTTAGTCTGGTTGACCTGTAGGCAGGGTTAGGGGTTAGTCAGGTTGACCTGTAGGCAGGGTTAGGGGTTAGTCTTGTATCTGTCAGCTAATCATTCAATGGTGACAGCAACTTAATTCACAAGTGGTCATTCATATATTTCAATTGGTGTTATTGAACCTGCAGTTCTAATCAGGTGGTATTGAACATGTAGTTGTGGGTCAGGTATAGGTCTGGTCAGGTGGTTTGAGCGTGTCGGTCTGGTCAGGTGGTATTATTACTAACCGGGGAAACGTCCTCTCCTGACTGGGGTGACTGACTGACTGACTGACTGACTGACTGACTGACTGTTCTCTCAGTTGAAGCATTTCAAGCAAATAAGCAGTTTGAAACAGTGAAGACTCCAGAAAAAAGGAATTCCTACATAATGTGTTGTAAGCATGCAAATGGCAATACAGTTAAACGTGAACTTCCTAGTGAACTTCCTAGGAATAACATGAGACAGGTGTGGCTCCCCGGAGCCTTTACAAGGGATTACAAGCCACCCAACAGTGTGTGTGTGTGCGTAAGTGAAACAGTGAGATCAGTGAGCTATTGTGAAAGGTAAACATTAAACTTGTTTTTGGAGAATATCAGGTTAGTAATCCATTATCAAAGTGTACTAGCGGAGCTGGTGGTTTAATGTCACAACATCCGGCTGTGGCGCAGGAGGTAGAACCGGCGTCTAATGATCGCAAGGTCGGCAGATCGGTTCGAACCCCGGCTGGCCACATGTCGACGTGTCCTTGGGCAAGACACTGAACCCCAAATTGCTCCCAATGACACCGCCTTGCATGGTAGCTTGCCGCCATTGGTGTGTGAATGTGTGTGTGAATGAGTGAATGAGAGGCCATTGTAAAGCGCTTTGGAATAAGGCGCTATATAAGTCAGTCCATTTACCATTTAAACACTACAACTCTTCTCTGTTTCTGAGACTCTGCTCAAGAGAGCATGTATCAGTCTTCACAGACCACCAGTTCCACCAGTCACTATAACTCCACGAATATAAACCACTATCTACTGGGGTTTGCAACAGTCTCACTGCATGTTCATATTTGGTCATGACTGAGCAGCTGTTGGAGCCTGGAGAGAGAGGCCAGTCAAACCAGCTGTCCTGCTTTCCAAGTGCCCCGAGCCTCAGCCCTGCCCTGGGGCAGTGTTAGTCACCTACAACCGTTGGTGGTTGTGTTGCTTCTGGAAAGCCATTGTTGGAAACGTGGAACTGCAGCTGGATCAACAATTTTGAAACAATCTGTAATATTCCATATGGAAGGAATCCTCAGGGAAGTATTACTATTCATGTTATCAAACACATTAACTCTACAGGACAAATCTGTCCGTTTAAAATAAAGTGAAATAAAAGCTTTGTAGGGCCTACTCGTCAAACACGCAGAAGAGAAGTCACTAAACTCAACATGTCTGACTACGATTTGCTACGACATCCAACACAGCGATTCCAACATTTACACACTTCTAACCAGGTGATACAGGATAGGCCAGGACAGCCAGATATCCCCAGCTTACCTTGTTTGATGATTATTGATCAATCCCAGAAGGTTTATTTATATATCATAAATTCCACACATCGACTGAACTACTGTGATCCTCTTCTGTTGGAGAGTGTCAGCTTTCACCCCGCCTCCACACCTTTACCTGTCCTCGGAGGTAACCCTAACCCTAACCTACTATCTGTTTGGTGGAGAAGGAACCCGCCTCTAAAGCAGAGCCGAAGAAATAACATCTACACAGACGCGATCTTAATCAATGTGACAAACTGAAGTCACGGTTAGTCATTAAAAAACATTACAAGCATCAAACGCAAATGGTCTCTGTATGTTTTTCTTTTTATAATTTATCACAACCTGTTTAATTTTACTTTATTTTATTCTATTTTCTCAATTATTCCTTCTGTGACTGAGAGATTGGATAGGGGCACACAGAGTTCCTGTACGGACAACAACCTTATTGATTCCCTCTGAGGACAAGATGGACTGAGAGTGATACTGATATTCCCTGAATCTATTATGACTAATGGACAAAGTAACCTGTGACACAAAGCAAACTATTGAGGACATATGTAAGAATGCGATACCCACAATGAACTGTCTGTTTTTTTTGTTCTTTGTTATTCATGTAAAAAAAGAAAAGAAAAATAAACATTACAAGCATGTAGATATGTATTTGAATTGCCAAATGTATTAAATCAATTAATCAATCAATCAATCAGTGGAGAAATGTGCTTAGCTGTGCAAATTAGATTAGATTAGGTGTTGGAGCTCAGTGATGTCGGGTCAGTTTGGCTACTATTGTTGAACAATTCGGCACGACCTACATGGAGATTCTGTCTGTATCACGACCTACATGGAGATTAGGGAAGAAACGAACCGCTGATCCAGGCCGGATGACGACATCATGACAGACAGACAGACGCGCCTCCCAGACAGACAGACAGAACCGCTGCCACCGGAGAGCTGCTGCACCCCGTCCCGTCCCGGCAAAGTTCGGGAACAACTCATAAGCGGCATAATGCCGACGGAATAAGGACTATTGACTGATCGATAACACGGGTGAGCATGTCCTGGATCTGGACAATTAGAGTAGTCAGCTTGCTTAACTAGTTAGCCACCTAGGTGTATTAAATTAAACGTTGTTGTCATCCGAAACCAATGACTAAAAAAGCTGCAACATAAGCTATAGCTACTTAGCAAGTTAGCTACTACCCGTTCCATTTACAGGTTTTAACACATTGCTAGAGATGTATTCACTATGTTAGATCGGTAGCCGATTTGAGCTTGTTTTGATACTTGTTAAGTCACAAGTTTCTCCATGCTTGTCGCCTGTTGCCTGCATGCGAATTAGCTGCTATTAAGTTAGCTGCTCTGTCTGTCAAAGTAATCAAGAAGAGGTTCAACGGTAGCGAACTCGCCAGACACGATATGACAGTTGAGTTATATAGTCGGATAATCATACTGCACAATTGTGCACATCCTCCGTGAGTCAGATTTCTCTTCGCCACATTGTACATTATTGATGACGTCAGCTGCTCCAAGTTTCCATCCCTGGTTTTAGCCTCCAACCAGAGGGGAACCCAGCTAGGAGGCATGGCAGACTCATGGTGCAGAGAGACTAGTCTGATGAATAGTGAAATGAACTAATTTGATTTGATAGAATGATTAGGTCTAAATGTGATCATACTGACTGACTGGTGTTAGCCGACTATCTGGTTTGACAGCAGCTGCATTTGAAAGTCTTAAAGTAGCTCTTCTGTTGGTCAATGAACTAACAGTAATGTTGTTGTTGTTGTTGTTGTTGTTGTTGTTTAATTGTTGTTGTGGTCGTCACAGTGCTGCTCTGATGGTATGGCCTCGAAGCTTCTGGACCGACTACGGCGGACGCTCTTCAAGGAGGGAGAGGTCTCCAAAGAGGACGGAGTGACGGAGGAGTTCCCAGAGAGCTCGGAGCTGGAGGATGACACGGAGGAGTGCGTGTCGGAACGCTTGGGGGGGACGCTCTGCTTCGATGGGGAGAGTGCCCTCGAGTCGGAGGACGCTGGAGACGGGTCGGGCCTGGAGAGCGACTCAGACTTCCTGGGAGAGTCTGTGGAGGAGGGGCTTTGCAGCACAGGTCAGAGTCACTGGTCTGGTTCACCACCTCGATGCACCTAATCTCTCCACGACTGATTGAGTGCTCCACACTCTAGAGTCGGTCAAACATAGCTCGTTCACTAAGCAGTCAGAAATGGGCGGGCTGTTGGCATGTTCAGAGCGTGACCCTGTAATGTCCAGTGTTTCTCCTGTCACACACTGCTGGTTTCACTTCATGTTTCTTACTATGAATAAGAACTGCTCCTCTCTCAGTTCTGAGAACCAGTTTGATCCTGAACTCTCTGTCTGTCTGTCTGTCTGTCTGTCTGTCTGTCTGCCTGTCTGTCTACCGTAGAGCTAGACCTGTCTGTCTGCCATAAGGATAGACCTGTCTGCCTGTAGAGCTAGAATAAAATAGATAACCCAGCTCTGTCTGTGTCTCAGACACCAGTCCCACTGGTACATAACCTCTCTGTCTGTGTCTCAGACACCAGTCCCGTTGGTCCAACCCCCAGTGGCCCCTCTTCCCTGTTGACACGTCAGCTGCAGGAGAGCTGGAGGAGCCTGCGTCACCGGAGCAATGCCTCCCCCGCAGCGCCGGTGCAGGAGAATCTGCAGTTTGAGGTGACGGACGCCAGCGTGGTGCACGAGACCTCCTCCAAGTACGTGGTAAGTTACTATGGTGACATGGCGTACAGGTTACCATGGTGACGATGGGGTATGGGTTAGTATGGTGACCATTGGGTAAGGGCTACTATGGTGACCATGGGGTAATTGTTACTATGGCCCCTCTGCCCTGCTCTGGTGCTGCTCAGCATGTGACCCACATGGGAGTTGCGGCCCATTGGTGTTGGTGTGTTATCCCCTGTATAATATGTGGGAGTTACAATGTTCAGTTTGACACAGCAATGGCATCTTACATGCCGAGAATAAGTAGTAAGGCATTACACCTGTAAGTATCACCCAGATGTGAGTTTGACCGTAATCTCTCCCTCCCCCCTCCCCTAACCCTCCCCCTGCCCTAACCCTCCCCCTCCCCTAACTCTCCCCCTCCCCTAACCCTCCCCCTCCCCTAACCTCCCCCTCCCCTAACCCTCCCTCCTCCCGTAACCCTCCCACCTCCCCTAACCCTCCCCCTCCCCAAACCCTCCCCCTCCCCAAACCCTCCCCCCTCCACTAACCCTCCCCAAACCCTCCCCCCTCCCCAAACCCTCCCCCCTCCCCCCTCCCCAAACCCTCCCCCCTCCCCTAACCCTCCCCCCTCCCCAAACCCTCCCCCTCCCCAAACCCTCCCTCCTCCCCTAACCCTCCCACCTCCCCTAACCTTCCCCCTCCCCTAACCCTCCCCAAACCCTCCCCCTCCCCTAACCCTCCCTCCTCCCCTAACCCTCCCCCCTCCCCTAACCCTCCCTCCTCCCGTAACCCTCCCTCCTCCCCTAACCCTCCCCCCTCCCCTAACCCTCCCCCCTCCCCTAACCCTCCTCCCTCCAGCTCTACACCATCCATGTGATCCAGACAGGCATGTCAGACAAGACCCCGGCCGTCATCACACGGCGCTACTCCGACTTCGAGCGCCTGCACGCCCGCCTCCGCCGTCACCACGGTGACGAGATGGAGCGCGTCTGCTTCCCCCGCAAGAAGCTGCGTAAAAACTTTGTGGCGGAGACGATAGCCAAGCGCAGCCGTGCCTTCGAGCAGTACCTGACCCACCTGCACACTCTGCCAGCACTGCATGCCTCGCCAACCTTCCTGGAGTTCTTCTACCTAGGCGACCTGCGGGCTGGGCAGGTTCTGATGAGGGTGGGTCGGTACCAGGAGGCTTTGGGCCCGCTGCTCAACGGCCTGCGCCTGCAGGAGAAACTGGACTGCAGTACGCAGATGCAGCCACAGCATCATCATCATCATCATCATCATCATCCTCCTCCTCCGCACCCACAGCAACGCTCCCATTGGCTGTTCACGGTGCTGGCACTGGTCACATGCTTCCAGGAGGTGGAGATGCTGGGCGAGGCTCAGGAGCACTGTGACCGCGCCCTGCAGGACCTGGCCCCGCCCACGGCCACTCGGGGGGCCATGTGGCCAGCGACCCGCCACCCGCTCCTCATCCCGCTGCTCCAGACCAACGTCCGTCTGTCCTGGAAGCTCAGCCGTGACAAACGCAGGTGGGAGGAGCTTCTGCGGGAGCTGGCAGAGGGGGGGGTGGACCTGGGGGCGGAGCAACTCAGCCTGAAGGAGTTCCTGATAAAGGAAGAGCTGATGGAGACAGAGGGGGAGGGGAAGGCCAGGGGGGAGACAACCTAGACCCAGGCAGGGGAGGGGGAGAGCAGGGGGGAGACTAACTAGACTCAGGCAGGGGAGAAGGGATAGGAGGGATGGAAAGGAGGGACGTGGACGGGGGGCACCTAGACAGGGCAAGAGGGAGTGGGGGGGGGCTACCTAGATGGGATGGGGCAAGGCCAGGAGGGGGGGGGGCACCTAGAAGGGACGGGACAAGGCCAAGGGGGAGGGGGCAACTGACCAAGTCACGATGCAGAAAACAATCACCTTTCTAGAATGTTTTAAGTTGTAAAGTTTAAAGCTTGAACAGTTTTAACACTAACATTAACCACAATATTATATATATATTGCTGAAAATACTTTTATTAAATATGTATTTTTCCTGAATAGTTTGGCAGAAACCTAGGTCAATATTTTTCCATAGCCTGCCTTTTAAAAACTAGTTTATTACCTTTTAATGATGCCAGTTGTAATAGTAAAATGGATGGTTTAATGGACGATATGGAAGTAAAAATGATGTCTTTTTAAAGGGAAAAGGGTTTCAGAGAGAAACATTACAACTATGCAGAGGTAGTGGAGGTAGACATCGGAGGACGGGCTCATAAATGCATATAATGGAGTGTTTCGTACCATTCCTCATTCTATTCCATGCATTACAATGAGCCCCTCCTCGGATTTCTGCCTCCATCAGCCTCCCCTGAGTTACATGTCTATCTGTAGGGTAAAACTGTAATGCTTTCTGACAGCTCTCGACGAAGCACTCGTAACTACTAACTCTCCTAGCGCCTAACTCTCCTAGGGATGAACTCTCCTAGGGACTGTACTAACCTTCCTAGCTGTACTAACTGAGCTATAACAGTAGTGATGTTCATTACCCCCGCTGATAGGGAATACTGGGGTTTATAGCAGCAAGCTGCTCGGGTTCTAGTCACTTTAATGTCAGTAAAGACTTACAAGAGGGAAACAGAATGTGTGTGTGTGTGAGAGTGTGAGTGAGTGTGAGTGAGAGAGTGTGTGTGAGAGAGAGAATATTAACAGTGTAGAAAGTTACTGTCTGTGGGCTCTATTTTTAGCTGGTGCAAAACAGACTCCAGTCTAAAAGCAGCATATTGGCAATCTGAGTCGGCAGAAACGGTAAATCCCACTGAGCTGGAGCGCTGTCCTCTGCACTCACATAGGTGGAGTAGTGGGAAATAATGTTGGTGACAATGAGCAGGTCAAGTGTCATTAGGTGCCCTGTAAGCAACACCTTAGTGCTTGCGCTAAGATTTATTTATTTTTTGCTTTTAAACTACAGCCTAAAATATAGCCTCAAGTGTACTACAGAACCGGTCTAGAATCAGTGATGACATCAGAGCACCTTCCTTCCTAGTGTTCACGGTTGGAGGTGTCTGCAGACTGCATCATCTGCATTTACTCTGACATCACCTAACTTGATCACTCATTTATGAATCTTGACTTCAACAGCCTAGATTAAATGCTACGGGTTACTTACAAGACTTTTAGAACATTGTTCCTTTCCCCCCCCCCACTTATTTTCTGCAAATGCCTATGTCATGTCTTATGAAAGCCTGTCATGTCTTATAAGTGCCTATGTCATACTGTTGCATCACCTTTGTATTGTGAACTCCTGCCGGACATCTGTGAACACTCCATGGTTGGAACCTTGACTGAAAGAATACTTTACCCTACATGTACTGTGGGAAACGACTCAGCATGAAATGTCTATAATGTATCCAAATAAATGTATGAATAAACGTGCTTCACATACAGTAGGCTGGTTTTCAAAAATTATTGGACTGTATTTTGATGAAGAAATATCCTCAGAAATATTGCATATTAAGTCAGCGTTCTGTCTGAAAGGGAAACCGCCGCTGCAAGGTGGGCAAGACTTGGGTCCGTTGCCGTGCGACTGACGGTTGAACTGTCAATCAACTGGATATCGACGGCTGTTTCTCAATCCAAAGGCAGCTGCCTGCTACCTCTGTCTCCAGAGTCACTGTCCTGCTACCTCTGTCTCCAGAGTCACTGTCCTGCCAATGGATCGTTTTTTGTCTGAAGAGAAGAAGAAATGACTCCAGGGAGACTCTCCCTGTAATCCCTAATTGTAAGTCGCTTTGGATAAAAGTGTCAGCTAAATGGCTACAATGTAAACATAGGTGAGGAGGGGTCTCTAGACCCTACGGGACAGGAAAGGAGGTCTAGTGAGGATCGAACACATTTGACAGTTACTGTAGTTGTAGTTACTAAGTACCATGTGGTGTGTATAGAAGAGACGACAGCAGGAACAAAAGTTCAGATCATGTTTATTCCACTTATTAGGCCTGTCAGTCAGAGAAGTGCACTCCTCTCCAGCAGACAGTATGACACACAGTAGTATAGCTAGCTGCCTCCAGCACCCTGCAGTGACTCGACAACCCTGTGAGTACACTTGTTCCAAAACAAACACTGTGCATGCTAATACACTCAGACATAGTATGAATGCTAGTACACTCAAACCTAGTATGCATGCTTGTACACTCATACATAGTATGCTACAATAGTACACTCAAGAGATAGTATGCTACTGTAGTACACTCAAACATAGCATGCATGCTAGTACACTCAGATACTTGTTGGTCCTCCACAGGGCCTTACACAACAGTAGGAAACAGTAGACATCAATCCTATCATAAATAACCTAATTTAAGTACGAAGGAGTTACTTGTTTACAGTACCACATTGGTATGACTACGACAGCTGCTGAGCTGTGGCTGAACACAGTCTCATCTTGAGGTTATAACTTTATGGAACACAGCCTCCTCTATAGAACACTGCCTTCGGACTCTATGGAACACACTGTAACTCTGAGGACAGGGACACAAAGAGAGTTATAAACACTAGAGTGTGCACTCAACTAAATGAACTATGTTGACAACGTGCTGTCACAAATGTAATGAACGGGACGGCGACAGCAGGCGTCTTCTCTATGGATATAACTCTATGGGACACAGTAAAAACGAATAACAAGGTCACTAATAACAAGGTTCAGTAGCTTAGAAACAGGAGAACAGGGGAGCAGATCCGCCCATCCCTACTGACAAACCACGCTTCCTCTATTGTTGCTGCTGACACATGAGGAGGGTGAGGACAGGAGCTAAACACTGACCCCCTGACACATGAGGAGGGTGAGGACAGGAGCTACACACCGACACACGAGCCAGCAGGCGTCTTCTAGGCGTCTCTGTCTCAGACTGTGCTGCTGGTCTCAGACAGGTGAACAGGATGGACCGTCTCCGTCTCATGAAAGTGTGGTGTGGAGCATCTCATGATTTGTAGATCTTTATGTGGGAGGACAGGTGTGCAGGTTTGTAGATCTGGTGATCGTCATGTTTCAGACTGCTGCTGATCTCAGTCAGGTAAACAGGATGGACGGGCTTAGGCTATGGAAATGCATGGGGGGGATGGCATCCTGGTGTGTAAATCTGCCGGTGGTAGGATAGACTTCCTGGTTTGTAGGTCAGATGGTTTAGGTGGTCCTCATGGTTTGTAGTTAGTTTAAAATGCTAAATGCTAAAAATGTAAATGTAATGTTTAGGTGGTCCTCATGATGTAGGTGGTCCTTGTGGTTTAGGTGGTTCTCATGGTTTGTAGTTCAGATGTTTAGGTGGTCCTCATGGTTTGTGCATCTGGTGGTTCCCTCCAGCAGCACTAGGGGGCAGCACAGGGCCGGCTCCTGATTGGACGTCTGCAAAGCCCAACCTCTGCCTCCTCTTCCTCTGCTCTGTCATCTACACAGGAGACAGGAGAATTGTGTGCTCTATGTGGTGTGTGTGTATGTGTGTGTGGTGTGGTGTGCTGTGCTGTGGTGTGTGTGTGTGTGTGTGTGTGTGTGTGTGTGTGTGTGTGTGTGTGTGTGTGTGTGTGTGTGTGTGTGTGTGTGTGTGTGTGTGTGTGTGCTGTGGTGTGTGTGTGTGTATGTGTGTGTGGTGGGCTGTGGTGTGTGTGTGTGTGTGTGTGTTTGTTTGTTACCTGTTCCTTGAGCTCCGTCAGTTGTCCGGTGAGTTGTGTGACGACCCTCATGGTAGAGGTGAGTCTCTCTTGCAGGTTCCTCATCTCGTTCTGCTCTCCGTCTGCGTCTGTTACTACCAGGGACATGGCCTGCATACGGGGGAACCAGTCCAGGTTCTTCCTCTGGCGACGGACAAACGCACACGCACACGCACACGCACACATACACATACACGCACACACGCACACACGCACACACACACACACACACACACACACACACACATTATACAACTAGTATAGCATGTTGTACGGTCCAACCTAATGCTGTGAAATGTCATGTCTACCTTGATCATCAGAGCTACGTAGCTCTCTGGTCCCGTGTAGTCCGTCTTCTTCTTCTCCTGGATCAGCACTATGAAGTAGAGGTAGTTCCAGATGTTGTGTTCTTCATTGATGTGCTCCTCAAACGACACCGTCTTGTTGTCAAACTTGTCCCTCTCCAGACCTGGAGGTGGGAGGGTGGTGTTTAGGTCATGATATACTATACTCAGGGGTGCACATAACTTTTTGGGGCCAGTGCTCAGAGGAGCACCTAGGGATGCTGCTTGGTGCTCCCCGAGCTCGCGAGTCACGACCCGTCCCACAGGATGGATAAAAAAGGGATACATGGATAACTTATATTAGCAAAACAACATTTATTCATAAATAAAGATGAACGAACAAATGCTTGTGTGCAAAACAAAAGAAACAAATGCAAAATCAAATGACTGCTCTTTAAGCATGAAAGTCTGTCAGACTCCTTTAAACACAATGAAATCAACTGACATCTCTTTAAGCACTAACTGAATGTCTGTTCTTTAAACACACTGAAATAAACACACTAAAATAAATCTCTTTAAGCACTGCTCTGTTCTGTAAACACTGAAATCAACTTTTCAACAAAAAGTTACAGCCTAAGCATTTATTTATGCTACAAGCTTAATCATCATCATCACTGTCCTCAATTTCAACCATGGTAGAGGATGTTGTAGGCTATCACTTTAAATAGCTCATTATTTTGATTGTGCAACAAAGTCTTTTTTTTTCTAATAGAATTCCCAACCATATTTCCTGGGTCAGGGGTCGAGGTGCGATAATGAAGCTGTAAAACAAACGTCTGAACGTTTGAAAGCTTCAGAGAAAAGAAACCTTGGTGTTGTTTTTCCTTTTGGCGACGAGTCGTTCGGGACTGAATTTTCACGTGTCGGCGTGATAACCGTGATAACCGTGCGATACGCGATAAACACAACAAATATTGCCGTCTGGACACGTGAAAAATGTATGTGTGGACACGATGTGTCTAGACGTTTATTGCGCTTATGGCCTTCCATATGAAAGTACGAGTTACGATACTTTCCGAATGTTTTCGTGAGGGGAGTCGCCGTGGTCGTCGTCGGTCGACTGTTGTGATGGATTACAACAGGGCCTTCGGCTGAGGGGACGGCAAATAGTTACTTAGTGGGGCTTGCAGTGATGCAGCAGTCAGCAGACAGCAGTTGGATTTTGAGGAAGTAAATTCCTCTTCCAGCGGTTCCAGCTGTTGGTGCGCAAGAGCGCGTTCATGCCGCTGATCTGCCGCGCAGCATGCATTTTGGCGACGCATGCGCACTGGCGCACCAGTTATGTGCACCCCTGACTATACTGTAGACATACTATCTAGTCGGCCTTGCTACTGCTAGTACTGCCCCTGCCCACCCAAGGTGCTGGTTCTAGTCTAGTCTACACCAGAACATACAACATACTATCTAGTCTACACCAGAACATACAACATACTATCTAGCCTTCACCAGAACATACAACATACTATCTAGCCTTCACCAGAACATACAACATACTATCTAGTCTACACCAGAACACACATGCTGACATATTTACCACAGATAAAGCAGGTCGTTTTCAGGACCTCTTCTTTCTTCTGCTTCTCGCTCCTCAGGTCAGCGAAGGTGTCGATGATGACGCCGAAGATCAAGTTGAGGACGATGATGATGACAATGAAGTAGAAGAGGAGGTCATAGACGACACGAGCCGGGAACAGAGGCTCCTACAGAGGGGACACATATAGTACACTAGGTAGTAGAGTACACACACTGTAGTACACACTAGGTAGTATATCACATACTTTAGTGGGTGGGTGTGTGCGTGTGTGTGTGTGTGTGTGTGTGTGTGTGTGTGTGTGTGTGCGTGTGTGTGTGTGTGTGTGTGTGTCCGTACGTTCTTGGAGGGCTTCCGCAGAACGTCTCCCACCCCTCCTCCGTTCCTCAGGCCGTGGTTGAGCACTGTGACGATGCACATCAGAAGAGTGTCACAAGCTCGCTCCCTGTTGTCCACCTCTGTAGAAACAACAACAACAACAACAACAACAACAGGCTTACATACCTCCTAGTCAACACATACTATGTACTATTCTTTTATTTAATACTTTTTAAATTGAGTCTATAGCACAACTAAATGTGGAAAACATGAAGGGGTGTGTTGACTTTCTATAGCCACTGTATGTGGCTATATGGTAGTTACAGCTAGTTTACTATTAGTAGTACTAATAGCAGTTCCTGCACCTTCCTCGGGCACAGCCAAGCCCGCCTCTCCTCTTCCCTCCGCGGTGCAGCTGACTCCGTCCCCACTGCAGGACTTCAGGAAGTCCTGGGACGCCTCCGACTGGGCTGGGAGGGAAGGGCAGACGGTTAGACGTCAGGTAGACTACAGGTAGAGGTCAGGGTCAGGGTCAGAGGGAGACTACAGGTAGAGGTCAGGGTTAGAGGGAGACTACAGGTAGAGGTCAGGGTCAGGGTTAGACTACAGGTAGTGAACAGATCATTCACTTAACTAACAATGCTAGAAAGCTATATTTTTCGAAAATGGACATTGCTGGAGTGGTTATATTTTTCCTGGAATATTGTACCTGGATCTAACTCTGATAGGGTTAGGGGTCACTACCTGGTCCTAGCTCTGACAGGGTTAGGGGTCACTACCTGGTCCGAGCTCCATGAGGGGGTCCACCTCCATGATGAAGTCGTCCTTGAGGCAGAGGAAGCCGACGATGGAGAAGAGGTAGACGAGGATGAGGGCCAGCAGCGCCGTCAGCAGGATGGAGCGGCCGTTCTTCGTCACACTCTTAATCACGTTGAACAACGTCTCCTCTCGATAAATCAGGTCAAACAGCTGAAACACAGGAGACGGTTGGAGTTCTGCCTGTGTGTGTGTGTGTTTGGGTCTGAGTGTGTGTCTCTGAGTGAGGGAGTAAGTGAGTGAGTGAGTGAATGTGTGAATGTGTGTGTGTGTGTACCAGGATGCTGTAGAAGAGTTCGTGGACACACAGCCCCAGAGTGCTGGTCAGGACGTAGGCCAGGTGGTACAGGAATTCCACGTCCATCACCATGGCACGGTAGCCCATTATAAACGTCCCGTTGTTGCCAACGAAGCTCACCACAAACACAATCTTATTAATGAGCTGAGGAAAGGGACACATAATAAGGACATTGACTCATTCATTTACATTTTTTGACATTTAGCAGGCGCCTTTATCCAAAGCGACTTACAAGTACATTTGTAGCTGAATCATCTATACATCAGTCATCATAAGAAGAAAAAAAAAACTATGAGAGGACCAGGGGCCATTGGCAGTCACAATGTTAGAAGGCACAAACAGCATGGATGAACCGATATAAACATAATGGACCGATACTGAAACGATATTCATAGAATATCAATTATTTACCTATTATTTACCTATTTGTACCCTGAATAAATAGACATTTTGCTTTTGATGATGCTTTTCAATAAACACAAATTCAATCATACCACTACAAAGTGATGGAATAACTTGTATTTTTAATGTGATAGAAATTGCAGAAATGTAACCAGGAGACTGTTGAGATGAGGATGGTGTGCTTCCGTCTTTAGCCTTGGTATGAAGAACATGTCCACCATTTGTGGTCATGAACTGACTGGTGTGTCGAAACTGTGGTGTGCCGAAACTGTGGTGTGCCATGACTCATTCTCCTACTGAGGAACTGTATAAAAGTATAACTGAAACTAGTCAAGTTTGCAACTCCTCTGGCAGTCTCTCCTAGACACTCTATGCATAAATAAAGAAGGAGATTGCTTTGCCGTACTCTTGAATCTTTGTTCAGTGTTAGAATTTACATAACAATACTTAGAATTTCCATAACATTCATTTCTATGACATTCTTCCATAACAACCCACGCCCCCCCACCCCCCCCCCAAAAAAGGGGCCAAATGTGTGTGTGTGAGTGTCTGAGTGTGTGTATAACAGTGCTTACATTGATCGTGCCCAGTGTGATGAGTGTGGGTCCGATGCCGAAGTGGTAGATGGAGCGGAGGATGAGGGCGATGGAGAGGGGCCACAGGCCGTAGCGCTGGGAGAACAGACCCATGATGGACAGACCCGCGAAGCCCCAGAACAGCATGATCAGCAGGGAGTCATCTATCGCTCCTGGGGTGGGGGGGGAGAATATCAGTATATACAACATGGAGTCATCTATCACTCCTGGGGGGAGGGGGGAGAATATCAGTATATACAACATGGAGTCATCTATCACTCCTGGGGGGAGGGGGAGAATATCAGTATAGACAACATGGGGCTACTACGTATGGCCCCTGGTGGGGGGGTATAATATTAGTATTAAACAACATGGAGTCATCTATTGCCCCTGGGGGTACATACACATGCAATATTACTATAAACACAATCACAACCTGAT
>NC_137676.1:11838150-11900650 GCF_963989245.1 Nansenia antarctica
ACCGTAGCACCCTAGCACCTAACCCTAACCCTAGTTTTCCCACATGTACCGTCTTCCCACATGTACCGTAACATATATACGTAGCTGTATGTATAGACCAGTGAAGGTGCCTAGAATACAACGGAATGATGCATGGAAAACAATGAGGAATGGTATCAAACACACACGTTTCATAGTATTCCATCATTTCTTCCCTCATATTTCATTCCATGCAGTTCAATGAGCCTATTGTCCCATTTCCAGCTCCATCAGCCTTCCCTGATATGTATGTAAACACTAAAAAGCAAGTTACAAGAGACAGAAGCCTGACATGTTAGCAGGGTATACAAGCCTGTTTGACTTTGTCGATTCATGGCTGTGAGTGCAGAGTAAGGCATTCAGTCAGTGACATCAGAGACAAATCAATCTTCCCTCCGGAGGTCAATCAAGTTTATTCAGATGACTGTACCTGGAGTGCCAGGATGTAGATGTTGTGTCCGACCTCCTGCGGCGACACCTCTCCTCCCTCACACTCACTCTCCTGCTGGTACGCCTTCTTAATAACCTCCACCTGGAGAAGCACAACACAACCAACATTTTGGGGAAATGACAAAGCTGATCTACCCCCCGCCCCCGCCAAAAAAAAGAGAGGGAAAAAAAGAAAGACAGTAGAAGAGTAGGATGAGAGAGGGTTCTGACCAGTTCCTGGGGTCGAAGGTTAAACAGGATCCTCTCTGCGTTCTCGCTGTCATGACGACTCTCCATCAGAGCCAATAGCAGCTTGGAGGCGTTGTCCTGGGAACCAAAAGGGTTGATGTCAGTGATACCTCACAGAGGAAATAGAACACATACCATGCTTCTGTACTTATTAAACACACATGCAGGTCAACCACAGGGTCAACCACTAGGTAAACAGTTAGGTAACTAGGTAATGGTTAGGTAACTAGGTAACAGTTAGGTAATACGTAGGTAACTAGGTAACCTTGAGCTGCAGGACCATCTCCATGCGATAGCGGCACAGAGGACTGATGTCATTCAGGATGAGAGCTGTGATGATGTCGATACCGTTGCACTCATGGGTCACGATACACGTCTGCAGACACACAATGGTCCCACACAGATATTAACATTAAGACTACACGTCTGCAAACATACAATGATCACACAGATATTAACATTAAGACTACACGTCTGCAAACATACAATGATCACACAGATATTAACATTAGGACTACACGTCTGCAAACACACACAACAAACATACACAAATATTAACATATTGTGGTTGGCCTTATCACCAATGATACAACTCACGATTCGATACAATTCACAATACTGTTTTAACAAAATGAGATTGCAGACAAATTATAACTGAAATTGAAATACATTTTATTTATTTCTCAGGCAAAAACTACAAAATACTGTATTTTTGTAAAGATTCAATTTGTATTTCTCAGGGAGAGTATAACTGCAAAACACAAACTATGCAATGAACGCATATTTCCTTTTCTTTATAAAAACAAAAGCGGGGTCAAAAGTAGATTACGCCCTCTGCTGTCCCTTTTAATCCTATTGTTAATTATGAATCAAACATTCCGCCTGGATTTATTTTCTTTTTATGACTATAAGTGTGCCAGAAAATATCCTAGGAGTAAGTGCCCCTTTTCCAGGATTACTTCAGATTTCAATATATGGCAGTTATTTAACATAACAATAACAATAACAGTTTTAAGGGAAGAAAAACACAAAAACCAAATTGGATTTTACAGGTTTTTAGTAAAGTGGATAGTGTGATTGATTGCACATAAACAAAATATTTAGCATGTTCAATTTCAAATTTCAACTATATTACATTGGGTTTTTTTCTCTAAGAATGTCCAGGCGTTTTTGGGTCTTTGTGGAACTCTTGAAGCAGTTCCTCGACAGACTATGCAGAATATGCTCGCTAACGGCCAAGCTCCACCATGGCCATCGAGCGTTGCGTCTAATGTGCGTTGCGTCCAAAATTGGGATCAAATGCATTGTAATCAATGAAAGGTGCTCCACCTGCTGCGTTGCGTTGCGTCAGCGTTGCGTCCGATGGCTGCGTCCAAAGTAGACTTTCAAAAAAGTTAGATTTTTGACGGTGGATGGACGCAGACGTCACAATGAGACGCCCCACGTGGGGCGTCAATCACCGCACCTGTGGTGAACTCTTGTTGCAGGAATGGACGACGAACGGCTCATCCTTGAGGTCGAAAAATATTTTTCATAATTGATGAAAGAGATGTAAGAGAATGTAGGTGCTCTCCTGATCCAGAAATTCCCGCCATGAACGTCTTTGTTAATAACCTCGCGCTCTGAGCTCTCCTCGCGCTCGGTGGAGCATATGACAGTATGACATTTCCTACTTGACTGGGATGATCCACAGCTGCTCAAACTATCAACTGCAACTCTGTTGATATGTAACTAGATTTATGGTTAAGGATAGGGTTAGATTTAAGGTTAGGGCAAGGTTTAGGATTAGTGGTTAGTTAGTTGAAATGTTGTTGACAGTTAGTTGAACATCTACTGAACTAGCAACTATCTATTTGGGAATATGTAGATAAAATATTACCCTGATTGGAAAATGTTCTGTATGATGTTGTTATTGTTGTGGACATAATTGCAGTCAAGGGTGAAATTACTCCCGTATACAAAAAATGCCAGTGGAGCTAGAGTAGAACGTTGACGTTGACGCAACGTTGACGCAACGCTGCAGGTGGAGCTTGGACAACGGGAAGTTGACGCAACGTCGATGGCGAGTTGACGCAACGCAGCAGGTGGAGCTTGGCCGTAAGTCGCTCGTAATGCCGCTTCTCTCTGTCCTCAGCTCTCCACAGCTTCTCTCTGTCCTCAGCCCTCCACAGCTTCTCTCTGTCCTCAGCTCTCCACAGATTCATGCTTTGAATTACCGTAATAACTATTAACCCATCCATACCGGTGGGGCTGCAGTGGTACTCTGTGATCGACTAGCCTAAATGGTTCTATTAGCAGTACTCTGTGATCGACTGTCCTACCTGGCCCAGTTCTCTGTGATAGGCTATCCTACCTGGTTCTCCTGGCAGGGTCCTTGGCAGTACTCTGTGAGCGTCTCCAAGGTCTGGGTGATGAGGCCCACGTTGCCCTCGTTGATGTAGAGACCCAGCAGGCCCAGCCCGCCCGTGGTGCTGCCACACATGATGTCCAGGAACTGCAGCGTCTCACACACCAGGTTGTAGTTGCTCTTGTTGTTCTGGCAACGCAGGAAGTTCTGACAGGAAGGTTAGATGGTGAAGTCAAATACATGAGGGACAATATACTAGGTCCTGACCAGCAGGTCCTGGGTGTGGTTCTAGGTTCTAACCTGTAGGTCCTGGTTGTGGTTCTAGGTTCTGACCAGTAGGTCCTGGTTCTAGGTTCTAGGTTCTAACCTGTAGGTTCTAGGTTCTAACCTGTAGGTCCTGATTGTGGTTCTAGGTTCTAACCTGTAGGTCCTGGTTGTGGTTCTAGGTTCTAACCTGTAGGTCCTGATTGTGATTCTCACAGAGCAGCTGGAGGAAGCGGAGGATGGGTTTCATGACGCTGACGGCAGGACCCATCTCTGTCTCCGTCTCCTTCTGCTCCAGGGGGGGGCTCAGGGGGGGGCCGGGCGTGGGCGCAATGGAAGGTCCAGGGACCAGGAGACCCGGAACCAGCTGACCAGAACCTGGAGGGGGGGGGGGGGCAGTGTGACCAGAACAACCATCACTGACCAGTCTCCATATCCTCCCTCCCTCCCTTCCCAGTCTCCATCTTCTCCCTCCCTTCCTCCCTCCCTCCTCCCCTCCCTCCGTCCCTCCCTCCCCCTTACCATTGTCCAGGTCCTTGTCGTCCTTGGCCTTATTGCTCATCTCGCCCACGTTGACCGACACTGTGTTCTTGATGTCCTTCTGGGCCATCTTCATACGATCGTGGAGAACCTTGAAGAACTTCTCTGACTTGTTGTCTCCCTTCATCAAGTTGTAGAACGAGTTCTGGAGAGGACAGAGAGAGAGAGAGAGAGAGAGAGAGAGAGAGAGAGAGAGAGAGAGAGAGAGAGAGAGAGAGAGAGAGAGAGAGAGAGAGAGAGACAGGCTGAGGATAAGTAGTGTTTGAGTGTATGTGTGTGTGTGTGTGTGTGTGTGTGTGTGTGTGTGCTACCTGTATCTCTGTGTTGCCTCCCTCCAGCAGACAGTTGGCCAGCTGGATGCTCTCCTGGAAGATCTCGTCATTCTTGGTGCACATGACCAGGTCGGTGAAGAGCCGGGTGCCCCCCTCTCTGTCCAGACGACACTGGACTGCTGCCACCTCCAGCTCCGCTCCTACACACACACACACACACACACACACACACACACACACACACACACACACACACACACACACACACACACACACACACACACACACACACACACACACACACACACACACACACACACACACACACACACACACACACACACACACACACACACACACACACACACACACACACACACACACACACACAGACACACAAACACACACAGAGAGACACATGCAAATGTACACGCACATGCACACACCCATTCAGACACACACGCACACGCACACGCGCACACACACACACACACACACACACACAAACTTATATTAATGTACATACACATTTACATCGTACGTACAATCCCTTATATTGTTAGATGAGTAATCCAAGCCCACCTCCTGGAGCTCCCAGCTCCGCCGGGTCGGACACCTTGGTGTGGTTCTTCTTGTTGGTGAACAGGTAGTTCTGCAGAAGAACCTTCCTCAACGCTATGCCCTGAAGACACGCACGCGTGCACGGACGGACGGAAAGACAGACAGACACACAGACACCTGGTTAATATAAACACCTTAGACACCCCAACACACACACACACACACACACACACACACACACACACACACCACAGTCACTCACCTTCTCGTCAAAGTCCAGCTTGGGGTTCAACATCTCCTGCAGCTTCCTCAGAACCTTGATACACAACTCCCCCTCCGAGCTCATCAGGGCTTTGGTGTGCTGGATCAACCTAGTACGCACACATGCACACACGCACACAGTTAGACCTCATTCAGTCATTCATTAATACAATATCACCCCCCCCCTCCCTCCCTCCCTCCCTCCCTCCTCCCCCTCTCGTCACTTGGAGATGAAGCCTCCTGATTCGCAGCGTTGCCGGGCGTCCGTCCCCTCCAGGAACAGCAGTTCAGGCTGCTGCAGCACGTCCACCAGGACAGACAGCTCTGCATTCACCAGGGGCTTCAGACGCTGCTCCAACGTGTTTATGATGTCCTACACAGGGTTGGGACAGGGTTAGGACTAGGACAGGGTTAGGACTAGGACAGGGTTGGGACAGGGTAGGACAGGGTTAACACTACCACAGGGTTAGGACAGGGTTAGGACTAGGACAGGGTTAGGACAGGGTTAGGACTAGGACAGGGTTAGGACTAGGACTGGGTAGGACAGGGTTAACACACTAGGACAGGGTTAGGACAGGGTTAACACTAGGACAGGGTTAGGACAGGGTTAACACTAGGACAGGGTTAGGACTAGAACAGGGTTAGGACAGGGTAGGACAGGGTTAGGACTAGGACACGGTTAGGACTAGGACAGGGTTAGGACTAGGACAGGGTTAGGACAGGGTTAACACTAGGACAGGGTTAGGACTAGAACAGGGTTAGGACAGGGTAGGACAGGGTTAACACTAGGACAGGGTTAGGACTAGGACAGGGTTAGGACTAGGACAGGACAGGACAGGGTTAACACTACCACAGGGTTAGGACAGGGTTAGGACTAGGACAGGGTTAGGACTAGGACAGGGTTAGGACAGGGTTAGGACTAGGCCAGGGTTAACACACTAGGACAGGGTTAGAACAGGGTAAAACAGGGTTAACACTAGGACAGCGTTAGGATTGGGTTGGGACAGGAAAAAAGAGATCAGACTCATCTGTGACTCGGAATCTGTTGCAGGAGAAGAGAGGTATGAAACGAGAGAAGAAGAGAGGTGAGGACAGAGAGAAGAAGACACTGAAGAGGGGATGGTTGGAAGAGAGGAGAGGTAGGGTTTATTCCCTCCACCTGCAGCTTCTCGATGATGTTCTTGTAGTCCCAGGGGTTGTTGGTGACGGAGGGCCTGGTGGAGCGTGTGGAGCTCTTGTAGTTTGGGTTGGAGCGCGACAGAGAGTTCAGAGCACTGGTGTTCAGCATGCTACTGATCTGAGACTCCAGCTCCAGGGGCAGAGAGGTGTAACAGCTCTTAGCTAGAGAGAGAGAGAGAGAGAGAGAGAGAGAGAGAGAGAGGGAGAGAGAGAGAGAGAGAGAGAGAGAGAGAGAGAGAGAGAGAGAGAGAGAGAGAGAGAGAGAGAGAGAGAGAGAGAGAGAGAGAGAGAGAATGCATTGTGTAACTAAATGGTAAAGTAATGGTGAATAACTCACATTAGCTGTATTGACTCACCAGTCTGCGCCAGGGTGCGTATGCAGGTCTCCACCAGGCCTCGGTGCTGCTGCTGTAACCAAGGACAGTCTAAGAGACGCATGGAGGACTGGAGCAGCTGGGTCACTATGGTGTGGTGAGTCTGGAGGGAGGGAGGGAGGGAGGGAGGGAGGGAGGGAGAATTAATGACACAATTAATGGTTTGTTCTATCTATTCTTTTCTATTCTGTTCTATCTTAGCACACAGTTGTTACAGCTCACCTGTAGCGAGGTGCTGTTCTCAGAGAAGGGTGAGCTGAAGAAGGCGTTGATGGTGTCAAACACCACGTTGATGATGTACTTCTCTAGGATGGGGTCCAACAGACGCTTCTCCCTCTTTTTGCACACCTGGGGTGGGGAGGGGGGGGGGGTTAGGGTTACTCCAGAGACTGGAGAAAGACCATAATATTTTATAGGCACATAAACGAACAGACAGACAGACAGACAGTTAGACAGTTAGACAGGCAGGCAGACAGACAGACAGACAGACAGACAGGCAGGCAGGCAGACAGACAGACAGAGAGACAGACAGGCAGACAGGCAGACAGACAGACAGGCAGACGGACAGACAGGCAGACAGACAGACAGACAGGCAGGCAGGCAGGCAGACAGAGAGAGACAGACAGGCAGACAGGCAGACAGACAGACAGGCAGGCAGGCAGGCAGACAGACAGAGAGACAGGCAGACAGGCAGACAGACAGACGGACAGACAGGCAGGCAGGCAGGCAGTCAGACAGGCAGACGGACAAACAGACAGACAGGCAGACGGACAGACAGACAGGCAGGCAGGCAGACAGGCAGACAGGCAGACAGGCAGACAGGCAGGCAGGCAGACGGGCAGACGGACTGCCTACCCTGGCCATGTCTACAGTGAAGTCTTCAAACAGATTCCAGATGTGGTTGGAGGTGTAGATCTCCTTCATCTCCACCTCTGTGTCCACATAGCAGTGGTTCACAAAGTTCACATACGCCACCTTCACCTACAGGGCTCAGCCACCAGGGGGAGACAAACACACAGTTGGATGAGGGACTGGTTCAGCTGGCCATATCCTCTCTCCCCAGTCACCAGACTATAATCTGTAATGATCTTGAAATGTGCTGTGCAAAATACCTCTTAACAGTAAACAACGATAGTGTCATCCTTATCTGCAAGTCATTGTACGTTGCTAAGGTTACAATAATGATACACTATTGGGTAGCCTATTTCTTGGACGTCGTCCATCGATGTCGGCCGTACCTCTGTGATGCAGTCCTCGTGTGTGACCACTCTCACCACGTCCTCCAGGGGCAGCAGTGAGGTGCATTTGATCTCAGTGTAGACGTTCTTGCCCTCGGCGCAGGCAGCCAGCAGCTCCACCAGGGAGATGTGGTAGCGGAGGGGACTGTTCTCCTTGACCCCCTCCCTGGACTCAGCCATCAGCTCCAGCATGGTGGCGAAGGACGCCTTGTCATTGTAGAACACCACCACATCCTCCCCTGCGTTGGTCAACTAAGGACAGACAGACAGGCAGGCAGACAGACAAATAGACAGACAGGGAGTCAGACAGAGAGACAGATAGACATAGTCATACAGACAGGCAGACAAACAGGTAGACAGACAGGTAAAAACCCAGACCAAGGCCAAACCCAGACCAGATCCAGGTGTAGTAGAGTAGTAGAAGTGTAGTAGAGTAGTAGTAGTAGTAGTAGTAGTAGTAGTAGTAGTAGTAGTAGTAGTAGTAGTAGTAGTAGTAGTAGTGGTGGCAGTAGTAGTAGTAGTAGTAGTAGCAGTAGTAGTAGTAGTAGTAGTAGTAGTAGTAGTGGCAGTAGTAGTAGTAGTGGTAGTGGTGATGCAAATCAACTATACTAGAATGTGTCTTAAGCGGGGTACACACATAAGGATTTTCAAAATCTTAACCGAAATCTTATCTGAGACAGACCCCACACATGAAGATACAAAATCTTGGATTGAACAGCCTTGATCGTATTGTGTGTGGTGTATGCCGATTTTCCCATTTCAGCACCCCACAGACATAAAGATTTTCGTTACGACAGACTCCAGACTCTCTAGAGCAGGGGTCGGCAATTAGGTTTGGCCTCGGGCCCAAATTTTTTTGAGCCACTAGATGGCGGGCCCGAACATAATCAAAGGCTAATTTAAGTAATATATTGTTAAAAAATGTGACACGTTCTAATGCTTTGACTTTTCTTTCGAAAAATGTACACATCGCTAGTCAACTAACACAGCTTGTTTTGTGAGCCTGCTAACAATGTAAAGTAGTGTTCTAGTTAACTAGGTAGCAGTCCAATCCATTACGTTGCAGTATTTTGGCTTGACTAGCGAGTTTGTGTTGTGATTCTCAACAACGTTGAAACGTAGTTTCACCCTTTTCCATATTTTTGAATAATAAATATGTGGACTGACGATCTATCGCAGCCTAACTTATTCTAATAATTATTTAACATACTTTTATTCTGAATGATTCCCCCCTCCTCCCAGACAAGGTCACATTATTATTATTCGATTGGTTGTTTGCGTGTCGGATGAAGTTAGCTAAACATTTAACCTGCTAGCTAGCAAGAGAAACATAATGTCACTCTCCAAAGGTCTAAAGAGGAAAGTTGACGGTGAAAACAGGGCATTTAAAGAGGAATGGACAGTGAACTATGCGTTCATCCTACCTGGTTTCATCAACGCAAAGCCGTTGTGAGAGGCTCACATTTTACGTGCTCACAATGAATGTTCCCTTTCTATACATGCGAGTCGTCCTTTTCGTCAATGAATGTGATAAAGACGCACGAGAGGAATCGATTGATGCATAAAAAAAACAAAAAACTGCCTGCGGATTAAAGTGACGTCAATATCACCAGATATCAAGCAAATAGTGACCGATGGGAGATGCCACTTTTCACATTAAGTGAGTACCAAGCCTGTCGTTATTGTATTTAATAACCTAATTGTATTTTGTATATTTTGAATGAATGGCTTATGGCTCATTGTACTTATTATCCCTAATAGCGCGTTTGCTCTGTCGTTTCAGGAGCATAGGCCTACCACCACTTTTGCGCCGATTTTGTTGTCAATGTTTTTCAGAAAATTAAACAGAATTTGCTTTGTTACTGTTCATATGTGTGTTGCAGTTGTTATTTTTTCAAACCACACACCGCATGTCGGCTATTTCAGCACCACGCCTTGTCCACCTACTTATGATTCACTCTGAGGGGTTCAGCGTCAGTGCGCTTCGGTGCACCCCGCTGCCTGATTGTCGGTCCCTGTGTCATTCACTCTCAACATGAATAAAAGTACAATAAGCATTATTCAGGTGGAGGTAGATTCTCTATTCGGACATTATAGGCGCTATATGTGGGACTGTCGGTCCGATATTGTAAAAATAAAAAATAATAAAAAAAAGTGGATTCTCAAAATAATCTGCTGCGCCAAATATTATTGGTGACGGGCCAGCAATGGCCCACGGGCCGCCTATTGCCGACCCCTGCTCTAGAGTCTCGTTCCCCAAGCCAGAAATCTTGCGTGACTCTCTAGAGTCTCGTTCCCCAAGCCAGAAATCTCGCGTGAACCCATCCTTTTAATATTGCCTTTATGGATATGATTTTGTTTGTGGTTTCTTTTCTCTTATTGACATGCATTAAGTGTTCCTTGATGTTTATTTGAAACATAGATATTGACGGGAGTGAAACTATGTACAAGCCTTCTGGGCTTGTGTGCTAAATAAATAAACTAAACTAAAACTAAACTAAATTACAAAATAATTAAATTAAGATTATATAATGATTAAAGCACTTGGAGCCGCAACGTTTGCAGGAAAAGCGCTATACAAATAAAGTTATTATTATTATTATTATTATCTAACGTAGTACCCTGACTGACCTGTACGAGACAACCATGTGCGACAGGGCAAATAAAGTGCCGAATAACGAAAAGAAGAAGTCAGCTCGCTTCTTGATTGGCTACATTCCATCCACGTTTAGTTGGACTCGCGAGCAGGGTTGCCAGATGGGAATGACATTTTCCACCCTAACCACAGTCTAAAACCGCTAATTTCACCAAACAATCTGGCAACCCTATGATTTCTGGTCGTAAGTATTGAATACATTTGACATTTACGATTGCCGGCCACGCCCATTTTCCGAGCAGGTTGTCGGGAGAGTTGATTGCACAATTGAAGAGAATTGACTCTTAACACACCTCACACCACAGGATTTTGTTATAGGAAAATGTTAAGATCCATCTGATAATCGGGCGTTTTCTGTCGTTTTCAGACATCCGAAAATCGGGCCAAAATCGGCCAGAAAATCCTTATGTGTGTACCCCGCTTTAGTGTAGAAGTGTCGTAGCGTATTAGAGTAAAGTAGAAGTGTCGTAGTGTATTCGAGTAAAGTAGACGTGTCGTAGTGTATTAGAGTAAAGTAGACGTGTGGTAGTGTATTAGAGTAAAGTAGACGTGTGGTAGTGTATTAGAGTAAAGTAGAAGTGTCGTAGTGTATTAGAGTAAAGTAGACGTGTCGTAGTGTATTAGAGTAAAGTAGACGTGTCGTAGTGTATTAGAGTAAAGTAGAAGTGTCGTAGTGTATTAGAGTAAAGTAGACTTGTGGTAGTGTATTAGAGTAAAGTAGAAGTGTCGTAGTGTATTAGAGTAAAGTAGACGTGTCGTAGTGTATTAGAGGAAAGTAGAAGTGTGATAGTGTATTAGAGGAAAGTAGACGTGTGGTAGTGTATTAGAGGAAAGTAGAAGTGCTCACCTCGGTCATGATCATGTCCTGACACTTCTTGACGTACTTGCCCTCAGCCTTGATGATGGTGTGCAGGAAGTTGAGGTACTGGACGTGGCGTCCGTGCGTAGCCAGGCAGTGGATGAAGTGTTGCAGGACGTGTTCACTGATCTCTGTACACAGCTGGTAGTTATTACTGAAGATGTGCTGCACTGTCTCAGCCTCCAGGAGCTGGGGACAGAGGGGGGAACTTCATTATTCATTGTATTGATAATGTTTGTGCTCAATGCTCAACAATCATTTGTGTGCGTGTGTGTGTGTGTGTGTGTGTGTGTGTGTTAGGGGTGCAACGGTTCAGTTGGCCCATGCTTCGGTATGAACCTCAGTTTTTGGGTCACGGTTTCGGTACGTGTTTTGTGCGAAAGGAGAAAAAAAAAAGCTACTATTTATTTACAAACTGTTACTTTATTTTGCTTGTACTTATGGATCTTTAACATTCAGAGACATTCCAGAATATGACTTGTACATTGTATAATATAAAAAAGATAAATATATATAAACAAAAAACACTTTCAAATGTAAGAAAATTAAATAAACACTTTCAAATGTAAAAGTGCCTCATAGCCTTGACTACTGGTATAGCAGAGAAAGAAATAAAAGTAGCCATGACAGCTGGTAGCCCATATACGCATTATGCACATATTATGTGCATATTATGTGCATATAATGTGCATATACGACTCACGTGAAGCAATGCTTGCATCGCTCATTTCTGTTCACTGTTTTCTTTCCCTTCCCCATCATTGTATTCAATGCCAAAACCGAAATGAATGACCCCACAACGCAGATTTGTAGCAATCCGGGGCTTCCTCAAACTATTGCCATGTTCTCAACTCCGCTCGACATGAACAAACATTTGAACAAGAAGCAACTGCATTCCAGACAAACGCAGCATAAACCGAAAAACCGACATTCACTAGTGCGTATTGAATCGTGGATGGCGAACCGTACGGTTCAATGTAAAACCGAGAACCGTTGCACCCCTAATGTGTGTGTTCAAGGAAATTACTTTGATTCTAAAAGTGTTCCAACCCTGTCAGTCCCCCTGATTGAAAACACCAACATCACAAGGACAGTCTGAGTGAATGTTGTCAGAGGTTTTACATTTAATTGTTTGCATTTATGTTCACATAGACATTTTACATAGTGTCTGTGATTCAGATAAAAGTTACGTTTATTTTTTTAGGATTCTTTTTCCAATTTTAACCAACAATTTTTTCTGTTCTTCCATGTTTATTGGAACACAATAGATTAATGAATAAATACAATCTTTCTAAAATTATTATGGCTGGTAGTGTATGAGAATCCAGTTATATAATGGTGTTATATAGGCAAGGTTGAGTAGGTATTAGAATACATTTAGAAGGATTCAGTATTCTAGTATGATACATTTAAAAAGGGGAGCTTTACAGAGTTTTACACAAGGTGTAAGTCACAGAGTTCAATGTGTGCGTGTATGGGTGCACATAGGTGTGTGTGTGTGTGTGTGTGTGTGTGTGTGTGTGTGTATGTGTGTGTGTGTGTGTGTGCACTCACCCCGTCGTACTCAGGGTTGAGGAACAGGTTGAGGTCCTTGTGAAGCAGACTTTGGTTCTCCAGGTTTCCCATGCAGAACTTCTGCAGGAACAGGTGAGTGTATTTGATGATCTCCTGCATCTTCACATCATGCTGGGGGAGACAGGAAGAGGGGGAATATGGGGAGGATACAGAGGAAAAAGGGATGAAAATATATAGACGTATATACAGTAGATTATTATGGATCACTATTTGTGTGTGTGTGTGTGTGTGCCTCTGTGTGTGTGTGTGTGTGTGTAATTTAATTAATTAATAATTTTGCCATTTAGCAGACGCTTTTAATCCAAAGCGACTTACAATTGCGAATTACAGGGACATTCCCCCTGGAGTAACTGGAGCTAAGTGCCTTACTCAAGGACACACTAGTAGTGGTGTGGTTTCAGGCGGGATTTGAACTCACAACCTTCCGATCAAGAGTCCAACTCACTATCCACTAGATACTATCCACAGTGTTTCTCAACCCTCTCCTCGGGGCGCCCCAGCCGCACCACATATTTGATCTGTTCCACCACCAGCTCACCTGATTCAACTAATCAAGTGCAAAGCAATTATGGTTTGTACTTGATTAGTTGAATCAGGTGTGCTGGTGGTGGAACAGATCAAATATGTGGAGCGGCTGGGGCGCCCCGAGGAGAGGGTTGAGAAACACTGCACTAGACCACCACTACCCCGGTGTGTGTGTGTGCCTGTGTGTGTATGTGTACGTGTGTGTGTGCGTGTGTGTGCGTGTGTGTGTGTGTGTGTGTGTGTGTGTGTGTGTGTGTGCGTGCGTGCACGTGCATGCGTACCTGTGTGTGAGGCTCCCTCACCTGATCGTAGGACACCTGGAGCAGGTCTAACATGACTTTGTGAGCTCCCATGTTCTTCAGGAGTCGCTGCTGCTTCTTCCACACGCCTGAGCTGCACATCTTATTCAGACGCTCCAGGATCTGGGAGAGGACAGCAGTTAGAGGACAAAGACAATAACAACAACAACAACAACAACTACTACTACAACTACAACCACTCAGAGAAAGAGGAGAGGAGAGCTATGTGTCAATACCCTGCAGCTCTGTGATCAGCTGTTTCAGGCCACTGTGTTTGTTGTTTTTATTAAAAAAGTGTAAAACGTGAAGGAGTGATGGAGCGATAGAACACACCTCCTTGACTTTCTGGTAGTTCTCACTGCCCTTCTCGAGCTTCTCTTTCTTATGCGTTGCACCCTCTGACGCCATCTAGGGGACAGTATGGTTAGTATCAGACTGGTTTGCAGCAGCACAATATCTTATACAATGTTCAGATTCAGATTCAGATTACGTTTTTTGCCATTATGCATACACATATAGGAATTTGCTTTGGCGTTACAGTAAGTGCGTTTATACGTTTTTTTCAGTCTCTATCAGGAGAGGCTGGTGGAGGTAGAAATTAGAGGACGGGCTCATTGTAATGCATGGAATGAGGAATGGTGTCAAACACACTCCTCATGCCGTTTCCATGCAGCCAGGTCTCTAAATCAAGCACAGATCCATTCATCATGGAGCAGCCAGGTGTCTGAATCAAGCACAGATTCATTCATTCACTACAGTCTTCACCTCTCCCTTGTCTTTCTTGTCCTTCTTGTCCTTCTTCCCCTCCCCTCCTCCAGAGTTCTTCTTCTCCACCCAGAGCTCAGACTTCTCCACCATGGTCCGGAGACGGTCCAGGTCACTCTTGATTAGCTTGTAGTTGTCAACGTCCTGGCTCGAGATGAGGAGCTGGACCTGGAGGGGACAGTAGGGACAGGTGTGTGTGTGTGTGTGTGTGTGTGTGTGTGTGTGTGTGTGGGGTGGGGGTGGGTTATGTGTGCACCTGTGTGTATGTGTATGAGTATGTGTGCACCTGTATGTGTCTGTGTAGGTGTGTACACTAGGTGTGACTGGTGGGAGCTGTGTTCGTGTGTGTGTTCGTGTGTGTGTGTGTGTGTGTGCGTACCTGTTTGAAGATGTGCAGGACCTCCTCTCTCTGGCTGAAGTGTTTGAAGAGCAGCTGCAGCGCTCCAGAGACCAGCGGGGGGTAGTCGTGCATGGTCAGGTGGACCAGCACCCGCAGGAACATACGCCCTCCCTCATCATCCACCTCCAGTATACTGTTCCCCTTACTACACACACACACACACACACACACACACACACACACACACACACACACACACACACACACACACATACACACACACACACACACACACGGGTACACACAAACACACACACACACCAGAGGCACAGGCACACCCACATGCACAAATGCACACACACAGGCACACATGTTAAAAATGGAAAAGAGAGAGGGGTGCTGAATCCATATAGGCAGACATGTGATTTTGTCCAAGTTGTTTCAACATGGAGTGATCTAATTGGCTGAACTTACCCCACTCCAAATATAGTAATCTGATTGGCTGAACATACCCCATTCCAAACATGGCCTCCGCCTGCTCTCCTATGTGCTGCAGGTTTATGGTGGCTGAGAGGGGACAAAGTTAACAATGTCACAATGTCAAAGATTGTATTCTTTCTCCAGTTCTGTTCGGGGGGTAAGGGCTAGGGGTTAGGGGCTAGGAGACAGGGGGTAGAGTGTATCTCTAGGATAGAGGACAGGGGACAGGTAGGGGGTAGGGGACAGTTAGAGCTAGTGTACACCTACCTGCTTGTTCTGTGGCTGCAATAACAGGGGACAGAGAAGGTAGGGGGTAGGAGGTAGGAGGCTAGGGTTAGGAGGTAGGGGGCTAGGGCATAGGAGCTAGGGGGTAGGGGACAGTTAGAGCTAGTGTACACCTACCTGCTTGTTCTGTGGCTGCAATAACAGGGGACAGAGAAGGTAGGGGGTAGGAGGTAGGAGGCTAGGGTTAGGAGGTAGGGGGCTAGGGCATAGGAGCTAGGGGGTAGGGGACAGTTAGAGCTAGTGTACACCTACCTGCTTGTTCTGTGGCTGCAATGTCAGCTGGCATGAAACAAACAGCATTTCACTACAGGATACTAGACTAGTTATCATGTAGAGATCAATCTACAGAATGATTCAGAGGGGTAGTGGGTAGGGGGTAGGGGGTAGGGGGGAGTGGGTAATGGGTACAGGGGACCAGGGGTAGCTACCTGCTTGTTCCATGGCTGTAGTAGCGTCTGCGTCAGCCATGGGGTAAACGTCTACAAACTCCTTCTTGAAGACAGACAGCAGAAAGGACAGACGGTAGTCCAGACGCACGTCCAGGATGAACTGGAGAGAGAGAGACGGGGAGATGGAGAGGTCTGATCATGCTCTTCTCTAGTGTAGCAGAGAGGGTTGTTAGCTCAGAAGACCCAGGTTCAAATCCCGAGGCTGACGTAGCCCACCTGCAGGATGTCCAGGATCTTTAGCTTGGTATCCATGACGGTGACGTCCTGTTTGTCGATGCTGTCTTTGCTGCGGCCCTGAGCCTCCAGGTGCAGGGTGGGACGGCCAGGTCCTCCAAACATGGACTGCTTCCTGCTCAGGACCATGGTGGACATCATCTGCCCCACGCCGTGGATGGAGCGCTTCATATTCTTACCTGGGGTGGGGGTATGTGTTATTATATTGTTATTACATCGATATGTGTTAGTACTACGTTATTACATTGGTCTTATTGGTTACATTGACTTGTTAGTCAGAGCAGGCTTGAGTTATGGTTATACAGGTGTATATGCTTACGGTTATGGTTATGGTTATACAGGTGTATATGGTTACATGGTTACAGTTGTATATGGTTACATGGTTACAGGTGTATATGGTTATGGTTATACAGGTGTATATGGTTACGGTTATGGTTATAGTTATACAGGTGTATATGGTTACGGTAATGGTTATAGTTATACAGCTGTATATGGTTACATGGTTACAGGTGTATATGGTTATGGTTCTATATGATTATGGTTATACAGGTGTATATGGTTATGGTTCTATATGGTTATGGTTATACAGGGGTATGTGGTTATGGTTACAGTATATGGTTAAGGGTTATACAGGTGTGTGTGTGTGTGTGTGTGTGTGTGTGTGTGTGTGTTACCTGTGGTTAAGATTATACAGGTGTGTGTGTCTCTGTGTGTGTGTGTGTGTGTGTGTGTGTGTGTGTGTGTGTGTGTGTGTGTGTTACCTGTGTTTAGGATTATACAGGTGTGTGTGTCTCTGTGTGTGTGTGTGTGTGTGTGTGTGTGTGTGTGTGTGTGTTACCTGTGTTTAGGATTATACAGGTGTGCATGTCTGTGTATGTGTGTGTGTGTGTACGTTACCTGTGGTTATGGTTATGCAGGTGTGTATGTGTGTTACCTGTGCCGTCGTCGTGGAACATGGGGTTGGTGAGGGAGGGGCTGGGGATGCAGTCGATGATGCCCAGCAGCGTACGGGTCAGCCTCAGCAGCTCAAAGAAACTGTAGAAGCCAAAATAGATGAGGTGTTTGGCCAGGCTCACCACCTGGAAAGGGGGGGGGGGGGGGGGGGGTTCAATCATCATCATCATCATCATCTCCACCCTTATCATCATCATCATCATCATCATCATCATCTCCTCCACCATCATCATCATCATCATCATCTCCTCCACCATCATCATCATCATCATCTCCACCATCATTATCATCATCATCATCATCTCCACCCTCATCATCATCATCATCATCATCATCATCATCATCTTCACCCTTATCATCATCATCATCTCCACCCTTATCATCATCATCATCATCATCATCTCCTCCACCATCATCATCATCATCTCCACCCTTATCATCATCATCATCATCATCTCCTCCACCATCATCTCCACCATCATTATCATCATCATCTTCATCATCATCTCCACCCTCATCATCATCATCTCCACCCTCATCATCATCATCTTTGTCATCGCAGGGGAGGGCTGAGTGAGGGCGGGGGGGGGGGGGGGGTTCAGATGAAGAGGACAGGTACCTCGTAGGTGAGTTTGTTCTTCTCCTGGTTGTGGAACGGCAGGTCATCGTTCAGGACGTTGTTGAGGTACTCCTCCATGAACACCATGGTGTTGGCAAACTTGTTCTTCTTGTTGTCACGAGAGTCATCCATGTTGGAGTCATAGCTGCCCACAGAGACACAGAGAGTCACAGATGAGTCAGAACTGACCAAAGACACAGAGTCACTTAGGAATCAACTAAAGGACAAATACCATCACACTGCAAGCAAGCTACTGTATATATGTTTTTGTAACCGTGGTAACCGTCTCTATTCAAATGAACCAATGTCTGTATCTGTGTGTCAGTCCTGCTGTCTGATGGTGATGGAGGACGGCAACTCTGTCCAGATTTGTGTGTGTGTGTGGGTGTGTGTGTGTGGGGGGGGGGGGGGTGTGTCTGTGTCCTACACTTTGATGGTGATGGAGGTGGGCAACTCTGTCCAGATGTGTGTGTGTGTGTGTGTGGGGGGGGGGGTGTCGGTGTCCTACACTTTGATGGTGATGGAGGTGGGGATCTCAGTCCAGATGTGTGTGTGTGTGTGTGTGTGTCTGTGTCCTACTCTTTGATGGTGATGGAGGTGGGGATCTCAGTCCAGAGACGTGCCAACTTGACGGGCGTGACTAGCTCCTGCGGGTCGCGGTCCACGTGGGCGTGCAGCATGAGGCGGCAGAAGGAGGCTCGGAGGTCAAAGGGCAGCGCCTCATCCATCATGCACAGGAAGATGAGCTCCACGTCCAGCTGCTTGGAGATCTCATCGATCGCTAGGTACTGGCGGTCCAGACACATCCTAGCGTACAGCTTCAACTGATACCTACACACACACACACACACACACACACACACACACACACATTATATACTGTACATGTCTATGGACAGGTACTGACAGTCATGTCAGTCTGCCTGTCTCCCTACAGGTACATGTCTGTCTAACTGTTTGTCTATCTGTCTGTCGACCTGTCTGTCTGTCTGTCTCCCTACAGGTACATGTTTGTCTACCTACCTGTCTGTCTGTCTGTCTGTCTGTCTGTCTGCCTGCCTGCCTGCCCGCCTATGTGTCTGTCTGCTTGCCTGCCTGCCTAAATGTCTGCCTGCCTGCCTGCCTATCTGTCTGTCTGCCTTCCTGACATAGGGTCTCCATCCCTCCCATGTGTCTACTTGCCTCCCGCCTCCCGCCTCCCTACCTGTAGTAGGTGAGGACGTTCTCATCGTGGGCGTTGCCCTGCCTGGCCTCCTGGGCCAGCTGCCTGATGCTCTTCTCTTGTTTCTCCTTGGTCTTGTCTGTCCAGACCAGCCACACCTCGTCCTCCTCCACAAACTCCTCCATGCCCAGGTACTCTGTGGCGTGGGTCATCTCCTTGGGCACGCGACGCCTGCACACGGACACACGCACACACCGAAATAACACACACACACACACACACATACAGATACCGGTGAGAATGTATATATATATGTGTGTGTGTGTGTGTGTGTGTGTGTGTGTGTGTGTGGTGTGTGTGTGTGTGTGCCCACTACCACCACTCACTCAGTCTTGATGAGGATGTCCTGGTTCTTGGGGTCTAACACACACTTGCAGATGAGCTCCTGTGTGACTGGGATGGCCACGTTGTTGGACACACACAGGTCTGACAGGTAGTCCAGGAACCTGCCAGGAAGGACCAGGATGTTACACACACCCTCCACCAAGGTCTCCACCTGCGTCTTGGTGATGTGTTTCTCCTCCTCCCCTCCTCCCTCCCTTCCTCCCTCCCTCCTCACCTGGGTTCTCTGTTCCTGCGGACCAGGCTGACGAAGGTCTCCACCTGCGTCTTGGTGATGTGTTTCTCCTCCTCCCTCCCTTCATTCCTCCCCTCCTCCCCTCCCCTCCTCACCTGGGTTCTCTGTTCCTGCGGACCAGGCTGACGAAGGTCTCCACCTCCGTCTTGGTGATGTGTTTCTCCTCCTCCCCTCCTCCCTTCCTCCCTTCCTCCCTCCCTCCTCACCTGGGTTCTCTGTTCCTGCGGACCAGGCTGACGAAGGTCTCCACCTCCGTCTTGGTGATGTGTTTCTCCTCCTCCCCTCCTCCCTTCCTCCCTTCCTCCCTCCCTCCTCACCTGGGTTCTCTGTTCCTGCGGACCAGGCTGACGAAGGTCTCCACCTCCGTCTTGGTGATGTGTTTCTCCAGCAGCATGCGGTTGTTGTGCAGCAGAGCAGTGATGGTGTCTTCAGCCAGGATGTCATAACCGATCTGAGACTGCATCACTCCAAACTGTTTGGCTATGTCCTCCTACACACACACACACACACACACACACACACACACACACACACACACACACACACATGACCATCATCACCATTACCATCTTAAGCACTTTGAGCTGCACTTTGAGCTGCAAACTTTGCAGGATTATTATTATTATTATTATCACCATGATGATCATCACCATGACCATCATCATCATCATCACCATGACCTTCATCATCACTATCACCACGATTATCACCACCATCATAACCATGACCATCACCACCATCATCATCACCATCATCATAACCATGACCATCACCATCATCAGTACCTGGTTCTTGCGGTAGTCCTCCTGTGAGTGCCTCAGCATACGGTAACACAGACGTAACATGTACTGGTATGGAGCGTTCTTCTGGTCCGCCAGTTCCTCCAATCTCAGCAGAGGACCCTCCGCCCCTTTATCCTTGAATGGAGCCTTGATAAGACCAAAGACCTGGAACAGAGTGGAGTAGATTAGTTTAGAGTACATTAGAGTATACAGTAGAGTATAGTACAGTACAGTACAGTAGAGCAGAGTAAAGTAAAGTAGAATAGATTTGTTTACAGTAGAGTACAGTGGAGTAAAGTACAGTAGAGTACAGTGGCGTAAAGTACAGTAGAGTATAGTACAGTAAAGTACAGTACAGTAGAGTAGAAGACAGTAGACTAGGCCAGTGTGATCCAGTTCAGACCAGGCCAGTGTGCAGTGTGATCTGGTTCTGACCTGTTTGAGGATCTTCTGTTCCCTCATGAGTTTCTGTCGTTCTCTTATGAGTTTGGGGTTGGCCTTGGTCATAACCACATCCAGGACGGGCTGGCCGCTGTTGGGTGTGTCCACCAGGAAAAACACCAAGTCCTCTAGTAGTTTGATGGCAAACCTGGAGCAGGGTCAGAGGTTACACACTCACCACAGCTGGGGTCGGAGGTCACACACTCTACACAGCTGGGGTCAGGTCACACACTCTACACAGCTGGGGTCAGGTCACACACTCTACACAGCTGGGGTCAGGTCACACACTCTACACAGCTGGGGTCAGAGGTCACACACTCACCACAGCTAGGGTCAGAGGTCACACACTCACCACAGCTGGGGTCAGAGGTCACACACTCTACACAGCTGGGGTCAGGTCACACACACTACACAGCTGGGGTCAGGTCACACACTCTACACAGCTGGGGTCAGGTCACACACACTACACAGCTGGGGTCAGGTCACACACTCTACACAGCTGGGGTCAGAGGTCACACACTCTACACAGCTGGGGTCAGGTCACACACTCTACACAGCTGGGGTCAGGTCACACACTCTACACAGCTGGGGTCAGGTCACACACTCTACTGGGGACAAAGGTCACACAGCTGGGGTCAGACACCACACATTCACACAGCTGAGGTCAGAGGTCACACACTCACACCCTACACAGCTCAGCTGGGGTCAGGTATACACACCAATCATGTCAAAGAAAGCTTATTTTTCAAGCTTCCTATCAGTGGAAAATCCATTAATTTATTTGTGAAAAGAGCAGCAAACTGGCTCAGCTCTCCCCTGTTTACCCAAACGTGGGTCAAACACACACAGATCACAGCCAGCCGGTTAGCCCATCTAATGGTTGTTCCTCTAAACATTTGCTTCTAATGACTGCTAATTATTCTGATTCATTACCACCTCCACCCCCCCCCCCCCCGCCACCCCCCATAGTTCCTCACCTCCTATCGTTGGGGCTGATAAAGCCCTGATTAAACTTGTCCACCACTGTGCCCAGCATGATGCTGGCGTCGGTGGCAAAGTCCAGGTCTCTGATCTCCATGACAGGCACCGACACGATACCAAATGCCTCCTTATCCTCCTTGGTAGGGCAGGTGCCCAGCTGGAGGGAGACAACACACACTTAAAGGACAGGAGACATACCGACGCACGCACGCACGCACGCACACACGCACCCACCCACGCACGCACACCCCCACCCACCCACCCACGCACGCACGCACGCACGCACGCACGCACGCACACCCCCACACGCACGCACGCACGCACGCACGCACGCACGCACGCACACACACACACACACACACACACACACACACACACACACACACACACACACACACACACACACACACACACACACACACACACACACACACACACACACACACACCACACACACACACACACACACACACACACACACACACACACACATCCCACTCACACATCCCACACACACATCCCACACACACGCACACAGGAGCGTACCATGAGTCGTATAGGTCTCTCCTCATCAATATCTATGGGGACGTTGGTGCTCTGGATCCAGGTGTTGGTGCACAGGTGTCTGAGCCGCACGTACAGTGGTGGTAGTGGTAGTGGTGGCCTAGTGGATAGTGAGATGAACTGGTGATCAGAAGGTCATGAGTTCAAATCCCACCTGGGAACACCACCACTAGTAGGCCCTTGAGAAAGGCACTTAGCCCCAAGTTACTCCTGTTACTCTTGTAATCTCTAATGTAAATGTACGTACAAGTTCTTGATACTCATTCAACCTGTCTTCTGCAGGTAGGTAGGGGTGTGTGTGTGTGTGTGTGTATGTGTGTGTGTGTAGTACCGCGGTACGAAGGAGTCGGTCTTCTGCAGGGTGGTGGGGTCAAGCTCGAACAGCGAGGCAATTTCGTTGCCATGGGGCACCGCAACCAGCTTGTACTTGATCCTCTCTGATAGACAACGCTTGTTGCTACGGCTACTGTCCGTCTGCACAGGGGTCAGAGATCAACAACACTGACTGATAGACAGACAGACACTGTTTATGTTTATGTTTATTTATTTTGCACACATTTAGAAGGTACACAGTTGACAGAGAACACAATAAATAAACAGTGCAGGAGGAGGCAAGAAAACCCAAAAGGCTTATGTGGCGCCTCCACCTGATGGCAAACTAGTAATAATAATAATGCCAAAATATGAATCAAACAGCAATACCAAAGTAACAAAAAGAAAATGTGAATGTGTGATTACCGGTATGTGGTGTAAATGTAGATGTGGTGGATGTGTGTGGATGTATGTATGTAAGTGTGTGCGTGTATTATGCACACATGAGAAATATGGAACAAACTAAGATACATAAAGATAATACATATAAATAAAAACTAAAAAACTAAAACAGTTACAAAGCAGCAGTAATATAGCCTTTTAAAGAGTCTTTTGAAACAATTTATAGAGGAACTGTTTCTTGCTAGATGAGAAAAGCCATTCCATAACTTTGCGCCTCTAAATCTGATTGAGAATTGACCTCTACTGTACAAGTAAGAAACTTAGCGGGTTGAAGGTTAGAGGATTGATGAGTTGAGTAAGAATGAACCTGTGAATTCTCAGTAAATCATAAACTGTCCAGGAATCTTCCCTTCATTTGAATATCTTATAAATAAAAACACATATTTGGAAGATATTGATTGTCTGGCTTTGCTGTAATAGACATACTGACTTGATTTTGTAACCAATTGTATGAGTATAATATAATATATGAGTAGACAGACAGACAGATACATGAATAGATAGATACCTACATAGATCGATAAATAGATAGAGAGATAGAGAGATAAATAGATAACATAGATAGATATATAGATGACTGATGGAGAGATGGATTGGTAGATAGACAGACAGACAGACAGACAGACAGACAATTGACTCACTGAGGTCTGTAACGGAATCTCTGGGCAGTCTCCTTTATAACCTGGGTTCTCCTACAACAACAACAACAACAACAACAACAACAACAACAACAACAGATACGTTAACAAACACTACTGATTGATTACATAACTCATTGATTTCATGAACACGTCGCAGGTTAAGCCCCGCCCATGGCGAACAGTAGCATATAACCTTACCTCAGCGGCCAGGTAGTTTCCTGTGGCCAGGTGTTTGAAGCGGTACAGACTGTTCCAATGCCCCGCCCCCCCACGACACGGGTCATGATGCACCACCTGGGAACCAATCACAGCATCACAACATCAAGCATACCTTGTGTGTGTGTGTTTGTACGTGTGTACATATGTATGTATGTGTGTGTGTGTGTGTGAATTATTGGGTTACTGTTTGCAACAAGTTGACGCCTGTTTCATGTGTGTGTGTGTGTGTGTGTGTGTGTGTGTGTGTGTGTGTGTGTGTGTGTGTGTGTGTGTGTGTCTGTGTACTCACCTCCACCTCCCAGAGAGCATTGGAGCTTGTAGCAGAAGAAGCTGACTGGCGGAGGGTGGTGCGTAGGAAGACGTGCATCTTGGCCTTGTACTCTTCACACGTCAGGAACTTCTCCAGCTCCGCGTGGAACAGCCGCACCACGTCGCCCTGGAAACCCACCAAACAAACGTATTAATGTACCCTGTCCTTACACACCACATTGTCCTGACAACCACAACACACACATTAGTCCAACCTGCCTAGTTTTCTCTGTGTTTTCCGGTGGCTGTGTTGACATACACACCACCTACCCCACCCGGCCAATCCCCCCAATCCCCCGGACCATGTGACAGACTCACTCCTTTCAGGACTTCATCCTTGTGGTCGCTGAACGTCATAAACAAGTTGATCTTCCAGCTGGTGCTGCTGTTCACTGAGTTGACCTGTAGAGGGGGCCAGAGAGCACAGCTTCAGACCGGGACCAAGTCAGATCATTACTGGTCCAGACAGAGAGGTTCAGGAGGGGGAGGAGATGGGCCGCAGCATGTGTTACCGTGGTAATGTGACATGTAGCAGGTGTTGTCATGGTAATGTGACATGTAGCCTATGTTGTCATGGTGACATGACGTGTAGCATGTGTTACCATGGTAATGTGACATTTAGCATGTGTTACCTTGGTAATGTGACATGTAGCATGTGTTACCATAGTAACGTGTCCAGTAGCATGTGTTGCCATGGCAACGTGACGTGTGTGTCTCACCTCCTTGAAGCCTGCGTGGTCCGACAGCTCGTAGTTACTGGCTTGGAGTGGCTGGCCCGCGTTCACTGGGTTCAGGATCACCTTATCTCCCACTACCACCTACAGCACAGGGGACAGAACTACTGAAGGTGTGTGTGTGTGTGTGTGTGTGTTAACTGTTAATTCAATATTAATTGTGTTGCATCTCTGTATGGAATGTGGTCTATAAATATATATATGTTTTTTAATATTGTGTGTGTGATGTATATGTGTGTGTATATGTGTGTGTGTCTGTGTGTGTGTCTGTGTGTGTGTGTGTGTGTGTTACATTGTCTCCGTTGGCGCGTAGCTTCCAGAAGGGTTGTATGAAGTGCCAGGAGCCTTCGTTGCCTGTCCCGTCCAGCGTCACACGCATGGCGTTTTTCTCAAGCAGTGCCGGGAGACGCTTGTTCACCGTAAGGTACTTATTACTCTTCATATGGAGGAGCTGAAACACACACACACACACACACACACACACAGACACACAGACACACAGACACACAGACACAGACACAGACACACAGACACACAGACACACACACACACACACACAGACACAGACACAGACACAGACACAGACACAGACACAGACACAGACACAGATACGCACACAGACACAGACATGCACACGCACACACACACTCAGAGAGATAAGCCCCCTGTCTGCCAGACTCAGTCACAACACTGAGCAGCCATAAACAGAGTACACCTATTGATCTGCTGGGAGAAACAATCCCTCCCCTCTCCTCCCCTCCCAGACTCCCTCCCTCTACCTTCCCTCTACCTGGATGACTGACTCTCTCCCTCTACTTCTACCCTCCCTCTACCTCTACCCTCTCATCTGGATGACTGACTCTCTCCCTCTACCTCTTCTCTCCCTCTACCTCTACCCTCCCTCTCCCTCTACCTCTACCCTCTCACCTGGATGACTGCTCCATATTTGACCACATCTCCATGGACCTTCTTGTTCTCCGTCTCGTTCTGTTTCTGCTCCAGGTTGGAGGCGTGCTGAAGAGAACAGGAAACACGCATACGCGGACGTACGTACACACACATACACACACACACACACACACACACACACACAGATAGAGAGAGAGAGAACAGAACAGAAAGAACATGAGTTCAGTCCAGACAACAGGGCAGAATCCTAGAGGTGTGATCTGACAGAGTGATCTCGTGGATCTAGCCTGGTGGTGTGATGGTAGCTACTGGTAGCGACTTGTAGTCTCTGGAGTGATCTAGTAGATCTAACCTGCTGAGCGGTAGCTATGACTCGTACCTGTAGTTTCTGCAGTAGCACCACGTCAGCGATTTTGTCCTTCTCATGTTTGGCCTGCTTGGCCTTCCAGAACTGCTTCTGGGCTGAGTACCGGTTCATAGGACACACCTTGAACAGGCAGTCTGGGGGAGACGGTGCTTAGGGTTAGGTTATGGTTGGGTTATGTTACAGGTAGGTTAGGAGGTTAAAGGAGGGTTACACGCACATACGCACGCACACGCACACATTATTGAATATAACGATGGGAGGGGACCAGGGGAATGAGTCTGTATATCCGCCTACCCTATCAATGATTGAGTCACAGTGTTCTATCCACACCCAGAGAGAGAGGGGGAGAGAGAGAGAGAGAGAGAGAGGGGGGGGGTGGGTGTATCTGGGTGTTTCGTCAATATTGACTCTCTCTACCTTCAGAGCGATATCCTGTTTTTAGAGGAGGCTAATATTGGTGATCAAGAACCTTATCAGATACCTGTGAGTGTGTGTGGTGTGTGTGGGTGTGTGTTCAGCAGGATTCTAGCTCCACATGAAGAACAAACATAATTTCCATGTGGATGTTGGTCTTCAGTCAACAGTGAGATGCTCGTTACAGCTAGAGAAGTCTTGATTCAAAGAAGTCATTCAATAATATTATTAATAATAATAATAATAATAATAATAATAAAAATAAACTAATGTGGGTGGCTATCTCTGATAGAACACTGATTTGAGACTGGTAGAAGATGGACATAAGACATATAGGACAGATAGAAGACTGAGAAGACAGATAGAAGAATGGTAGAAGACAAATAGAAGACTGATAGAAGACTGATAGGATCCTGAACATCGCTGGTTCGAATCACTCTTGGACACTATTTTCTTTTTGTCGCTAATTCATGCTAATTGTTGTTGCTTATGCTAATATTTGCTAATGCCTGACAGGATACCCTAACCGTAATTAATGAATGCCTAATCTTATGAAACCGTTCCTCATTCCGTTCCAGGGATTACAATGAGCCCGTCCTCTGATTTCTACCTCCACTGGGACCAAGCATACTTGACATATAGACATGCATACAGACACATATAGACATACATACAGACACCTGATCAACATACGCTGACACGTACTGTCGATGGGAAACTAAACTACTGCAACTTTGTCCTTTTATAAAGCTCCAGGGGAATGGTGAGGGAAGCTCACATCAGAGGCAGACCAGATGTTAGTGTGTGTGTGTGTGTGTGTGTGTGTGTGTGTGTGTGTGTGTGTGTGTGTGTGTGTGTGTGTGTGTGTGGGTGTGTGTGTGTGTGGGGGGGGGGTCTATCTGTGCCACTTCAATGGTGGGTCAGACCGAGAGACATGTGGATTGACAGACCCAGGAGACACCAGCCTGTGGAAAAAGTCCTAGTGTGTGTGTGTGTGTGTGTGTGTGTGTGCCTCTGGTGGCCATTTTAGGGAGATGGACAGATATCTAACATCTCGCACATGGTGCGCACATGTAACACACGCACACGCACACGCACACACATGCACACGCACGCACACACACACACACACACACACACACACACACACACACACCCACACACACACACACACACACATACACACATACACACACACACACACACACCTCTGAACTTCTTTGGAGGGTTGTCCAGGTCTCCAGCAGCAGGCTCCACCACACAGCGGTCGTCCACCAACCTGGAGAGAGATGACATCATCACAGGTGACATCATGTTCATAAACACAATCATGTGTTCCTGTACTGAGTGATGCAGTATGAGGACAAGTCAAGATGATCTAATGTACTGTACTTGACTGAATTAAATGATGTCATTTAATACAAAGGTCGTCTTTGATCTGAGATGTGGACCCCCAGGAACTTGAAGCCGGAGACACGCTCAACCTCCATCCCATTGATGTAGATGGGATGGGTAGTCCACAATGAACTCCTTGGTGAAGGCAAACTGGTGGGGATCCAGTGTGGGGGGTAGGTGGTCTTCAAGGTGAGCCAGGAGGACCAACCTCTCGAAGCACTTCATGATGGTGGGCGTGAGTGCAACAGGGCGTTAGTCATTCAGGCCTGCTGCAGCAGAATGCTTTGGCGCCAGCACGATGGTTTCTGACTTGAGGCATGTGGGGATAACTGCCTGGGCAGGTGACAGCTGCCCAGCACACACCCCGGCCACACAGCCAGGGATGTCGTCACACACCCCGGCCACACAGCCAGGGATGTCGTCACACACCCCGACCACACAGCGAGGGATGTCGTCACACACCCCGACCACACGGCCAGGGATGTCATCAGAGCCAGCAGCCTTGTGAGCATTCACCTTACACTGGCTGTGTGAATGCATGGCTCCCTTGTAAAAGAGACCTTGGCCTCAATGGAGCTCCCTGCCAAAATAAAGCTTAAATAGGACCGCGTGTAGGACGCGTGTAGGACCCCCCTCGAAAACGAGATACCATATCTCAAGGCGTTATTCCTAATAAGGCAATTTCCTCATCAAATAAAATCAAAGTGTAGACTTCTCCACCTCCAATACATACCTGATCTTTTGCATTAATTGTTTTGCATTAAAAAAAAAAACATTTCATTCATTCATTTCTCTAGCGCTGTGACTGGCAGTGGCACTAGTTCTCATCAAAGGTTTTTTACTTATGATAACTGTGATGTATAGTTGATTCACTTCAGATTTATTGTAAGTCGCACTTCTAAACACGTCTGCTAAATCACAAAAATGTAAAGCAGTAGTTAGTTACTCTAGATGTGAACCAAGCTGACGCCCAGAAGGGCTGCAGATGGTGCAGAAGGAGGACATGCAGAGTGTGTTAACGTCTATAGGCTCCTAACAATGCTGAGTGTTGTTCTGGAGAGATACATTGATAGATAGGTGTAGAGCCAGTCTGAAAGCCCTATATAATCCTCCATCGTTACTGTATGTGTGCACGTGTGTGAATGTGAGACTGTGTGTGATATGTGACACTCAGACATGTGCCAGAACACAGACCTCTCAACAAGACTGCTTTGCTAGCCACTCAGGGCCTTTGTCTAACCTGCTCAAGGTGAATGTTGACACCTGGGTCAGCTCCCTGATTACACCACATTCACAGTACTGAGCTGTGTGTGTGTGTGTGTGTGTGTGTGTGTGTGTGTGTGTGTGTGTGTGTGTGTGTGTGTGTGTGTGTGTGTGTGTGTCATGTGCAGCCTGCCATCCTTACTGTGTTCGGACATGTCTGGGTCTTACTGCTCATAATCTTATGTATTGTTCGGTGCTTTAACCATAGAGATTATGTATATACATTATTGGCTTTGCAGTCAGAACTGCAGATAGATAAAAAAATTAAAAATAAATGTAAAAATTCACTTACTTAGACAAATATACTTGTTAAGACACTTTAAATCGCTTTGGATAAAGATGTCTGGTAAATGTCTAAAATGTCAAATGTAAATAGATTTAACTGTGAATAGACCTGAATAGACCTGCAACCACAGAGGAAGTAGAAGAATGGACCGCTCCACCTAGCCTTGGGGGTTAGGGGGGAGAAGAGAGGAGGAGGGGAGGGGAGGGGAGGGCATCCCTCCAACCTCAGCCAGGTACCGGGAAGGGCTGACATTAACCAACCAATTAGGAGAATCCTTTATGATATAAAACAACCAACCGGAGAAGAAGACCAGCCCTCCGGACTCATACAGCATACATAGAGGGTTATATATTACTGCATGGTCTGGTCACAGCATATGGAACTGAGCAATAACAAGGATCAAAGTACAGAGGTACTTTAACGTAAAGTTTGTTAGGTGTGTGTGTGTGTGTGTGTGTGTGTGTGTGAGAATTTTAGGAGCCCAGGTGTGCGTGCGTGTGTGCGTCTGTGCGTGCGCGTGTGTGTGTGTGTGAGAGCCCTCCACCTGAGAGGAAGAATGTGACACTCAGGCATGTGACAGAACACAGACCTCTCAGACCTCCAAAAAGACTGCTTTGCACGCTCAGTACAACCGCCAATGCACTCAGTACAACCACCAAGACACACACTGGACGCAATCGTCCACCAGCCAATCAGGGTCTTTGTCTAGCCTGCTCAAGGTGAATGTTGACACCAGGGTCAACTGCCTGATTACACCATTCTCAGTACTGAGCTGTGCGTGTGTGTGTGTGTGTGTGTGTGTGTGTGTGTGTGTGTGTGTGTGTATGCTTGCTCCTTGACAGAGAGGTTTGGCTTGTGTATGACCCGCCAGATGGTAGCCCTGACACGCAACATTTGAATGTATGTAAAGTACTGGGATTGACCCTGCGGCAGACAGAGAGCCGCCCTGCTCTTTACTACGGCCTTTACCTGTTTACAGAGATATGCTTTATTACACCAGTCAAATACTAAAGATAAGGAGCCATTCAAGAAATCTGGCTGCAGATAATAAACTTAAAGTTACAATATTGTTAGAAATGTTACTCCCAGTATAGGGACCAGCAGAGGAGTGTGTGTGTGTGTGTGTGTGTGTGTGTGTGTGTGTGTGTGTGTGTGTGTGTGTGTGTGTGTGTGTGTGTGTGTGTGTGTACGCTATTAGTCTTTATATTTGGCAGTCTTGGACATGTGCACAGATTGGTTGTCAGAGGACTACGTCTACTGGGAATGTCCAAGGGAGAAGCAAAAAGGCTCAGCAAGTATTGCTCTGTCTCTGCGATTATTGGCAGCCGCCAAATATGGCGGAGACGGTGTTACTTGTACCCGTGAGTCTTGTCCTGTTGTATGTGAAAGACATTGTCCATGTCTGTTTGTGAATGCATCCCATCTGTGCCTTCAGTATTTGTGTCCTTGTATACTTGTTTCTATGTGGACAGAAATAAATGATTAAAATGTGTGTGTGAGAGAGAGAGGGCGAGCTGTGCATGGGAGGGGGGGGCGGGGGGCACCAGACCACAATATACAATATACCAGCAGCCGACTACATAGGACCTTTCTCATACACAATGGGCTCTATTTTCAGCCGGCGCCAAACACAGACGCTGGAGCGGTCTTGCCTGTGCACTCAGGTGGGCGGAGTAGCGGCATAAGAGGTGCGCTGAAAAATTCTGGCCTTGAAAACAGCTCTAATATTTCAGACACACTTGCCAGCGTGCCACCACTTTTTTATGCTGTTCAATGAAGGCCAATACAAGCTCCTTCTGCTCCACTAGACCCAGACACACCTGGTCCTCTAGACCCAGACACACCTGGTCCTCTATACCCAGACACACCTGGTCCTCTAGACCCAGACACACCTGGTCCTCTATACCCAGACACACCTGCACCTGGTCCTCTAGACCCAGACACACCTGGTCCTCTAGACCCAGACACACCTGGTCCTCTATACCCAGACACACCTGGTCCTCTAGACCCAGACACACCTCACACAACGCACCCTTCAAGTCTCTACACACTATACGTTGTAAGACTCTCTCTCCCACTATAGGTCTCTCTCCCAGTATAAGTCTCTCTCTCCCTCTCTCCCAGAATAAGTCTCTCTCCCAGTGCAAGTCTCTCTCCCAGTATAATTGTCTCCAGCCTGGCACTGCAGTTGGAACTACAGGAAACACTAGAATAGAACACTCGGGTCAAACCACTAGCACTACTGGAAATCTATTGAGGACAGACTGGCACCACTTCCTATGTGTATGTGTGTGTGTGTGTGTGTGTTTCCACCCAACATTCCACTCCCACAGGCATCTGACCTGGTCCTCTAGACCCAGACACACCTGGTCCTCTAGACCCAGACACACCTGGTCCTCTAGACCCAGACACACCTGCACCTGGTCCTCTAGACCCACACCTGGTCTTCTAGACCCAGACACACCTGGTCCTCTAGACCCAGACACACCTGGTCCTCTAGACCCACACCTGGTCTTCTAGACCCAGACACACCTGGTCCTCTAGACCCAGACACACCTGGTCCTCTAGACCCAGACACACCTGGTCCACTAGACCCAGACCCACAACTGGTCCTCTAGACCCAGACACACCTGGTCCTCTAGACCCAGACACACCTGGTCCTCTAGACCCACACCTGGTCCTCTAGACCCAGACACACCTGGTCCTCTAGACCCAGACACACCTGGTCCTCTAGACCCACACCTGGTCCTCTAGACCCAGACACACCTGGACCCAGACACACCTGGTCCTCTAGACCCAGACACACCTGGTCCTCTAGACCCAGACACACCTGGTCCTCTAGACCCAGACACACCTGCACCTGGTCCTCTAGACCCACACCTGGTCTTCTAGACCCAGACACACCTGGTCCTCTAGACCCAGACACACCTGGTCCTCTAGACCCACACCTGGTCTTCTAGACCCAGACACACCTGGTCCTCTAGACCCAGACACACCTGGTCCTCTAGACCCAGACACACCTGGTCCACTAGACCCAGACCCACAACTGGTCCTCTAGACCCAGACACACCTGGTCCTCTAGACCCAGACACACCTGGTCCTCTAGACCCACACCTGGTCCTCTAGACCCAGACACACCTGGTCCTCTAGACCCAGACACACCTGGTCCTCTAGACCCACACCTGGTCCTCTAGACCCAGACACACCTGGACCCAGACACACCTGGTCCTCTAGACCCAGACACACCTGGTCCACTAGACCCAGACACACCTGGTCCTCTAGACCCACACCTGGTCTTCTAGACCCAGACACACCTCACACAGCACACCCTTCAATTCTCTACACACTATACGTTGTAAGACTCTCTCTCCCACTATAGGTCTCTCTCTCCCAGTATAAGTCTCTCTCTCCCAGTATAAGTGTCTCTCTCCCAGTATAAGTGTCTCTCTCCCAGTATAAGTCTCTCTCTCCCAGTATAAGTCTCTCTCCCAGTATAAGTCTCTCTCCCAGTATAAGTCTCTCTCCCAGTATAAGTCTCTCTCTCCCAGTGCAAGTCTCTCTCTCCCAGTATAAGTCTCTCTCTCCCAGTGCAAGTCTCTCTCTCCCAGTATAAGTCTCTCTCTCCCAGTGCAAGTCTCTCTCTCCCAGTATAAGACTCTCTCCCAGTATAAGTCTCTATCCCAGTATAAGTATCTCTGCTTGTATAACTCTCTCCCAGTACAAGTTTCTCTGCGTCTCCTTTCACACATAGTACCCTGTAAATTATATGGAATCCCAAGCCGGGTCCACCAGTGATTTTCTCCATTCACACATGAGCTAAATGCCCTTAGATTACTGTGCTGTGGCTTTTCACACATGTCAATGGCATTCCCCGGTTTGCACGAGCTACTTGAATCACGCATTCAACTGGATGCAGAACTGGAACGTAGTAGAATTCGAACGAGACAGGTGTCAGGAGTCTGACTAGCCAACTCCATAACATCAGCGGAGTGAACCAAAAGTACAAAGTGAGAAACTACTCGCTGTGAACTTGTTCCACGTGAAAACGTCTTTAGACCTACGTAACCCTTTACGTGCCGGACCAGGCAATGTTCATGCTTCTGTACACCTAAGCCTTCCCGGTCAACTCCATGGAATCACACAAGGTCCTGACCAGGGTAATTGCCTGAGATAATTTCCCATTACATCGCGTTCACACATACCCTACTGGGAAGGCTTACGTGTGAAAGGGGTTTAAGTCTCTCTCCCAGTGCAAGTCTCTCTCCCACTATAAGTCTCTCCCAGTATAAGTCTCTCTCTCTCTCTCTCTCTCTCTCCCACTATACGTCTCTCTCCCAGTGTCTTTCTCCCAGTGCGAGTCTCTCTCCCACTATAAGTCTCTCCCACTATAAGTCTCTCTCTCTCTCTCTCTCTCCCACTATACGTCTCTCTCCCACTATAATAAGTCTCTCCCAGTATAAGTCTCTCTCTCTCTCTCTCCCACTATACGTCTCTCTCCCAGTGTCTTTCTCCCAGTGCAAGTCTCTCTCCCACTATAAGTCTCTCCCACTATAAGTCTCTCTCTCTCTCTCTCTCTCTCCCACTATACGTCTCTCTCCCAGTGTCTTTCTCCCAGTGCGAGTCTCTCTTCCAGTGCAAGTCTCTCTCCCAGCATAAGTCTCTCCAAGTGTCTTTCTTCCAGTATAATTGTCTCTAACCTGGCACTGCAGTTGGAACCACAGGAAACACTAGAATAGAACACAGTCTCGGGTCAGACCACTAGCACTACTGGAAATCTATTGAGGACAGACTGGCATCACTTCCTGTGTGTATGTGCGTGTGTTTCAACCCACCACTACACCCCTGCAGCCCCCCCCACCCCCCACCACCACCATACACACCCCAGTCCCCCACCCCTCCTCTTCCCATACAGAGCAGCACGTACTGTATATGTACAGTACGGGCTGTTGCGTGTTTAATGTTCCATGCCATTCACTGAACAAACAGGAAAATGTCTGTGTCGCAACGATAACATAACAATAAATGTAGACCTCTAGACATCACACTCACTCCACCTGCTGCTAGTGTACAAAAACACAGGTTGAGGACATGAAGATGACATGCTTAAAGGTGAGACTTGACCAGACAGTGGAAGCTGTCAATATATCTGAGGACTGGGTGACATGACAGAGGGGGAAATACTGATCACTATTATTATGAGGGTATCTCTCATCAGCCCAACCCAACCCAAACTCAGTGTTCTGTGTTTCAGGGACCACAGCCAAGAAGACACAGCTAGGTACAGAGAGAACCTGCTGGAGGAGTTTGCAATGCATGTTTGAGTAAATGAGACATTTTGTCATTCATATTGTGTTTTCTGGATCTGAGAATAATGTTCCATGACCATGGGTGCTCTTCTGCCATACTGAACAGTTTTTCCTCACCATACCTCACAGTGAGTGAATAACACCTTACGATCTCACTATAAAACTAAACATCTCAGAAATAAATGAAGGTTATGAAACGCTTATTAAACCGTTACTGTAGTTGAGAATCACTGCAGTTTAAAGAAGAGTGGAACCCTTAACTCTGACAACACTTATTACTGTGGTACACGACATGACTCAGACACGGACCTCCACACGCAGAGCGCTGAACTTCAAACCTCTGCCGAGCTCTGGATCAGAGAGGTTGCCTTATGGAAACATGCCAGCCAGCATGTTGACATTAAGATGTATTATAACTGCCAAAATTACAGATGTTCAACTTCAAGACACAATCACACACAGGTAGAGAAAGGCACAATCAGGAGCCACTTACCCCAGGGTACTTATGAACCCATTGACGGAGCCCTCCGCGTAGAGGGAGACTATGTCCCCAAAGTGCAAGACGCTGGACATTGAGTCTGACATCTTCGGGTGTCTTCCACAAACAAGACAAACTAGTGAAAAACTAATTTAATTAATCCCGCTCCGTCTTCAGCTCTTATCTGCAACTTCTTGGAGCCCTACTACGCCTCGCTCTTCCTGATTCTCAAGCAGGGAAACTTCATCTGATGTCAGATTTTTGTTTGCATGAGAGGGGGAAATGTCATAAGTTCAAATAGTTTGTCTTGATATGCCGTTAAATGACGTTGGAAGCCGACAACATGCTACAGTTAGTATAAGGAGGTTAAGTTAGAGCAGAGGAAATGCGAGTGTGACAGAGAAATGGTCATGATCACACCGCACCTGAAGAGAGGGAGCTATTGGAACCAGGAAGTGTGCAGCCTACACTGTTCTGCTGATAGATCCTCACGCTCGTGTTTTCGGACCGTAGATTCTGACACTGTGGACCAGAGAGATTCGCCCGTCCCCGGCCCCTAATGAGAAATAACCCCCCTTTCCGAGATATAATAATAATTATAATTTTCACGTCATACCGTGAGTTTAGAATTATAAGGTTCTATCTCCGTTTAGGGTAGTTCAGAGATATTGAGCGTCAACGTTTTGACATTCCATTATGTGTTGTGAGATGGAACCTTTGTATTTTATTAATTACTCACTCAAAAATGTCAACATTTAAAAAAATAAATAACACCACACAGACATTAATAAACACCTAATGGATCAGATTATGTAAAAAAAAACTCAATTTTGACAAAAATGGAGATAGAACCTTATAATTATAATGTCACGATACTGTATTGTCATTCAAGTGTGTATTCAGTGACACACTATGAGGCCAAACTGTAATAAACATCATGTAGATTTAGTTATAATTTATAGACGTGTACCTGGTGTGTCTATAGAATCAATCATAATCTTAGTGTCTATAATCAATCTGGTGTCTATAGAATCAATCATAATCTTAGATCAGTCAAATAAAATGTTTTTTTTTATAACTTATGCAATAAAGTCAAAATACATTTTATTTAACCGTTATTTATACAAGAGTAACACTGACAGTGACCAAGGCACAACACAGCCTACAACACAAAAAGAGTGTGGTTGAGTGACTTCTCTCTCCTCTAGGCCTGCGGGGGTACGATGTCATCATAACTCTGCCGTGAATGCGTTCGAGTGTTTTTGAAGTGGGAACAACTCTTCGACCAATGAGATTTGTTCGTTTGTTATCCATAATGAACGTTAACAAACTACAATATACACGTGTGTAACAGTTAATGTTAAAATTGTACAGAAAGATTAATACAGTTTTTTTTTTTTTTTTTTTTTTACCATTAGCCTACTGTCAAAACCAGCGTGTTTTTCTGACAAGGTGTAAAGTCATTACTGGTTCTAGTGGTTGTTTCCCCACTCGTGAACCAGTGTTCATTTTGTCAACGAAATGAATGATGATAGCATTCTTCAAACACCTGTTTTTCTATGGCAAAAGACGAGACGATAACTGACTAAATAGACCCAGAGAAAACGATGAGGTTCGCATTGCGATGTGTTTGTCTGACTCTGAACATTGAAAACCTAAAATATACGATCGCATCGAACTAAACGAGGGGGGACAGTGCTAAATCGATATACGTGGTGGACCTTCAAACACGCCCCCGGAATATCAACAATTCTGGAGAAAAAAAATCTTAACTTTTGACCGGGTGGGCAGTGACGCACGTTTGGGTACCCACCGCTGGCCTTGTTAACCCTAAAACTAAATGTAGTTGTAGCCCTAAAACGAAATTATCTCCGTAACTAAAATCACACTAAATGGACAAGAGCTTTTGGAGAGAGGTGTTAGTTGCTTGGTCTAATCAAAAGCATGCTTGACATACAGTGGAATTGTAGGACTTTCTCATTGCGACGTTGCCTGGTGGAATGAATACAAGTCATGATCACCTACATCTCTGACCAGCAAACCTTCTCCAATCTGGCCAAAACCATTCATTAATGCCCTTCATATTTCATTCAATGAAAAGTTTCCAAGGGAGAAGAAATCGTTTGACCTCATTAACTGACTGGGAAAACACCCCGTCTCCGTTAGTTTGAGCAATGCGCTGCACATGTCTACAAATCAAGTTCAGTACAGATGAGCACAGGGGCCCATTCCACTAAGGTGGATTATCTTCTAAGCCTCGATAAAGTTCTAATCGGCGATAATGTTAGCTTGCGTTCGGTTCCATCAATGTGGCTCAAATAATTCGCTGCTTGGTTGAGCTCCTTCTGAGTCAGATATAATTAGCCTGGTCGCGAGCAGGCTAAAAGACTGGCTAAAGTAATACGTGCGTCAAAAAAGGCTCACAGGCGGAAACTGCATCCCGAACGACAGTTCCTCAAGTGTCTTTTAGGAAATATTAGTTCCCACTTCACACGAGATAGATAGATTGGTTGACTGTGTGATAGATAGATAATTTGATATTTTGAAAGTGTGATCGATCGATAGATAGTTTGATTGTGTGATAGATAACTTGATATTTTGAAAGTGTGATAGATAGATCGATAGATCAATAAATAAAAGAGTGTAAAAAAGTTATTGTTTCAACTTGTATTGCTGTCATCACAGCGGTCTGGCTGGCGCAGTGGTTAAGGCAGCCGGCTAGAGTTCCGAAGGTTGCGAGTTCGAGACTTGGATAAGTGTTTATTTTTTATTTTTTTACATTTAACCGAAGATTTCATGCAAAGACTTCAAACACCATTGTAATCGTGTCAGTTCTTGTAAATTAGCCTGCACCATCATTTTATAGCCTACATACTTTTTTAGATGAGATTTTAGATTAGATTCAGACAACGAAATGCAGTAAAAAGTGCGTCTGAAGAAGGATTTGAACCACCGATATAAAATGACGAATAAGTACTATAGCAGCGGTCGATACCACTAGGCCATTGTGGCGATATGACGGCTTGTAGCCTGCTGCGTATATCACCACAGTAGTAAATATTCATTTATTAAAATATGAACATATAACAATAACTGGGGCTAGTATGACCTACGCATTTAATCGGTCAGCAATTTCTTGCCAAACCATTTCCCTCGCCTTGTTAATTGCGGCAGTATTGCACTATTTGACATCTTATTTTTCCGTCTTCATAAAGATCAATAATTCGGAATGCTGCGCAAATGTAGAACCCCTAGAGAGTGGAGTATCTTCATTTCGACAGATCGACTCTTCGGGGCTCTTTATGTCTGCGTGCACGCGCCCATATCGAATATTTGTAAGCCGGTGTTCTGTGAACACTCATCACACAAGCCTGATCCTCGTTCGAGGAATCACCTGAGGCTTGAATTCCAATCCCAAGTTGCCTGATCGCCTGATTTATTTCAATCGCCGATATACTAATCCACCTTTAGTGGAACGGCCCTCTGATTCTGTGATCAATATCAGCCTTGTTGACGCTGATCCTCTCTAACACAGAGGTTGATTTTGTATTGATTAGACCAACTGCTCTTTATGTCTAGAGGTATGACTTTTATTTATTTTTAAATACCGTTATGCATAAATGTTATTAGTAGGACAAATAAAGCTATGTTTGCGCACTTGGAAGTCAATGATTTTTTGTTTACTATGGGTTAATAAGGCAATACATGTGATGTTTCCTACAGTTGCTGAACACACCATTACAACCAATTTCCTACAGCAACTAGCCCTGGTGAGCCTATCAGGGTTGAGCAACCGGCCCTGTGAGCCTATCAGGGTTGAGCACCAGGCCCTGTGAGCCTATCAGAATTGAGCACTAGGCCCTGTGAGCCTATCAGAGTTGAGCACCAGGCCCTGTGAGCCTATCAGAGTTGCAGGACTAGTAGCGATGTGTAGAAGACCAACATGAAAGAACCATATGAGGCAGATGAGTCTCAATCTTAAGGATTTGCTGTCATGCCCCACTGCAGGCTCACTATGCTTAACATCTGCCAGAGGGTCACTATCCTATGCAAAACATCACTACTACCAGAGAGTCACTATGCTATTAAAGTAGGTCAAGTTGAGACATCAGGTAGACCTCAGTTCTTGAGGGGCTTGCTCTGCCCGAGCCTCGAAATTCCGACCTCTGGCTTGCCAACACACGTGACTGTCTTTTGAAATACCTGATGTAAACCAGCTATGGAAAAGCTATCTATTTGACAGCGCAGGTGGGGGTATTTGAACTTGAGGAGTGAGTTTACCATCTCAACTTGGTTACACTATGTGAAGTGAAGTGAAGTGAAACTTTATTTATATAGCGCCTTTCGTACATAAATGCAATTCAAAGCGCTTTGCTAAACAGAGTGCTTTGAGAGTGCTACTCAGCCACTGGTGTCTTTCAGTAGGCTACTGCTCATCCTCAAAACCAAACTTCATAACATGATTATAATGACGTATTAAACCCATTCACGCACATATTCACACACCAATAGCGGCAAGCTACCATGCAAGGCACCGACCCGCTCATTGGGAACAATTTGGGGTTTAGTGTCTTGCCGAAGGACACCTCAACACTTGGCTAGCCGGCTCTACCTCCTGAGCCACAGATGCCCCCGGCGGCTAAACACGATATCGCTAGGCATAACATACGAACATAACAGATCAAACTAACACATGGAGCTTCAACAACACTCACACAGCTATGTGTTGCCAGCATGCACAGTGGGTTCTGGGGTGTTGTTAGTTGTGTGTGTGTGTGTGTCAGCTGTGAGTCATGCTGTATTTCCTGCTGCAGGCTAGTCAAGAAGAAGTACAGTACAGTAAAAGTGTTGTAGATTAGATTAGATTCAACTTTATTGTCTTTGCAGAGTACAAGTACCAGACAACGAAGTGTAGTTTAGCATCTAACCATAAGTGCAAATAGTGATATAAGAACATCATAGAAACACATGACAATGACAGTACACAGTTATGAACTAGGTACAGTTAAGGTATCTTATGTACAGTAGGTAATGTACAGATGTATAAAAGAGGTTATATCAAAGAGGTATGTGCAATGTACAATAATACGGTATGTGCAACGGTAGTATTGTGTAGTAACATTAAATTGGATCCCGACATGCGGACCAAAACACTAGACCGTGTCCCAAATTGGATTGTTCACAGTGTCCGGGGGTGGGGGTACTGAGAGTCATTGTCAATGTACCCCATGTGGGGGGGGGGGGATTGTTCAGCGTAGTGTGTGGGGGGGGATTGTTTATTGGGGCGGCTGTGGCGCAGGAGGTAGAGCTGTCGTCTAATGATTGCAAGGTTGGCAGATCGGCGGTTTAAGCCCCTGCTGGCCACATGTCGAAGTGTCCTTGAGCAAGACGACACTAAACCCCAAAATGCTCCCAGTGAGCGGACCGGCGCCTTGCATGGTAGCTTGCTGCCATTGGTGTGTGAATGTGTTCGTGAATGGGTGAATGAGAGGCCGTTGTAAAGCGCTTTGGATAAAGGCGATATATAAGTAAAGCCCATTTACCATTTATTGTTTATCAGAGTGACAGCTCTGTGAAAGAAGCTGTTCTATGGGCAGTAGAACAGTAGAACCGTCTGTCAAGGCCTATGGCAGTAGAACCGTCTGTCAAGGCCTAGGGATTAACAGTGCTGGAAAGTCCTAGTCTGGTTTAACAGTGCTGTAGACTAGTCCTAGTCTGGTTTAACAGTGCTGGAAAGTCCTAGTCTGGTTTAACAGTGCTGTAGACTAGTCCTAGTCTGGTTTAACAGTGCTGTAGGCTTATCTAGTCCTAGTCCAGTAGTCTGCTTTAACAGTGTTGTAGGATAATCCTAGTCCTAGTACTTTTACAGCAGTCTGATTTAATGGTGTTGTCGGCTAGTTCTAGTCCTAGTGTGGTAGTCTAGTACAGGCCTAGCACACTTACTGTGACAGACCTGCAGCTCTCTCACAACACAATGTGTTCCTTCTTGATACAGCCTCTCTGTTCCGTGGTGTTCTAGAACCTTGAGGACTGTTGAAAAGGTCAGTGTTTGAGAGAATGACCTTTTCTATAACAATGGGCCACTTTAACATTTAACATTTTGTTTAATGCCACCTAACAACCTTTAGATTGGAGGGTCTGTTGTGCAGACTAACTAAAAGCAAAACATCTGCTCGAAAATTAATATAAACAAGCAAATTGTTTCCCAAAAATATTGATGTCTCACAAGGTTTGGGGGACGGACCTTCTTTAGGCCAGTGGAGAGCAGGCACACTTTGGGCCAGTGGAGAACAGGCCCTCTTTGCGTCTGCCAGTAGACCCTCTGTCTGTATTTCCTCCATGAGGCCACTGATTGATCATTGATAGGCCATTGTTATTAATATTCATGTCCAGCTTGGTCCATAACCCTGGGTAGTATGATCTATACTCCTGTGGGGCACTAGATCATAGTCTCTCTCTCCCCCTCTCTCCCTCCCTCTCCCTCTCTCTTATTCATGTCCAGTACTGGCCCATACCTGTGCCATAAGATTTATACTCCTCTGGGGCCCTGAGACATACACACTCAGAGTGTGGCCATGGCGACCACTGGCCATTCAAGGTTTCTTCTTGCTGGTCTCTATGGTGATAAAAAGAAAGGCCCAATGGAGGGGCGTGAGAGAGGTCTGCTGAACTTGGAACACCGTAGAACTATAAAATACTCTGAATACACGGAAACACTGTAGAATACTGTAGAGCACTATAGAACACTGAACATGGTGGAACACTCTAGAAAATTATAGAACACTGAACACTTTAGAACATTCTGGAACACTGTAGAACACTGAACACTAGAGAACACTGAACACTCTGGAACACTGTAGAACTCTGTACAGCACTATAAAACACTGAACACTATGGAAAACTGTAAAACTAGAAAACTAGAGAAAACACCCTGTCCATGTAACAGACAGAGCTGTTTAATGCTTTCGTCCTGAGATGACTTACAGCGAGTGAGCTGCTTTGAGTTGTTTTCCCATGGGCCTAAATAAAGGCATACAGAGAAACAAACCAATAAATATCTTCATCTTATCTCGTCATTTCATCACTGATCACACAACATCTGTAACATTCCTCAATTACATGTAGCGCTGTTGCAGCCAAGACTTGGTAACGGCCTTGAAGGATTCTCCTTGGTACACTAGTGTACATGACTCTGAAAAACAGAGTGAGAAACAGAGAGAGTGAGAAAAGCAGACAGTGAAAAAAACCTGTAAGAAAATAAGGTTCTTATTCCTGTGTAATAACCCTATAATAAGTCTTTCCTCTGGAATCTGTCTGATGCAGTGACCCAGAATACAACTTGTTTATTCCCAGAATCACTGACATATTTCCCTTTGACACGGCGTCCATGAAGCTGGGTGGGTTTAAAAAGAGAGAGGAGAGGAGAGGTGTCTGAGAGGACTTGCCATCTGTGACTGTGTTTTGAAACGCTCCAACCCTTCAGAGAGAGAGAGAGAGAGAGAGAGAGAGAGAGAGAGAGTATAAGTATTATACCAGTAATTATAATTATAATTAGTTTTCATGTCCTCCCATTAGGGGAGGGTTGGAGCAGGGGGAAAAAGGACTAGAAATTATGCAAGCAATGCTATCGGATAGAACATAAATTCTATTTACTGATTTCAAAGCTGATCTATCCCTTAAAAGAGTGGAAGAGAGAGAGAGATAGCGAGAGAGATTGTGAAGGGGAGAGGGAAAGGGGGAGAGAGGGAGAGATAGACCTTGAGAGAGAGACCTGTATAGGGTCTCGGACTGTGGACATGCAACAACATGTTTTTAACTATGGTTAACTAAGCCTGGCTTACACAGTTGGAGCCCTAAGTGAGAGAGAAAAAGAAAGAAAAGAGCAACGGAGAGAGAGAGACAGGGAGATTGAGAGAAAGAGAGAGAGATAAAGAAAGAGAAAGAGAGAGAGAGAGAGAGAGAGAGAGAGAGAGAGAGAGAGAGAGAGAGAGAGAGAGAGAGAGAGAGAGAGAGGCTGATGACTGTTAAAACAACCTAGGGAAGGAGCGGAAGGAACTTGCTGATTGTCCAGCTGAAGTCAGCGGCTTTACAGTGAGCGGAGTCACGGTGGGGTCATTCAGACAATTGTTCCATCAACAATAGATTGCAAACACGCCTACATGCTACCCCTGATTGGTCACTCTCAAGAAACAGCACAGAACTACAACCAGACCAGGAAACAGCACAGAACTACAGTACCCAGACCAGGAAATAGCACAAAACTTCAGTACCCATTGAGAAGATAGAAAAGACTCTGAGCTATATTTGAACGGCGGGGGCACTGGTGGTGGTGCTAGGGGGTGTGTCTGAACTATTAGTGCTATTTTCAAGGCCACAATATTTCTGCGCACCTGATGGCACTTGACCTGTTCATTGTCATGAACACATCTCTATTACTGCTACTCCACCCACCTGAGCATACACGAGATTGTGCTGAAGCGCTGTGGTATTTTCACCAGTTATACTTGGTGAAATACTGCATTTGGACTTGTGTCCATTTTGTGCCGGCTGAAAATAGAGCCCTTCGTGTTTGTGTTGTAAATCCTCCTACAGCTCTATCCCCACGACAACCATACAAGGTCTGTCCTGGTGGTAGAGAGACACTGACACTCAGACACACACACACCGACACTTCCTCATTAGGAATGGACGCTCACGTGTGTCTGACCCCTAAACTCAGGGGTCATGATGCCTGTTGATCCTGAAGTAGCCTCCGTCCTCCTCTGATATACCTCCTTATATGGTCATGATCCAGCAGCCAGCATCACATCAGCACAGGGAGACACAGAGACCAGGTGGCCTAGGGAGGGGGGGGGGGGGGGAGATATAGGGAGGAAGAGGGAGAGAGAGAGAGAGGTGTAGAACATGTAGGGCAGGCGGGACAGAGAGAGTCCCATGCCTGGGTGGGTCTGTTCATAGTGAGAATATGCAGGCGTGAATGTGTCACCTCTGCAGCAGAGACACCTTGGCAGGTGAAGCCACACCCCCTTGTATGACGGGTGTGTGAACTTTGTCCTCTGTAAAACACTTCCCTCAGCCTTAGAAGACCCTGAGGCCCTCACCTTCCCCTGCAGGTGGCTGTGTCTGTACTGAGGAGCAGGTAGCCGTGTCAGTACTGAGGAGCAGGTAGCTGTGTGTCAGTACTGAGGAGCAGGTGGCTGTGTCAGTACTGAGGAGCAGGTGGCTGTGTCAGTACTGAGGAGCAGGTGGCTGTGTCAGTACTGAGGAGCAGGTGGCTGTGTCAGTACTGAGGAGCAGGTGGCTGTGTCAGTACTGAGGAGCAGGTGGCTGTGTCAGTACTGAGGAGCAGGTGTCTGTGTCAGTACTGAGGAGCAGGTGTCTGTGTCAGTACTGAGGAGCAGGTGGCTGTGTCAGTACTGAGGAGCAGGTGTCTGTGTCAGTACTGAGGAGCAGGTGGCCGTGTCAGTACTGAGGAGCAGGTGGCTGTGTCAGTACTGAGGAGCAGGTGTCTGTGTCTGTACTGAGGAGCAGGTGTCTGTGTCAGTACTGAGGAGCAGGTGTCTGTGTCAGTACTGAGGAGCAGGTGTCTGTGTCAGTACTGAGGAGCAGGTGGCTGTGTCTGTACTGAGGAGCAGGTGTCTGTGTCTGTACTGAGGAGCAGGTGGCTGTGTCTGTACTGAGGAGCAGGTGGCTGTGTCAGTACTGAGGAGCAGGTGGCTGTGTCTGTACTGAGGAGCAGGTGGCTGTGTCAGTACTGAGGAGCAGGTGGCTGTGTCAGTACTGAGGAGCAGATAGCTGTGTCAGTCCTGAGGAGCAGGTGACTGTGTCTGTACTGAGGAGCAGGTGGCTGTGTCTGTACTGAGGAGCAGGTGGCTGTGTCAGTACTGAGGAGCAGGTGTCTGTGTCGGTACATGGGGACACGCAGGTGTTGTGTCTGTACATGGAGACGTGCTTCTGCGGAGTGTTTACCGATGGAGTCAGCCAGTTCCAGGGACCAGGAGGAATCTCTGTTTGTGAAGAGGGAGGGATCGTCTGATGTCCTATTACCATCCTGCCAGCGGTGTCTGTGTGAGGGTCTCTTTGCCATTGAGGAGAGAAATTGTGCGTGTCTGTGTGTACTGTATGTACGGACATGTGGTTGTGTGTGTTCTATGGTTGGACATTGTATACTGTGAGTGTTATGACACAATGCCATGGATTGCAGGTTAAGTCAATAACTCCACCCTCGAGTGGGAATGTAATTGTGTTAATTCTGTTGATAGTGTGGGGTTGTATCAGGAGTAGACACAGGTGTGGTTCTACTTGTGTGTGTGCTCAACTTTGAATAACACACAGCAGATAGGGACAGTGGTACAGTACTAGTAGTAGCTATCATCAAGGATTTTGTCCTTGTTTGCAGAGCTTAAACATTATTTCTTATCTATTCACTTTTACACAATCTGGTCAATTTAGTAACCTAGAAACCTATTTTACAAGGAACCCCAAGAGCAGCAGTCACGTATATGTGTATGCATCATCTTTCATGTTTTATTGTATTAAAGTTTACAGTGCTGATTGACATCTTGATTGGCAGTGTGTATGTTTACTGTGTGTTTTGAGAACGGAATTAAAAAGAGGTCTCATCTCAGGGAACTGACAGAGAGACACTGCCCTCTACTGGACAAAACATGCTGCCAACATTGAAAGTGCACGTTTATGCCATTATCTGACATGATTCAACAGCCCCATGTTCTGTTCTTCTGACAATCAGTGATGATGACTATATCATCTATACCTTTACTATATGATGACTATACAGCAGTCTATAGTCTATATCTACACGTAAACCAGTCTATAATACCTATAGATATACCTGAACTAGTCTATAGTATCTACCCATCACTCCTCTGGTTTTACAACCCCACAAGGGCTTGTATTTAAACCAACCAAGAGTCCATAAACTGAACCATGCTGTTTTTAGTTCCCACACCCCGGGGCCAGCAGGGGGCAGTAGTGCTGTGCTGTTTTCAGGGGGCCCCCGGAGAGAAACACACAGGCTCGGTCTGTTCTGTCCTGTTCTGTTGTCTCTGCTTACAAAGGCTCCAGCCAGCCATGTCTGAGGCTGTGAGCTGATGGGGGCCGGGCCAGCAGTGGCAGCAGCAGCACCTCCCAGAAGCCCCCATGGCACAGACGCCCCCAAGGCACAGACGCCCCCACGGCACAGACGCCCCTACGGGACCGCAGCCTCAGACACACACAGAGAGAGAGAGAGAGACGAAGGTCCAGCAGCTTCACGACACAGAGAGACTCGGGTCTCCCCAGATACAGCTACAGGTCACAGACAGAGATAGGTCCTTACAGCAGCTTCAGGACACACAAGAGAGACCCTGGTCTCCCCAGATACAGCCACAGCCAGCGCCCCCCGACAGACAGGCTGCCTCCTATCCTAGATGATCTTGTTCTAACGGGCCTCAGCTTTACCTTCCACAGTGATCTGCACCTTCTCCTGTGCAGCTGGGACGTTTGATCATTGATACCAGCCGGGACGTTTGGGAACTTTAAGAAAAGCTACTTTGAGATGATAGTCAAGATGCTGCTGCCGTCCTTATCCCTGTTAATGTTATTGGCTGTGTGTGGCTGTGGTGCCAAGACTGTGCCCCAGCCCGCCGGGGTTCAGAGGGAGAAGCAGACAGGAGAAATGGAGCGACCCCAGGCGAAGGGTGCGGCTCCGTTGGACCTGAGCATCCAAGTGATTCAGAGTCAGGGGTTCAATTCCGCGGAGGAGGAGGAGGAGTCGGTTCTGGACTTGGAGCGGCAGCACCGGAGAGCACCGCGGGGTGCAGAGGAAGAGGACACCGGGGAACAACAGTCCACCTTCTCTCACTCCTACGAGAACGACTTCTCCCCCACGCCCACCGCCACCCAGCTCTCCAATGCTACCCTGGCCCTGGAGGCTGGGGATCAGGGGAACCAGGGTGACCAGGGGAACTCTAGCAGCAGCACCACAGAGAGGGGTGTGACCCGCATCCACAACCCCCTGTACCCCGTGACAGACAGTTCGTACAGTGCCTACGGGGTGATGTTCCTCTCCCTGGTGGTGTTTGCGGTGGGCGTGGTGGGGAACCTGGCCGTCATGTGCATCGTCTGGCAGAACTACTACATGAGGAGTGCCTGGAACTACATCCTGGCCTCAGTGGCCTTCTGGGACTTCCTGGTCCTGTGTTTCTGCCTACCCGTGGTAGTCTTCAACGAGCTGACCAATAAGAGGCTGCTGGGGGACATCTCCTGCAGGATGGTGCCTTATATGGAGGTGGGTGTGTTTCGTAGTCACACACTCACACACACGCATGCAAATACCCACATACAGACATACACACACACAAAAAACACACACACACGCAAACACACACATACAGACACACGCACTCACTCACATATATACACACACACACACACACACGCACACACACACCCTCTCCTTGCCCTATGGTGAATCACAGGCCTAGTATGGTAATAATGAACAGCTTTAGTAATTGGTTCATATGAAGAGAACTAAATGAGGTTAATGTGTTACAAGCTGAACTACTTGTCTAAAACAAACATCTGTTGGCTCTCATATATTGCATTAGTGTTACATATTTATTTTTGGTTGAGTTGCAAATCCCACCAGTAAAGGAAAGCTCAAAAGATGAGATCTTGGTGACATTTTTCATCATCTCACAGTCTTACATCCCAATCCAGACTCTTCTAATCTGTAGAAGAACAGCTTCCTTCTCCCCTTGATGTCACATGTTAGAGAAAGACCATAATATTATGTGACAGGGTCTGGTGGAAAAGGTGCTTTTGAACACGTCCTAAAACATAAGTTTGTTTACAAGCCATGTATCACTTACCCAGTAGCCTATGAAGCAGGACGGCAGACAATACTGTGAATCCAATTCACAAATTATTTAGTGATCCTAAAACTGTTGTTTGTTACATTGAGTGGGCTCTTCTTTTTTACACTTATATTACTTTTGTAATATGAAAACAGAAAAGAAAAACACACATACATGACATTGGTCATTGGTCGACGTGCAGATGTTTTCACCAGACCGTGTCACATATTGAAACTGTTATAACTGAGAATCTTCTCTCTGTGTGATCTGAGAGATGGTTGTTCAGCTGCAGTGTTCATCTCCTTCCCAGACACCCAAGCTTTGAAGGTCTGGTGGACCTACCCTTCAAACTTGGCCCTTGTTTACAATAGAAAAACCAGGATGCTTGAGACCGGCAATGTTGACCCAGTGCTTACACACCACACGTTACTTGGAGCTACCTCTCAGTCGTGTGATTAACTGAAATCAAATAATAACAAATACTTTACTCAGTTAATGAACTCCCACTAAAGTCTGGGACACACTGGATACCGCTACCTCAGCAGCGCCTGTGCATTTCATTTCGGTGCCCATGTTAACAGGTTAGAGCAGCCACACAGCCCGCTTGATGGACTGACTTATATAAAGCCTTATTCCAAAGTGCTTTACAATGGCCTCTCATTCATCCATTCACCCACCCATTCACACACCCATTCACACACCGATGGCCGCAAGCTACCATGCAAGGCGCCGACCTGCTCATTGGGAGCAATTTGGGGTTCAGTGTCTTGCCCAAGGACAATGTTGCGCCGAACCGCTCATTGGGAGCAATTTGGGGTTTAGTGTCTTGCCCAAGGACACCTCGACAAGTCGCCAGCCGGGGTTTGAACCGCTAACCTTGCGATTATTAGACGCTGGCTCTACCCCCTGAGCCACAGCCGCCCCCAAGCTTGAGCTGCGCGTCTCACACTGGCTGTAGCGGCACGCCATCTAGAGAGTCGGAGTCTAGTCTATTTTTTCTGTGTGGCGCGTATGTGAAAATGATACATTTTTTCATATTGACATCATACTAGCAACATACACTTGTTTCAATGTCTATATCTGTAAATATGTCTTTTTTTTAACACAACTTCTGCTATCTATTTCAAATTAAAAGCTGTATAGATACTATTATACTATAGTAGGTATACTACGTATGGTATATGGTTGTCATACCCCACGTAGGCTATAATTATATTATGTTAAAAGAACATCAGGTGAAGGGCAGTATTTTTCCAGTGATCTCTCTCTCTCCCTTGCTCTGAACGAGGGTAAACAAAAACAACGTGACTGCTTTCTGATTAAAATCGTTTCACATTTTTCGAACCGCTCATTTAGGATGGATGACAGCAGAGACTGAACCTGAACAATTCATAATGAAGTGAAATTAAACATTAGATTATTGATACAACTTAATGTACATTCCACAGGCAAAACTCAATGTACATTCCTTTGTTATTCCAGTCTTATAGGTGCTGTAGCCTGGGTACAAGGTTACTACAGTGAAGCTTCCAGACCTGGGTCTAATATATTTTAAGTCCTTTCAAATACTTTGAGCATTTGCTTGAGCCTGCCTGGAGCATCAGGTGGGAAGGGTTTTCTCTTTTCTTTTTATTCCATTGTTTGAACCCAGGGCAGGTGGCTTCATGGTCTGGAAATGTATCAGTCTCTAATTGGAATATAGAATTGTGATAGCAATGTATGACAACATTGAAAACCTGTCATAACCAGATCCCCCCCTCCCCCCCTCCAGGTGACATCTCTAGGGATCACGTCCTTCAGCCTGTGCGCTCTGGGCATCGACCGTTTCGTTGCGGCCACCAGCTCAAAGCTCGTCATCGCTCGTCGTGTGGAGCGATGCCGCTCCGTCTTCGCCAAGCTGCTTGTCATCTGGTTGATCTCCATGGTTCTGGCCTCCCCGGAGCTGCTGCTGTGGCAGCTATCCCAGGCCATGTCGCCGGTCTCCGGCACCCTGGTGGACTCCTGTACCATCAACCCGTCCTCGGCACCCTCCTCCACCCTGATTCCAGATTCCGTCTACACCTTGCTCCTGCAGTACCATGACGCCAGGATGTGGTGGTACTTCGGCTGCTACTTCTGCCTCCCTGTCGTCTTCACGCTGCTCTGCCAGCTCGCCACCTGTAACGTGTCAGGAGACACCGCCTCCCGTGACGCTGACGCTGACCATGACCACGGACGCTCCACCTCCTCGCCGGCTAAGAAGCACGGGCAGCAGGTGGAGCGTCACCTCAACGTGACCGTCATGGCCCTGGCCGTGGTCTACGGCATTTGCGCCCTGCCGGAGAACGTGATGAACATCGCGCTGGCCTACACGGCCACGCCCATCTCTGCCAACACCGCCGCCCTACTGGCACTCATCAACCACTTCCTGTTGTTCTTCAAGTCGTCGGTGACGCCGGTGCTGCTGCTGTGTCTGTGTAAGTCTCTGGGACAGGCCTTCATGGACTGCTGCTGCTGCTGCTGCGAGGAGTGTCACCAGTCCAGCCCCTCCCCCACCCACCACCCTGGCTCCTCCCCCTCCCACGCCGCCGCCCAGGCCAAGCTGAAGAGCACCAATGAGATGTCCTCATCCTCCATCTTCTTTGACAAAGCCAAGGACAGCTCCACCATCCTGGCAATCAGCACCGGCAGCTGAACTGGACCACACCCCCGCCTCCCCCCACTCACCCCTGACTCCCCCCCCAACTCCTCCTCTCATCCCTCCTCTCATCCCTCCTCTCATCCCTCCCCCCTCAACTCACCCATCATTAGACAGCCCAAGAGGCGTAGATATTGGACTTGTTTACAGACACACCTGTTGTCAAACTCCTCTCTCTCCTTCACCTCTGTAATGTTGATCTGATCTGGTTTATTCTCCAGGTAGGTCCCAGACCCCTCCCAGACCCCTCCTAGGCCATCCCCAGACAACTCCCAGACCCCTCCCAGATCTCCCCAGACCCCTCTCAGGCCCCTCCCAGAGCCTCCCCAGTGTTAAGCTGCTGTAAGGTGGTGTTGTGGTGATTTGGTGTCTCTGGTTAAACTGGTTCATGTACAGGAAGTGATATCCAGATGGACTAGAGGCCAGGAGAGGTGACCAGCTCCATGCTGTAATAACCCCTGTAGAAGAGCCTCTCTGACTGATGTTTTTATTAGGTCAAGATAACCTGAGTATTACGGTAGAATCTTATGACTAACGTTCCATCAGAGCACACCAGCGTGGGGAACTGAGTTGAACATGTGTGATGTCACAGCCTTTTACAGATGTCTGTTAAACAATGTGTGTTTGCTTGTTACGGCCAAACTATACCAGCACCATAACGTCTCTGTACCATGAGCCGCAGTTTAACATCTCACAGTGATATATGAGACTTACAAGACAGCAGTGTACCTTATGCTTCGAGTCTATTTTCCTCTACAGCATTGCAGAGCCGTAGATGCAATAAAGAAAAATTCCTAAAATTAAGTAGGAATGGCACAAATCACCCTGCACACAATGGTTCGGTATCATATTTTAGGCTTGTATTAAAAAAAGATTCTCAATGTCATGCAGGGATAGGCTACTAATTTCAAATAATTGAAATTGCAGGCTAGTGGTTGAGGTTTCAAGAATACAGTCTCCAGTTATGAAGTATATCTGAAATCATTTTCAGATAGCTTCCCTGTATGTAACATAGATTTTCTGGTCATCAGATACACTTTGTGGCAGCGCATCTCGTCTCTTGGTGCAGCACCCTGAAAACTGTGTTAAGTGAGCTATGAAGCTACAATCTCGTTTCGGTGTTGGTGTAGTTTCGACGTTAGCCTACACAGCTGACTGTGCCTTAGATCTCCCCATGTTCCCATCATGCACCATCTCTAGCCATGCTAGGCTATGTTTTGTACAAATGATGTCTTTGAGTTTTATAAGTCAAGAGACTTAGTATTGTAATCAAATCGAAGGGCTTGAGTTCTTGTACCAGATAGTCGTGTGGAGCTGTACAGTGGAAAGTCTCCAGACTTCATTTTGTAAATAAAAACAAAACTTGATAAGATGTATATCCAGCTGCAGTTGTCTTTAATTTATGCAATAAAGTGTGTGCAAGTTTGACTTGTTTTCACCATCCCAGAGAGTGGATCAAAGTCATTTTATAAAGAAACTGAGCTGGCCATCTGATCGCTCTGTCAGTTGAAGAGATGTTGGTGTGAGCTTGTGCTTCACTAACAAGCTTATTGAGTGTCTCCAGCTCAGTAATGGGCTACCCTCTCTCTCTCTCTCTGAGCGGTAGCAGATTTCCGCAGCGGTTCTCATAAGGCCCATATTGTTCTCCGGAGCGGAGGGAAGAACGCCACACTGCATATCAATGCCCTCACACTCCAGTTCAGTTGCCAGGTTACTGTGTGGCCGGGCGAGCTTTCCACAGCGTTCTCACCCTGCCTGGTCACCCGGGGCAACCAGGGGATTTAACTGTCCAGACCATGGATAGTGAGGGGGGAGGAAGGGGAGCAGAGGGGAGGAGGGGGGTGGGTGGGGCTGGACCTCACAGTGGACGGGGAGGAGGGGGGAGACTGGGACTGGAACTGACAGAGGAGGGGGAGACTGGTGTTGGAACTCATAGTGGAGGGTAAGTAATTTGTTACTGTACTTAGTTGAAGTAGGCCTATCTGTACTTTACTTGAATATTTAATAATAAAATAATGTAGGCTATGTTGAGCATTTAATATATATTCAAGAATGTACTTTTACTCCACTATATTTCAAAAGAAAATCTGGATGAAATATGTCAACAGGTAGGCCTAGTGCATTGCGCATAAGCCTATACATAGCCTACATAGTATGTTATTTCTTTACACTGGCAGCTCAAAGAGCTCAAAAGTTATTGTATATATCTTGGGGGTATCCCCTGTATCTTTGGTGGTAATGTTTTAAGGTATTAAGAAGAAAAAATCTGCCAAAAATGTGGACAGTACTATGATATGAATAATCCTATATTTTGGCCATATCATTCAGCCCTAACTTAACTTGAGCACTTTCACCTCAGTCATGTCACCTTTCAGAAACAACTCAATAAAGCAAAAATAAATAAATGTCTCCTTTGCTTTTTTGTTTAACAGCATTAAAATAATAATAATAATAATAATAATAATCTCAAGACAGCAGACTCCAGGATGACTGGGCAGTGTGGGCACGACGCTCATAAATTTGATTAACAGTTCGTTTTTTGATTGACAGTTCGTCTCGTGAGCCTTTCCCAATTTAGCTGTTGACCAATTCGTTAGCGGCCTAAGTGTGTCGTGTGAATTTATGCAGCATTTATGTTTGCACTTAGATGCTATTACATTTTTGGTGAGTTACTTGGAAGCTAGCTTTGTAAAATTGTTAGCAGCTCTATTAATATAAGTTAGCAAACAGGTATTTTTCTAGCTTGCAAAAAACACTGTGCTAGCTCAAACAATAAGATATCTTCAGCTACATAATTTTCTTACCTTTTTCATTTTACCTCAACATTCTGAATGGCCAGTTTCAACTACGCTGCTGACAATGTTTGCACAGTGCACTGCTAGTGCTGGCTAAAATGGGAGGGATGTCAAATGTTGAAACAAATTATATAATTGGTTTATTTGATTGAGTCTTACTACCCAGAGCATGCATCATATTGGAGTATAACATGAGCAGGTGTTCGGAATGGTATACTAGCATACTGCATACTAGCATACTCAATGAGTATATATACTGCATACTAAATTCATAATAAGTATGCCAAAACCAGCCGACCGTTTACACTGCAGTATGCATACTGCCTCCCAGAATGCATTTCGCACCGGCCATTTAAAACCTCCATTGGCTAAAATATGTAATTTTGGCTCTACAAGTGTTAACATGTCATTTTATGAAGTTTTAATATGTTTTCAGGTGAGAAAGTAACCATATATATTCCCAAAATATGTCCAGTTTATCAAAATAACAATAACAACAAATTATAGATATGACTCTGACGTTTCCCCCCCTCTTCTGTTCGCTAGCTACATTACGGCTGCGTTCGTAAATTCGCCCTGGAAATCTGATCAGCACTCATGGAATGCCTCTTGTCCAATCAAATTACCTGGTCCCTTTATAACGTTGAACCCAGTGTGTGCTCCGCGCTCTCAGAACAAATGTACAAACGCACCCTACGTTGCGTAGATACCTTCACTGCGGAGTTCGACAGAAACATCGTAACATACTTGCTAAACAAGTTGTAAAATGATTTGGGTGGGCAACATCTTTAGCTAGCTCAAGTAACTAGCTTACTATATTGTTGTCTTAGCAGTTGGTAAAAGAACAGGATTAAAATAAACATATATGAGCAATAACATATCGTGGGCTTGCTGCAGCATGCACAATAACAACCAACTTGTCCGTCTGAAGCTACAATACTGGGATCATTCGTGATTGGGCTACATAACATAACAGGCAGTCATATACTAGGCAAACGCTTGTGTAGGACACAAATAAACTTGGATTTCATGCATTTCAAGTGGCATCTTTGTAATCATGACGACGTAGACATGTCTAATGCATTTCACCATGTAGATTCCCAATATAGTGAAAATGCCACCGCTCATCCGTGATCAGATTTAGATGGGGTGCTGCAGTATCAAATAAAGTGCAAAAAACCCAGCATCTGCACACTCAAATCTGTGCAAAAAACGATGTTTATTGCGAGCTTTCGGTCTCCAGGCTATGGACAATGTAAACAACAGCTGTATGACGAGTTTGTATGACGCAGTTTGACGAGACTGAAGAGATGCACAATGCATTTTGGGGATGTTGAGTAGGAATAGCATGCATGGATCGCATACTCAAAGCATGTACCAAGTCGACGGTTTATGCTGGCATGTCCCGGGAAATGCCGACATAAACCGTTTCCCCACATGTACCCTAAATATATACACAATTTCTCGCATACTCAAATTTCGCATAGTGTACAGTGTGAGCGCTCTCGCATACTCAAATCTATGTCATATCTAGTATGAGTAGTATGCTAGTATGCCATTCCGAACACAGCCCCAGATATTGTATACTGTATCATTCCTATAGATTTTTAAATTGATTTTCTTTTTATAGTGGGCGGGGGCTAACACCACATCATGACGTCATGGCTGCTCTCAAGTAAAACAATAAAACTACCACACATTTGGAAAATCTCAGTTTCACAGTTGAAATTACGATATCTATTACCCTTTGCACTACTGCTGTTTGCACATACTACCTTTGCATATACTATATTTTTGCACATTTGTTCATACCGCTTTTTTAAAATATAGCCTCTAATTTATACATCTGTATGCAGCATACTGTACAGCTACCTTAACTACATATCTTACTGCTATCCATCTCTTGTATATACAGTACCTCTAACTACCGTACTTGCCATACTGTACTTATCACTATCACTTTTATATAATTTTTTGCACTTCTGGTTAGATGCTAAACTGCATTTCGTTGTCTGGTACTTGTAATCCGCAATGACAATAAAGTTTAATCTAATCTAATCTAATCTATTCAGTTAGAAAATTATAATTTAAACTAGCAATATTTCTCAGACTGGCTACCCAGTCAAGAAAACAGTTGCCTGGCAATTTGTTCCATAGATTTGCATGAAGGAACTAATTGAGTCTTCATAATTTTATTGCACCCAATAATAACTTGGTATGACAGACTGGAAGGTTTCCTCTGTAAAAACAAACAAACAACAAGTTAATGATTACTAGGAAATTATTGTTTGTACTAATCAATATCTCTAATGGACAGATATACTGTAGCATATTGGCCCTAGCTCTCACCTGTAGCCAAGAATCTCAGGGTCACCATGAGACACACTCCAGGGGAAATGCAGTCCTTGAAGTAGGTTTGTTTTAACAGTCAGTGGAATGACAATAGCCAGTTGAATGGCTCAGGGGCGAAACAGGCAAAGTTGGCAAAGGCTGGGATGTCTTCAGTCCACAATTCACAACACAACATACTCATACATAACTTCCCCAGCGAGATCCTTGGTCAGATCCACAATCTTCTCCTACCCATCCTTGAATGCTGCTTCTGCTTGACATGCCTAATGACCTAAAATATAGCAAAAACGTCATGTTCCACTTCCTCCATTGCCACAACAAAGTAGCAACAAAATAAAGAGAATATAGCCTATAGTGGAGTCTGGTTGGGTTTGTTTGAGCCGTGTGCCATTGACAGTTGTTGTTCTGAAATGCACCGCTTTATTGGCCCCACTCTTCTAACATACCAGCTACCTTAGATGTTTACATAAACAGTACAGTAATACACCACTCTGAGCAGGGCTGGATGTTTACATAAACAGTACAGTAATACACCACTCTGAGCAGGGCTGGATGTTTACATAAACAGTACAGTAATACACCACTCTGAGCAGGGCTAGATGTTTACATAAACAGTACAGTAATATACCACTCTGAGCAGGGCTAGATGTTTACATAAACAGTACAGTAATACACCACTCTGAGTAGGGCTAGAGGTTTACATAAACAGTACAGGAAAATGACATATTTGGGTGATGCCTGATGCTAATTTGGTCTGGTGAAGCCAAAATTCAAACCCAAACACTGGAAATGGCAATTTCAAAACAATCAAAATGACAGCAGGCTGGCAGGCAGACAAACAGGCAGACAGACAGACAGACAAGCAGACAGACAAGCAGACAGACAGACAGACAGACAGACAGGGTGATGTAACGGCAATACTTCAAAAGGATGTAATAAACTCAAACTTGATTGGATGGTCAGTATGAGAATAAAGGTTAGGTAACCAGTACTGATTGGTTACAGAGGTCAGTGTGGATCAGTAGAGAGTCTGATTATCCTGCTGAGTGAATGTGTGTGTGTGTGTGTGTGTGTGTGTGTGTGTGTGTGTGTATATGAGAGAGAGTGAGCGTGTGAGTGTGTGTGCGTGTGTGTGTGTGTGTGTGTGTGTGAGAGAGAGATAGAGAGATGCTATCCTCATTAGCAGTGAAGACAGAACTCCTCCAACTCCTCTCTAAAGCCACTAATGACTGCTGAAGGAACAGTCCCTCCTCTGTTCTCCTAATGAAGCCACACACACACACAAAATCCACACAACTTTCAACACCAATAACGAACAGGGACTGGGGGAAGGTTTTGGACGTAACACGCGATCACACAGGAAGTTACTGTTCATGACACAGCAAGCTGGGGTCACATGCAAAAATGACACATATCTTTATGATGTAACCGATCACATGACCATGGTGTGATATATAACTAGACTTTTTAGCAGAAGGCTTCATGGTTGTTGGTGCGCATTGATGTGTGCGTTAGCATAGATACTGTGTGTCTGTGTAATGTGGGGTGCCAGTGGCTCAGGAGGTAGAGCATCTAATGATCGCAAGGTTGGCAGTTCAGCGGTTTGATCCCCGGCTGGCCACATGTCGAGGTGTCCTTGGGCAAGACACTGAACCCCAAATTGCACCCAATGAGCGGGCTGGCGCCTTGCATGGTAGCTTGCCGCCATTGGTGTGTGAATGTATGTGTGAAAGGGTGAATGAGAGGCCATTGCAAAGCGCTTTGGAATAAGGTGTTCGTTTATCATTTAAAGTGTGCCCCCAACATTTTGAGAGAGCTGCTGATCAGCAACGTTGTAATGGTGTTGAGGTGGGCCACCAGACTGGTGGTGAATGGGCCTGACTTCCTAGCGACTAGGAACGTCTAGGCTTGTACACAGGGCTACTGCAGCACTCCTGCCTTAGGTTCCAGGGCATAGAGCAGATTACTCTTCAGAGAGGGGGGGATGTTGACAGGAGGTTATGCCAGAGAGCTTTTTTGGATCCACACCCTAGAAAGTCTATAACCCCTAGGTTTGAATGAGGATTTCAACATGAGGGTTGTGCTATGAATACATTACTATATAGACCCTTTATGGGTTTATGTTATATGATGGCTACTGCCTGATGTCTGCATGTTGTAGCATTTCTCTATAGTTTGTTGTTGTTTGTATGTGTATACATTGTAAATATTTGATGTATTTTGGTGTTGTCACTAACCCGGCTCAGAGAGAGTGACAAAAAGGGAGGGTAACAAGTCAAGGGTAAATGTAAATAATCAACTAAAGACTAACTAAGGAAAAACAAGCAAGAATAGAAATGGGATGTTCCGACCAAGTAATTTGATTGGACAAGAGGCATTCCATGAGTGCTGATATACAGTATAACAGCACTGGGACTTTTAACTATAGGTATCACTCCGAAATGACCGTTAATACTAGGCAAGCTAGCCTGCATGATGTTTGTGTTCAGGTTACTAGGCAACAGTCCAGTTGCGGAACAATTTTAAATAATTAAATAAACAAACAAATCATAATCTGTTGTCGCTTATTACTGTTAACTAATAAATTGCGCTGTAGAACTGTTGTATAAAAGCAATATCACACTCGAGGTCGTGCTGTTATACTGAATATCGGCACGGCTGTGATTGTCTTCGGTACTCGGCCTGCGGCCTCGTACCTACGACCCAATCACAGCCGTGCTGATATTCAGTATAACACACTCTCTCTCGTGTGATATTGCTTAATCAGCAATGGTGTAGGCTATGGTCAAAGGTGCAGCCAACTTCTAAAATAAGCACCTCTCTGTGGTTTTCGTTGACAATTACAACATCAGGGGTGTTTGCTGAAATATTGGAGAACACTCCTAAGGACTCTTCGTCGCTACACAAACTGAACATGTGGGGCTTTACAGTGGAGTGCTTGTACAGCGTTGCGGCAGGCCTGAATATGGAAAAGACACCCTCTGAAATCAGATCCACAATTCGATCATGCCTACATATGTAGAGCCCTTTATACGCATGACAACCATTTAAGATGTGGGGCATGGTTTCAGTTATCTGCTGGTGACTGTGATGTATGCAGTGTGGGCTATGACTGTCAGGAAGCCAGATGGAAAGGTTTAGCTTCGTTGGTAAGACCTGCAGCCTAGCTTTTAAAGTGAAGGTGACAATACACACACACACACACACACACACACACACACACACACACACACACAGAGGACCACAGGTACACACACACAGAGGACCACAGGTACACACACACACACACACACACACACACACACACACTCACACTCACACTCTCTCACACACACACACACACACACACACACACACACCGGTCCAATACATGCGTTCAGTCTGTGTGATGTACTTTCAGGATAGCTCAAAGGCCATGTTCTGCTAACCTATCGGCTTTTTTTAATGACATGCCCAAATAAGGACCTCTTTATGACATGCCCAAATAAGGACGTCCTGGGCTGGCAGAAGACTTCCTGTCCAAACAATGAAAGGTGTTCCTGAAGGGTATGATGGTTCTTAGTGGATATGATGATAGACCCATCCATAGACCCATTCAGATTCTTCTCAGCCAAGACTTAGTGACATGTTATAATCAAGATTCAAGTCAAAAGTATTTCAATCAGGAGAGACTTAATGAATTTGTAAAAAGGTGTATTGTATATGAATTTGTAAAAAGGTTTATTGAGATAGGCCTCAATCTGGGATGACAGTTGGTCCCAATATGGGTCAGGTGAGATCAGTTGGTCCCAATATGGCTCAGATGAGATCAGTTGGTCCTTATATGGCTCAGATGAGACCTGGCCCCCTGGCAGAGGCTGGAAAGGGTCTTCAGGTGGTGGCAGGTGGTCTGGTCGGTGCTCTGGTCGGCTCCCGTCTATATCCTTCGCCTCTTGCGGTTCATGTCTTGGCTGGTGCTTCCGCATTTCCTTTTGACACTCAGCCGAGGTCCTGCAGTACAGTCCATGAAGGAGTCAGGACCGTGTCCATGGCTGGAGGCAGGCAGGAAGGCTAGAGGGTGAAATACAAATACAATTTATTTAAATAAACTATTATATATATGTGGACCTTTAACACTAGAACAGCCATAGGTAGGGTCATTTGACCCTGTGAGTAATATAAATGTAATATCTTTGCACTCGATCAAATTTCATGACCCTCCTTTCATGACTTTTCCTAGATATGTGCGTTCTACCACCCAGTATCCTTACATTTTCTAAATCACATCAGGATAAGCTAGTATAAAGATATTTTGCAGTTTTTCTGTGAAGGAGGCAGGCTAATTTAAAAGATGGCCAACTAGTGGTCGTTGTGTGTAAATAGCAGGTTAGCATTGTAAAGAGGGGGACATTTGACCCCCGAGGCGGCTCTTATAGTAGGTAAAAAAGGCACGGATGTTGTAGTGTTAAGAAATGTCCTCACCAGCAGCAGAGACTGTAGGGGAAGCGCCCAGCTGTATCCTTCGCCTCTTGCGGTTCATGTCTTGGCTGGTGCTTCCGCATTTCCTTTTGACACTCAGCCGAGGTCCTGCAGTACAGTCCATGAAGGAGTCAGGACCGTGTCCATGGCTGGAGGCAGGCAGGAAGGCTAGAGGGTGAAATACAAATACAATTTATTTAAATAAACTATTATATATATGTGGACCTTTAACACTAGAACAGCCATAGGTAGGGTCATTTGACCCTGTGAGTAATATAAATGTAATATCTTTGCACTCGATCAAATTTCATGACCCTCCTTTCATGACTTTTCCTAGATATGTGCGTTCTACCACCCAGTATCCTTACATTTTCTAAATCACATCAGATAAGCTAGTATAAAGATATTTTGCAGTTTTTCTGTGAAGGAGGCAGGCTAATTTAAAAGATGGCCAACTAGTGGTCGTTGTGTGTAAATAGCAGGTTAGCATTGTAAAGAGGGGGATATTTGACCCCCGAGGCGGCTCTTATAGTAGGTAAAAAAGGCACGGATGTTGTAGTGTTAAGAAATGTCCTCACCAGCAGCAGAGACTGTAGGGGAAGCGCCCAGCTGTATCCTTCGCCTCTTGCGGTTCATGTCTTGGCTGGTGCTTCCGCATTTCCTTTTGACACTCAGCCGAGGTCCTGCAGTACAGTCCGTGAAGGAGTCAGGACCGTGTCCATGGCTGGAGGCAGGCAGGAAGGCTAGAGGGTGAAATACAAATACAATTTATTTAAATAAACTATTATATATGTGGACCTTTAACACTAGAACAGCCATAGGTAGGGTCATTTGACCCTGTGAGTAATATAAATGTAATATCTTTGCACTCGATCAAATTTCATGACCCTCCTTTCATGACTTTTCCTAGATATGTGCGTTCTACCACCCAGTATCCTTACATTTTCTAAATCACATCAGGATAAGCTAGTATAAAGATATTTTGCAGTTTTTCTGTGAAGGAGGCAGGCTAATTTAAAAGATGGCCAACTAGTGGTCGTTGTGTGTAAATAGCAGGTTAGCATTGTATAGAGGGGGACATTTGACCCCCGAGGCGGCTCTTATAGTAGGTAAAAAAGGCACGGATGTTGTAGTGTTAAGAAATGTCCTCACCAGCAGCAGAGACTGTAGGGGAAGCGCCCAGCTGAGGTCCTGCAGTCCAGTCCATGAAGGAGTCAGGACCGTGTCCTTGGCTGGAGGCAGGCAGGAAGGCTAGAGGGTGAAATACAAATACAATTTATTTAAATAAACTATTATATATATATGTGGACCTTTAACACTAGAACAGCCATAGGTAGGGTCATTTGACCCTGTGAGTAATATAAATGTAATATCTTTGCACTCGATCAAATTTCATGACCCTCCTTTCATGACTTTTCCTAGATATGTGCGTTCTACCACCCAGTATCCTTACATTTTCTAAATCACATCAGGATAAGATAGTATAAAGATATTTTGCAGTTTTTCTGTGAAGGAGGCAGGCTAATTTAAAAGATGGCCAACTAGTGGTCGTTGTGTGTAAATAGCAGGTTAGCATTGTAAAGAGGGGGACATTTGACCCCCGAGGCGGCTCTTATAGTAGGTAAAAAAGGCACGGATGTTGTAGTGTTAAGAAATGTCCTCACCAGCAGCAGAGACTGTAGGGGAAGCGCCCAGCTGAGGTCCTGCAGTCCAGTCCATGAAGGAGTCAGGACCGTGTCCATGGCTGGAGGCAGGCAGGAAGGCTAGAGTGTGAAATACAAATACAATTAATTTAAATAAACTGTATCAGTCAATGTTGATGATCTTCATGTGGCAAGTTATACAGTAGAGTAAAACAATGTGTCAGATACACTGGACTTAATGTGGAAGTGCTTACATCCAGTGTACAGTGCAGAGTCACTACACA
>NC_137676.1:11905650-11946530 GCF_963989245.1 Nansenia antarctica
CTGCAAAATATCTCCATCTCTCTATCCTTCCATCTCTATCCCTCCATCTCTCTCTCCCTCCACCCCTCCCAAGTCTTAAATATTGGCAAGGCAAGGGACTGAGATTAAGACTGTATTATTAATGTTTTATCTATTTATTTCTTACATTTGTTTCTCTTCTTTTATTGTATTTTATTTGTACCTTCTTTTTACTGTTTTATATACTTCCCCAGCTTTTATATTCATTTTATGCATGTATATGTTTTTATCCTGTTGTAAAGCACTTTGAGCTGTATTTCTCGTATGAAAGGTGCTATAGCTTTACTTACTTACTCCCTCCATCCCTCTCTCTCTCTCTTTCTCTCTCTTTCTCCTAACAGGGGACGTAGAGCTGAGGGTTCAGATCCTAGCCTTCCAGTTCCAGGGGGGCGGGGGGCCCTCCCCCCCCTCCTCCTCCTCCTCCTCCCAGGATGCACTGCGGCCCTCCTCCTCCTCCTCCCCCTAACAGGATGCAGTGCGGTGGCTGGACGGCCACACCCCCCTGGCCACCATCCTGGACGCCCTGTCAGGTGACGTCTCCTTCGCCGGGTGTGGTCGCTGTGGCGCCGAGCTGGACACAGACGCCAACGGCATCTACTGCCCCTGCTACCCCTGTCTGCCCCACACAGGCCTACGCAGGTACTACAGGTGGGTGTTATTGTGGTCAGGTAGTGTGTCCTATACTGTGTGTCCTGTCTCCTAGGGTTAGGGTCATCACCAGGCCTGTCTCCTAGGGTTAGGGTCATCACCAGGCCTGTCTCCTAGGGTTGGGGTTAAGCCCTGTCCTCTCTGCCCAGGCCGGGGGTGTTGAAGGTGAGGGAGCAGGAGTCCCAGGTGTGTGTGAAGGTGCCTCCTGACCTGCTGCAGAAGATGCTGCTAAACACTCCGCCTGACAGACTCAGCAAGATTGTCCTCATCCCTCTCTCTCTGTCTCTCTCTGTCTCTCTCAGTCTCTCTGTCTCTCTCTGTCTCTCTCTGTCTCTCTCTCTCTGTCTCTCTGTCTCTGTCTCTCTCTCTCTGTCTCTCCCTCTCTGTCTCTCTCTCTGTCTCTCTCTCTGTCTCTCTGTCTCTGTCTCTCTCTCTCTCTCTCTCTCTCTCTGTCTCTCTCTCTCTCTTGTCTCTCTCTCTGTCTCTCTCTCTGTCTTTGTCTCTATCTCTCTCGCTCTCTCTCTGTCTCTCTCTCTCTCTCTCTGTCTTTGTCTCTCTCTCTCTCTGTCTCTCTCTCTCTGCCTATCTCTCTGTCTCTCGTCCCTCCATCTTAAAGAGTGTAACAGGACACATGTCGTCTGCCCCCCCCCCCCCAGCTCCAGGGTCAAAGGTCAGGCACGCCCAGCTGGTGGCAGACAGGATCCACAGCTTCCTCTCCCTCCCCAGACGCACCTTCCTCCTCACCGTCCGCAGCCACTTCCTGTTTGACGAGAACAGCGTGACCACGGTGCAGGACTTCCTGCTGCTGAACTTCACATCTACCTGATCCAGACCTGTTGGACTGGTAGTGGGCCAGCAGTGGCACACCTGCACACACACACACACACACACACACCTGTCCTTCTACCCGCATGAACACATGAACACATGAACACATGCCTTGCGTTTCTACATGAAAACCGGTTCTCACATTCAGAGACGTAGCTACCGTTGAGTTTGTTGAATATAAAACGGAGGTATGATATATGGCAGATATGGTATATGATGGCAGTCTCACACGCCTGTCCCGTTCCAGTTCTGCATCCAGTTGAATGCATTCAAGTAGATCGCGCAACCAGGGAATTGCTGACATGTGTGAAAGGGAGCAACACGGGAATCTACCGGCACTTGGCTCATGTGTGAACGGCAGAAATGCCCAGTCGACACAGCTTGGGATTCCATGGAAATTACAGGGAACTTTGTGTGAAAGAGGCTTATCTGTCAGCGCCCACGCTGAGCGCTTTTTACTTGGAAGATAAATAAATGGATTTTTTACATTTATAACGTCCCCCAAGTATTTGCAAGTAAATAAAAATGTAACTTAAATTATCTGTCTCTCTGTCTGTGTTCATTTCTTTGAAAAGTAGTACAAATATCCATCTGATATATCTATGTAAAGACATTTCACTGCACATTGTAACCTACATTACAAAATACATTATCAAACGGCGAAAATACACTTCATTACATAATAAATAACATACTAATCAAGTATTATGAATATCATTTTATTTGATGTATACACTACCGTTCAAAAGTTTGGGGTCACTTAGAAATGTCCTTATTTTTGAAAGAAAAGCACTGTTTTTCAATGAAGATAACATTAACAATGCATAGTGTATTTCTGATTAATTTAATATTGTTCCATATGTAGCACATGATTACCATTACAACATTGACAACAGCATTAGATCATTGATATTGTGAACGCTCAAATATCACCCCGTCCCCAGCCCTTCCACGTCCAATCACACAATCCCTACTGCTTGTTTGTAAAGCTCACAGGTCTTCTGACGCTGGTTTTCTCTGTGTACCACATGTACAAAAGAAGAGATTTGGTGAGGCTGCATTCTCATTTTATGCACCCAGATTGTGTCTCACTGCCAGTTTACATTAGGGATGCAACCTCAGCAAATGTGTTTAAGTCAAGACTAAAAACCCTTCTTTTTAATATTGCCCTTAAATGACTATTATTTTCTAAATGTGTCTTTTAATGTTAGTTGATGAATCTATATATTTGTACGTATTGTATATATGTGTATTATGTATTTATTTGTTTAAATCTTATAGTAATTCTTATATTATTTCGTTATTTTGTTTATCTTTGTTCTAAGCCCCTTGGAATGTATGGTTTATTCTTGTTTTATTATGTAGTTTATCATATTGCTATTGTGTGTTTTATTGATTACTATTGTTCTATTCTTGTTTTTATGCCGTGTGGATATGTTAAAGCACTTTGAGCTGCAACGTTTGCAGGATGATGAGGGTCCTCCCTCAAGTATCAGACTGTAAAACTGATTATATTTCATTGACATATCACTATAGGTATAAATTCCATCCAAATTCAACTGTTTAGACTTTGTTTGCATCCACCAGTGCTCTCCTGCGCGCAATTGCTTTGCGCAACCGCCTCCATTCCACTCCGTTCCATATTATTTTATGTTAGAGACCAACCCAGGCCCCCCATCACAGAAAGGAAAATGATGTGGCCCTCACAGAAAAAAGTTTGGGGACCCCTGGTGTAGGGTGTGGGTGAGTGATCTGTATGTGGACAATAAACTAGCACAGCCTAAATAGGCACCGGCACAGGTGTGCTGCATCAGCCAATCAAGCCAATCAATCTCCCCACTGCCATCCTGCAACACAGAACCACAACAAGACAGCAGTGGAGGGAGGAGGCCGTCACAGTGTTTCTTGCCTCAGTGAACATGTAATATGTGTATGGATTTCTAGTCCACTAAATCTAGGACTACAATTCCCTGAGTGTGCATGACTTGCACACAGGTTTGATTGACCTCCTCACCATGGGATTTATTTATATTGGCAGACAGGCAGAAAGACAGTGACGGTGCACTCAAACTAAACAGTGATGTCATAAACCACATGGTTCACCTGTGTCCTAGTCCTGTTACAACACATATAGGCCTAGCCCTTATCTGCAAGCGTCAACATTCTGCCACTGGGAAAGCAAACAGAAACACAGTGGAGTAGAGAGACAGAGAGGGGCAGAACAAGGAGATTAAAGGTAGGAGTTATGGAGATCTCCAGCACGCTGGTCTTAGCAGGCCTGGTTTTGGTTCTGCTGTGGTTGTTTAGTGTGAGCAACAGGAGGCACCGGCTTTTACCTCCAGGACCCACCGCCCTCCCACTCATAGGCAACCTGCTGCAGCTGGACAAACAAGCTCCCTTCAGAAGCCTCCTCAAGGTGAAAGACGGGTTTGGGAATGATCAGGATTATTTGTGTTCGCTTCTGATGGAGTAGTATGTAAGCCAGCCTGGACTGATTACATTGTCTTGTAACTGTGGGAAAACTCACAGTAGGACATGGTTTTAACTGAAATAATGTTATTGCTTTCTGTTTGTTTTTGCTTATAAAAACCAGAGGGAGTGCCCTAAAGTTGGTGTGTGAGTGAGTGTGTCTTGCGTTCATACCGCTCCAGTTTAGTGCAAGCTACGGGACGGTGATGACAGTGTACCTGGGGCCACAGAGAGCAGTGGTACTGATGGGATATGAGACTGTGAAGGAAGCCCTGGTGGACCAAGCTGATGACTTTACAGGAAGAAGTCCAGTTCCATTCCTCCACAGAGCTACCAGAGGCTATGGTGAATAAAGAAGGTTCTACACAATCTATCCAATGCTGCCATTACAGTAAAACAAACCTTCACAAAGACTGGAATGATTATCTTACAGTATAATGTCATAGTGTGCACAGTTGATATTTTACTGGTTTGAACAGGTATGGGTTGCTCTGTTGATATATGTAATATAAATGAAGATCAGTCTCACATTAAAACGCCCACCTCTCTCTCTCTCTCTCTCTCTCTCTCTCTCTCTCTCTCTCTCTCTCTCTCTCTCTCTCTCTCTCTCTCTCTCTCTCTCTCTCTCTCTCTCTCTCTCTCTCTCAGGCTTAGGCATCAGTAACGGTGAGCGGTGGCGCCAGCTGCGGCGTTTCACGCTGACGACCCTCAGAGACTTTGGGATGGGCCGCAAGAGGATGGAGGAGTGGATTCAGGAGGAGAGCAAACAACTTATAGCCCGCATAAATGACACGAAAGGTTTGTCGTGGTTCAGCTTTATTAATAATAATAATAATAATCTTCTTCGGCGTATGGGTAGTTGTTTTTCCTCTCCACTCCACCAGGCTCGGGGCCGAGGGGCTACCCTTTTACCACCCCGAGACCTGGTTGAGGGGCTCACCCGGGCTATATTTCTGGACACCCCTCCAGAAGCCACGTCATCGTCTCGTCATCTAATACCGACAGACCATGCATCCCGTTGGGTGGGTGGTACACCGGGCAATCCAGGATAATATGGTCTGCGGTTTGGTCCTCTGCGCCACACTCGCACGACGCATTTGGGGCCAAGCCCCATCTGTGCATTGATGAGCGGAAACGCCCGACGCCGGTCCGGAGACGATTGAGCCTCACCCAGGATAGCCTTGGCAAGTCCATCCCGAGGGGCTCAGCGCCGGCGACTGGGATGTGGTCGCGGAGTTTGGAGGTGTTAGCCTCCCACTCCGCGCGCCACATATAATCCGCCCATCCTGCCGCACTGATGTTGAGATCTCTGCATTGCTGCCTGAGATCCTGTGCGGCAGGCACAAATGGGTGTCTCGACTTGAGACGCCGGGAGGGCTCCGCTGTTATAGTGAGCCTATCATGGAGCAGATGGTTATTAAGCTCCGCGGCCCGGCAGGCGAGACGTGCTGTGGCTCCCATGCGGCGGAGGCCTGCGGGCTGGATGCCTGCTAGGATGGGAAGGTTGTCCACGGGGGTAGGACGCAGGCATCCTGTCACAATGCGCAAGGCTTCGTTTATAGGCGAGTCGATGAGGCGGGTGTGGGCACTGCGACACCATACTGGGGCGCAGTATTCACTAGTTGAATAAACGAGGGCTAGGGCTGCCGTGCGCAAGGTCCTTGCGCCGGCGCCCCAGCCCGAGCCAACCAGTCGCCTCATCAACGCCACACGAGCTGTTAACTTCTTGCGCAGTGACTCGAGGTGTCGGCGAAACGTGAGCGTCCTGTCCAATGTCACGCCGAGATAGATTGGCTCAGCGGAACATGGCAGGGGAGTTCCATCTAGGTGTACTCTAAGCTCACGTTTAGCCTCCCTGTTGTTAAGGTGGAAGGCAGCCGACACCGTCTTTGCCTCGCTAAGCTTCAATCTCCATTTCCGGAAGTATGCCACTAGTGTCTGCATGTCCTGGCTCAGAATCCCCTCCACAGACTGCCAATTTCCAGCAGAGTACACCACTGCGAGGTCGTCTGCGTAGGCGTACTTCCGCGAGAGTGTGTTGGGCAGGTCATAGGTATAGATATTATAGAGGAGGGGGGCCAGGACCGATCCCTGAGGGACGCCGTTCTTAAGGCGTCGAAGCCTGCTTAGCTGTCCGCGACCGGTGGTGAGGGTAAAGCTGCGGTTACGGATGAGCTCCATGATCATTCTGACCATGTGCCTGTCCGGCAGCAGGCGGAGCAGCTTGCAGGAGAGGCCGCGATGCCATACGGTATCGTAGGCAGCCGTCAGGTCTATAAAGACGGCCCCGGCCTTCTTTTTTGCCGAAAAGCAATCCTCGATGTCTTGAGTCATAAGGGTGACTTGATCTACGGTCGACCTCCCGCGTCGGAACCCGGCCTGCTCACGTGGGAGCAGCGGGTCGACAATTGGTTCGATGCGGGCGTAGATGAGACGCTCGAGGATCTTGAAGGGGATGCATAACAGAGAGATGGGACGGTAACTCTTAGGGTCCCCTTCAGGCTTATTCGGTTTAGGGATCGCAACAACTAGGGCTCTTCGCCAGATTTTGGGGATCTTGAGTTGGCGCAAACAGGAAGTGAGGAACGCTCTCAGCCAGGACTTCAAGGCGGGTGCGGCATGGAGAATAAGCTCCGGGCAGATGGAATCAGGCCCCGGAGCTTTCCCTGGCTTTAGATGCTGGAGGGCAGCAGCGAACTCCTCCGGGGTGAATTCACCGGAGATGTAGTCACTGCTAGGTGTTGGGGCCCTCCAGAGGTCTGACACTTCTTTTGCCACAAGTCGAGACGACTCGCGGTCTTTGCCCTCGTATGACCCACTTTTCACAAATTGTGATGCGATTTTATTTGCAGAGATGGGGCAGTGACGGGGGGAGTGTCTGGACCTACCAGTGAGATTGTTCATGATACTCCATGCCTTACGGCTGGAGTGCGAGAAGTCGATGGAGTCAATGGCCTCCTCCCAGCGCTCCTGTCTTTTACGGCTGAGTCTTGACAGCAAGGCTGTTGCGAGCCTGTCCGACTCAGCTCCTGCAGGGGCCTGGAGGAAAGCACAGTGGAGCTTCTCACACTCCTCATCCCAACACGGTTTGTAGCTAATGCGACGTCCGCGTGGGATGGATTTTTTTGCCGCTTTCACCAACATGCCACAGAAGTCCCGGTACGCCTCATCCACGTTGTTAGAGTTAGGCGATGGGAGGTGCCTTGTGGATTTGTTGGTAAGGAGGCGGAAGCGTTTCCAGTCGGCCTTTCGGAAGTTCCACCGTTTCACTGGCTCACTCGGAACAAGGTTAACGAGTTTGGCCGTTGTTATCAGTGAGGGTCGATGTTGAGACCTCGGGAACTTTCCTAGCACACGTCTATCGGGGAGCCGGTTGTCAGCGCTGGCACTCGCGAATGCCAGGTCAGGGTTCGTCCCAGTGTTCCAACGACCGGAGCGGAAGCTGGCTGCGCCCTTGGGGTCGTACAACAGGGCCAGGCTGTTATTAGCTGCCCAGACAGCCAGGTTCTCTCCGTCGGGTGAGTTGGTGCGGTAGCCCCAGTCTTCATGCTGGCAATTGAAGTCACCAGCATAGATACAGGGGTGGGGGAACACTGGTAGACACACTGGTGTGATTCGCGAGGGTGGAGGTTTGTAGACGTTGATGATTTTTAGACCGGCAACGTCCACGCACAGCCACTCAATCTCCGAGTCAGCCGGGGATTGGTCAGCGAGAGTCCAGCTCAACCTTTGTTGGACAAACGTGGCGAGGCCATGCTTCCTGCTCAGGGTAGACCCAGCTAGCTCAAAGTTTGGTAGAACTAGCTTGTCTGCTGATATGCAGTGGGTCTCCTGGAGGAGAATGACGAGGGCCTTGGTGGTATTGGCCAGGTGTTCGATGACGTCGATCTTACTGGGGGTTAGTCCTTCGGTGTTCAGCTGCAGTATTCTGGGTTCGAGGTCAGCAGACCTCTCCCCCGGCTGCTGCCGAACACCAGCCCGGGTGAGGGGCCCTGGTTGGCAAACTTTGTTTCGCTTCTTGCTTTTGGCAGTCATTAGCTACTTACGGGGGGCACCACGAGAAGGTGTTTGCCACGCCACATCAACATGCACGGATGCTGAGTGCTCTCTATTCGCTTGTCTAGCTTTAGAGACCCCATTAGAGACCCCATTATTATAATAATAATAATACATTAGACTTATATAGCGCTTTTCTAGACACTCAAAGACACTTTACAAACTGAAAAGATCGAGTAGTAATAATAAAAAGAAACAAAAAATAAATAAATAAAAGAAAGTAAGTATAGGGGCCTAATTAAGGTAGTGCTGGAGACACATGGGGAGGGGAGGGGGAGAGGGTTCACTGGTGAAGGCAAGCTTGAAGAGGTGGGTATTGAGGGCCTGTTTAAATGTTGGCAGGGTGTTGGCCTGTCTGATGTGGTTGGGGAGGGTGTTACAGAGGGCTTTACCCTCATCATGGTGAATAGAAACTGACCTTACAGTTATATGAATAGATACCCATTTCAACCATAATCGGTCGCACACATACTGTAGACAGAAAGACAATAACTGTTATGCATGATTACATGTGAATAGAACCCAGCAGGCAACCAGCCTCTGAAGAAGCGACACACTTCATCACTCCTGTATGTTGAAAAGCATTTTTTTTTTTAGGTCTATTTTACACCTTGTTTTCAATGAGCATCCTATGATATCTCCTCCATGTGTGTATGTAGGTTGCAGCATTAGCGTCTGTGTAAAGGCTGAGTAATGTTTTATTTTTTTTCTGAGTGGGGCAGTCCCACTCAGACATTTTTCATTTTATTGGACAGACATAGTGAAGACACAGGAAAGTAAGGAGAAGAAGGCATGTCAGCAGGGCATGGGCCCGATTCGAACCCATGCCGGCATGGGCACATGTGTGCACTGTAGACCGCGGTGCTAGACTACTGAACCACCCCAGGCCATAAGGCTGAGTAATCTTAATAACAATACTCAAATTGGGCAGTCAATGCATAATTATGTGGATAATGGATGAGAGGGTCTAGGTCTGGCGGGTTTAGTGTTGAACCAGACCAGATGATCCATAAATAGTGGTTAACCAAAAAATACAACTTCATTTTGTCTTGCGATATAATGTGTATAGGATTGAGTAGAAGCATCTCTGGTTGGTTTCCTCACTGGTGTGTTAACTTCACTCTCCCTGCAGCCGCACCCTTTGACCCCACCTTCTTCCTGAGCAGCTCTGTGTCCAACGTCATCTGCTCTCTGGTGTTTGGACAGCGCTTCACCTACAACGATGAAACCTTTCTGCACCTACTCAACATCATCTCTGCAATACCGAAATTCGCCAGCACCCCCTGGGGACAGGTACTGTCCTGAATTTTTACGAGACGCAAGATAGTAACTTGCTTTAAATCTAAGTATAATATTTATTATTGATTATTCATTAAGAAATGGTCTTTAACAGGAGTTGGGCAGTCAGATCGGCCTCACATTCAGAAGCTTTCAAAGACTGACACCAAATTTCCACATTGTACACTGGGTATACTGTCAACATAGTCACCAGATATGGCCGAGGCACACGGGAAGCGGCATATTGGCCGGCCGCTTCCGAGGGTGGTATAGGAGTATTTCTGGACTAAGATCCGTCGCGCAACACCGCCCCCGTCTGGTGCTGGAGTAACGGTACTGGGCTCGAGGAGCCAGTCAGCCTAGTCTGCCTGGCGGCCTCCTCTGGGACTGCCGGCCACGGGGTCGTGCGGCGGATCCTTCGCAATAGGCAGGGGATAATTGGATGCTAAGTTGGGTTAAATTGGCTACCAAATTGGGTGAAAAGGGGATAAAATCTGAAAAAAAAAAAAAAAAAAAAGAAAACATAGTCACAACATTGATTCAATCACTGTCCATGAGCACATGGTCCCCGATCAGGGCTTTGTGTTCATAAACAGGACAGCCAGACTCTCAACAATTCAACAAGAATCCCACAAGAATTTCCCAATGGAAATCTACTGTTACACTGTGTGAAAATGGGTAGATCATGCATACAATACAAAACAATACATGTTACAGTACTACATTACTACATTACAGTACTATGTTACTACATTACAGTACTACGTTACTACATTACAGTACTACGTTACTACATTACAGTACTACGTTACTACATGACAGTATTACGTTACTACATTACAGTACTACGTTACTACATTACAGTACTATGTTACTACATTACAGTATTACGTTACTACATTACAGTATTACGTTACTACATTACAGTACTACGTTACTACATTACAGTACTACGTTACTACATTACAGTACTATGTTACTACATTACAGTATTACGTTACTACATTACAGTATTACGTTACTACATTACAGTACTACGTTACTACATTACAGTACTATGTTACTACATTACAGTATTACGTTACTACATTACAGTACTACGTTACTACATTACAGTGCTACGTTACTACATTACAGTACTACGTTACTACATTACAGTACTATGACGACCGAGCTGGGAATGGAGAGAGATAAGGGGAGACCAAGGCACAGTCCAACCCTCTGACCCTGGGTTATTCTCCTCTGACCCTGGGTTATTCTGACCCTGGGTTATTCTCCCACAGATGTACAACATGTTCCCCTTGTTGATGGATCGCTTGCCTGGAGAGCAACACACCATATTTGCCCAGATAGACGAGGTGAGAGACTTTATCATGAAGAAGATCCTGGAGCACCAGGAGACTCTCAGCCCAACCTCCCCCAGAGACTACATCGACTGCTTTCTCACCAGACTCAAACAGGTCTGTGTCTGCAGTATTACTGAGTTTACTGTACATGTTGGTCTGGTGGTGGTAGCATCTACTGACAACCACACTACTTGTCTCTTTGTCCTTCCAGGATAAAAATACCCCCTCTTCTGAGTTTCACTATGACAACCTGGTGGGTACAGCCTTAAATCTGTTCTTAGCTGGGACAGAGACCACCAGCACCACAATCAGATATGCCATCAAGATACTCATCAAATACCCAAACCTACAGAGTAAGGAACGTCTAAATGCCACTGGCTAATCTGGTAACTATTCTCAATAACGATGTGACAAAAGAGTTAACCTCATCTTTGGAGTTCAACTGTATTATGATTGTTCTCTCACTCAAGAGCGAATACAGCAGGAGATTGACACCGTGATTGGACAAGAGCGTGTTCCACAGATGGAGGACAGGAAGTCCCTCCCCTACACAGATGCAGTGATCCATGAGACACAGCGTTTCATTGACCTTGTGCCATTCAACGTACCTCACTATGCTACAAAAGACATCTCCTTCAGGGGCTACACCATTCCACAGGTACCCTATCATGTTCTATTATGCACAATAGTACATTTAATTTCAATAATTAACATTTAGAGAGAATTTCTAGAAACAATACTGTATCCTACATAGTGTAGCTACTGTACTTACATACCCCTCCTAACCCTACTGTACTTACATACCCCTCCTAACCCTACTGTACTTACATATCCATCCTAACCCTTTTCAGGGCACAATGATCATTCCCTTGCTGCACTCTGTGCTAAGAGACAAGCAGCACTGGGACACCCCGTGGTCCTTTAACCCTGAGCATTTTCTGGACGAGAATGGCAACTTCAAGAAGAACCCAGCATTCCTGCCTTTCTCTGCAGGTAGAGGATACGCCTGTTTTAGGCAACCTCAACATCATTTTCCAATATGTCAGAAGCTTGGACTGTACAGTACAGTGCAGTTGTTAATGTCACCTTTTCTATAAAGAGAAATATGAATGATGTTTACATTATACTGTAATGCAAATTATGTTCCCTTTACAAACAAACTTTAACCTCTTAGGCCCATATTCTGATATGCAGTCATTGCGGTGCACAGTACCCCCATAGACACTGGACAATAATTAGACCCAAAGACTATTGTCATAATTGTCGGGTTCTGGTTCTGGGCTTAAATGCCATATTCTATTCAGCTTGGTTGTAATGCAAGCCATGCTTAACCCGTCGCTAGTTCAAACAGACCATAGACTTTAAACAACAAAGAGACACGGAATCAATCATGATTAGTATTTACTTGCAAGGAGGACGAATATGAGGCCTCTCCTGTAGGAAGAGACGCCATATTGGTACTAATTTCTCTCCTGTAAGCCAGTTTATTTATTCTCTCAGAATGGAAAACAGGAGGCAGTTGGTTATCCTATCAGAGTAACAGACGTGGCCGTGAGGCGACCAAAACCTGTTTTAAATCTGATAAGCAGGGGAGAGAAGGGGCTCAGGGACAAAATGGGTGAATCATTAACAGAGCTAAGAGATAGGCTGTACAAAATTTACACAGTGTTACACAGAATCATACAGAACATTCAACTATATCATTTAACATATATAGAGTATCCTGTTTTAACCTTATTTAACATTAATGAAAACCTTATTCAGCCCTATCATTCCCTGCTGTTTTTCATAATTTATCACGATACAAACATTCTCTTCTTTATTCAGGTCGTTTTAACTTTCTTTCATATTTTCTAGTTTAACTGTCATTCAACATCGCCGTACAGATCACACATGAATCTCAACTTGGATTAGAGTTTCTCAAATTGGGTTAGATACTTAGGTTCCAAATATTCCTGAAATCAGTTTGTTAGTCATAGCTTTGAAGCAGGGGAAGACACAACAAACAATCATTTGGTGTCAAGCATCACACATGTTCCTCCTGCTACTGCAGTCGATAGGTCAAGAGCCATTCAGTTCGTAAGGGATGCGTTTACAAATGTCTCTGATTGATAGTTCAGGGTTTCTATGTCATCTGCCCCAGACTGGGTCGTGTGCCTGGACGGGCGTCTCGTTTGGGTCGTCGGGAGGATTTCGTCCCCTCATTCTAAGGGATAGTGGATCTGAAGAATTCTTCACCGGGTTTGAGACGTAATTCACTAACTGAACAACCCCTTTGTAGCCCGGGCTTCCACCACCACCCGTCGCTCGAGGGAAACAACGTCACCCCCCTTCAACGGCTTCTGTGTATCTCGTTCTGCGATCTTGGCAGCAGTTGAGATGCTCAGCTGCGCCAGTGTTCTCCTTCCATCTCGTCGATGAGGATCTGGTCAGGTTGTATTCTCGATCCTGTAGGAAACAGAAAGGGACTGGCAGATCATTTGTTCTGGCTATTTCCTATTTCCTAAATAGCCATCCACCAGTGTGTTTTCTGTTTCTGCCAAATCTGCTGTCTTTACATATAACGATGAATTGAGTATCAAGGACCCCAATTGAAATATGTACTTTCATGTCACTTGCTTCTGCAAATCTTCTAATAAAGTTTTCAATCAATCAATCAATACTTCCCTATTGTCGTCTACTATGGGTAGTCTAAACCCCTTCTCCCATTTACTATTTCAAATTCATTAATTTCATTTATTTCATTCATTCATTCATTCATTCATTCATTCAATCAAACCCATAGGTCTCAATTTTATTGTCATGTGTGTTTCCATTAGAGAAACACACTCTTCAATGTCCAGGTGTTTGGGCACTGTGTTTGATCAATTCGTTCACGAAATGTGCGCCATTATCACTATATATTTTTTTTTTTTTTTAATTGTGTGTAATTATATACGTGAAAATGTGCGTTAACTCCTGTCAATCATCATTTCCCTGCTTTTTGATACATGTCATCAAAAAGACCATGTATCAAATTAGCTGCTGTTTGTAGAGGCTTTGTGGTAATACAATTTTCCCATCTATTCCAAATTCGTATTACTCCCCTGGTCTCTGAGGGGGTCACACTAAAAATCCTCTGTCGTGACGTGAACAAGATGGCGGAGTAGAAGCCTCGCGGTTACTCTCCCTTCAATTTAGCTAGGCAAACATTTGTATTCGTGCTACGAAATCTGATGCTGTGCTACTTCAGTTGAACGTTTATTGGCCTGTTTGGTCCTGTCCACAATGGCTAGCCGTACGCGCAAAGGCAAAGATACATTGGCTGTGCCGATGGACGGCGACGAGACCTCAGAGAGCGCTCTCACAGTGGCCTCTCTCGAGGCTACACTTAAACGCTATTTTAATATAGCAGAGAAAAACTCCAATGACCGATTCGACCGGCTGGAGACCCAGCTGGGATCCATGGAGGCAACCCTGACTAAACACGAGAAGGAGATTAGTGTACAACGCACTATCACCTCCAAGCTACATGAGCGGGTAAAGGAATCCGAGGTCACTACCTCTCAACACAGCAGATCACTAGCTCAGCTCGAGTCCAAACTGGCATCCTTCGAGGATAGGAGCAGAAGGGACAACCTTCGAATGATCAATCTAAAGGAGGGAGAAGAATCGGGGAATGCAATGTCCTACCTCACTGCCAACTTCCCAATATGGTTCCCCTCCCTGGCTGACAAGCCGCTGGAGATCATGCGAGTTCACCGCACCGGGTCTCCTCGAGCGTCTTCACCACATCCCAGGTCCTTGATCATTAAATTCCTTCGCTTCACAGACAGAGACCGCATCCTCCAAGAATCAAGGAAAACTCCCGTGGAGATCGCCGGGCGCACCATCCGTTTTGCAGCGGATTACAGCGAGTACACTTCTAAACTCAGACGTCCCTGTTATCCGGTCATGCACCGGGCTCGGGGACTGCGCTGTGAGGCATTCTTGCTGTACCCCGCGGTCATCAAGCTCATCCACAACTCTGAACACCATCTATTCCACGAACTATCAGAGGCAGAGAAGTTCCTTTCTTCACTTGAGGACAATTCCTGATCGGGGTAAGGCTCTTAACAAGAGCTCGCTCTAGACTTTGTTTTTCAAACGATAACTGTTGACGATGACATGCTGGACTTGTTTACTTCCTGGTGGGGCGTTACTCACGGAGGACGTCACTCCAATGACTCTCTTTGTTTATTTCTATCGTGTAGCAACTCAGTGAGTGTAAATCCGGCTGACATCGCTGTAAAACCACTATAGTTATTATTTTTGCTTCCTATTTACTGTAAATGCTGTTCCAGCTGTATGGTGGCTGACTGTGTGCGACACATTTCGCAATCTGAACTCTATGATAGGTTGCTGACTAATCAGATTGAATAGCGGTATAATAGCCTAATGTTTTAAGTTTGCCTGTTCCACACAACCTTGCTTATTTGAGTATTTTGAACATATGGGGTGTCCCAATTTACGTATGACATTATAGGTAGCTTGAACACAATTATTGTTTTTTTTATAATAGAACTGAATAAATATATAATTTCATTGCTGATGGCTTTATAACCCCAAATGATACTTGAAAAGTATTTCTTTTTTTCTTTGGTTTCTAATTCTGTATTATCATAATTTTTTATTATATATGGTAATTACTCAAACAAGGAATAGCTACAAGGGAGAGGGAGGGGTATCTGACTATCTTTTCTTCACTGTCACTTTTTTGGGGGGGAGGGGGGAGGTTGGGTGGGCTCTGGATGGACCTTTTTGTCCATTTATTTTTGGGGGGGGTTGGGGAAGAGGGGTGCCGATTGGGATTAGGGGGCAAGGGGTGGGTGGGCTATGATCATGGGGCTTATGGGGGGGTTGGGGGGGAGGGACAGGATCCTATGGTTGGAGCTCTTCGGTTAGTATCTTTCACTTTTTTCTTTTACCAAGATAGCTATGACTAACATTACACTTCTGTCTTGGAATGGGCGGGGCCTAAATATCCCTCATAAACGCACAAGTACCTTAGACTTCCTACAGAGAAAAAAGATAGATGTGGCCTTCTTTCAGGAATCTCACCTATTGGAAAAAGATGTTAGTAGATTACAGAATAAATATTACCATGTAATTGCCTCCTCCTCAAATACCCAAAAAAAAAGGGGAGTAGTGATCGTTGCCAAGCGCAGTTTTCAGTTTAAAGATCTAGGATCTGGGAAAGACTCTGAGGGCAGAGTAAGCTATATAAAAATGATGGTAAATGATAAGAAACTGGCCTTTGTTTCAGTATATGCACCAAATTCCTTTGATATTGGCTTTTATGACTACTTAACTAAATTGATGTTTGATCTATCTGATTTTGGTTTAATAATAGGGGGTGACTTTAATGCTGTATGGCTACACACGATGGACAGAACTGGGGTTAACGAGGGGAGAGAGCAACACCTGGCGTCCTCTGCACTAAGGAAATGGGCTAGTGACTGTGCTGTGGTAGATGTCTGGCGTTCTTCTAACCCCTCCGTGAAAGAATTCACTTGTTTCTCCTCTCGACACAGATCATTCTCTCGCATAGATTATATTTTTATATCCAAACATATGTATGATAAGACATCAGATTTTAATTTACTTCCTATGTCTCTCTCTGACCACAGGGCGGTCTTTGGCAGAGTAGCGATCTCCTTGAAGCCTAAAAGGGCTCCTCGCTGGCGCTTTAACTCCACCCTTTTGCAGAATGAATCATTCCTAAAGGAAATGAAGGAACAACTTGATGAGTTTATTGTAATTAATAAGCCATCTGTGGATGATCCTGGTATTCTCTGGGATGCGGTGAAGGGGTTCATTAGGGATAAAACTATTGGTTTTGCCTCTAATCTACACAAATCCAGATTAAAACATATTCAAGACTTAGAAAAGAAAATTGCTGAACTGGAGATCACAATGACTCCGCATGTTACCCCTGAGCTAGTTCTTGAGAGAGAAGTGTTATTTAAAGATCTTAACCATCTTCTCAGACATAGAGCGGATTTCCTCATTCATAGAACTAGACAAAACCATTACTTGCACAGCGCACAGCCAAGCCATTTACTAGCCTCAAAACTTAAAACCAATGAACAACTAGCAAACATCTCTTCAATTAAAAGTTCTACAGGTACTTTGTGCACTGATCCAACAGAGGTTAACAATAACTTCTGGGCATTCTACTCGGCTCTATATACTTCTGAGATTGATTATAATGATCAAGCTGTTAGTTCTTTCTTGAACCCCTTACAGCTCCCCCAGCTTTCCCAAAATGACTCCCTTGATTTAGATTCTCCTATTACGCTATCTGAACTATACAAAGCTCTTTCATGCATGAATAAAGGCAAGTCACCAGGGTTAGACGGTCTACCACCTGAATTGTATCTGGCCTTTTGGCCCCAAGTTGGCCCCTTGCTATTGGGAATGATTCATTCTGCAATCAAAAATGGCTCCTTCTCCAAAAACAACAATATAGCTATAATCTCTTTGCTATTGAAAAAGGGGAAGGACCCTACTGACTGCGGAAGCTATCGCCCCTTGTCAATTTTAAATACAGATACTAAACTGTACGCCAAAGTTCTAGCCTCTCGACTGGAACCATTTATGACTACCTTAGTGCATGAGGACCAAACAGGCTTCATTAAAAATCGCCTTGCCTCAGACAATGTTCGCCGCCTTCTCCATATTATTGACTCTTCGAATATTACTGATTCAGCAAATGCTATTCTCTCACTTGATGCTGAGAAAGCCTTTGATCGTCTCGAGTGGCACTTTTTATGGGCGGTTTTACGCTATATGGGCTTTGGAGATCATTATGTGGATATGATAAAACTACTATATTCTAACCCGACAGCAATGGTTCTGACAGGGAACACATGCTCTAAACAGTTCCCAGTATCCCGCAGCTCGCGCCAGGGTTGCCCTCTCTCTCCTTTGCTGTTTGCCCTATCTCTGGAACCTGTGGCCCAGGCCGTTCGCCAGTCAGTCACCCATGATCCTATTACGGTCCAGAACACCAAACATCACATATCTCTGTATGCTGATGATATCCTTCTTTTTATTCAGAATATCCCTCAGTCACTCCCTCACCTTCTAAACATCTTTAATAATTTTAGCCGAATTTCAGGTTACAAAATTAACTGGGGAAAATCAGCTCTATTACCACTGAATGCCTCAGCTAGACAGTTAGATATCTCACTGAACATCCCAGTGGTCCAGAATATTAAATATCTAGGTATCACTATCTACCCCTCAATTTCAAACACAGTATCAATTAATTATAAGAATGTGCTGAAGGAGGTAGATTCTGATCTACAAAGGTGGAAAACTTCACCCCTCACATTTCATTCCGGTATCTCAGTTATTAAAATGAATATTCTTCCACGAATAAACTTTTTTAGTTCCATGCTCTCTCTAGCCCCACCAAGTGGTTATTGGAAGAAACTACACTCTATCTCTTCTCATTTTATATGGAGGGGGAAGAAGCCCAGACTCAAATTCTCAACCCTCCAGAGGCTAAAAAACGAAGGGGGATTGGGGCTACCAAACTTCGAATGGTATTATTGGTCCTTTGTGCTGCGTCCTCTCTCCACATGGTTTGATCCGGCTGCTCGTGTTTCTTGGCGCCCCTTAGAGGAAAACATTGTCCATCCTCATAGGTTACAAGATGTAATATACTGTAACATTTCTATTAAACAGTCCAAATTGAAATTCGGCTCCATCATCACTGAATTAATCTCAGTTTGGCGATGCGCAGAAAAGCTCTGCAAAATCTCAACCAAATGGTACCTCCATTCGCCTATATTTAAAAATTCAATTCTCCAGTTGGGAGGCCGTCCAATCTCATTTCCCCAGTGGAGTGACAAGGGAGTTCACACATTCTCAGATTTATTTGGGGCTGAGGGTCTCCGCTCATTCCAAGACATTCAGAGAAACTTTAATTTACCGGGTACGTCCTTTTTTTTCTACCTTCAATTACGTACAGCTATGCGCACATACGGGGTACCCTGGAATAGCTCATTAGACATACATCCATTTCACATAGCATTCACCAGACCCAGGGGTCAGGTCTCAGCTCTTTACTCCATCCTGGTTAAGGCTTCTTTAAAACCATTACACATTGACAGAGTGTGGAAAGATACTTTATCACACAATAACTTAAATTGGCAATTAATTTGGCAAAACATATCCCTTTCCTCCAGAAATCCCAACCACCAGGTTATCCATTTCAATTTTACTCATAGGACATACTTCACTCCATATCTGCTACATAAAATAAAGACCATACCTTCACCTAACTGTACTCTTTGCACCCGAAATACAGTGGGCACCTTTTTTCATATGGTATGGGAATGCCCGGGAGTGGCTGATTTCTGGAGGACAGTTTGTGATGCATTGTCCCTGATCCTGTCCAAACACATTCCACACTCACCATTAGTCCTATTGTTAAATGACAGTTCAAACCTGGATCTAAACATCAAACAAAGACGCATCTGGCTGGCCGGCCTTACAGCAGCCAAAAGGCTTATAGCTTGCAGGTGGAAGTCACCCCATTTCTTGACTACGCAGAGATGGATATTAGACTTCATTGACATAGCCAGCATGGAACACTGGATAGCCAACAGGCATCATGCAATTTCGGACAATGTCTCATGCTGGGACCAAACTATAACCATCCTCAAGACACTATTATAGGCTAATCGATTTGCTCCTTCCATAGGGTCCTGTAGGGGGGGGGGGGGGGGGGCTGTGATTGGGTGGGGGGTGGTGGGCGGGGGGCTGTGATAGGGGGGGGTGGGTGGCGGGGGGGTTGTGATTGGGCGGGTGGGTGGGAGGTATCTGGCGGGAGGGACATTTGTGGGAGGAGGGGTAGGTGGGGAATTATTGGGGTAAAGGGAGATTGGGAAGGGAAGGGGAGGGGGGGGGGGGGTTGAAAGGTTTATGCGCATTTTGTATTTGTACTGGTAAACCGTATTTGTGTTATTCTATTTTCTCCTTTGTTTATTTGTATGTTACCACTCCCCTTGTTTTACTCCCTGAAATAATAATAAAAAATTGATCACAAAAAAATAAAAATCCTCTGTCTCCCTCCCTCTCTCTCTCTCTCTCTCTCTGTTTGCTGTTCTGTGTCCACTCTGACACAGCCCCCACCCTTGCGCTCCTCTTCTGCCTCAAACGCACACAGTTCATAGTCTCCCGTGTGTTTCTCCTCTCCTTAAACAACTCTCTCTCTCTCTCTCTCTCTCTCTCTCTCCCTCTCTCTCTCTCTCTTTCTCTCTCTCTCTCTCTCTTTCTCTCTCTCTCTCTTTCCCTCTCTCTCTCTGTCTGTCTCTCTCTGTCTGTCTGTCTGTCTCTCTCTCTGTCTGTCTCTCTCTCTCTCTCTCTCTCTGTCTGTCTGTCTGTCTCCTGTCTGTCTGTCTATTCCTCTCTTTCTGTCTGTCTGTCTCCTGTCTGTCTGTCTATTCCTCTCTTTCTGTCTGTCTGTCTCCTGTCTGTCTGTCTATTCCTCTCTTTCTGTCTGTCTGTCTCCTGTCTGTCTGTCTATTCCTCTCTTTCTGTCTGTCTGTCTCCTGTCTGTCTGTCTATTCCTCTCTTTCTGTCTGTCTGTCTCCTGTCTGTCTGTCTATTCCTCTCTTTCTGTCTGTCTGTCTCCTGTCTGTCTGTCTATTCCTCGTCTCCTCTCCTCGTCTCCTAGTCTCCTCTCCTCGTCTCCTCTTCTCGTCTCCTAGTCTCCTAGTCTCCTCTACTCCTCTACTAGTCTCCTAGTCTCCTCTCCTCGTCTCCTCTTGCTTTCTCTCCTTCTCTCTGTCTCTCTGTCTCTGTCTCTCTCTCTTATCTCTTACTCAAACACACATTCACTCGCTCTCTGTCTTAAACACACACACTCTCTCTTATCTCTTTCACACACACACATTCTCTCTCTCTGTCTTAAACACACACACTCTCTCTGCTCTCTCTCTGTCACTGAACATACAGTATCCTTAATCTTGGATTAATTCTAACACATACACTTTCTAATTCTACACTTTTCTATTTCTCACTTTCAGTCATAGTTTCAGTTCCATTCTTAGTCTGCTGTTTACCTAACACGAAAAGGATATACATTTATCTTTCAAAGTGGATTCCTTTCGTATGCCAAACTACTCCACAGTCTAATTTCCATTAGTCTACTGTTTACATATAAAAAGATATTCATCTGTCTTTTAAAGTGGATTCTTTTGCATGTCAAACAACTCCTATTTTGTACAATTTAGGATAGATAGACTTATTCATTTCGATTGCAATCTTTCTTTTTCTATTATAATTCACTTTCATTCATAGTTTCTATATTTACCGGTCTTTGTTGCTTATGTCTTGGTCTGGATCTCGTCAGCCGTCCTTTTGGAGGAGAAAGGTTCGACATCTAGCCGGCCTGGACCGAATTCAACGTTCCAGGACTTTCTCCGGGTTCGCTCGATCCCGGGCTGTTGCAACAGACTGTCGGCGTTGTCGAGTCTTCTTCCCCCATCAGACGACCTTGAGATCCGGCTTCAGAAGGACCAAAATGTCGGGTTCTGGTTCTGGGCTTAAATGCCATATTCTATTCAGCTTGGTTGTAATGCAAGCCATGCTTAACCCGTCGCTAGTTCAAACAGACCATAGACTTTAAACAACAAAGAGACACGGAATCAATCATGATTAGTATTTACTTGCAAGGAGGACGAATATGAGGCCTCTCCTGTAGGAAGAGACGCCATATTGGTACTAATTTCTCTCCTGTAAGCCAGTTTATTTATTCTCTCAGAATGGAAAACAGGAGGCAGTTGGTTATCCTATCAGAGTAACAGACGTGGCCGTGAGGCGACCAAAACCTGTTTTAAATCTGATAAGCAGGGGAGAGAAGGGGCTCAGGGACAAAATGGGTGAATCATTAACAGAGCTAAGAGATAGGCTGTACAAAATTTACACAGTGTTACACAGAATCATACAGAACATTCAACTATATCATTTAACATATATAGAGTATCCTGTTTTAACCTTATTTAACATTAATGAAAACCTTATTCAGCCCTATCAATAATAATCATGAATCAACATCACACATGTTGTTGTGTATTCTTATGATCATAGAAGTGTAGTTGGTATACTGAAATACTACTTTTTGCGGGAAAAAACACTGAAATTAGCAAATAAACAACGCTAAGCCTAACTCTAACATTGTAATTGTAGAAATTGTAATTCAATTCTCCCAAACAAGCATAATATATCAACCTATTCTATAGATGATGTCTGCGGTTTCTCTGGTGCTGACATTTCTATCCCTCCTTCCCCAGGAAAGAGAGCCTGTGTGGGGGAGTCTCTGGCCCGCATGGAGATCTTCATCTTCCTGGTGTCGCTGCTGCAGCGCTTCACCTTCTCCTGCCCCGGGGGGCCCGACAGTCTGGACCTCAGCCCAGAGTTCAGCAGCTTTCTGAACGTCCCCCGTAGGTACCAGCTCATCACCACCCCCCGCTGAGCCACTGCTCATCACCAGGACAGGAGCACTCAGAAGGACGGGTGGGCAGGCGGTGGTGTTTTACCTACTGGAAGAGCCGCCTCGGGGGTCCTCTTTACAATGCTCAAGCTGCTATTCACACACAACGACCACTAGTTGGCCGCTTGTAAATTAGCCTGCTTCCTACACAGAAAAACGGCAAAATAGCTTTATACTAGCTTATCCTGATGTGATTTTGAAAATGTAAGGATACTGGGTGGTAGAACACACATATCTAGGAAAAGTCATGGTGAGGACGGTCCTGAAATTATGCAAAAATATAAACATGTTCTATACTAACACTGTTCTAGTGTGAATTCTTTGTGGCATAGATTCAACAAGGCGCTGGAAACATTCCTCAGAGATTTTGGTCCATTTTGACATTATAATGTCACACAGTTGCTGAAGATTTGTGCCAAGAAAATATCCCCCACACCATTACACCACCACTGACAGGCCCTGTCTCGGGACCCATTGCCTGTGTGTGTGTGTGTGTGTGTGTGTGTGTGTGTGTGTGTGTGTGTGTGTGTGTGTGTGTGTGTGTGTGTGTCTATGTGTCTATGTGTGTCCTCTTTGGGTAGGCTCAGTGAACATGGACTAATATGACCTGAATGTGCCCACTTATGAACAGGCCAGCCTCACCTCCCCCGACAGGAACAATGTTGGTTCTGTTCTGTGGGAATACTGACCGGGAGGGAGGGAGGGAGGTGGGGAGGTGGGGGGTGATTCACCCCTGTTGTCATGGTGAAGGCCAAACACTGTGCCTCAGCCCTGTGTAGAACAGAAACAGATCTGGCATGAGTACTGATACACACACACACACACACACACACACACCCGGACCACCTTGTTCTCTGCACAGGAAGCCGTGGTGTGTGCGATGCCAGGATCAGGACAGCTCCTCTGTATGCAGTACCACTGTTCTCTCTACCCAGGAGGAACACAACACACACACACGCACCACATATACACACACACAAACACACACACTGTGACTGGGAAGCCTAGGGACACCCCGACCTCCTGACCTCTACCTCTCTAACACCCTGGTCATGCTCGCACCATGAAAAGGCTCTGCCCACTTGTTGAAAATCAGCATTGAGAAAGAAGAGTGAATGAGAGAGCAGGGAAAAGAAGGGACTTGGGAAGAGAAGGGACTTGGGAAGAGAGCAGTGATGGAGTGGGGCGGTTGTGTTGTGGAGGAGAAAAGAGAGAGGGAGAGATTGGCGGAGGGAGGTGAGCGGAGAAAGGAGGAAGAAAGGACCAGGGGGACTCCTCCCCCCAAACTTCAGCAGTGTGATCACGTCAGAGTGTTGTTGCTCCCCTATTATAGAACAAGGCTGTTGTTTCTGAATTAGCAGTGTGTACCATCTCTGGTCTGATGTTATGGACTGTGGCAGTGGAGTAAACAGACCTCCTGATGTTGTTCACCATGAGGACTTTGGTGTCTAATACACAGACACACACATACATATATATATATATATAATATCTACACACACACACACACACTCTCTGTGGGCTGTCTGAATGAGTATGTGACTGTGTGACTGACTACTGCCCCCTACTGGGCTGTTTGAATGAGTCGCTCCCCTCCTGTCCTGCCCTGCGTAACTACTGCCCCCTGCTGGCCTCTCACACATACAACACCCATGTAATGTCTGCTGCAGCATGTCTTCAGTATTTACTGGTTTAAAAGGTGGTTCTGTCGCTTCTCTCTGAGACTGGAGGGTTTTGATACAGTAACTACACTACCTCAGGTAGTGGTGGGGGCAAGGTCATTTAATAATTCACAGGCACATAGGAAAGTTGTTTTCAACATAGTTTTTATTAGTATCATACACAAGCATGTCCTATTAAAAACACAATTATCAACTGAATCCAAACAATAATGTACAAACAGGTTAAAACAGATACAGTATTTACTATATTTGCCATAAAAATAACCATTTATAGTTAACTCTCAAAGGTCCCACAAATACTTATGCCCGAGCATGCAAACATAGAAGGATCTTCTCCTTGGTGTTGTCAATAATCAATAATTACTGTTGGCCATGTAGGAAGCAATAATTGATACATGTAAGTTTATACAAAATTAGATACAAGCCTTTATCGTTAGTTCATGTGACATGTTCAATGCCTGGCTCCTATTGGCTGACACCTGTAAGGTGTCTTAGGGGAGGGGTTTATTCATCACCAATCACAGAGCTGCAGTTCTACATGAATATTCATGATTGTGTAATGAGGAGGCAACTGGCCAATAGTATGGGTACATTACAATGGCGGGATGAGCTAAAATGATTTAAACCAATGAGAGAAAAACAGGGGAAGGAGGTGATGCAAAGAAACCAATAAATAGACGTTGCTGAGTGTTCCATGTGATAGAGATGATGGCCAGAAGAAACTGACCAATGACATGGCCAGCGGAACCTGACCAATGACATGGCCAGCGGAACCTGACCAATAACATGGCCAGAGGAACCAAAGCTTTAGTGTCTGCTGTAGCAGGACTAGAAGACATCAGGGAGGCTTCATGGACATTATACTAGTGACCAGTGCTCCTCACTACTGGTCCTGGAGAGCTGCAGCGCTGCAGGCTGATCCTAAGGGACGAAAACCTGGACCCACAGCAGCTCTCCAGAACCAGGAGTGAGGAGCACTGCTCTAGACAAACTGCACCATCATCGCAGAGATGACAGCAACAGCACTCTTTAACAAGGCCTCCTTTCGGCCTTTCACAAAGACAGACTGAGAGTCTCGTACAAACTCCCAGAACTTCGGTGTAACGTTGTCATGATCCTCCTCCCACAGTTAGCTACGTGAAGACGTTCTGCTCAACAAGGTAGCGTAGTACTGCCCCTGCTGGTTGGGAATGGTAGGACCACTGTCTAAGACTTGATATCGACACACTTAGTTGATCCGTGTGTTCCAATATGAACCAAACTCAACAGAAAACAAATTTGAAGTATGAAGAGCATGAATGACGTTGGTTTGCAGGTCTGTGAAGGTACCACTTTATCCTTCAGAGGAGAGATGTTTGTCACAAGAAGATTATTATTATTATTTTACAAAAACAAAATATGAACAGTGCAAGTAAAAGGTTCTCCATGCCGTTCTCTGTGAGAACAGCAACAGACGAGGGGTCTTGGCGAGAGAGAGAGAGAGAGAGAGAGAGAGAGAGAGAGAGAGAGAGGAGGGGGGAGAGAAAGAGAGGGATAGGGAGCGAGAGAGAAAGATAGTGGGTGGTGAGGGGGGGACATCAACAAAAAGACGGGGGCTATGGACAAGCTGTGGGGGACTGGGGAAGGGGGGACAGGGTGCAGGCTTGCAGGGCAGTCTGAGGTAGGGGGCTGGGGTGGGGAGGGGGACAGGTGTTACGGGACTTGGGACGTTTGGGACAGAGTGGTGGGCAGACCCAGAGGAGCAGGGTGGGGGCAGGCCCGGCGGGGGTCTCAGGGATGGGTCGGAGCAAATGGGAGTTTCTCAGGAGCTCCTCTTAGTTCTGGAGTGCTGGATCAGCCACTGTAGTGTGATGTCTGGAGGAGGAGGAGGAGGAGGGAGACATCACACAGGGAACAACATCAGAATAATAACAACATGGGGAGAAGAGAAACAAATGCTGTCAAATTACCAGGTATGCTAGACGAAGGTAAACTAAGCTAGGGAAAAGTAAGCTAAGCTAAGCTAGGGGAAGGTAAGCTAAGCTAGGCCCTAGGGGAAGGTAAGCTAAGCTAGGGTAAGTTAAGCTATACTAGGGAAAGGTAAGCTAAGCTTGGGGAAGGTAAGCTAAGCTTGGGGAAGGAAAGCTAAGCTAGGGGAAGGTAAAATAAGCTGGGGGAAGGTAAGATAAGCTGGGGGAAGGTAAGCTATGCAACGGGAAGGGTGAATCAAACAAACCGATGTTGTCCTTCTCCTTGCAGGAAATGGAGTAACAGCAGATCTCTCTGTCCTGGATGGCTGACAGGTTCCTGTCGAGCACAGATAAAACATCAATAACACAGACGGACAGGAAGGGACAGACAGACACAGCCTCTCTTTGTCTTACTCACATCCTCTCGATCAGCTCCTTCTCATCCAGTGCCCCGGTAAGGTCCCTCTTGTTGCCCAGGACCAGCACCTGAGACAGGGGGAGAACATGGTCACCATCAGCCTAACTCCACCCTCTGGCTGCGTCTCTGGTAATTTTTAAATAATTTTTGCTATTTAGCAGACGCTTTTATCCAAAGCGACTTACAATTACGAATTACAGGGACATTCCCCCTGGAGTAACTGAGGGCTAAGTGCCTTACCCAAGGGCACACTAGTAGTGGTGTGGCTTCAGGCGGGATTTGAACTCACAACCTTCCGATCCCAAGTCCAACTCACTATCCACTAGACCTCCACTAGACCACCACTAGACCACCACTACCCCCACTATCTGGTCAGCATCAGCCTAACTTGTGGTAATATGGTATGGTATTACCCATCTAGCAGTGTGGTATGGTATAAACCATCTAGCAGCATATTGCAATGCAATGGATTCCGTGAGTAATCCCCACTACAACATAGTTAATGTAGAGTAGTGGGGATTACTCACCGAATCCATTGCATTGCAATGTTTTGGCTTGACTAACGAGTGTGTCATTGATTTTCAACAACGTTGACATTTATTTTAGTTTTTTTAGAGTAAAAGTCTGAACATTTTGATTGGTTGGCAACTTGTTCCCGGTTTCACCAGCTGCTGTCTGTCACATATGGTATTAGCCATCCAGCAGCATGGTATGGTATTAGCCATCCAGCAGCATGGTATGGTATTAGCCATCCAGCAGCATGGCAGTGTTTCCTCCAGGAATTTTTACAATGGTGGCGGGTAGTGCTGACCGCGCGCGGGTAGTGCTGATTTTTTCGCGTGCACGCGCGCTCAAAACAACGACGTAATTTCAGCCAAAACTCGAATATGGCCCAAAAAAATAAAATGTTTTCCTGTACTTCTCCCGTGTGTCTCTTATTGTCTGTGTCTGCATGTTTTTCCAGCATGTAATTCCGTTGTCAATAAAAACAAAAACACTGATCTGACGGTTTTTTTCACAACGTTATTACTTGTCACTTTAAGCCCAGGAGGGAGTTAGCGATTAGCGATGTTTAGCTTAGCTTAGTTTAACAGAAGTATCTTCACTTTTAACATGACTTCCCGTGGTCGTAGAGGGCTGGTCGACGGCTTAAAATGACCCTGTAGACCTTATCCAGCTATAGTCTTGTGTTTCTACCCCGGGCATAGCCGGTGTTATTCACGGACAAACACTCCTGTTAGAGTGGTTCTAGTACACTGGACATAGGTAACACATAGAGAGGCTTCTCCTCTCTCTCTCCATCCTACACTACACTACACTACGCATCCTATACTACACTACACTACGCTAGCTCGCGGTGTTCGGGTGACAGCCAGGGCGCGTTCGTAAATACGCTCTGGAAATCTGATCAGCACTCACGGAATGCCTCTTGTCCAATCAAATGACTTGGTCCCTTTATGACGTTGAACCCAGTGTGCGCTCCGGGGCTCTCAGAGCGAATTTACGAACGCAGCCTCAAGTTCAATACTCGCGACACACACGGACTGGTCCAGTTTCAGCGCTTGTGGGTGTGTCTAGCGCTGTGAAGGTCTGAAAAGCGGCCTAAATCTTTTTTTTTTTTTTTGGTTGAGAAATCTGAATGGTGGCGGAGGAAATTCCATCGTGGCGGACCGCCACGATGAAATGCATGTAGAGGAAACACTGGCATGGTATGGTGTAAGAGCTCTAAGATAGACAGGCGGCGTAGGTAAATGATCAGCCAAACCGGGTCTAGGGGGGGTGTTATGATGGTGAGGGCATGGGCTATTTATGGGTTTGCTATGGTAAACCTAAGTACAGTTACTGTACTCACAGGGATCCCCTGCAGCTGGGGCTTGTCCAGAAGGTTGTGTAGTTCATTCTTAGACGCCTCGATCTTCTCTGGGTCGGCTGCATCCACCATATACCTGGAACATCACATGGCTTAATCAGTCTGAATCCACTACTGGTCCACTACTAGAGGGATAGAGAGTCAGAGGTGGTACTCACACAATGGCACTGACTCCTCTGCAGTAACGCTCCCACATACTCCTGAATCGAGGCTGGCCACCGATGTCCCACAGCTGGAGGGAAGCAAGACAACGTTACTCACACCACTATACACTGCACCGTCTAATAACTCACACCTCTACACAGTCTAAATACACTACTAACAATACTCACCCTATTACACACTGCATTCTAAACAAGTTACTCACAACATTTAAGCTTCTTGAAAATATAATATTTAAATCTCTTCCCTCAGGCACATGGTCATCCAGTGGTGACCATTGAGTGGCTAGGCAGGTCTGTGTCATGGCTGGCCCTTAGTTTGGCAATAGGCTAGATACAGTCGTAGTAGTAGCAGCAGCAGTAGTAGTAGTAGCAGTAGTAGTAGGTTTCAAAATATCCACATCGCAGTCGTAGTAGTAATAGTTGTAGTCGTAGTATACTCGTGGGTATGTATATATGGTATGTACTACTGACCTTGATGGTGACGTTTCCCTTGGTGATCTTCCTCATGTTGAAGCCCACAGTTGGAATCATGTCTTCACTGAACTGGCCGGACTGCAGGACAGACAGAATTATTAGACATACATAATAACATATTCAAAGGTTAGCACCAGAGTGTTGTGGCCAAAGCAATCAGCCAAGTAATTTACATGTTAGCCAAACTATCTACCAAAAAGGCTCTAAGCAAATATATTTATATAGCAATATATAACAGCTGTATTTGTTCGAGTTAAATATACATTAATTCGCTTGGTTGTAACAGCGGTAGCTACATTTGATGATTTCGATTGTTTGATGCACAACATCTCGGATCAGTTCAACAACAACAATGGACAAGACAGCGAACTAGACAGTTAGCCAAGCGAGCCGATTTCGGTCGTACGCCGGCTAACTTACCGCAATCACGTTTACGAAGGTTGTCTTGCCGGAATACTGGAGTCCCACCAGCGTCAACTCCATCTCCTCTTTCCAGAAGAGAGCCTTGAACCAGTCAAGGAGTTTGTTGATCAACGCGATCATCTTGGGAAGGGTTGTGCTGGCACTTGTTAGAACTGGACCCTGCTACTAGCCAGCTAGCTAACGTTACAAGTCTGTCTATCTCGCTTGCTGTGACAACACACTGTACCTCGAACAACGGGCGAATATTGTGCCTGTTGTGAATAGAAGAAAGGCTACGTTGTGTCCACGTGTTGGCTGTCTGATGTAATCTGTGTTTTTATGTTAAATCGCTTGTTTACTCCGCGTCTCTGCTACCTGTCTGTCTTCTCTTCTCAAGGCTTGTCCTTCCGTGTTGGGGTGGGGTTTGACAGTTACGCACGGAGAGCGGCGTCACGTAAAGAGGGTACTGGACGTGAATGTTTCTGACGCTTCACGAGGGTAGACCCCCTGGTGGAGAGATTATATTATTATTGTTGTTATTATTCAGTGGAGTTTTACGGCGGTTGGCATCCTACGCTACTGGTTAGAGCAGGGGTCTTCAACCTTTTTCAACCCAAGGACCCCTTGGATGAGAGACAAATAGAACAGGGACCCCACATGTAATATATATTTTTAAAATGTCTCACATTTTAAAGCCTATAATAACTTTTATATTTACTTCATTCACCTTTTATTTCACCGTATTAACCTATTTATAAACTGGGTTATTAGCCTATATGTGTTTATGATTGATAAAACATTCATGCATAATTATGATCGGTTATTATTATTATTATTATTATTATTATTATTATTATTGTTGTTGTTGTTGTTGTTGTTGTTGTTGAAGACCACTGGGTTAGAGAGATTGACTATTATAGTGGCCATAAAGTATTTCACATGTATTATATCAATTTCAGACAGATGGGAAATTGCACTTCAGTCACGACTTTTAGTTATGTCTGAAAGGGAACGCTACAGCTTTTTAGTTTGAAAACTAAACCTACTCGGGGATAGAATACTATATGCACACTGTACACAAAATGAGGTGGAAACCGAGCTGCACAGAACTAAAACACTACATCGTCAATGGTATAACATTGTAAACGACAAATCGTTGTATTGTTTAGTTTTATTTGCGTGTAATTACTATTCTGTTGAAAGTGTTGTGTGTACAATGACAATAAATATCATTAATTCATTCATGTTTACTGTTACATTTATATTGGTTATTTAATTTTGGTTTATCTGTAATTTCACTTGCTTTGGCAATATAAACTGTTGTTTCCCATGCCAATAAAGCCCTTTGAATTGAACTGAATTGAACAGTTTCGTAACGATACGGCTGCCATGTCCTCTGTCTGAAAGGCAAGCCGCAGCTGAAGAGGCAGTGTGGGCGGAATGTAGGTCGGTTGCCGTGCGACTGATAGTTGAACTGTCAATCAATCGAATCAGATGTCAACAAGTGGGTTGAGGCTGCCCAGGCTGCCCAAGTTAGCATGATCCAGATTCCTGTCCAGGGCCGGCCCTAAGACTTTTGTAGACCTAAACGAGATTTTTAATGTGCCCCCCCACACACACACACGTTTTGTCGGGGGTTGGAGTTTTCGATTGACAGGTGTTTTCGATAGGCGGGTGTTTAATCGACATGGGGGGGCATAATAAAAATTGGCATCAATCCACACACAATACCCCATGAGCTAGGGTTAAGTCTGGAGCTAGGGTTAGGGCTGGAGCTAGGGTTAGGGCTGGAGCTAGGGTTAGGGCTGGAGCTAGGGTTAAGGCTGGAGCTAGGGTTAGGCCTGGAGCTAGGGTTAGGGCTGGAGCTAGGGTTAAGTCTGGAGCTAGGGTTATGGCTGGAGCTAGTGTTAGGACCGGAGCTAGGGTTAGGCCTGGAGCTAGGGTTAAGGCTGGAGCTAGGGTTAGGGCTTGAGGTAGAGTTAAGGATGGAGCTAGGGTTAGGCCTGGAGCCAAAGACATATTACTGAACGGGCCTACCGGGCCCAGGCCCAGGGGCCCCAGAGATCAGGGGGCCCTTTGAATTTCTTGTCGCAGGGATGCCGGTAGAAAATGTCCTACTGTAACTAGGACAAATGAGATTCCTTATATGAACGTAAAAAACTATTTTGAATATACTTTTGAATATACTATTTTGAACAGTTTTATAGGGGCCCACGTCTTGCAAAAAAAAGAGAAGCTTGTGTGGGCTACATAGTTTCTATAGCCTACTCAGATTCTAATGCGAATACAGGCTGCATTCCCATTAGATTAATGAGTAGGCTATAGAAACTAGACACTAGAGGGCGCCATTAAAGTTTGTGTACTGGGGACAGGTCACGAGGTCACACTGGTGCAGGTCTTTTACAGATCTTTTATTAAGGCTGAAGATGATAAAAGCCCACAAGGACAACTCCGTGTAATTATCGATTGTGGCCTGCAATCTTTCCAAATGTCTATGTTGCGCTGCGGCTATTTTTGACTCTGCCTGTAACCAATTGCGATGGGGAGCGGTCATTCTCTGTGCTGTCCAGGATTAAAAACGAATTGCGGACTAAAATGACGCAACACCGTCTCAAGGCTCTTTCTCTCATGGCAATTGAGAGCGAACTGACCAAATCACTGGACTTTAATGATATCGTGGATGATTTTGCACGAAGCAGAGCCAGGAAAAAATGCATTGCATAAGGTAAGACTATTTTATGATTATATTTAGTCTTATAAAGCCATCCTGTGGTTGCTATATATGACACCATAGTGTTGCCAATTGTTTTTGGTTGAAAGCGGTGTATTTTGTTACTGTACATGTACTGTTGTTGGCTTCAATTGAGTGTGGCATGCCTGTGTTGTAAATCCTGTGTCATTGAAATACAGGTGAATTTTTTCTAGTTATTGTGCTGTTGGCTTTGAGTGTTCCTCCGCTGTAAAACCTGTTGAGATGCAGGTGAACGTAGGCTATGTCTTATATGCTGTTGGCATTGTGTTTACTTGCGCTCTCTGGGGAACTCCACTGGAGTTCCCCAGGGTTCCGTCCTAGGGCCCCTACTCTTCTCCCTCTACACCAAGTCTCTTGGCTCGGTAATCTCTTCACATGGGCTCTCCTACCACAGCTACGCAGACGACACTCAACTCTTCCTGTCCTTCCCCCCGTCTGATGTACACGTGGCAACCCGTATCTCAGCATGTCTCGCTGACATTTCAACTTGGATGGTTGACCACCATCTCAAGCTCAATCTTAACAAGACCGAGCTCCTCTTCATCCCCGGGAAAGCCTGCCCTCTCCAAGACTTCTCCATCACAGTGGAGAACTCTACTGTAACCCCCTCCCTGACAGCCAAGAACCTTGGAGTGATCCTGGATAACCGACTATCCTGTGCGGAGAACATTGCAGCAACGGCTCGCTCCTGCAGATTCCTCCTCTACAACATCAGAAGGATACGACCATTCCTTACCAGAGAGGCAGCGCAACTCTTGACCCAGGCACTGGTCATCTCCCACCTGGATTACTGCAATGTACTCCTGGCTGGGCTCCCCGCTTCAGCCATTAGACCTCTGCAGCTCATCCAGAATGCTGCTGCCCGGCTGGTATTCAACCTCCCCAAATACTCGCATGTCACCCCTCTCCTTCGCACCCTGCACTGGCTCCCGATAGCAGCTCGCATCAGATTCAAGACCCTGGTGCTTGCATACCAGGCAGCTAAAGGGACAGCCCCTGCCTACCTGAAGGAAATGGTAACCCCCCAAACCCCTGCCCGCTCACTCCGTTCCTCCACCTCGGCTGGCCGACTGGCCCCACCTCCTCTACACAGCAGTCGGGCTGCCCGATCACGTCTCTTCACAACACTGGCTCCCCGCTGGTGGAATGAGCTCCCCACGGCTGTCAGAACGGCAAAGTCACTACCCATCTTCCGTCGTAGACTGAAGACCCATCTCTTCAGGTTACATCTTAACTGCTCCTCCTGAGACATCTTCTGACCCTCACCACTACGTCTCCTAAAGACACCCGCTTTCCCCTTTACTGTGTCCCTAAGAACTTCTACTGCCCCCCTTGTACTGTTTCTCAGTTTCTCCAGTAATTTAAAAAAAAAAAAAACGTTTTAGTAGAAGGCGATAATAGGGAGAAGGTTTTTCCTTCTATCAGTGGCCCCGGGCCCGAGCTAGAGTACTCTTCCTGCAATGAATAGTGGACTGCTGATTCACATGCTTAGTATTCAAATGTATTGATTGTAAGTCGCTTTGGAATAAGGCGTCTGCTAAATGCCAAAAATGTAAATGTAAATGTAAATGTAAAAAAAAAAAGTGTTTGCGCTGGGGAGGGGGGGGGGGCCTTTCTACACGTCCAGGCCCAGGGGCCCATTTTTTCATGATCCGTCTATGCCTGGAGCTAGGGTTAAGGCTGGAGCTAGGGTTATGGCTGGAGCTAGTGTTAGGACCGGAGCTAGGGTTAGGCCTGGAGCTAGGATTAAGGCTGGAGCTAGGGTTTGGGCTTGAGGTAGGGCTAACCCTAACCCTAGCTCCAGCCCTAACCCTAGCTCCAGGCCTAACCCTAGCTCCGTCGAAGCGGGAGGCGCATGCTGATGGAAGAATCTGTGTTCACGCGAGCTGCATGTAAGAACGTAGCAAGTATGTGCATACAACATCGTATCTGGTAGCCTACTGATACTTTCAAATCGCAAGTTGTTTCATCCGGTAACATAAGTTACTGGTTTACTTTTCTCTGTTCTCTGTTCTCTTTTTCGGGGTGATGGAGGAGAGATTGGCAGTGAAATTCCAGATAAAATCCATGATGGGACTTTGCTCATCATCCTCCATCCTCACACACTCATGTCTTTCCCCCTCCATTAATCTTCTGTTATTCAACACAAGTGTGAAAACGGATTGTATCCTTTATCTCAGAGACACTATGGCATACCGTTCTTAAATAGGCCTACTCACTTAATTTATTATTATTATTATTATTATAATTATTATTATTAATAATTACAATTTACAATACAAATACAACAATTGGGGGTCCCTCAAAAAAAATTGGAGTGCGCTATGCGCACACAAGATCAACCGCCAATGCCTCATTCTGACCCAGGAAAAACCCTGGTATGTTGTACAGTATAACATGATAGCCATTTATGAGCAATGCACTGTATATACGATGATGACCAAGGGTCTTTCTGCTGTTGACCAAGGGGCTGAGTCCTGTTGATGGGGCCCAATTTTCTGTAGGCTACTGTATTTGTTTATTAAGATTTCATATGATATATTGTCAGAATTTGTCTTGTTTGATCAAATGTTCCAATTATTTAAATTTCTTGTGCTGGTTTATTATGAACGACATGTAGAATTGCAGGAAACTATCACAAATAATTGGGTGGGAGAGAGGGGCCGCCACTGCCAAAACGTGCACAGTTTTGGGTCGCTCCACCGCCAAACAAATCTCACTCCAGACTTTTGGTGAAACTTGGAACTGGATTTACTTGGGTTTACCCTCCACTACACCACATATCATTGTATTATCAACATGTTCAACCCTCTCAAGACTCTAGTGAACACCCTGAAGTGTTGTGTATGAGAGCCACAGGCTGATGCAGCAGTAGGGGAATAACAACTATATTATACAGTGAAAAGATACAGATGTTAATCTTGTCAACTCAAATGAAGGCAGACTCCAAATAATTACAGACAAGAACTCTTCATTCAAAAATGTATTTATCACAGTGGCAAAAATAAAGAAACAGGAAACACATTACCCCACCAATGACCACATACACCAATTCCTCAATGCCATCATAAGCTGTAGTCTAAGCCTAAAACGTAACCCTAAACCTAAACCATAACCCTATCCCTAACCCCTCCTAACCCTATCCATTTGTAGCCTAGAATCCTTCCTGAATCAGGCAGAGCTTGGGGATGAGGTATGGGGCAGGGGATGAGGTTGGGGCCAGGGGAGGCAGGGCCAAGGGATGAGGTTGGGGCCAGGGGAGGCAGGGGAGGCAGGGCCAAGGGATGAGGTTGGGGCCAGGGGAGGCAGGGGGGGCAGGGGAGGCAGGTCCAAAGGATGAGGTTGGGGCCAGGGGAGGCAGGGCCAAGGGATGAGGTTGTGGCAGGGTATCCATCAGAGCAACGCATCCGGGTATTTTGGATTATGGACAATAAACTGTTTTATTAAACTGGTCTCTAAAAGTAAACCAGTTCTTAGAAGGTTCGCAAGTTGAACTAACTGCGATCCGGCACTAGCACCAGTCCAGAACTAGAACTAGGTTCACGTTGGTGGAAAGTGGGTATACGTAGTCTTCGTTTCTCTCCTGGGGGTTCAGGGCTGTTTCAGGACTGGTTCAAGATTGGTTCAGGGCTGGTTCAGGGTTGGGTCAAGGTTGGTTCAGGGCTGTTTCAGGACTGGTTCAGGGTTGGGTCAAGGTTGGTTCAGGGCTGGTTCAGGGCTGGTTCAGGGTTGGGTCAAGGTTGGTTCAGGGCTGGCTGGTGGACTCCCCCGTCTCTGGGCTGATGTGGCCCCCCTCCAGCTGTCTGCTGTACTGGGCCAGTGTGAGGTAGAGGAACTGGTACTGCTCACTGGTCTGGATCATACCACCTCTGAGGGGGGCAGGGGGAATAGTGTGTGGGTAAATGCTCCCACAGTGATTCTGTGTGAGAGTGTGTGCATGTGTCTGCCTGTGTGTGTGTCTGTATGTGTGTCTGTGTGTTTGTGTGTGTCTATGTTTGTGTGTGTGTGTGTGTGTGTGCGTGTGTGTTTGTATGTGTGTGTGTGTGTGTGTCTGTGTGTGCATGTCTGTGTGTGTCTGTCTGTATGTATGTCTGTGTGTTCTTGTGTGTCTGTGTTTGTGTGTGTGTGTGTGTGTGTGTGTGTGTGTGTGCTACCTGTCTAGGCGAAGCTGACAGACGATCCTCAGCACGTCCACCTGACTGGTGTGTTTCAGCTGTAGACATCCGATACTGCTGGCTATGAAGCAGCCTGTCCTCCCAATCCCGGCACTGAGAGACACCACAATATCATTATATATCACTATACTGTACGCCATCTTGGTATGGACTGGCGGCAGGGGAGGCTGGTGGAGGTAGACATTGGAGGACAGGCTGATAATAATGCATGGAACGGAATGAGGAATGGTATCAGACGGGTACCGGACATATACTATGTTATACCGTTATCTTCCACTACTACACCATATCAACGCACACACACGCACGCACGCACGCACACGCACACATACACACACACACACACACACACACACACACACACATATACACACACACACACACACACACACACACACACACACACACACACATATCATGCAATGTCTTTTTTCATCCAGTCTCTTTGTTATAGGAGAGTCTCTGTCTGCAGTAACCAGTAGTACAGCAGTCTACATAATGAACATCTAACACCACCTGACCAGATGTCTTCTATGGTGTCACTACGAGTGTGTCTCCTCATGTCTCCAAGGTTCACTACTAGTGTGGGTCCTCATGTCTCTGTGTTCACTACTAGTGTGGGTCCTCATGTCTCTGTGTTCACTACTAGTGTGGGTCCTCATGTCTCCATGTTCACTACTAGTGTGGGTCCTCATGTCTCCATGTTCACTACTAGGGTGTGTTCTCATGTTTCCCTGACCAGCTGTGTTCTGTGTGTGTGTGTGTGTGTATGTGTGGTATAGTCCTACTGGTGTGTGTTCTCATGTCTTCCTGCTGTACATGATCCACGTCTGACTGATGAGGTGTTCTCTGATCCTGCCAGACATGGAATGTGATGATGTGATGGGAGGCTCCCTGAGCTGTCACAACAGGTAAACATGGAGATGCAAGCAGCCTTGGGCTACGGTGGTGTGTGTGTGTGTGTGTGTGTGTGTGTGTGTGTGAGAGTGTGCGAGTGTGTGCGAGAATGTGTGAAGTGTGTGTGTGTGTGTGTTAGTCCTACCTGCAGTGTACTACGGAGGGTCCGGGGCTGGGGAGGGCTAGCCTGTTCTCTTCCACCTCCCCCACCAGGCGTAGCAAGGGTCCGCTGCAGTCAGGGGTCTGGTGGTCCGGCCAGGAGGAGTACCAGTAGTGCCTTACCTGTCTGCTCTCTGAGCCCACCTGGAGAGACATGCTTCTGTTAGAGAACTAATGCTGTAGTTAGGGCTAAATCAACCACTACTACCTACTCCCTAACCCCAAGTCCCTAGCCCCTACTCTCTAGCTTCCACCCCCCCACTCCCTACTCCCTAGTCTGTAGCCCCTACTCTCTACTCCCTAAACCCTACCCCCTAAACCCTAACCCCTACTCTCTACTCCCTAAACCCTACCCCCTAAACCCTAACCCCTAGCCCCTAATTGCTAGCCCCCTAGCCCCTACTCCCTATCACCTACTTCCTATCCCCTAGTTCCTAGCCTCTACTCCCTACTCCCTAACCCCTAGCCCCTAGTTCCTAGCCCCTACTCCCTACTCCCTAACCCCTAGCCCCTAGTTCCTAGCCTCTACTCCCTACTCCCTAACCCCTAGCCCCTAGTTCCTAGCCTCTACTCCCTACTCCCTAACCCCTAGCCCCTAGTTCCTAGCCCCTACTCCCTAGCTAGCCTCTAGTCCCCGAGGCTGTCTGTAACATAAGTTGATGTTCTCACCTGAACTGTCATGTCTCGGACAGTGTAGTCATCACACTCTGTCACTATGGCGACCGTGAGGTCAAACCTGCCATAGCTACCTGTCTTTTCTGGCCAGTACAGCTCACACTTCTGAAACACACACACACACACACACACACACACGCACAAACGCACAAACGCACACACACACACACACACACACACACACACACACACACACACACACACACACACACACACACACACACACACACACACAGTACTGTCAGTACTGTTACCGACAACTGCTCACATTTCCCTGTATGTCTTCTTTTAGTATTTTAAAATAAGACATCCCAAACCTTCTCTAGATTGCCAAATGAATAGCCGGCACTTCGGATTGACAGTTAAACTATCAGTCGCACTGCAAAGTCCCGCCCACAATGCCTCTTCAGCTGCGGCTTGCCTTTCAGACAGACAACAGCTGTAGCGTTCCGAAACTGTTCAATTCAATTAAATTCAAAGGGCTTTTTTGGCATTGGAAACAACAGTTTACATTTCCTGTCACGGCTCCGCCATCATATCCACTACCTGCAGAGATTGGCATTGGTCTTCGATCTGACAATCAACTCATCACTACAAATACACCTGCACCTGCTGCTAGTCAAGCCGGATCGTTGACATTCATGGTTTGTCTCTGTGCCACGCTTCCAGCGCTGTTATCCTGCCCATCAACCTGTTTAACCCTTGTTCTCCCTGTCCTCCAGAAGATACCTAACCTGCCTGACCCCTGTCTGACTGCCCGCCTGCAAGCTTGACCCCTGCCTGTCTGATTACGCACCTGCCTGCACGACCCCTGCCTGTCTGATTACGCGCCTGCCAGCTCGACCCCTGCCTGTCTGATTACGCGCCTGCCTGCTTGACATTTACATTTACATTTTTGGCATTTAGCAGACGCCTTATTCCAAAGCGACTTACAATCAATACATTTGAATACTAAGCATGTGAATCAGCAGTCCACTATTCGTTGCAGGAAGAGTACCTCTAGCTCAGGCCCGGGGCCACTGATAGAAGGAAAAACCTTCTCCCTATTATCGCCTTCTACTAAAGCTTGACCCCTGCCTGTCTGATTACGCGCCTGCCTGCACGACCCCTGCCTGTCTGACTACCCACCTGCCTGCCCCACCTGATCCTCTTATTAAAACAACTTGCTTAACCCTTACCTGCCTGTCCCGTGTTTGTGCATTTGGGTTCAGCCTCTGATTCGTGGCATTTCCAAGGCAAGTGGAATTACAGAGCATTTTCTGATTGACACATCTATCAGTCGCACAGCAAATCCCACCCACACTACTGCTGCTGCTGCTGCTTGCCTTTCAGACAGAGAACAAAAGGCAGCCATAGCGTTAAGAAACTAGGCCCCGAGTAGGTTTAGTTGCCGCTCTAAAAAGCTGTAGCGTCGTTCCCTTTCAGACACAACTAAAAGGCATGACTGAAGCGCTAGAGGAGCGCAACACACACACACACATTCCCCCTCTGTCTGAAAGGGGAATACGCAGTACACAGTACAGAGTAGCCCCCAGGCTGACAGGCTGAGGGACTGTACCTCGATCTTCTCCTTCAGCTTGGTGATCATGACGATGATGGGACAGCCGTCCTGCCACACCATGTCCCAGAAGTCCTCTACTGTGTTCACCATAGGGCCCTGCGTGGCTATGTAAGCCCTGGGCGCACTGTTATAACCCTGCATAGAAGACACACAGCATTAGAACCCTGCATAGAAGACACACAGCATTAGAACCCCGAATAGAAGACACACAGCATTAGAACCCTGAATAGAAGACACACAGCATTAGAACCCTGAATAGAAGACACACAGCATTATAACCCTGCATAGAAGACACACAGCATTAGAACCCCGAATAGAAGACACACAGCATTATAACCCTGCATAGAAGACACACAGCATTATAACCCTGCATAGAAGACACACAGCATTATAACCCTGCATAGAAGACACACAGCATTAGAACCCTGAATAGAAGACACACAGCATTGTGGCAGCGTTAACCCTGCGTAGGAGGGAGACTCCAGAGTTAGGGCTGTGTCATTTCCACAGCAGCTTCCTGTCTTTACCACCTGTACTTCCTGTGGGTGTCCTTGGTTGACGCTCCCACGCAAAACCAACGATCGACATCCTCAACATTGTAACATCCTCAAAATCGCACTCGACGATTCTAGACCACTCAGGACAAGCCAGCAGTAATGTGTGTGTGGGATATGCTAGTGCTTGGAGAAAGACACGCTTCTAACCTCGATGTAGTTGGCGTTGATGTATCTTTCAGGCCTGTCCTCTGCTGCCGAGCTCGTCAGACACACACGTGTTTCAGGGTCTGGTTAACATACGTGCAGACAGACAAAGCATGTGAACAGCTCATCACATGGATATTATTACCATGTCAAGGTATGGTGCAGTACAGCATTGTATTGTACAGTATCTGTACTCACTAGGTAGTATGGTCTTGTAGCTATACTCACTAGGTAGTATGGTCTTGTATACTCACTAGGTAGTATTGTCTTGTATACTCACTAGGTAGTATGGTCTTGTATCTATCCTTCACAGCATGTCCAGGGATGTCCAGTTCTGCAGGGTTGACAAAGTTGGGAGGGATTTTCTGTTGGAGAGAGAAAGATACTTTTGAGACTCAGCATGTGTGTGTGTGTGTGTGTGTTTGTGTGTTTGTGTGTGAGTGTATGTGTGTGTGTGTGTGTGTGTGTGTGTGTGTACCTGGTACTCTGAGTTGAGGCTGTGTGTGTCTGCAGCAGCCAGCTGCAGCATGGTAGAGGTCAGGGGTCGTGAGGAGGAGCGGAGCAGGTGGAGGATTGTCTCTCTGGGGGTGGAGACGGAACACAGAGGCTCCACAGCCCCCAGACTGCTCACGTCCAGTACCAAAGACACGTTGGAGCCACGCCTACAGAGACACAGGTGGGACAAGTGGCTCAGGGATCTATCTATCTATCTATCTATCTATCTATCTATCTATCTATCTATCACCTATCACCTATGTATCTGTTTGTCTATTTGTCCTTCTGTTTGTCTGTTTGTCTGTCCATCCATCCACCCAACCAACCCACCCATTC
>NC_137676.1:11946730-11994230 GCF_963989245.1 Nansenia antarctica
CCCTGAAACTGAGGGACAACAACACCAACAACAATAACAACAACAACAACCAAAAGCCGCACACACATTAACTGTCATCATCATTCAACATGTTCTCTGCTTCAGATCAGACACAGAGCTTCTTCTCCCATCCTGTCTGTCTCTCTGTATACCTGTCTGTCTGTCTGTCTGTCTCTCTCTCTCTCTCTGTAAACCTGTTTCTGTCTGTTTGTCTCTCTGTATAGCTGTACTGTCTGTTTGTTTGTCTGTTTTTCTGTCTGTCTCGTTGTATAGCTGTCCTGTTTGTCTATCTGTTTGTCTGTCTCTCTGTATAGCTGTCCCTATCTGTCTGTCACTACATGGTCTGTCTGTGTGTCTGTGTGTCTGTCTGTTGTCTGTCTGTGTGTGTGTGTGTGGTGTGTGTGTGTGTGTGTGTGTCTGTCTGTCTGTCTTACTGTCTGTCTGTCTGTCTGTCACTACACTGTCTGTCAGTCTGTCAGTCTGTCTGTCTGTCTGTCGATACACTGTCTGTCTGTCTGTCTGTATGCGTACCTGTCCTGTCAGTCAGTCTGTGGCGCTACTCCAGGGCTCTCCTTGTGTCAGAATGAAACCCAACCCGAGTGACAGGAAATGTAAAGTACGTATGCACAACAGCTCAAGAAGAAATAAGTGAAAGCTAGAGGGAGAGAGAGGGGGAGAGAGAGAGAGAGAGAGAGAGAGAGAGAGAGAGAGAGAGAGAGGGTGGATGGGTGGGGGGGTGGGGTGGGGTGGGGGTAGTAGGAGGGAGAGCAGGAACAGACTTGTAGGTTTATTTCCCGCAATGCCACAGAGTGAGTAGTTGGTTTCTGCTGTGGCTGGAGGAACACATGTCTAAACCTGATGAACAGAATGTCCCAGAAGAGGAGGAGAGGAGAGGAGGAGAAAAGGAGGAGAAAAGGAGGAGAAAAGGAGAGGAGAGGAGAGAAGTGCAGAGGGGAGGAGAAGAAAGGAAAGGAGAGGAGAGGAGAGGAGAGGAGAGGAGAGGAGAGGAGAGGAGAGGAGAGGAGAGGAGAGGAGAGGAGAGGGGAGGAGAGGAGAGGAGAGCAAAGGAAAGGAGAGGAGATGAGAGGTGAGGTGAGGAGATGAGAGGAGAGGAGAGGAGGAGAGATGAGAGAAGAGACCTGGCTATCCAGAGAAGACATGTGCCCATCTCTGCCCACACAACCAGATGTAAAATGAGCTGCATTTCCTAACCTCTTGTCCTTTTTGATTAGATCAGAAAATAAATATCAGTTACGGTCTCACTCACACTAGCTTTTAACAGACCCAAAAAGAAGAAAAGGTAATGGTAGAAATAGCTTTAGCCACTCAGCTCTGGGGTCCTGTAATTCTCTCTAGAACAGGTTACAACTTGAGGATCTGGTCACTTTGGTGGAGTTTAAACACTTGGTCGACACAAATATCACAGATGAGTTTAACTATCATTAGGACAGCTATTTTTAGTGTGTGTGTGTGTGTGTCTACAGTTTGTTCAATTTTGTTTTGTTTCTCCTGCTGTCGGATCAGGACTCTCTTGAAAAATATTTCTTATCTCAATGAGACCAAGCTGTATAAATAAAGGTTAAATAATACATGTATGATCATACTGTATAAGAAACACATCTTTGCTCCACATAGACCCACAATGAATTTGAAAACAAATAACATATTGATAAAATCACATTATCTGTTGTGCAATCATGGCAGCGTGCTATGAGAAAAGGGCAACCTAGTGGAGCACCAGCACAAGTAAAGCTGAGCTCCCTTGCCATTCGTCCTTCTACTATAAGTAGAAGTACGAATAGATAATATAACATTTCAAATGTTTTTTAATGTTTTTTTTGTGTGTGTAATGTTTACCGGCCATTTCTGATTTATAAAAGTGTATTTACATTTACAATTGAAACGCTTGTGTGTGTAATGTAATGCTTACTACTAAATGTAGTTTATTTCACTTGCTTTGGCAATGTAGACATACAGTATGTTTTCCATGCCACTAAACCACCTTTGTATTTAATATAATTGAGAGAGAGAGAGAGAGAGAGAGAGAGAGAGAGAGAGAGAGAGAGAGAGAGAGAGAGAGAGAGAGAGAGGGGGGGGGGAGGGGGGACTAGTAGAGTGTCTCCCTCAGTATCAAGGCTCTAGGCTGGAGATAATCTCTGTATGCTAATATTTCATGATTAATGTATCAGGTCAACAGTGTGTGTGTGTTTGTGTATGTGTGAGTGAGTGTGTGTGTATATGTGTATGTGTGAGTGTTTGTGTACATGCTGTAATATTCTATTGTACCACTGGTTATTGGCTTATTCTGTATCCAAACTAGTATTTAATGACGTGCTCAGATGACCATCAAAAAACTGAGGCCGTGAGCATTGACATTGATTATTTTGTTCTTATTTATTTTATTTGTTTTGTTATTTGTTGTTATGTATGTTGATGTTTTTCTACTTTGTTATATGTTCTGTGATGTTATGCTTACGTCTTTCTTCTTTGTTTTATGTTTTTATGATGATTTCTTGTATATGTTCTGTGTGGACCCCAGGGGGGTATTCCATCAACGTTGCTAAAGGAAGATCCAGGCTTAACCCTGGATTTTTCCTTTAGCGACGTTGATGGAATATCCCCCAGGAAGAGTAGCTGATGCAATGGGGATTCTAATAAATCAAATCAAATCAAACCACGATGAATGTATTGCTCTGTGGGCTCTGATGTTGTTGAACTATGAAGAATAAACATGTATTTATGGCTGTAGAGTCTACGTGAGATGATTCTATGTTATGGATTACAACTCTTCAACTACGTGAATTCTTCAATGGAAAGTTCAAGTGATTCAAATGGTAAGTTCAGTGTGTGAGTTGTGCAACAGAGGCTTGAATAATAACATGATGACGCTGACGCAACGTTTCTGCTTTCACACAGTTATGAAGCAACGACTCAACAGTATTAACCCTACTACACCCTACTTCACCTTACGACACTCTACTACACCATACTACACCCTACTTCACCCTACTACACCCTACTACACCCTACTACACCATACTTCACTCTACTAGAACATACAGCATGCATGGCGCTCAAGAAAAGAATATTAGTTTATGGACTTCCTTTATAGAATGTATGCAGAGGTGATATGCATAACTTATGGTTATTCCACTAGTATGATATTATTATTATTATTTTTTTCTCTTTTTCCTTCTCTTCCATTTTCCTTTCTTTATTCTCTTCTTTCAAAGGCCATTCATGATGTTTATAACATTATAGTACTAAAATACTATTATAATAATCTTAAATAGGCTACTATTAATAATTGTAATGGTGTGGGTATTGATATTTGAATATTATTATTAAATGTTTTATGTTTATCCTATTATGTTTATTTATTTTATTTGGTGGCATTTATGTTGAGCTGGTTTAAATCCTTCTTGAGGGTTTTTGGGCGGAGTAAGACCTTGGTGTGGGAGGGTGGGTAGGGGGAATGTATGCAGGTATGAATGTTGTGTATTTTGGTAATTGTTTTGTCATTGTCCTTTGTGTGTTTGTACATAAAATAAAAAATAAAAATTGATCACAAAAAAAAACCCATACTACAACAACATCCTACTACACCATACTACACCCTACTACACTCTACGACACCATACCATACTCTACAGCCTCACTGGTCTGCTGAGGCCAGATCAATCCCTACCAGTAACAACATGATCAGACAGATATGAACCATATGACATTTAAACCATCTCTAAATCACTTGCAAGTGTACAGTTTTATATGACTTATCAATGGGTCTGGTTAACTGTTGTATCTGTCACACCCGATTGAAGAAGGTGATGCAGGTTACTCACCCGTGCAGAGACGCCAATCTTCACTTGGTCTTCTGTGTCGCTCCTCTTCTCTAAAGACACACACATACACGGACACACACCTGAGTGACCTGTGTTTGTATGTGTGTGTGTGTTCTGTGTGTGTGTGTGTAGGTGTGTGTGTGTGTGTGTTTATGTGAGTGTGTGTTGGCCTGTGTCCCCGTCTAGGACACACTCTCAGGCTCCTGCTGTGCTCCTGAGCTTTGGGGAAGCTGCTGTTGAGAACGGGTGTTCTACCTCTCTACCGCTTCCTCTCTACCCACCCACTCACTCTCACACACACAGACACACACACACAAACACCCGCATGCACGCACGCACGCACGCATGCCACACACACACACACACACACACACTCTCTCTCTCGCTCTCTCTCTCTCTCTCTCACAGACACACACACACACAGACACACACACACACACACACACACACACACACACACTCTCTCTCGCTCTCTCTCTCTCACAGACACACACACACAGACACACAGACACAGACACACACACACACACACACACACACACACACACACTCTCTCTCGCTCTCTCTCTCTCACAGACACACACACACACAGACACACACACACACACACACACACACACACACACACACTCTCTCTCGCTCTCTCTCTCTCACAGACACACACACACAGACACACAGACACAGACACACACACACACACACACACACACACACACACACACACACACTCTCTTATTCAAGGTTATATGGCCTCTGCAGACCCAGGGCCATGGGCTCTCTAGAATCTAGGAGGAGAACACTCTCACTCATCTCAGATCAGAATATCAACAACATTGTTCTCTGCAGCTCCCTCGTCTGCTGGCATCAACACGTGTACGATGTGTGTGTGTGTGTGTGTGTGTGTGTGTGTGTGTGTGTGTGTGTGTGTGTGTCTGTGTGTGTGTGTGTGAGTGTGTGTGTGTGTGTGTGTGTGTGTACGATGTGAGCTGAGCAGTTTGGTCGTTTCCAGCACATGTACGATGTGAGCTGAGCAGTTTGGTCGTTTCCAGTCAGAGTTGAGTGGTGATGGTGTTTTACAGAGTGTCTCCATTGGAGAGCATTTCCAGTCATGTGCAATTCGTTATGAAGCAAAACTAACAGGTTTGTACAAGTTCAGCAGATGAATCTTCTAGAAGAGTTAACCGTGTAGGGACCATGCTTGACTGCTAGCAGTCCACATCATCAATATACACACGCTCTCCTCCCTCTCCCTGCCCCTCCCATTCACCCCCCCCCCCCACCCCCCACTCCTCCACTCCACCCCATGACTCAGGGCTGTGGTGGTTGCTAGGCGGTTGCTACGTGGGAGTCTGCCGCTGGTCAACCGGACGATTCAAGAAGGTTTGAGCTAGTCACTTCCTGTCTGAGACATACACACTTCCTGCTGTTGAGTAGCCAGGCTCTGACAAAGCCCTGACGCAGGAACTGCTGCCACCAATACTATCAACAGACACACATTCATCAACACACACACACACACACACACACACACACACATACACACACACACACACACACACACACACACACACACAAACTCACAGAAACTACTGTCACCAATACTGCCAACATACACTCACCAACACACCCTCATCAACACACACTCTCTTCATGCAATACTACAAACACACATTCCATAGTGCATGTAAATGTGTGTGTTTGATACCTTTCCTCATTCCATTCCTTGCATTAAAAAGCGCTTTGAGTTGCTTACTTACATTAAAATTGGCTACGGAGGCCTCCAACAAAACACATCTTCGCAACAAGAAGGCATACGACAAGAGAGTCAGGTTTCAGAATATAGAGCCTGGCGACAGAGTGCTTATCAAAAATCTAGGCCTCAAAGGGAAACACAAGCTGGAGAATCGATGGTGTGAGACGCCATATATCGTCACAGAGAAGATGCCAAACCTGCCTGTCTACAAGGTGAAACCTGAGAGTGGGAACGGAAGGGTCAAAACCCTACATCGAGATTATCTCCTGCCCATAGGAGAGCTGGTGCGGATGCCAGTAGCAGTCAATGATGACCCCGTGCCCTCAAGGCCTAGAACTCGAACAGAGACTCAGAACAAGAAAAAGAGAGTGACTACGGACAAGGAAAAGAGAGTGACAACCGACCACAAAGTACAACACGAATGTGAATCCTCTGACTCTTCCGATCTGGAGTGCAGCTGGCCAAACGGGCCATCCTATCGAACATACCTAGAGACGGTCCTGGAGAGAAGAGAAAGGTCCACTCTTAGTCCAAGACAGAGTGAAGCACATATGGAAGCAAGTGACAATCATGCAGATTCAGCAAGCAACAGTCAGTCAGAGTCAGAAAGTGACAGTCGTTCAGAGCCAGATCACTGCACCCAAGAAGACCGGAACCCAGAGACTGCACCAGAAACTGACTCAGAAGCGGAACCAGTTTCCAGTGAGGAAGATGATAGAAGAATGTCCACTAGATCACAGGCAAAACGTTCCCCTAAACAAGCTAGGCCAAAAAGATTAGTAAATCCAATAATGAGACTTACCTATGATGAGCCTGGTAGAGCAAGGGACAAACCTCTTACCATTTTCCACCGAGGTGTGGTTATTAAGATTAGAAAGACCTAGAGTAGGCAAAGTCAGCTCACGCTACACCCTTTTATGTTTTTGAATTAAAGTTTGTTTATTGAGTCTGCTGAGGACATCAGACATTTAGAAGGGGGAGAGTGTAGCCCAGCTACTAAAGTGAGCTATGAGCATTTCAATAAATAAGTCCATTTAATAAATAAGCCTCATTTCATGGTTATGTACACGGTTATTAACATTTTTATAAGTTTATAATGTGTACTTGTTTACAAGCTCTAATGTGAGTTTGCTCATTGGTTATATGTCATTCATTCATTTCTTTATTTCATTGGTCCATCGGGAAGAGCTAGCCAACTGTAATGTATGCTGAGAGAGAGGGGGCGGGACTTTGTACTAATAGTGTTAGGTTGCACTAAGTAACATGTCAGAATGTTTGAGGACATCGTCGAGTGAAATAAGACTTGTATATGCTGTGTGCAGGGGCGGACTGGGAACAAAAAACAGCCCTGGCATTTGCGACGCAACAGCCCTATTTCCAAACGCAACACGCAACACGGATTGTTAACATAAAAAGTCAGAGGACAGATGCCAAACTACCGACATGTTTGCTGTAATTATATGTATTATCAGTAGGCAGTCATCAGTCAATATCTCTTTCAATAGCCTTTTCACACCGAATGTACTTTTTTGTGCTATTTTCGGCCCAATACATGCGAATTTCGGTGCATTCCTACTTCCAACCACACTTGCTCCCTGCATCCAGTTGTTGCACATTAACTGCATCGCTCTCATCAAATTCCCCCATTCTGAAAATGAAAGCAGTGTAACGTTAACTGCTGTTATAAACGGAATGATGACATGAGGTGCGTGTCCACTGGCGATACAGAGCTGACTACGATAGTTATGGAGGTATACTCCTGTTCTATGAGTGGAGCTCCGCCCCATAGGGGAGCTCTGCTCCTATTGGTTTACCCCGCTACCTAAAGCTCTGCTCCTATTGGTTTACCCCGCTACCTAAAGCTCTGCTCCTATTGGTTTAGGGCCCTGGGCATCCGTGATGCAGAACTTGATTGATTTTGATTGATTGAAAACTTTATTAGAAGATTTGCAGAAGTAGGTACATGAAAGTACATATTACATACAAGGTCAACTAAAAGGATAAAAACCCAAGAAAGCCACTGGCTTATTTCAATTGGGGTCCTTGATTGCTGCGTGGATGGCCCGGCCGATATAAAATGTTTTGGGCCGCGGTCTGCTGAAATAAGTTATTTTCAATGAAAATCACCAGAGACAAAATTACAAATATATATATATTTTTTATATAATACATTCTGAGCGGCCCAGAGTCTCGCGGCCCTCCTGGCATTTGCCAGGCTTGCCCGGTGGCCAGTCCGCCACTGTGTGGAGGTCATGTAGAGGAGGTAATTGAAGCTGCTCCCGCGTTTTCGGACAACAACAGACATTATCTGAAACGTCATTTCGCCTAGTCTAAACTCTAATTTAAGATATCTGTAATAACATTTCGACTAGGCAGAACGAAAGTTAAAGATATCACCAATTTGAGATATCAATCATTAAAATGATTTTCAAGATATCTATAACTTTATAATAGATATCTACAATTAAATTACGACTATTCCTAATTCCAGTTTGAGATATCTACAACTTCATTCAAGATATCGTCAACTTCATTTAAGATGTCTTAAAGGACAATGTAGATATCTTGAATTAATGGGAATTAAAGATATCTTGAACTGGAATTATGACTAGTCAGAATGAAACCGTAGATATCTGAAACTGTAATTACAACTAGTCATAATTCAGTTGCAGATATCGGCAATATGAATAGCTGATATCTACAACTGAATTGTAGATATCTGTAATGACAAACCCCATACACTTGAATGGCAAAATACATTTGAATCTTACTAGTCAAAATATAATTACAGATATCTCAAACGTGAGTTTCGATTAGTTACGTCCACATGTGTCCTTGTTGTGTTTCCTTCCCTTCTGTGTTCTCCTCTGTCATTCTCCATCCAGGTGTTGTCAATTGGCCAATCATTCCCTCATTCATCATCCCACTCCTGTCCAATCAGAAGGCTGCCCATTCTCCAATCAGAGGGCTGCCCGTCTGTTTAAATGCTCCTCCTTGTCTCCCATTGTTAGTTGACTGTTTGGTTGTGTTTTGTTTGTTAGTTTGTCAACTCTTAGTTTCTTAGGTTGTTTGTGTTCTTTCGTACGTACCTTTTTCATTTAGTTGTTTGTTTAGAGTAAGATTATGTTTGGTTGTTTGTTTGTTTGATTTAGTATTGACTACAGTTTAGTTTCCATTTGTGTATTGTCACACACTAGCCATAGGAAACAGGCGTAGGTGAGATACCCTTGGGTATACATTCCATCACGTAGGCTCATCTATGTTAAATACAGTAGGCAAAGGAGCGGCTGTCATTATGTAGAATTGTCATCACTGGTAGGGTCTCACTATTATTTTGTTTCTTTGGGTTGACACCGCTCAGTCTACCTGTTGTCCTATGGCTTGTGTTTTTGTACACCACCATTACTTTATTAAATCATTGCACTTTAGTTCGTTCGTGTTGTGCCTTTCTTTAGTTATTTTCCCTCCCACATCTACAAGTGGCAACTTACATTACACCCTTTATGTTACGGCTCCCCCTACACCCCCTAGACGTAGAGCCAAGACCTGGGGTTCGTAACACAAAATATAATTAAAGATATCTTGAATTTGAGTTTTGACTAGGCAAAATTATGTTGCAGATATCAGTAATGAATAGCCATTGTAGCTAATAATGTTAAAACGGCTTGCCATAGACACCAGCATCTTTACAAGTCTCTCCACCAGCTGGTGACACAAGACAGGGAAAAGATCACAACCATCCTCCAATGGAGTGACTAGTTAATTAAGCAAACACTTCAAAGAATGACAATCTATTCCATGACCAGCTTATATTGAAAAATACCTGCATTAGAGTTGAGGTCTATAGTCAAGTGATATCTCTCTCGTCTGAGTTTTGCCATTGCTGTATGAGTGAATCTTTTACCGCAATCTCTGTTCGATACTATTTTCTAAACTTACTACGTGACGAAGTTGTGAGCCATGTGGCATGTTATGTCCAATATGGAGGTGTGTTAAGTTTTCCTATACTTGTGCAGCTAACGTTGCATTCGGAGGAAACACGATGAAGATCACCTTTAGCCAAGCCTGGCATATTTATTGGCGGGCTGTACACACATCAGTCTCACGGTGACAGTCTTGAACTAACATAGTTCCCCACAGGTGATCAACACACACATCAACGTGATGACGCAGGCATGCGTCCTATACCCTGCGCCTTAGCGCCTCTTGTGGCACAATCTTAACATTACACATTACACATTATATATCAACTGAGGACATATATCACACAACTCTTAACACCCCCACTTGTACTCAGGTTGTTGCAATCTGAACGAAAAGAACAAAAAATACAGAATGAAAGTGGACCCCTGTCTTACACATTTCAAACTCCAAAAATAATAGCTGCAAACTTCTTCAGTTTCAACTTAGTTACAGGTTTTGTCATTATATCAGCAACCATGTCATCTGTAGGACAATACATCAAAATAACTCTCCCCTCACTCACAGTAGATCTGATAAAGTGGTACTTTATGTCCACATGCTTACTCCTCTGTCTGTTTACAGGGTTTTTGGCAAGAGCAATAGTTCCCTGATTGTCCTCATACACTATTGTTTGTGTGTACATGTAGTTATCTATACCTCCTAGTAACTGCTCTAGGTATAGACACTCCTGTATGGTTGAAGCCAGTGCCATATATTCCGCCTCACAGGTGGAAAGTGCAACCGTAGGTTGTTTTCTAGTTTTCCATGAAACTAGAGAGCTGTTCTTACTAAGCCTCACACAGTACCCTGTGGTACTGCGCCTGTCTCTGACATCAGACGCCCAGTCAGCATCACTGTAGGCCTGTATACCTAGCTTCTCACTGTCGTTTTTGAAACTTAACCCTTTCTTAGAAGTGCCCTTGAGATACCTCAATGTGTGTTTCACAGTGACCCACTGCTCCTCTGTAGGCTCAGCAAAGTACTGTGATAGCCTGCTTACCACAAAACTTAAATCTGGTCTGGTACAAGTAGTTAGGTATATAAGGCTTCCTACAGCCTCCCTGTACATCCTGACATCATTCATCTTTACTGCATCCTCAGTATATTCCAGTTTCTGATCACAAGGCGTTTCTCTAATTCTACAATTTTGCATATTAAAACGCTGTAATATCTTGTTAGTGTACCTTTCCTGTGACATCTTTACACATCCATCGGATTGGCTGAAATCGATACCCAGAAAATGTTTGAGACTGCCGAGATCTTTCATCTTAAACTTTCCTGCGAGCATCTCTTTCACCTCTCTCAAAAACCTTCTTATTGCTGGCTGCAATGATCAAGTCATCGACCCATATGATTATGATCACCTTCTCGTCTTTTGACTCTTTGGCATAAACACAGTGGTCGGCTGGGTTTTGTGTGAACCCGTTTTCAGTTAAACAATCATGCAAGAGACTCTATTCCAATTTCGCCCCGATTGTTTAAGACCATAAAGTGATTTTTCTAGCTTATACACTAGATCATCCTCCTTCTCTTCATAACCCTCTGGTGGATTGATGTATATGTCATAATCTATGGGAGCGTGCAAATACGCTGTTTTCACGTCCATCTGGTGTAGGAGTAGGTTCTCCTGTGCTGCTTTTTGTAACACCACCCTTACACTCGTCAGGTTTGCTGTGGGTGAAAACGTCTCCCCATAGTCTATCCCCATTACCTGGCTGTAACCCTTGGCCACAAACCGTGCTTTGTACTTGTCTCTTCCATTTATATCACTCTTGATAGAGTAAACCCATCTACCCCCCACTGTTTTCTTGCCTATTGGCAGGGTTGTCAGGGTAAATGTCTTGTTCTCTTCTAACGACTGGACCTCCTCATCCATGGCTTTTACCCACTCTTTTGAGTTATCTGACCTCATAGCCTCTCCAAAAGTCTGTGGAACACCACATACCGCCCTGTAGCAGTAGTCTACTGTGGTATGAACCCCATCACTATCACTGTCTTCATCTACAAAATCCTCTAAGTGACTCGGTTTCTTCCTTTCTCTGGTTGGATACCTCCTACTCTCAGGTTCATCACCTGTCACACTCTGTTGTGTTTGGTTATGGTCATTAGGCCTCACCACTGCACCTGGATTACCACTATGTGTACTTCTACTCTGTTCACTTGGCTCTTCAGCATTTTCTGTTCTCCTATTGGCCTCCTGTGTGGTCTCGCTAGTCCTTGGTTGTCCCATACTGTTATAGTCATCATTTGAGTTTGTCTCACATGTCTGTGTCTGTTTTTCTACAGCTGCCCTGCTCACAAACTTCACTAGCCTGTGTTTCTGTACTTTGTTTGTATCTGAATGATATACCAAATATGCCGGGCTGTTCTTGTCATATCCCACAAAACACCCCTGGTCACACCTGGTATCTAGTTTTCCCTTGTCCTGTTTGTACGTGTAGCATACAGACCCAAACTTCTGCATTTTAGATACATTTGCTTTCTTGCCTGTCAGCAGCTGGTAAGGAGTTTGCCCTGTACGTCTGTTAAAGCATCTGTTACGTACCATCGCTGCTGTTTGTACTGCGTAGTGCCATAGTTGTTTTGGTAGCTTGCTTTCAACTATCATGCACCTACCCATCTCAAAAAGAGTACGCCAACCCCTCTCTGCAGTCCCGTTCTGGTGTGGGGAATACGGAGCTGACGTTTCATGTCTAATTTTGTTTTTCCTTAACAGTGTTTGAAAATCATTGCATGTATACTCAGTTCCATTATCGGATCTGATGGATTTTACTTTCCCGTACGGGGATACATCTGCTAGGAACTTTTCCGTAGCTTGTACTGTGTCGCTTTTCTTTTTCAGAAAATATACAAACACTGCGCTCGAGTAATCGTCTGTGAACGACTGCACATATTTGTAGCCATCTATTGAGTCTGTGGCTATAGGACCTGCAAGGTCTGTGTGTACCATCTGTAAGGGAGCCTCTGCTCTAGTATCAGGGTCTCTATTTCTGGTTTGTGCAAACTTCCCCTGAATACACACCTCACACTCTTGCTCGGGTCTACCTGTTTTGCCCTTGATCTGCATACCCTCAACCACATTCTGCAACTTTAGAACATCGTCATAATTACAGTGGCCTAATATCTCATGCCATGTCTGTATGTCGTGACATGCATTACACTTATCATTAGATTCACCTTCAGTATGCAAATAATACAACTTGCCATATACATGAATGTCAAATCTGTTACCATCTCTGGTTATCAGTGCATCTTTCTCTTCTTTGAAAACGACCGTGGCCCCGCCGTTAGTCGCCGCCTTCACCGAGAAGATGTTCTGGGGGTATGACGGTATGAACAAAGCGTCTCTCAGCGTCGCCTTGTGCCGTCGTCCACTGCTGTCGATCAGAGAAACCTCAGCATCTCCCCTTCTCTGAGCGACCCCGCTGCACCGGGTGCCGTCTGCCAACTCGACACTGTGCTTTTCTGGTCTGAAAGTGCTGTCAAAGTCTTTAAACTTGGTCACGTCGGTGATGATATGAGATGTGGCCCCCGTGTCCACCATCAATCCTTTCTCCTGGACGCCGCTCGCCGACTGCTGCTGGGTACCGGTCTCTCCGTCTCTCATCTTGAACGCGTAGTCAGCGTCGCCATCTGCTGAGACTTTACACGCGCCATCCTTTCTTTCCTTACGCCTACACGTGGAGTCTTTGTGTGTGTCACTTCTGCAACGACTACACCATGTCTTCTGTCGACATTCTTTCGCTCGGTGGCCTTTGGTGCCACACTTGAAGCAGACCACCTCTGTATCTTCTTTGTACCGGTCGCGTGCGTTTGTCTTGGCGGGTCGCCGTCCGGTTCTCCCTTGGGTCTTCATCACACTGTCGCTCGACTCAGCTGCGTTTATCTTTTCTGTTTCTTCAAAACTTCTTAGCTTAGTCTTGAATTCTGCGAATGTGATGTTACCATCTGTATGTGCCACGTGTATTGCGAATGGCTTAAAACTCCCAGGCAGTCCTTTTAAGACCATAGCCACTAGTAGGCCGTCTCCCAACGTCTCACCTGCATTCCGCAGTGCTGTGATGGCTGTTTCTGCTCTGATGATGTAGTCCATGATGCTTTCGTTGTCCGCTTTCTGAAGCGATGTAAGCATGGTGTACAGGTTAATTATCCGGGGTTTTCCCTTCCCGGCATAATACTCTCTCAATATTTTCAGAGCCTTTCTTCCGTTGTTGGCCGCATCCCTCATAATTAATGATTGGCTTTTGTCATCCAACAGTAGAATCATCTCTGCGTATGCGTCGGCATTTTTCTTTTCGTCTGCCGCCATTTCGGCTTCAGTCCTCGGTTCCCCCAGGACCGTGTTCTTTAGCCCCAATAAATGAAATTGTCCCAGCATTTTGGTCTCCCAAAGTTCATATTTTGTCTCATCTCCGTCGAATGCCAGTCGAGAGAACCTGCTTGTTCCTCGTTGATCCATGTTAGCTTTTTCTTGCTATCCCGTCAGCACGCGGTTCGCTGCGACTTTCTGACGATGATGAATCTTCAAACTTCTCCCCGAATGACTCCTGGGCCCATAACCTGTTAAGTTTTCCTATACTTGTGCAGCTAACGTTGCATTCGGAGGAAACACGATGAAGATCACCTTTAGCCAAGCCTGGCATATTTATTGGCGGGCTGTACACACATCAGTCTCACGGTGACAGTCTTGAACTAACATAGTTCCCCACAGGTGATCAACACACACATCAACGTGATGACGCAGGCATGCGTCCTATACCCTGCGCCTTAGCGCCTCTTGTGGCACAATCTTAACATTACACATTACACATTATATATCAACTGAGGACATATATCACACAACTCTTAACAAGGTGTATCCAAGAAATTAGGAATGAGTGAAGTTAGAAAATGTGTGTTAAAAGTTGTCAGTTTTATGGCATTAACCGTATATCATAATTCATTTTTCCAAAAATGCCGGTAGAGAGAGCACGCTGGCGTTGCTTGTTCGCTGCTTTTCCGCCTGAAATCTAGGTGTAATTGCAGTATGCAGAGTAGATTGTCCTACAAAGACACTTAGACCTAGATTAGTAATCTAAAAATGAAATCGACTGCTATACTTTATTTTATTTATCTTTTGTTTCTTTTTATTCTACTACTCAATCTTTTCAGTTTGTAAAGCGTCTTTGAGTGTCTAGAAAAGCGCTGTATACGTCCAATGTATTATTATTATTATTATTATTATTATTATTATTATTATTATTATTATTATTATACTAACCATATTAAGCCTTTTATCTGTTTTTTTAATGTGTGGCAGACAGACAAATTAATTCCCTTTTATGTTAAGTATTTGCCCCTTCCTTTGTGGCAAAGTTGCAGTGAGTTGGTGCTACATTTGTATTGAGCATAGACCTCCATATTAGAATTCTGCCACTCTGCACCTCCATACATGATGTCATGTGATATTGACAGTTACAATGTTTGGTGGTTTCCAAGGTAAATGTTTTGAAATGAAAAACAGAGATAGAATGATGACACTAGATTGAAAGTAAACAAAACTAGTAGCTGTGATGTCATCAAGTAGAATTGACCAAATAGAATGTTTGGTCATGGTGTCCAAGGTAATGCATGTTCTCAAATTGACAAGTGGAGCACAAAGAATCATTTCTAATCGAACAGAGATTGCGGTAACAGATTCACTCATACAGCAATGGCAAAACTCAGACGAGAGAGATATCACTTGACTATAGACCTCAACTCTAATGCAGGTATTGTTCAATATAAGCTGGTCATGGAATAGATTGTCATTCTTTGAAGTGTTTGCTTAATTAACTAGTGGGGTCGGCAACCCGCGGCTCCGGAGCGGCTCTTTTGCCCATCTTCAGTGGCTCCCTGTGGCTTTGACCACAAATGGAAATTAACAACGATTATTTATTTTTTAAGTTGCCGCGTCTCTCTCCTTGAACTACAACTCCTGCTTACGCTGTAATGTTGTACGAGGGCCAATAGGATTCGGATATGTTGGCACATGACTAGTATTATACATTCTGTCACCATATTGTTTGCACGTGTCGTCGCGGCATAAGGGTAACGCCCACCTGGCGGGCAAAACAAATCTTTCTTCCGCTGCCTGCCAGCTATTTTATCAGGTTTTTACCAAGTAATTAGTTGTTTGACAAAATGCTGGATAGTTGCTGTGCAATCGGGTGCACTAACCGACGAGGAGACAACCCTGTTCTACAGAATTCCGTCAGAAAAAGAACCCAGAGAGGAGAAGATTGTGGATTTGTGCTATTAGAGCAATTGTACCGCACATTTCAAATCTTTTATCTAGTATTTTTTGTATATATAGTTATTTTTTAATCTTGTGTCTGTACATATATTGGATTGACTGTACATATAATCCATGTCTGTACATATATTGGATTGACAATAAAGCTGACTTTGACTTTGACTAGCCTAGTTATTCTATTTTTAGTCATTATCTTTGCATAATCGTTCTGACATGGTTTGTTGTTGTGGACGCTACCAGCTTGGAGTTGGTTGTGTAGGTCCTTTAGCTACCTAGCTAGCTAACATTAGCATTATTGACCCATCCAGATCGAAAAAACAGATAACTGTCTGTACTTTTGGACGCTTTCATCCTGGCGGCAGTGTGAGGGGAATGATCTCCACAAGATATATGTAAACATCACCGAACTGCAGCGACTTCGCTGTTTTTAGTGATTGAAATACTGCGGCGGGTGCTGTATATGGATCACAAGTGTCCAAAATGTGTAGTTTGTTCACATATCTTTGTTTTTCTTCTTTTGAGAGGTGATCTAAATAATCGTTGCTTGAAACAGGTGGTTAATGACAGGTCAGTGCTGCAGTTCTACGGAGTTTCCACTATGTTTTGGCCGCCAGGGCTCTGCGCCAGTCACGTGACTGCAAACTATGAATAGGTGATACAATCATCCAACCTATGTATATTATAGGATAGTCTGCGCTATTTAGTTTTGTTACGTTTCTGTGCGTACCATGAAACCGAATCCTGCCTGCGCCACTGGCCTTCATTATAAGGCTTATATAAGGCTTTACATTTTTTTGCGGCTCCAGACCGATTCGTTTTTTTGTTTTTTGGTCCAATATGGCTCTTTCAACATTCAAGGTTGCCGACCCCCATTTATTGGTTGTGATCTTTTTCCTGTCTTGTGTTTCCAGCTGGTGTCCCTGGACAGCAGAGACTTGTAAAGATGCTGGTGACTAACCTGAGGACGAGTCCTCTAACTATAGTCAACCTCATGGCCCTAGCTCCGAGTATTCATCCTCTTCACCGCTGTCTCACTGGAGACCTGGACCAGTTTGACTGGATACGTGACAGTGGATGGCCCAACAGTGGATGGCTCGGAGTGCATCGGCTTGACAGAGGAACAGCATCAACCAACTCCCAATTTTCCTATGTGGAGAATGTGGTGCCACCCCTTCAGCAGGTTCCACCACCTGGGAGGCTGTCATCGGTGGCTGCAGCTGAGGCACAGGGGAGGTCCCAACCTCCTGCTTCCACTCTGATGACTCCAGTCCACCCTGAGACGATGGACCAGGCAGCCCTGAAGGCAGACCGCAGGAACGAGTGCACCCCTCAGGAGTTCAGGGGGGAGCGGTTTGTGAGGGTCATCTCCCCAGTATGGACCCCTTCAGGACGGGAGGTACAAGGCAGATGGAGAGTGTCCGACTACAGTCCAGAGGGCCAGCAGATGCTCTCTGTGTTGTGTAAGATCACCATGGACAGGGAGGCCCAGGGTGGTGAGGAGACAGGGGGGTCAGGGAGGCCCCAGGGCCAGGGGAAAAGGAAGGCCTGTGAGGAGAGCAGCAGCTCAGAGCACGGCTCTCCTTCATCCAAGAGACTGATGAGACTATGAGGGAGTCATAGTATTAGAATTGTAAATAGTATTGATGTCAATTATATTAAAATAGTATAGATGATAAGATGAGTATGCTTTGAACAATAAATTACTATCAATAAAAACTATAAAACTTTGTCAACTTGTCATCATTATAATAGAATAACTTTATTTAAGAGAACTTCGGTTATCGTTGCCAACAATGAAGTGACAGACAGTAAAATAGACATTCTTTTAACAATTATTTTTCAAATATATATAACAAAAAGTTATTTAAAAAAAACTACAAGTTACACAATAGAACAACAGTAAAAGTGGATGTGATACTCCACATGTCCAGCTAAAGCTTCAAGACCAACACACATTTAGTACAGAATAACATAACAGCTCTTCATCTACTAAAGCTGCTTGTGTCCCAAGATGTCCTAGTCTAACTGATGCTGGCACACAGTTGTTAAGGGCTCTCCTAGCTTTGAAAGGAAGGGACCTCAGTCTTGGTCCTGATGGCAAGGTTTCAAACAGGTGGTTCAAAGGATGTGAGGGAAGGACCATTATAGGTTATGCTTTCTTATTGTCCTTATTGACTGTATGACTATAATCATACTACCAGTTTTGATTGATTCAGGGCTCTGTGGTTGAGTAGCTCTACTTAAACACTGCAAGAATGCATCCTTCCTTTATTCCTCCCTTAAGTATCTCTCACGTTATTGATTTGGTCGATTACACCAGGGTTTCTACCAGGGTTTATGATTTGGTCGCCTAAATAAGACGCACATTTTTGATTTCGAGCGGTTTGAAACCAACCAATAAGAACAAAACGCTGCAATGTGGCAACAGGTGCAAAACAAGGCTGCTGTCTTATCGAGGCTATGAAACCAGAGCGGTTATAGGCTGATCTTCTCACATGAGACCACGATGTGAAAACAAAACTACATGGTGTCCCGATGCCCAGTTTGGGAACAGCCTGGCTTCTTTCCAGCCCCCAAGCTCGTTTGCAAAAAAAAGTCCTGAATAAAAAAAACGATAAAGCCTAAATGATGCTACTGTATGTGTTGTGGCTGAAGTCATATTCACACTCATCTGACTACGACACGCACAACAAGAAGTGTTTAGCAATTGACATAATGAGGTGTTATTACATATTGAAAGTGACTTTTTATTACATTTTGGGATTTTATTACATAATGTGCAGCAGTGGCGGGCGGTGCATTTCACACCTAGGCCTTCAGTGATGTCCGACACAGTCGTACCTGAATTATTCTACCTCTTAATACCATCATTATGACGCCATGGCTCTAGAAACTAGACAGAAACAGAGTATAACCGGGCGTTGCATCACCTTAACATAATCAGACAAGTACAACAGAGTTATATTAATATTTCCGAAGCATTTTTAATCAATAAATCCGCATTTACAATGAAGAGTGTTAAACTAACATCTTTAAGATCGCTTCGCTTGGATACTGTCAAAACTTTTAAATAAAAGGCACTTTTATCGTCAAGAAACGTGACAAAACAATTCAACAAGTCTCCTTGAGTACTTTTACTGCACAGCTGATTCACGTGCGCCACCCACGTAATCTCCACATCTCTTGCAACCTGCAACAGACGGGTTTAATTACCGATATATTAATTCGTTAATATTGAAACGAAAATAAAATGAAATAACGAAATAAAATGACAAAAATATATACAAATAAAATAAAAAATAAAATGCTTGTACTCACCAAAACAACTTCATTTGAAAACAAAATCCATCCTCCTTTCTTTCCTCAGGAATACTTCAATTACTCTGGTGTAGAGTTTATCTGTACGCTTCAGCTCCATCAATAAGTGCTTTTCAATTGACATGGAAGCTAATGCTGAAAGCCGAGTCTGTCCAGTAGCATTTCTGGCATACGTTTTAATTCGCTTTAAGGCCGAGAATGACCGCTCGACCGAAGCAGTGGACACAGGGATGGTCACTGCCACACATGCCAAACTGTAAATAGATAGACAACTCAAGTTTGCAAAACCAGTGTGGCTCCAAACACCCGATCTATCTGTTGCAAATAGCAGGCATTGCCAGCAGTACAATTTGCAGTGCCTTTCGGAGCCTGTGAGCCAGGGGTACCGCTCGTAGTTAGCGATCTGAAAGTGCCGGACAAACCCTTTTCCCCGCTGAGATAGGCTCGCTAGCGTCGGGGTTGGCCGTTCTCTGATAATGTCTATCTTTTCCTGGAAAGTTCTTCTAGAAAATGGCGTTGTTTTAAGATCTGCCACCACATCTGCCTCTTCTCCCCCTTCAGCCATTGTAGCTGATTGTAGACGGTATAAAGATACGCAAATTACCTTGCTACGCATCTCAATAGTGCGTATCCAATCAAAAGACGTGCTGGGTGCTGACATCAGATTGAGCCTTACAGCAGGCGCCGTTGTTGATTTTGCTCGCCTACTCTAAATCTACGTAGGTTTCCATTAGGTACGCCACAGGTGTTCTCGTCCAACGTTAAGTTACAGGTCGCATTCGCGGCACCGTCTGTTGTGCAGGCGGGCAGATTTGGGAGCCCCCTAGCAACACATTTTGATTGGATAAAAGCTCTAACATAAAGGCCAGCCCTCCAAATCTCAATTGGAGACTGGAAGCAGCGCAACCAAGAGGAAAGCTATGAAATGAAGAGAATAGACTATGGGGAATCAAAAATATATTAAAATAAAATGTATATTCTGATGATGTTTAGGCCAGCAGAGAAGGCCTTGCTGGCCCTGACGGCACACCACTGATGTGCAGTTATTACATAACTACAAGGTGGATAGGTGTTCCAATCGAGAATTAGGCCTTTAGATCTATGAGAGACTATAGTTGACTACACCCTGCCAATGATTCCAAATTGATTGGAAACCTATGGTATGGCCAACATGAAGCTGCCTTCATAGTTTGTAAAGCAGTGTAATAACCCACTTTGAGAAAATTAAAAAACAATGCAACAAACTATGCAATCAGGTAATTACCATGACCAAATCTGCTAAGAAAGAATACCTCGATAACAAAATCGAAGAAAACTTAAACAAACCACGTGACCTTTGGAAGCTACTTAATAGCCAACTAGGTTGCAGTCAAAAACTCAAAACCAGGTCTACAAACATCAGCATAAAATCTGGAGATTCTCTCCTTACAGACAAGCTGGATGTGGCTAAGTGCTTAAACACTTTCTTTACAACCATAGCCACTAAATTAGTTAACAATCTACCACCCCACTCAGGGCGTTATGGTGTAGAGCACATCCGTGCGTTCTACAATAAACTGGGTGTACGCAAAGATGATTTTAAACTCTCCATGGTGTCAAACGATGAGGTGTTTAAAAAGCTGGGCGCTCTACACTCAGAAAAGGCCACGGGCCATGACAATATTCCAGCCAGATTTCTAAAAGACTCAGCTGCCTCCATTACCCCAATCATCACCCACATAATAAACCTCTCCATCAAACAGGGACACGTCCCCCTTGACTTTAAAATAGCAAGGGTAACCCCACTGTATAAAAAAGGAAGCAAATTAGACCCAGGCAACTACCGACCTGTTTCTATTCTTAATTCCATCTCGAAACTTATGGAAAAAATAGTTTATGAACAGGTTGATAGGTACCTTACCGAAAAAAATCTGATGTATGAATTTCAATCAGGATTCAGAACATCCCATTCCACTGACACATGCCTCCTCTATTTGAACGACCACATCAACCATGAGGTGGACTCGGGCAAGTACTGCGGCATGGTCATGCTGGACCTCCAGAAGGCCTTCGACACAGTAGATCACCACATACTGTTAGATAAACTGAAAGCAATTGGGTTCGATAGAACATCGGTGGGCTGGATGCAATCCTACTTAGAGGGGAGGGAACAGGTGGTTAGTGTGAACGGAACACTGTCCCCCCCCCTCCCAGTGACCTGCGGCGTTCCACAAGGAAGCATATTGGGACCTTTACTGTTCCTAATATATGTGAATGACATGTCATCAGCATGTGATTGCAATTTGTTCCTGTTCGCGGATGACTCGGCTCTGCTGGTCTCTGACAGGGACATATTGCAGGTGGAAAAAGCGCTAAGCACTGAACTGAGTAGAATCTGCATCTGGCTAGCTGACAATAAACTATCAATACACCTAGGTAAAACTGAAACCATCCTATACGGATCCCCATCTAAACTCAGAAAGGCTGAAAATTTTAAAATAAAAGTGGGTAACATTAATATCACAAGAAAAGAGGATATTACATACCTGGGCTCCATCTTAGAGGCAAATCTTTCCGGAGATAAAATGGCAGCAAAAGTAATCAAAAAAGTGAACCATAGAACTAGATTCTTGTACAGGATATCCTCACTTGTCAGTAAAAACACACTGAGGACCCTATCAGGAGCTCTCATTCAATGTCACTTCGACTATGCCGTAACATCATGGTACTATAGAACCACAAAGGCCCATAAAACAAGACTCCAGACAGCCCAAAATAAACTGGTTAGGCTTCTGCTAGGCCTCAACCCTAGGACACATCTAACCGCTGCTCATTTTTTGAGCCTTGATTGGCTACGAGTAGTTGACAGAGTGCAGCAGCTTGCACTGGGCCTGGTCTTCAAGATACGCTACACCACAAAGACACCCAAGTACCTGTCAACATACTTCCAAAAAGTGAACAACGTCCACACATACAACACCAGAGGAAGCTCCACGAACCACGTTCAACCGCGTTGCACCACAAACAAGGGGTTAAACTCGTTTGCAAACTATGCAGTAAAAATGTGGAACGCCCTTCCTATAATCTTAAAGGAGTGCAAAACACTGCCCACCTTCAAAACCACTCTCAAAAAACATTTACAGGAGGCTGCAATCCGTAACTGGACCCTCTAAATCAAAAATCTGATTAAAAGACCCGAACTACCCACTGTACATACTTTGTGTTTTGTCCCCCGCCCCCACCTGTGGTGTATGTCCCCACCTGTCCTACCCGCTGTACATACCTGATGTTTTGTTGTATTGTATATCTAGTATTGTTCTTCCCATGATGGATGTATTTTTATCTTGTAGATAGTAATAGTTATTTGTCTGTATTATCGTGTAGATAGTACTAGTTGTTTTTTTTTCCCTGTCTGTCTTACATGTAACGATGAATTGAAAATCAAGGACCCCAATTGAAATAAGCCAGTGGCTTTCTTGGGTTTTTATCCTTTTAGTTGACCTTGTATGTAATATGTACTTTCATGTACCTACTTCTGCAAATCTTCTAATAAAGTTTTCAATCAATCAATCAAACCATGACTTTGTTCCAGTTGTTAAAAGGGTGGCATAGTGCACTCTACTCAGGGGCGGACTGGGATCAAAAAACAGCCCTGGCATTTGCGACACAACAGCCCTATTTCCAAACGCAACATCAACACGGATTGTTAACATAAAAAGCTTGAGATAACCAGACTGACTAGAATCGAATGTAGACATTTGGAACACAAATGTAACACACACACGCACACGCAACTGACACACTACAATCGCTGATGAATTCAGAGTGCCGACAACAATCCACACAACGTTATTGAGAGCATAGTATAACCAGTAGTATGCTATAAGGCACATTCAGGACAAATAGGCCAGACCAAAACATGAGAAACAATGCCAACTGCTAAATTCTGAAATCAAACTCACAACAAGTAGGCTAATTCTTTAGATCTTATATTGAACTCCATTTCCCAAGCATAGCCCCTACCTAGTGGGGGCCCCTGGGCTTGAGTCATTGTTCGGGCCCCTACCTACACCAAGAAAGGTTAGAAGTCATAAGGAAACATGTTTATTGACTGGGCAACACAGTGTAAATACAGTACTAGCCTGACCTTGGTCATGTGAACCAGCTTCATAAAATAAACCAGAAACACTCATTCTGCAGTCTGCACGTTTTATTCTGATATTAACCAGCTTGTTAACATTCAATTTGTCACATTGTATACCCACAAACCATATTACTGTGTTGACGCAACTTCAGGGGAGTGTGTTCATTTTCTGCTGTGCACCGCTCCCCTCTTTCACTTTCCCATAGTCATGCTCCCTCCGGACTCTTCAGAAGCAACACTGAGTCATCTAATAAAGTAACACTATTTAGGAGCAGTAACTAGTCTGCAGACTTCAACCATACTCAACTATCATCACTTCTATTCAACACATGGACAACGCATTATTGGATAACGTTTACGTTAGCCCAATATTGCTAGCTTATAGCAAGGAGTCTGGCTAATTAGATGGTAGACTCGCCAGCCAATGAGGGGGCTCTTCACGAGTGCTTCGCCAACCAATCAGGTAGCGGTATTGCTCTACCATCCCCTACCATCCTAGGTTCTGTAAATTCGCGGCCCCGCACCCGCGCAGAACTGCGTGGACGGCCCGGCCCGATATAATACGTTTTGGGCCGCGGTCTGCTGCTTATTTTCAATGAAAATCACCAGAGACAAAATTACAAATAATATATATATATACAGTATAAACAAAAAAAAGATAATACATTCTGAGCGGCCCAGAGTCTCGCGGCCCTCCTGGCATTTGCCAGGCATGCCCGGTGGCCAGTCCGCCACTGGCTGTGTGTAACAATTCGGGAATCAACGAACAGTTATTCCTTTGGATGTTGGTGCACATTGAAGCTACCAGAAGTAAATACATATGTCTGGTGTTTGTTTATAAGCTACATCTACTCGTTGTAGTATGTTATATTTGACTGTAGAGCTAATCGCGGCAAGCGGTTAGCTTAGCATAATTACGTTAGCATGTTGCTAGCATTTGCTGAGTGATAAATTGTTTCTAGCTATATCAAAACTAAATAGCTATTGGATTTTGTAGCTCAGTGTATTCTGTTAATTCAGAATTGGAAGTCGAGAGACCAAGCAACAGGAAAGCTCTCCGGTGGACAAGGAGACCGTTTCCAATCGCCTGGAGTAACTCGAGACCGTCCAGTGAATCTTCGCGCCTGTGTCCTTCAATCATTCTCCTGCGCTCGTGGGAGAGCGCTGGACCCCATCCCCCCTCATCTCTGCCTCTTTTTACACCATCTTTCAAACCCCTCGTTTACCTACGAGTTCCCCACGAGGTTACGTGAGTACTGAACCACGCACAAGCTTTTGTTTTGGGCTCGTGTGGACGAGTGAAGTGGCCATAACAGTTTCAAGGCCCCCCGCTCACACTGGTTAATGGACTGAGTTACAGAGTGCGTGTGTGTGTGAGTGTGGGCCCACCTTTTTATTTTACTGAATGATATATTGTACAATTGTGAATCCTTTGAGTTGACTTTGAGTTTATTGGAAACATCACATTTATTTCCTTGAAAGGAATTGGAATAGGCTTTGAGCCTATATTTTGTTATGTGATATTGTGATATTGTCTGTTGACCTTGTATTGTGAATATTGTCTATTGACTTTATATAACATTATAATTGACTACCAACACTTTAAATTTAGCATTTAGTAAATAAATATATACCCTTTGGTATTTGCATTTAAAGCCACTGTGTTGTGTCATAAACGGGTAATAGGCAATTCATATGATATATTAAAACATAAATACATTAAAAGGATTAAAAAGGAAGTCCTTTTGCTTGCCGCGATTAGCTCTACAGTCAAATATAACATACTACAACGAGTAGATGTAGCTTATAAACAAACACCAGACATATGTATTTACCAGTGGAGGCTCCTCCATAGAGGTGGAGGAGGCCTGGCCTCCCCAATAATTTGAGAGAAGAGAGAGAGATTAAAAAAAGCAATAATTATATTTTTTATTTTTTATTTATTTAACAAAAAAAATATTTTAAATTGTTTTATATTAATATTATTTCTTAATATTATTTCCGTTTTGTTCATAAATATTTTCCATGGCTAAAACCCAATATTGCAATTGTAAAGCACCTACAGGCCAGAATCCCTATCCGTTTCTATTGAAGGAGGCCAGGCCTCCTGTCGAAAAGTCCAGGCCTCCTGTTGGAAAGTGGTTTCTCATAGAAGTCAATGTAATGCAATTTTTTTCATGGCAATATGTGATTGGCCCATCACTGAAAATGGGTGGGAACAGGAGGCCTCTCCTCCGTCGTAGTACCTTTTTTCCGCCACACGCGTGTATGAGTGCTGTTCTGCAGGATAAATATTAGAAATGAGTCCAGGACTGAATGATTGACATTTTGTCAGGCAAAATGGATGTGAGAGAGGTACATGCAACAGGTGCTTGTGGTGGTGGCATGGGTCCGAATCCAGTGGGAGAGGAGGATGGAGTTCAACCTAGATGCAATGTGTTTCTCAGCAGATGAAGCCAGCTGGAACCAGTACTGTCCTCACAACATTTAAACAAATAAATATTTATATTATATTGAATAAAACTACATTTGATAAAGAAACTGTTACGCATCTTTTTTATATGCTAAACGTGATTAAATTGATGATTACATGTTGAAGCTGTAGAAGAAGAAGAAAGAAAAATGTAGGCTACAAATTGTTTTTTAACCACATAATTATCAAATTCCTGCCTTTGACACATGTTCACTGGGCATTTATATTACATCCAAATGTCATTTCTCAACTTAATTATCAGGCAGGCTCATAGACTTACAGCAATGTCATTTCTTCAGGCAGGCACATAGGCTAAGCTCTGCACAATGAATTCCATCAATCAGAACTTTCTGATTGTAGCTTACACTCCAAATAGTATGCCTTTGGCCAGCACAAAGACAGATAAGAAGAACAGGGAACATTCCATTCCAGCGGGAAAAAATTTGCCTCCTCAATTCTGGAAGTCACCAGCCTCCACTGGTATTTACCTCTGGTAGCTTCAATGTGCACCAACATCCAAAGGAATAACTGTTCGTTGATTCCCGAATTGTTACACACAGCATATACAAGTCGATCACTCGACGATGTCCTCAAACATTCTGACACGTTACTTAGTGCAACCTAACGCTATTAGTACAAAGTCCCGCCCCCTCTCTCTCAGCATACATTACAGTTGGCTAGCTCTTCCCGATGGACCAATGAAATAAAGAAATGAATGAATGACATATAACCAATGAGCGAACTCACATTAGAGCTTGTAAACAAGTACACATTATAAACTTATAACAATGTTAATAACCGTGTACATAACCATGAAATGATGCTTATTTATTCAATGGACTTATTTATTGAAATGCTCATAGCTCACTTTAGTAGCTGGGCTACAGACAGTTAGAACAATAGAACAGTAGAACAGTTAGAACAGTTGAACAGTTAGAACAGTTAGAACAGTAGAACAGTTAGAACAGTAGAACAGTAGAACAGTTAGAACAGTAGACCAGTTAGAACAGGTAGAACAGTAGAACAGAGAGGCGCTTGGTGGCGTAATGCACTAAGCGTCGTCGACCATGTAACCGCAAGGTTCCCAGTTCCATTCCGGCCACGGACATATCCTGCATGTCATCCCTTCTCTCTCTCTCACCCATCCTTCCTGTCAAATCTCTACTGTCCCTATCGCAATAAAAAGAAAAATATGAGTGGGACTGCCCCACTCAGAAAAAATAACTTGTATATATTTCTTTTAATTTTAATTTTTATTTAAAGGAACACTTAGAACAGTTAGAACAGTTAGAACAGAAGAACATTATAAACAAGACTCAGGCATTAGGACTGTCCTTCTGTCACAATGAGGATGTGAGAGAAGTAAGAGTCATCTTTCCTCTACATGTCGTGCCCTCTGAGTGAACCGGGGGAGCAATCCTGCAACCAGCTCCACCGTGTGGCTGTGAGGAGAACTGCAGGGCACTGTTGTTAAACGTTGTATTCCATCTGGCCAAAGAAGACTGTTTCTATTGTTTCCTACTATTATATGTAGTTCTCCCTGCAACATGTCAGAAGCATGTCCTGCAGGTAAGTGTCATGCGGCAAACCTGCCACCAGGGGGCAGTGTCTACTTGTCTAAACACAGACTGTTACACTCACCCTCTCCCGATTTCTGAGGCTCTCTCTGTTCATAAGAACAGTCTGTGTTCAGACATGTAGACTTAGGGATGCCACCTTCTATGTGGAGAAATAAGGGACGCCCCCCCAAGCCCCCCGCTGCAAGTCCTACTTCTTCTCCCTGCTGGTGATGCAATGATTTTTGGGGAATTCAATACGCCAATACGCACGGTTAGAAGTTGCAAGACAAAATAACAAAAGCGCTTACACCCGTCCCTTATAATACAGGACGATTGTATTATAAGGGACGTGTGGCAACCCTAAGACAGATACATGTCTGAATACAGAGTGTTCTACGTGTGTTTTTGAGGCTCTCTGTCTGAATACAGGAGAGACTAAAGGGACCTTCCAGACCAGCATCCTAACCCTAACCCTAAACCTAACTCTAACCCTAACCCTAACCCTTATCCTTAACCCCTACCCTAACATTAATCAGACTGGTTGAGACTGTCCCCTTAGTTATCAATCTCATACCAAGGAGCCCATTGGTCAATATCATCAGTTGTCTTTGTCTGAAAGTAGCCTACTGCCATACCTGATGAGTCTGATATGACCTACAGTTGTCACATATGGGTTTATGAATGACTGATGGAATATGACTCATTCTTCAGTTTGTATCACGCACCCTCTCTTTTTCTTTCTCAGCTCAGAAACCTTGGTGTTATTTTTGACCAGCAAATGCATTTTGATCATCACATCAGATCACTGACACATACCTGTTTTTTCCATCTGCGCAATATTGCTAAACTTCAGTCTGTGGTATCCCACGCAGAGCTGGAAATGATCATTCACGCTTTTGTATCATCCCACTTGGACTATTGCAATTCCCAGTTCATCTGCCTCGACGCATCCACCCTGGACTGGCTACAAATGGTCCAACATGCAGCTGCAAGGCTGTTGACTAAGTCCAGAAAGTCATGTCATATTACTCCCATCTTAGCGTCCCTACACTGGCTCCCCATGAAATTTAGAATTAAATTCAAGGTTCTGGTCATCACTTACAGAGCCATTCATGGTCAGGCACCTGCATACATCTGTGACCTACTGCGTCCTTACAGCCCCAGTAGGTCTCTCAGGTCCTCTGACCAGGGTTTGTTGGTTGTCCCCGTGCCAGATTGAAAACCAAGGATGATCAAGCATTCCAAACCGTGGCTCCCAAGCTTTGGAATGCTCTCCCCTTGGATCATAGATCAGTGGTCTCGGTCGAGGCTTTTAAAAAACGTAAAAAAAAGACTGTCCTGTATAGACAGGCTTTTGGCTAATCCCAAAAGCCTGTCTTTCTGTGTCCTGTTGATATTGTTGTACACTTGTTGTTTGTTACTTGTTCTTATTTTCACTTGTTTGCCTAATTTTAACCTGCTATGACTTTTGCTCTTGTATTATGTTCTTATTTGTAAAGCACTTTGTGACCCCTGGTCTTGGATAGGTGCTATATACATGTGGTGCTAATAGGTGCTAATACATTTTACTTACTTTTTTACTTTCCCTCTCTGTCTGTCTGTCTGTCTGTCTGACTGTCTGACTGTCTGTCTGTCTCTCTCCCTCTCTCTCTCTCTCTCTCTCTCTCTCTCCCTCCCTCCCTCCCCCTCCCTCCCTCCCTCCCTCCCTCTCCCTACCTCCCCCTCTCTCTCCCCCCCCCCTCTCTCTCTCTCACTCTCTCTGTCTCTCTTTCTCTTTCTCTCTCTCTCTGTCTCTCTTTCTCTTTCTCTCTCTCTCTCTGTCTCTCTTCTCTTTCTCTTTCTCTTTCTCTCCACCATTATCCTGACTCCAGTCAGAGGAGGGGGTTCTTTTATGTCACGTAAACAGCACAACAACTAACAACTAAAGTCTGTTTGAGCTTGATCTTAGATTTCCTAGAATGTCTGGGCGCTGGGCGACCTGTACTAGAATGTTCATAAGTCTTCCAGAACAGGTTGTGTAACACCGCTGCCCCCTGGGTGTGTGTGTGTTCTGTTGTAATGTGTAATATCCCGTCTAATACCCCCCCCCCCCCCACACAGCGCCTGTACTCACAGCACCCTGGCACAGGCTGGACAAGGAGAGCAGAACCTACGATAGGTTCCAGATGAACGGGGGAGGATGGAAGGGGAGGAGGGGGAGGTGGAGGGTGGATGTAGGGTTTTTTGGGGCGTCCCTCGTGGGGCTTGAGGCCCGGGGCTGATGTCATACTCAGCTGTAGACACCACACCCCAACATATGCCTGGACTTACTTACTTCGACTTCTGCTAAATGCCAAAAATGTCAAAATGTAAATGACTCCTCTCCCCAACATAATATGTTATGGCTGGACTCCTGAACTCTGTCTTCAGTCTTCACTATTGCCGTGCCAATGGCCTGCCATGCCACCCCATAATAAGTGGCGTTCCCTCTGATTCAGAGAGAGAGGCGTCCTCCCGAACCCTTGCCAAAGAGAGAGGAGGATCTATTTGATGGATGCATGATTTAAGGGATTAATAACAAACCATAAAATCATTCTCCCACTCGTAAACACATCTGTCAACACCACTTCCTGTTACCATGACAACACATCGGCCAATAAATGTCCCTTCGTTGCGTCTTTGAAACGACTGTTAATGATTAACCACAGTCACATGACATGAGCTCTGATCAATATCAACATGGACTGGGCTGATGGTCTGACTTTGGACCTGATGTAATGACCTGATGTCGACCTGATGTTCAGAACCTAGATGCGTCTGGACCGCACAGGTGTCATAGCAGGGGTGTAACTGGCAGGTTGGGGGGGGGGGGCATTCTGATTCTGATGTTCTATATTCAGATTAATGGGATTGAGATGACAGCAGCTGACCTGTTCACAACCTGAGTGCTGTGTTCAATAGGGAGGGTGGGGTCTGCTGTAGACCAGCCAGGAGAAAATGACTGTAACAGCCGGGCGTCACCACGGAGCAGAACCGAACTGAATTTCAGCAAGCTCGCATCCAACACTGAACACAACACTGAACACAGCATAAAACTGAACACAATACTGAACACAACACTGAACACAACACAACACTGAACACAGCATATTACTGAACACAACACTGAACACAACACAACACTGAACACAACACAATACTGAACACAGCATAACACTGAAAGCAACACTGAACACAACACAACACTGAACACAACACAATACTGAACACAGCATAACACTGAACACAACACTGAACACAGCATAACACTGAACACAACACAACACTGAACACAACACAACATTGAACACAGAATAACACTGAACACAACACTTAATACAAAATAACACTGTACACAACACTAAACACAACACAACACTGACACAACACAACACTGAACTCAACACAACACTGAACACAACACTGAACACAACACAACACTGAACACAACACTAAACACAACACAACACAACACAACACAACACAACACTGAACACAACTCTGAACATAACATAACATACATAATACAACATGGGGGGACGACCATTGGAGGGACACACTACTAGTGGGATCATTTTCAGAAGATTATCACCTTTTCCAATGATAAAGGACTGGATCTGGAGCGAGATAACATGCTAACATGTTAACATGCATGTGATGGCGCTTCGGCCAGTGGTGTAGTCTAGTTTTTTCTAGTGGGTATACTGTGATTTTTCCCTCCCAGCCTCATATCGTTCATTTCGGAATGCCATAATAAATCTGCGCTCCCTGTCTAACGTTATATATATATCTAACATTACATGTTATAAGGCTGATCTGTGCATGATAGTGCTGCATTTTGACATATTTCATGTCGCATCTCCCCCCTTTGATGGTATATGACGCTATAGTCAGTCCCAATGGTCCAAAATTCAAGTGCTTCGTAACACAGACAGGGTGAACGTTTTGAATGAAAGTGAAAGTTCTGTCACAAAACGCTGTTGCGTATCCTCACACATTTTTAAGTGGGTATATGGAAATCCTTGGCCTTTCCTAGTGGGTATACGGTGTAGTCCTGCGTATCACGTAGACTAAACCACTGGCTCCGGCTAAGTCAGAAAGGGTGCAGGGTCTCTGCCCACAGTGCCCAGCTGTCTGCTCTTGCACAGCAGATGAGGTCACGACATTGCCTTGTTCACCAGAGCGTTCTGTGGGCTAAACTCTTTCACATAATGATGTTAGGTGGCTGAGTAAGGGTAATGCACTCAAAAGACTATGTGAAGTTAGGGAGGAGATTTTTGCTTTTCTCAGAGATTGTGCAATCACAAAGACAACATTGCACAACAAAGGCAATGCGTAAATGCTGAATGGGACTTGATGGAGAGGTTTGCTTTTTAGTGGCATCTTCAACCACTTAATTGGACTTAATTTGTGACTACAGCGGAATGATACAACTCTCTTCACTACACTGGCTCGCCGCTGGTGGAATGAGCTTCCCACGGCTGTCAGAACTGCAGAATCACTCCCATCTTACGCTGGAGACTGAAATCCCATCTCTTCAGGCTACGCCTTAACTGTCCCTTCTGAGACATCTACTACCCGTCTGCACCAGGGACGTGCCGTCCATATAAGCAGGGTAAGCAGTGCTTACCCAACGAAAAAAGAAAAAAGGAAAATATTAAAATAAAACTGCACTGTGTCTCCAGAGAAGCCTACTTCCCCCTATACTGTTTTTCCTGAGACACATACTACCCCCCTGTATTGTTTCGCCTGTGTCTATATTAAAAATAAATAAATGAATAAAGAAAGAAAGTCCTTCTTCTAGCACGACGACTGCCAATGGCCCCAGGCCTGAGCATGAGTACTTTTCCTTTTATGACTAGTGGATAGATGATTCACTTACTTAGTCAAATGTATTGATTGTAAGTCGCTTTGGAATAAGGCATTTGCTAAATGCCTAAAATGTAATGTATATGTACAACAGTTACTGATATTATTGGAAAATGTACTCCTTTTGGTTCTTTTTTAGTCTGATTTGCACCCTGACAAAATGTTCTTACACTACAGTTCCCTGCGAGGGTCTGCTTCAACTGGAGCTTATTGACATTCAAACATCAGCTGACCTGAGGCAGGTGCTTTAGTCTGTGGGCTGTGCAAAGTTTTAGACTGAGCATGTCAATAGATAGCACTTCCCAAACATGTGAAGATTGGCATTTTTTTCTTATAACTATGTTTGTATCAACATACACTTTACCCAGACATCATATGAACCAAACTTTTCTCTTCTTGCCCAATCAAAGAAGTACGGAGCCCCCCTGGGGTCACATGGTAGAAAAAAAATATTTGATGTGTGAATCCGTTCCCTCGGTTTTGTAATTCGTTCCCTCGGTTTAGTAATCTGTTCCCTCGGTTTAGTAATTCGTTAGGGTTAGGGTTATGGTTATGGTTAGGGTTAGGGTTAGTGTTAGGCCCTACGAGCCAGAACGATTGCAAGGATTAGGGTTAGGGTTAGAATCCTTGCGATCGTTCTGGCTCGGGGAACGAATTACAAAACCGAGGGAACGGGATTCACACATCAAATATTTTTTTTCTACCATGTGACCCCAGGGGGCTCCGTAAAGAAGTGACATTTCTCTCATTAGAGGGGAAAAATATGTGAGCTGTATTATTGAAAATAAACACAATTGTATTAGGCCCAATAAAAGGTACCTTTATATGTTTTACAAGTGTATACAGTTATTGCAAAGGATAGCGCATGCATGTAAAAAATTCAAATAACATCTCCAAATCTAGCCACCTTAAAAATCTAGTTGACTAGCCCTGCCCTACAGAGAGATCCTAGTTACTATGTGGAGGTTAATAACCATAATGATGATGTAATCTTCCCCACAGATGGTAATAATGCTGTCTCCTTTGTAAGCTGCAGATGTTATTACAGGAAACATACATACACACACACACACACACAAACACGCACTTATGCACACACTCATACATGCACGCACGCAAGCATGTGCAGTAGGGAGACTTCTGGGAAGGGTCCAGATGATCAGGTCTCAGCTTTCACATTCTTCAGACCTCTGAGTGTGTGTGTGGGTATATGTGTGTGTGTGTGTGTGTGTGTGTGTGTGTGTGGTTGCTATGTGTGAGAGAGCTTTGGTTCTGGAGCTGTGTAGTAATGAAGTTGTGATTTTCTGAGGGTCCACACCCCGTGGCTCCAGTCCATATTCTGGCATCTCTGGAGAGAGGCTGCATTTAGGAGTCTCCATATGCTGAAGCCGACACACACATCCACACACGCTCACACACACACACACACACACACACACACACACACACACACACACACACACGCGCACACACACACACACACACACACACACACACACACACACACACACACACACACACACATAGTGCAGCCCTGAACCTCCTTTTATAGGCCCCTTCGAAAAACACTCATCTGTGAAGTTCCCCTGTTACTGAACGCCCGGGTGGATAGAGGACATTCCTCTGTTGGACTGCAGAAAGCTATTATTAAGGCTACAGGTAATATAGAGGCTGTCTTGAATGGCCTTGGCTTGTTCACTAAGGGTTAATATAGGTCTGTGTCTGAATGGCCTTGTTCACTAAGGGTTAATATAGGCAGGGCTCTCAAGTCTCACGCATTGGGCGTGAGACAAGGTGTGGCGTGTGAGCGTGTGAACGGGTTGAAATGTGTGTGTCTCACGCCCAATGCGTGAGACTTGAGAGCCCTGTATAGGTCTGTGTCTGAATGGCCTTGTTCACTAAGGATTAATATAGGTCTGTGTCTGAATGGCCTTGTTCACTAAGGATTAATATATACTCATTGAACACTTTATTAGGAATACCTGTACACCTTCTCATTCATGAAATTATCTAATCAGCCAATCATGTGGCAGCAGCACAATGCATAAAATCCTGCAGATATGGGCCAGCAGCTTCAGGTAATGTTCACATCAACCATCAGAATGGGGAAAGAGAAAAAGAAAATTGATCTCAGTGATTTTAACCGTGGCATAATTGCTGATGCCTTGAGTTTGATTGATTTGGCTTGAGTATTTCTAAAATGGCTGATCTCCTGGGATTTTCACGCACAACAGTCTCTAGAATCAGGGTTAGGGTAAGAATGGTACTCAGCAGGGTTCGAGTTATAAGCTGAACTCTGTGGGGGTCTCCAAAATAACAGTGCGAAATGTTCTCATGCACGCGCGAATCATGCCCACACAGCGATGGGACTTACAAGTTTTAATTAGCTATAGGCAGTAGCGGATTAAGGTGGTCAGTGGCCCTAGGCTACTCCTTTGTGTGAGGACCCCCCGCCCCCATACACAAGCCTCCCCCCTCCCCAAAATATACAACTCACGAGCACCCTGCACACACACACCACTCATAATGCTTTACCATAAAACACTTAAACACTTTAATAACACAATAACACAACAGTGTTAATAATGCAAAGAATAAAAAAAAGGTTCAGTGCATTCAGTTCTGTCTCTATTGCTCTCCTCTCCCGTTGTCTCTCTGTGACTGTCCTGTTGTCTGTCTCTCTGTTGCTGTCCTGTTGTCCGTCTCTCTGTTGCTCCCCTCAGCTCTAAATGACAGAAATGAATTAGCTAATTAGTTGGCATGTAAACATATAGTTAGGGTTGGGTACAGTTTGGGTTTTATTCGATACCGGTGCCAAATCGATACTTTAAAAACGGTACCGGTACCGAAACATCATCCTCATCCTCAAATCCCAACATATCCTGACGCTACAGCTGCAGGCTACTCATTTCACCACATCAACAGCCCCACATGAAACAACAGCTATAAAAGCGATAGTCACACATGTATCTCGGCCAATAATTGTGTTATTTTTGCTATACAGAAGGAGCGAAAAATACATTAGGTTAGTACACTAGGTTAGTAAAAAGTAAAAGCCACCTTACCTTTACGGAGACAAGATAGACCAAAGTGGTCTGTTTTCAGTAGGCTGCGGTCGCGGTCCTGGAACCCATGATGCTGACGTCCGATGTCCTTTCTTTATCCAAGATTGGATGAACGTGAGAGGGTCAAATTTGTCTTTGATAAAAACCCGAAATTTTCTAGGCTTGATGACCCGGTCGGCAGCAGTGGCCTTTTTTTGGGCGGCATGGTAGTTACTACTGTATGTATATACTCCTGTATAGCTAATGAATGAATGTTTGCTTCTCAATAATAGGCTAGGTGCACGATCTCACTACTTCCTGAAAGGCAACTGGTGTCTCACTCTATTGGTTTAATTGATTAATCAGCTGTGCACTGTGTGTTCCAACGGTTTACCGCACAGCTGATTAATCAACCTTTTGCTGTTGCACAATATTCTACTGCGCCCCATGGTGTCTTGGTGGTGAAGTGCAGGCAGTCAAAGGCATACTGTCATTCACAGGAGATTAATGGTGCGCGTAGTTCTTTTGGAAAACATGTTTATTTTACAATATTTATAATATAAATTAAATAATATTCATTACATTGACATTTTGATCAAATAATAGTTGTGGTAATGTATTATTAGCGACCCCCACAGATTTTTGATTTTACTGCCTTCATGGGAGCTCAGAGAGCCTCAGACCATCTCTATGGGAGCTCAGCTCCCATTGGCTCCCACATAACTCGAACCCTGGTACTCAGAATGGTACAATAAAGAAAAGACATCTAGTGAGCGGCAGTTCTGTGGATGGAAACGCCTTGTTGATGAGAGAGCTCAACGGAGAATGGCCAGACTGGTTGGAGCTGACAGAAAGGCTACGGTAACTCAGATAACCACTCTGTACAATTGTGGTGAGCAGAAAAGCATCTCAGAAGACACAACGCGTCGAACCTTGAGGTGGATGATGGGCTACAACAGCAGAATGCCACGTCGAGTTCCACTTCGGTTAGCCAAGAACAGAAAGCTGAGGCTGCAGTGGGCACAGGCTCACCAACACTGGACAGTTGAAGACTGGAAAACATCCGGGTCAACAGCCTGGTCTGATGAATCTTGATTTCTGCTGAGGCACACAGATGGTAGGGTCAGAATCTTGTGCCAACAACATGAATCCATGGACCCAACCTGCCTTGTGTCAACAGTCCAAGCTGGTGGAGGTGGTGTAATGGTGTGGGGAATGTTTTCTTGGCACATTTTGGGCCTTAAATACCAATCAACCATCGCTTGAATGCCACAACCTGAGTGAGTATTGTTGCTGACCACGTGCATCCCTTCATGGCTACAATTTACCCATTTTCTAATGGCTACTTCCAGCATGATAATGCATGTGACAAAGCAAAAGTTGTCTAAAACTGGTTTCATGAACATGACAATGAGTTCAGTGTTCTCCAGTGGCCTTCCCACACGCCGGATCTGAATCCAATAGAACACCTTTGGGATGTGGTAGAATGGGAAATTCACAGCTTGAAAGTGCAGCTGAAAAATCAGCAGGAACTGCGTGATGCAATCATATCATCATGGACCAGAATCTCAAATCTCATGAAATCAAAAATGCAGGCTGTTTTGAGAGCAAAAGGGAGGCCCTACCCAGTATTAGTTTAGTGTTCCTAATGAAGTGTTCGGTGAGTGTAGGTCTGTGTGAACTGCCTTGGAGTGTGCAGAGGTCTCAGAAGTGTATCTGAACCCACCCAGCCCCAACCAACCCCAACCAGCCCAGAGGAAAGGTTCAGGTTACACTGTATGAGGGGGGGGGGGGGGGGGGGTGTAAACATGGATAGTTTTACTGTATCAGTGGTGGACATTCCCACAGAGTATGTGGGAGAGAGAGAGAGTGTGTGTGTGCGTGTGTGTGTGTGTGCGAACATGCGTGTGGGGTGTTGGGGTCAGGGTGGTGTTGGGGTCTAGGTGTTTCCTGCAGCGCTGAAGGACCTGAGTGTCCTGGCTCAGACTGACAGGAGAGACGAGCAGAGGAGAGGGCAGGCATGTGTGACTCACACAGATATGTATCAGTATCTGTGTGTCTGTGTGTGTGTGTGTGTGAGTGGAGTGTTGGGTGGATCCACTCCCTCTTAAACTCAGGCTGAGAAGGCAGAGCCTCAGAACCAAGAGGAGAGGCAGAGCAGCTGGAGCATACACTCTCTCTCACTCTCTCTTTCTCTCTCTCACACACACACACACACACACACACACACACACACACGCGCACACACACACACACACACGCGCACACACACACACACACACACACACACACACACACACACACACACACACACACATATACACACACACACACATCAAACACAGGAACACATTGATACAAACTGACCGTAGATAAATAGACACACACACACACACACACACACACACACACACACACACACACACACACACACACACACACACAGAGACATCTCTGAAAGCTCTGTGAGAGGGCTGCCAAGCGGAGAACACCCTCGCCTGGACGCCAGACGGTCAGAGAGCCCCTGGAGAGGACCGGCCTCCCCAGCCATGCTTCTGCTGCAGGGGGCCACTCAGTGGGGGTCTACCCAGTGGGGATCCTCTTTGCGGGGGGCAGCAGTCTGGGCCGTCCTGCTGATGCTCTGGGTCAGTGTGTGTCAGGTCTGCGGCCAGCTGACTGAGGAGGACCAGGTGGCCATCGTGGCCCTCCACAACCGTTACCGAGGAGAGGTGGCGCCAAGCGCTTACTACATGCGCGAAATAGTAAGAGCTGCCGGAGAGATACAGATTTGATGTGGTTAAATTCTAGGAAACTCTCATGCTAATAGATCTGTGTGTGGTTAACTACTAGGAAACTAGCATGCTAACATATCTGTGTGTGCTAACTACTAGGAGCTAGTCAAAACTAGACAAAACTGTTAGGAGGGCAGTACTATGGGTAGGTCTTGTATGGCGGTGTATATCTAGGTCTAGAGGTTCAGGGTAATACTCTGCTTATCTGTACCTGTATCACCTGCAGGATGGGACATGTTGGGTTGAGGTCGATCAGCACCCGAGAAGGAAATGCTGTTTGGTTCTCTGTCAGACAGAACCATGGTGGGTTCTCTGTTAGAAAGGACCATGGTGGGTTCTCTGTTAGAAAGGACCATGGTGGGGTTCTCTGTCAGACAGAACCATGGTGGGTTCTCTGTTAGAAAGGACCATGGTGGGGTTCTCTGTCAGACAGAACCATGGTGGGGTTCTCTGTTAGAAAGGACCATGGTGGGGTTCTCTGTCAGAAAGGACCATGGTGGGGTACTCTGTCAGAAAGGACCATGGTGGGGTTCTCTGTCAGAAAGGACCAGGGTGGGGTTCTCTGTTAGAAAGGACCATGGTGGGGTTCTCTGTTAGAAAGGACCATGGTGGGGTTCTCTGTTAGAAAGGACCATGGTGGGGTTCTCTGTCAGAAAGGACCATGGTGGGGTTCTCTGTTAGACAGAACCATGGTGGGGTTCTCTGTTAGAAAGGACCATGGTGGGGTTCTCTGTTAGAAAGGACCATGGTGGGGTTCTCTGTTAGAAAGGACCATGGTGGGGTTCTCTGTTAGACAGAACCATGGTGGGGTTCTCTGTTAGAAAGGACCATGGTGGGGTTCTCTGTCAGACATAACCATGGTGGGGTTCTCTGTTAGAAAGGACCATGGTGGGTTCTCTGTTAGAAAGGACCATGGTGGGTTCTCTGTCAGACATAACCATGGTGGGGTTCTCTGTTAGAAAGGACCATGGTGGGGTTCTCTGTCAGACATAACCATGGTGGGGTTCTCTGTTAGAAAGGACCATGGTGGGTTCTCTGTTAGAAAGGACCATGGTGGGTTCTCTGTTAGAAAGGACCATGGTGGGGTTCTCTGTCAGAAAGGACCATGGTGGGGTTCTCTGTTAGAAAGGACCATGGTGGGGTTCTCTGTCAGAAAGGACCATGGTGGGGTTCTCTGTCAGAAAGGACCATGGTGGGGTTCTCTGTTAGAAAGGACCATGGTGGGGTTCTCTGTTAGAAAGGACCATGGTGGGTTCTCTGTCAGAAAGGACCATGGTGGGGTTCTCTGTCAGAAAGGACCATGGTGGGGTTCTCTGTTAGAAAGGACCATGGTGGGTTCTCTGTTAGAAAGGACCATGGTGGGGTTCTCTGTTATAAAGGACCATGGTGGGGTTCTCTGTCAGAAAGGACCATGGTGGGGTTCTCTCAATGTGGGGTTCTCTGTCAAACAGAACAATGGTAGGGTTCTCTGTTAGAAAGGACCATGGTGGGGTTCTCTGTCAGAAAGGACCATGGTGGGGTTCTCTGTTAGAAAGGACCATGGTGGGGTTCTCTGTTATAAAGGACCATGGTGGGGTTCTCTGTCAGAAAGGACCATGGTGGGGTTCTCTCATGGTGGGGTTCTCTGTCAGAAAGGACCATGGTGGGGTTCTCTCAATGTGGGGTTCTCTGTCAAACAGAACAATGGTAGGGTTCTCTGTTAGAAAGGACCATGGTAGGGTTCTCTGTTAGAAAGGACCATGGTAGGGTTCTCTGTTAGAAAGGACCATGGTAGGGTTCTCTGTTAGAAAGGACCATGGTGGGGTACTCTGTTAGAAAGGACCATGGTGGGGTATCTATCAGACATATTCATCTGAACAGCTAGTTTCCTCCTTCCTTCCTAGTTCCTTCCTTTTGACTAGTACAGCAGGGTAGTACTGGGTTGCATGAATCAGTGAATCATTGCAAGCAGTGTGAGAATGTGTGTGAATGTGTGTGTGTGTGTGTGTGTGTGTGTGTGTCTGCCCATTTCTCTGTTGGTTTACTATGAAGATACATCATCACATTCACCACACTGTGACTGGAAGAGGGAGTGTTTACTTAAATCAGTCCTGAGTTGTGCAATGGAAGAGGGAGGGTTATGTATGTGTGTGTGTGTGTGTGTGTGTGTGTGTGTGTGTGTGTGTGTGTGTGTGTGTGTGTGTAGGCTATGGAATGTGTCTGCTATCTGACTCTGGACTCAGGGAGGTGAAACCACAGTTCAATAGAAACATTGTCATGTTGTATGAGAAAGAGCATGAAATGTCAGCTGACATGAGAAATTGTTTCTGAATCATCAATTTGTTGAGTCAGGATCACAATGTTCTATGTCTTCTCCAGACAGACAGGCAGGCATGCAGGCAGACAGGCAGACAGAGAGACATCCTGTGCCATTTAGCTGAAGCTTCTATCCAAGAAGAGAGAGAGAGAGAGAGAGAGAGAGAGAGAGAGAGAGAGAGAGAGAGAGAGAGAGAGACTCCCTCTCTGTCCTGCCTCCAGTAGAGAATACAGCCTATAATGCTGACCAGATGGGTGTGCAACAGTTCTTTTGTGATCTCAGAACACAACAGGGTGGGTCTGTGTATATGTGTGTGTGTGTGTGTGTGTGTGTGTGTGTGTGTGTGTGTGTGTGTGTGTGTGTGCACGAGGGTGTCCAATACAGATGTGTTTGTTCAAGCGAGAGGATCTGATATCCTGAGGAGAGGATTGAGGATGCAGCCTGTTGAGGAATTTAAAGCAGCTTTTCCTCCAACAACAGACCTGGGGGGGGGTCATAGTTAACAGACCAGGTGGGGTCATAGTTAACAGACCAGGGGGGGGGGGTCATAGTTAACAGACCAGGGGGGGTCATAGTCAACAGACCAGGGGGGGGGGGTCATAGTTAACAGACCAGGTGGGGTCATAGTTAACAGACCAGGGGGGGGGGGTCATAGTCAACAGACCAGAGGGGGTCATAGTTAACAGACCAGGGGGGGGGGGTCATAGTCAACAGACCAGGGGGGGTCATAGTTAACAGACCAGGGGGGTCATAGTTAACAGACTGGGGGGGGGGGGGTCATAGTTAACAGACCAGGGGGGTCATAGTTAACAGACCAGGGGGGGTCATAGTTAACAGACCAGGGGGGGTAATAGTTAACAGACCAGGGGGGGTAATAGTTAACAGACCGGGGGGGTCATAGTTAACAGACCAGGGGGGGTAATAGTTAACAGACCAGGGGGGGTAATAGTTAACAGACCGGGGGGGGGTCATAGTCAACAGACCAGGGGGGGTAATAGTTAACAGACCAGGGGGGGGGGTCATAGTCAACAGACCAGGGGGGGTCATAGTTAACAGACCAGGGGGGGGTCATAGTTAACAGACCAGGGGGGTCATAGTTAACAGACCAGGGGGGGGGTCATAGTTAACAGACCAGGGGGGATTGACCCACACATGACTCCTCCACCTCACCATCTCTGCCTTGATAGACAGACATACAGACAGACAGACAGACAGACAGACAAACAGACAGAGACAGAGAGTGAATCATCTATCCGTCCATCTATCAGTCATAGCAGGAAAAGGTCTATGCTCATCTATGCTCATTGGCAATCATAATGCTAGAAGAAGGAAGAATTAAGTTTTTTTTTTTTGATTTTACAGTAGTGAAAATGATCAGGGGGTTAGATGGGATGTCGATGTCTCAGGAGGGACAGTTAGGTGTAGCCTGAAGAGATGGGTCTTCAGTCTACGGCGGGAGATAGGGAGTGACTCTGCAGTCCTGACAGCCGTGGGAAGCTCGTTGCACCAGCGGGTTGCCAGGACAGTGAAAACATTCCTAAACCAATTTGTGCGTGTGTCACTAGATTTGATTTAGTTGAAAATAATGGAAGTACAGTTCGCACGGCGGATGTTGAGGGTGACTAAAGCATCATGTGCTCATGTTTACAGGGGAATGTTGACGGTGACTAGCCCTGGCCACACCAGACGATCAGAAAACGTATAAAAACCTACAAATGTATACAAACTATTTGATTTGATCCATGGAATTCGGGCGTGACGTTTTCGCCAAGCGTAAATCAAGGGAGTGGCCTATCTCTGGTATATACAGTGTCCGGTCGCTGCCTCCAGGCCAACATTAGCAGAACCAACACACTCCCGGATCAGATGACTATATGAACATCCCCTCTCTGGAGCAGGAAATACCAATGTGTTCTGCTGCTTGACTGGGTCAGACTCCATGGTACTGACTCGATCACCATAGTACTGACAGGGTCAGCTATGACACCATGGTACCGTGGTGCAACATGTCCAACAGGTCTGATATAGAGAAGGATCGGGAGAAAGACATGTCGTGTTTGTTCTCTGTATTCCCCCGGCTGCCATTGTTCTGACATGATGTTATGAGTATCTGTATCCTTGATGACAATGGGATTGCTGTCACCTCATAGGTTCACTTGGGACACGCCTCTGTCTGAGTTGACCTCTAACCTTTAGAATCAGAACACTGGAGCAGAGGAGGAACTTCTACGTTGGCTAATGTCTCCCCCTGGCTGTCACCCTGGGTCACTACACCCCAGTATACACAGTCAGCAGGGAAGGAAACCTGCAGTGTAGTATCTAAACCTATTATTGTACTGTACGCCTACCAGTTGGTCTCTCTCTCTCTCCCTCACCTCCCTCCCACACCCTCTCTCACGCTCTCCCTCCCTCCCTCTCTCTCTGTAGAAGTGGGATGTGAATCTGAAGGTATTGGCAGAGAGCTATGCAGTGAAGTGTGAGTGGCAGCACAACCCTGACATGCCTGAGGACACGGGGGAGAACCTGTACGCCGCCACTGGAACCCTTGATGTCAGCGCGGCGATGAGGAAGTGGTACCTGGAGCACGAAGACTACGACTACAACAACAACACCTGTCAGGAAGACAAGATGTGTGGACACTACACCCAGGTAGTACACAACATACTACATACTACACACTACACCCAGGTAGTACACAACATACTACATACTACACACTACACCCAGGTAGCACACTGCACACTACATACTACATTCTGCGCACTACACTCTACCCCCAGGTGGCACACTACATACTACACCCTACACCCTACACACTACATACTACATACTACACCCTACACATGACACCCAACACACTACACGCTACACACTACTTCCTACACACTACACACTACACCCTACATACTACACCCTACACACTACATACTACACACTACACACTACACACTACATACTACACACTGCATACTACAGACTGCACACTACATGCAATACTACCTCTTACACGAGTGCAATCTTTATGCAAATATTTTGTATTTTTTTGTACTACTTGTGTTGTTCATTTGTCTCGTCTTATTTGTCTCTTACAACTATTGTCACTTGTCCAATTGTCTCACTTGTCTCTTATAACTACCGCCACTTTATTTTTGTTGTTGCTGCAACGTCGAGGAACTGAAGCCTAAAAATGTTACTCTCTCTACACTCTTATACTTATATAATGGGATGTAACAAGAAACTTGAAACACTACATACTACATACTACATACTGCACAATACACACTACACATTGCACACTACACCCAAGTGACACACTACACACTACACACTACACACACACACACACACACACACACACACTACATACTACAATACACTACAATACACTACACTACATAGTACACATGTCTGTTGTGTGTTTCAGATTGTGTAGGCAGACTACTATGTAGGTTTAGGGTTAAATACTGTGTGTTTGTGTGTGTGTGTGTGTTTCAGATGGTGTGGGCAGACTCTCAGGCTGTGGGCTGTGCTGCCCATCGCTGTGACACCATGGAAGGGCTGGACTTTGAGAAGGCCACCTTGCTGGTCTGCAACTACTTCCCAGCGTAAGGACAGAGTATTCACTCATGTAGTGGGTAACTAGAGCCTGTGTGTGTGTGTGTGTGTGTGTGTGTGTGTGTGTGTGTGTGTGTATATATACTGAGTATACTGACAGTATGCTGACAGTGCAATGTAAGTCGCTTTGGATAAAGCGTATATACAGTATATTATCATTCTCATACAGGAAGCATGTCTATTGTATGTCTCACTGACATCCCAGGGTGACTGTTGACTTGTGGTAACTAGTGTGTGTGTGTGTGTGTGTGTGTGTGTGTGTGTGTGTGTGTGTGTGTGTGCGTGTGCGCGTGCGTGTTCCAGGGGTAACTATGAAGGAGAGAAGCCGTACCAGGAGGGGGAGTCATGCTCCATGTGTCCAGAGGACCTGCAGAGATGTGAATCCAACCTCTGTGGTAAGGTGTCACTCCAACCTCTGGCTAAGGTCAGGACAGGAGAGGAGAGGACAGGACAGGACAGGACAGGACAGGACAGGACAGGACAGGAGAGGAGAGGAGAGGAGAGGAGAGGAGAGGAGAGGAGAGGAGAGGACAGGACAGGACAGGACAGGACAGGAGAGGAGAGGACAGGAGAGGAGAGGAGAGGAGAGGAGAGGAGAGGACAGGACAGGACAGGACAGGACAGGAGAGGAGAGGAGAGGAGAGGAGAGGAGAGGTCAGGACAGGACAGGACAGGACAGGACAGGACAGGACAGGACAGGACAGGACAGGACAGGACAGGACAGGTCAGGACAGGACAGGACAGGACAGGACAGGACAGGACAGGTCAGGACAGGACAGGACAGGACAGGACAGGTCAGGACAGGTCAGGACAGGACAGGACAGTATTGAGGTATTGTCCATCTGAAGATAGAGAATGATCCTTGGTGTATGTATGTGTGTGTGTGTGTGTGTGTGTCTCCACAGTGTCTGATGACCCACAGCCTTCAGAGGAGCCTGGTGGTGATGTTGATGAAGATGAGGGGACAGACAGTCCTCCCCCTGGTTCTGACAGACCTTACACACCCACCGCTACAGAGGATGATATCTACATACATCCAGGCACCCAGGAGCCAGAACTGGAGTCAGCCCAACCGGACCGAACAGACCAACCCTGGACCCCAGAACCAACCATGGAGGACAGGGGGGTGAGCGAGGAGAACGGGGGGGTGAGGGAGGAGGACGGGGGGGTGAGGGAGGAGGACGGGGGGGTGAGGGAGGAGGACGGGGGGCAGGGTGCGGCAAAAGAGAATGGGAAAACAATGAATGGTGGAGACACCTCCAAACCTCTTCTCCTGGTCATCAGTCTGCTGGTCTGCCTGTCTCTGGAGTTGTGAGGACACACACACACACACACAGACGTTCATCTGAATAAATAACTGGAGCTGGAACGTAGTTTTCCTACAAACTGGATGTATACTGCATTTATGGACTTATATTGAATAATCAAAAGTATGTGTTGTTAACAACAGCCTCCCTCGCTCCCTCCCCTCAATCCCCTCCCTCCTCCCTCTCCCCTCCCTCTCTGCACAGTGCATATATCATAGACATATACACACATATCAAGTAGAGCAGCTTAACGACCTGTTACTAATCTGACAGCAACTGTTTTTAAAGCAAGAGGCACGCCTTCATTTTTAGGCGTAAGGAATTGTCAATACTGAATATTTTTGTAAATGTCTGTATATAGATGATATGATAATAAATATTGTTTGTTCTAGTTGGCGTGTCTCCACATAATCTATTCATTGTGTGCCAGGGGAGGCTGGTGGAGGTAGAAATCAGAGGATGGTATCAAAAATGTTGCCTCTCCCCTCTTCTCCTCCACTCTGCCTCTCTTCTCCTCCACTGTCTCTCCTCTCCTCTCCTCTTCCAATCTGCCTCCTCTTCTCTCCTTTCCTCTCCTCTCCACTCTGCCTCTGCTTTCTTTTACTCCGCCTCTCTTCTCATCTCCTCTCCACTCTGCCTCTCCCTCCTCTCTTCCAGAGAGAGAGAAAGACAAGACAAGGGAAGAGTAAGAGAAAGAGAGAGAAGGGTTAGATAAAAGCTGTGAGTAAGTGGGAAGACAGTGTAGAATATTTACTTTAAGAATTTGGTTGAAATAGTTCAAGAGTAAAACTTCTGAGTTACAGACTATTTGTTTAAACAAAGGTTAGATACAGCTTATAGCATTACTCATAGAAGGTCGGCCGTGGGAAAGAGCCGCTGGGAAAGAGAAAGAGCTTTCTTTAGCTCATAAATGTATACCCCCAATGATATGATAATACAAGTCTATGAAAAGGCACCTATACAGTCCTATCACAATACTTAGAGATGGTCAAGGTGTGAAAAGAGGGTTAGGTTACAGACAGTATCACTCAGGTCAAAGGGCAGGGGGCAGGTCACAGGAAGGGAAGCCGTCTTTGACCATGTGCTAGGACAAAGAAATGAGAGGGGTGGAGTGGGGGCAGGTAGCCTGTCCTCCCTAGGCCTGAGCAGACAGTCATAAAAACCCCTTCTAGGAATGTGACAATCAATAAGACAGGTATCTACAGCCAGGTTCTATACACATGTTTATATGTGTGTGTGTGAAGATATACCACAGGGCTCTCAAGTCTCACGCATTGGGCGTGAGACACACGCATTTCAACCCGTTCACACGCTCACACGCCACACCTTGTCTCACGCCCAATGCGTGAGACTTGAGAGCCCTGATACCACAACAGCAGCACACCAAGCTCACAAACACACAAACACACGCACGCATGCATGCACACACACACACACACACACACACACACACACACATACACAAACTAGCAGCACACCAAACCCATGTGCACCAGATTCAGCACAACTAAAATATTAATTCAACACTTCCACAGCAGCTATTTCTAGAGATGCATTTACAGACTGCTAACGTGTGTGTGTGTGTGTGTGTGTGTGTGTGTGTGTGTGTGTGTGTGTGTGTGTGTGAGGGTTCAGTGTTCTTGCTGGCTCTTTAAGAGACAGGCTTGCAGGAACTCTCTCAGACGTTCAAATGCCACGTTACATCACCAGGACTCTGCCATGTGATTGGTTGTGACAGTTTTAGGTTTCTGAGAGCGCTGACAGTGAGATAATGCACCACAAAGAACAGAAATTCATACCCACAATTCCCTAGCAAATATGCACTTGCTTCTGTTGTATGGGCATTGTGGGTAATTGTGAATTTCTGTTTTTTCTGTTGTATTATATATTGTAACATGTGCCTTTGATGTTTAAAAACATACAAAAGAAACTTTCTTCTCCTTGCACAACGACTGCCAATGGCCCCTGGCCTGAGCTAGATTACTTTTCCTGCTACGACTGTTTGATTGATGATTCACTTATTTAGTCAAATGTATTGATTATGAGTCACTTTGGAATAAGGTGTCTGCTAAATGCCAAAAATGTAATGTTGGTTCCTCTTTCATTATAACTGTATTAACATACCTGTGATGTTTCATTATAACTGTATTAACATACCTGTGATGTTTCATTATAACTGTATCACGTCTGAGATTATATTCATGCAGGTATGTGCAAGTCTATAGGTCCGGCCCTCCATCTAACAATTACAAAT
>NC_137676.1:11999230-12029230 GCF_963989245.1 Nansenia antarctica
GGGCCTCATTCATAACGGGTGCTTAGATCAAATGTTGATCTTACCCGTGTCATACGTAGAAAACCACGTCAACGTAGTGATTTATACAATTTCAACGTGAGTCAATTTGATCGTGGAAACGATCGTAGCTCGACGTCGAGTATTCAACTTGCTTACGCACATTACCTACTGGTTATGCGGAGTTATTACAGGCATGTGAGCCGCACTGCCTAGTGTAATTCATGCAAGTGGCTCGTAATAAAATTAACGATGTTGTTATCAGCCGAGGAAATGAGTTTAATTCAAGATTTAAAAGGAACTGATGTTTCTGATTGTATTTCAGTCTTCCTTTATATCCCTCCGGAGCTGTCTATCTCCCCTTCAACATGCCTAGTGCGTTCCACAACGGACCTTGCCCGGCCAAGCTCTAAATTATACTGGATTTTCTCCGGTGTCAGGGAGTGAGCAGCCATATAAGAATAAGACCACCTGATAAGAATAAGACCATTATATTATTAAAGTATAAGCAGCACTCGAGTTGAGGGGGGATGGCATCCCCCCTGAAATAAAAACAGTCAAAATCGCCCCCCTCTTTCCATACTTAATGTCATTTTATCAATGAACGTGGTATTACTGCTATTTCAAGGTGCGAGGGGGCACGCACACATGCAATGACAGTTACTGACACTGAAGTCACTGGCGAGGGGATGCTAAAATTGTCCTCTTATGATAAAATCCACCACCTCCCCTGATTTTCTTTTACAACTTGAGTAGAGTATAAGCATGTGCCTGTGTGCCTGGTTAGTTGTCATGATCAAACGTTACAAATGCAACTTACCGAGAAGCCACCCTTCTCTGCCCTCTCCCACTTCCAGACGAACGCCTACCCTATATTATAGCACTTGTCTTAATTCAGCCGCTATAATTCAGCCTCTATCACAGGGCGTTAATACAAACCTCATTCACCTGCGTTCATTTTTACCTGCGTTGGTATTTATAGAAGGAAGCACGTACGCAACTTTAAACCATCTCAGCCCGTTTTATAAATAATGCTTACGTCCGTTTAGAAAACTGTGCTTACGTGAAAGTCAAAGATGACGTTCAAGTACTTCTTTATGAATGAGGCCCCAGAACAGACAGAACAGACACCAGAACAAACAGAACAGACACCAGAACAGACAGAACAGACAGAACAGACACCAGAACAGACAGAACAGACACCAGAACAGACACCAGAACAGACAGAACAGACACCAGAACAGACAGAACAGACAGAACAGACAGAACAAACACCAGAACAGACACCAGAACAGACAGAACAGACAGAACAGACACCAGAACAGACAGAACAGACAGAACAGACAGAACAGACACCAGAACAGACACCAGAACAGAGCCTATTGACTGCCCCCACCTGGCTCAACCTGGTTCTGTTCATCACTGATGCTGCAGTTTACTGTGATATTGGGCCTGTGTGTCTGTACATTGATTGTTTTTTTAGTTTTTTTTCATATCTCTTATCTCATATTTTAATTGGACAGATACAGTGAAGACAGACAGGAAAATAAGGAGAAGGGAGAGAGGGCATGGGCTGGATTCAAACCCATGCCGGCATGGGCATGTGTGCACTGTAGACCGCGGTGCTAGGCCACTGGACCACCCCAGGCCACATTGTGTGTTTTGTAATGTGTATTATGTGCAATGTCTTCTGTACAACTGTAAAAACAAGTTGGCCATGAGTGGGAGAATAACTTTCTCTGAATCTCAATGCACAGTCTCTGTCCAGAGGTATGATGAAGAGGTGTCTGTGATTGACCCCTGGTCCGTCTACTTCCAGGTCAAAAGGCGTGACCTCTCCCACCTCCAACGTCGAGAGGCTCAGCACATCCTGAATGAGTACGAACAGCCAATCACAGTGCAGATGGACGATTGCCGGGGGCGACGGCACCAGTGGCAGTACACATCAGACTGCAGCACGCAGACGGAGAGACACTGGGAGGCCCTGCGCGCGCTGGGGAGGGTGGAAGGGGGTGGGGACCCCGCAATGGGGGGCTACGCTGCTCGGTAGGTACCGGTACTTGGGTGGGCTGTGTGTGTGTGTGGTATAATTGCAGCAGGTCTGATGAGGCTGTAGTGACCTAGATACTGAAGCAGTGAAGTAGCAGTGACTCCTGGTTTGGTAGTGTGTCCTCAGCACTGACAGTACAACTGAACTGAAACAAACATATGTGACAGCAGCTGGTGGAACAGGGAACAAGTCGCCTACCAATCAAAATGTTTTTCATTCTGAAAAAGTTTAATAAATGTCAACGTTGTTGAAAATCAATGACCCACTCGCTAGTCAAGCCAAAACATTGCAATGCATTGGATTCGGTGAGTAATCCCCACTACTACCTAGTTAGTATAGAGTAGTGGGGATTACTCACCGAATCCGTTGCATTGCAATGTTTTGGCATAAACAACACAGAGTGAGTCTCAGCAGTCTAAAGTGGATTCCTCTTCTCTTCACCTCCTCTCCTCGCCTCCTCTCCTCGTCTCCTCTTCTCGCCTCCTCTTCTTCCTCTAGACTGATGTAGAAGCTGGACAGGAGGAGGCAGCTTTATAATGTCCTCCATGTTGTTGCTGAAGGAGAGGAGACGTGGAGAGGAGACGAGGAGAGGAGACGAGGAGAGGAGGCGAGGAGAGGAGACAAGGAAAGGAGAGGAGGCTCCTTCACACTGTTGAGAGGGCCGATGGTCTCCAATGCTGGAGGGACCTGTCCGAGAGTTCTAACCCTGGAGCCTTCTCCAGCTACACACACACATGCACACATGCACACGCACGCACGCACACACACACACACACACACACACACACACACACACACACACATAATGCCTTCAATAACTCTACGACCATAACCTGGTTCTTCACAGACCCTACTATGATCACATGGCCATACCACCTGACCTTTACGCAGCCAATGGGTACCTCCCTAGTGTGTCCTACAGTGTCGATGACATCAGCAGGCTGGACTATGATGACGTGAGTTCCTGTCACACAGATTAAACAATTCAACAGTCATATATAGATCTGACACTCTAGATTATCTTCTACACAACTAGACCATCTCAGATCTAGCCAAGACTAGCTGTGCTATACAGTCTGTTGTTATGTTGTTATACTGATGTGTTGTGATGCTACTGTGTCATGTGTTGTGATGTGTGTTACTGTGCTGTTGGGTTAGGGTTAGTTAGAGTTGGGTTAGGGTAGGATTAGTTCTGATGATGTTGTACCTCTGCTGTAGGACCCTGAGATGGTAAACTACCAGCCCACCAGTAGCAGCTGTCTGCTTGGCTGCTGCAACACTGATCAGGACGAGCCCAGCAGCTTTCTCAGCCAGGTACACACACTAGGGGTGCAACGGTTCTCGTTTTATATTGAACCGTACGGTTCGCACTAGTGAATTGTCGGTTTTTCGGTTTATGATGCGTTCCATTGAAAGTCGGAGGTTGAGTTTGTCTGGACCGCAGTTGCTTCTGTAACTTGTTCACACACACAGTCCCTGCACACACACATACACACACACACACACACACACCACGATGAGTCCAGCAGCTTTCTTAGCCAGGTATTTATCCTTACAGCTCCATTATTTACTATTTACAAAATGTTTCTGTCTCCCTGTTGATAGAGTGAGTATGAGGGCGCGTGGTTGGACGTTCCCCCCGGCTACCTGCCTCTCCATGAGCTGGACAGTGGTCTGGGCTGCACCGACGGGAGTCTCCACCAGGAGGAGCTGTCTGAACCAGAGACAGACGCTATCTCCTCCCCGCCACGCCGAGGCTCCTCCCCCTCCTCAGAGTCCCTCTCCTCCTCTGAGCACAGCGACTCCGGCTTCCACAGCATCAGCACCGGAGACTTCAGACATTTCCACGGCCACCACGGCCCCCATCCCCATGGCAACCCCAGGGATCAGAGGGCGTGGTCAGGGCTGGGGAGTGGGGCCAGATCACGCTGGGATCTGGAGTCCATCCCCGAGGCAGGCCACGTCCCCATGATGCCCCAGTGTTCCCTGGGAGGTTCCTCTATACAGTTCCGTGCGCGAAGCCCCGTCCCCTACGTGGGTAGACACGCCCCCAGGGCAGCGATGCAGACGGCAGCCTCCAGCTGTCGTACCGAACCCTGCCAGAGGAGGGCGCTCATGATGAACCAGCACGTCTCTATGGACCTGCCTGGGCGCAGTTACACACTACACGACCTGTCGGACAAGAGACGCGCCAGTCACCCTGCTTTACCCCTGGATAAGAACCTAGCTTTACCCCTGGAGAAACACCTAGCTTTACCCCTGGAGAAACACCTAGCTTTACCCCTGGAGAACCAGCCAGCTTCACCCCTGGAGAAACACCCAGCTTCACCCCTGGGCAGCCACCTAACTTTACCCCTGGACAACCACCTAGCTTCACCCCTGGACAACCACCTAGCTTCACCCCTGGACAACCACCTAGCTTCACCCCTGGACAAGCACCTAGCTTCACCCCTGGACAACCACCTAGCTTTGCCTCTGGAGAACTACCTACACCCAGGCCTAAGCCTGCATAACAGCCCCACAGGGCACCACAATATGGGCTTCAGTGAGGAGAGGAGGAGGGTTCAGACCAGCCCCTCTAAGAGGCTAGGGAGGGATAGGGACAGGGAGAGGGAGAGGGAGATGGAGAGGGGGGGAGAGAGGGAGATGGGAGGAGAGAGGGAGAGAGTGGGAGAGAGGGAGAGAGAGATTGAAAGGGAGAGGGGGAGAGACTGGCAGTGTCAGTTCCAGACCCTGGGACCCCCTCACGCCCCCGGCCCCTGTGGTCCCCTCTACAGCACCCTGGATGGCTCCTCCCCCCACGGCGACCAGAGCGGGGGGCGACCACGCTCAGGGAACCCCCGTGCGGTAAGGAACCAACTCCTCAAGGCCCGGGCCTCCCAATTGGCTGACGAGCGCAGTGAGGTCACCACCGACGAGGACGTGCGTGGCGTGGAGGAGTGGGCGGGGCGTTACTGGAGCAGGCCAGAGCGCCGGCGCCACCTAGCGTTGGCACGGGAACAGAGGCAGAGGAGGGCGAGCCGTGGGGGGGCGGAGGGGCGAGGGGAGGACGGGGTGGTGGCTGGGGGTCCAGGGGGTGTCGCCGGGGGGGTTCCAGGGGGGGCGGCGGCCTCCTGCAGCACCGTCCTGGAGCTCAGCCACAGGAAGCAGAGTCGTCTGAGAAACAATACGCTACTCGATGATTGGACGACGGTGGAGGAGCTTCTGACCCACGGCACGCGGGTGGGCGAGGGAGACGCCAGCCTCTGCCGCAGCCCGCTACTCTCTGTCACCACTGTCTGATCATAAAACACTGACACTCTCTTGTGTGTGTGTGTGTGTGTGTGTGTGTGTGTCTGTGAGCATGAGCCTGAGCGCGAGCGAATGTGTGTGTGTGTGTGTGTGTGTGTGCGTGTGTATGTGAGTGTGAGCCTGAGCGTCAGCGTGTGTGTGTTAGCCTGAGTGTGAGTGAGTGCGTGTGTGTGTCCGTGTGTGTGTGTGTGTGTGTGTGTGTGTGTGTCTGTGTGTGTGTGCAGGGGTTAGTGCTGACTCCAGTATGTCTACCTCTTCTTCTCCAGTGTAACAGTGTGAACTGGTCTCTTTAGCAGTATTCACTTTTCTCAATGGAGGAGCAACCTATGGACCAATGGAGGAGCAACTTACTGTACGGACCAATAGGAGCAGCAACCTACTGTCTGGACCAATGGGAAACTCAAACTACTGTCTGGACCAATGGGAACCTCAATCTAATGTCTGGACCAATGGGAGCATCAACCTACTGGCTAGACCAATGGGAGACTCAAACTACTCTCTGGATCAATGGGAGCATCAACCTACTGTCTGGACCAATGGGAAACTCAACCTACTGTCTGGACCATGGGGGTATGAGTCTATGGCAGTATCATTATCGGCCAGTCTCAATGTCAACATTGTCAAGGGGCCAATTGCATAAACCAATGCTTAAACATAGACCTAGACTGTGACTTAAGTCTAACTCTTAGTCAGACATAGGATTGATGTCTAATTGTACCTGTTGCATATAATTGACTTCCCCGTGGCTCGCCTATGTCCTACTAAAGTCATTATTTACCTAGAAAAAGTAAGACAATGAAGGGGAAAAAAACATGGCCACCGATAAGTGAATTAGTGTTAGGAAATGAACACTTCGTAATTATGCACCTATATTAAAATACAGCACAGGAGCTGTCAAATCTTTTTTTATATAAAAGTGTAAAGATATGACATATTAGGTTATTTTATCAAACTAAATGAGCCACCCATTTAGATTTGTAAAGACAAATTTGCTAGCTATATAGGCAAATTTGCTAGCTTGCCAGCTACAGTATATGTGCCTTTTCTAGGTAGTCTGCTAGCTAGTTGCCAAGGTTGCCAATAAACAAACTAAGCATATTTGCATGGATATATTTAATATCATATTTTGGTTTGTTTGTTTATGTCCCTTACATGACTAAAGTTCAGTCTAAAAGCAAATATTAATGGTTAGACAGTTGTTTTTTAAAGACTAGTCTTGACTAGGCCAAATTCAGCCTTGGGGGGCAGTCATTAAGTCAGTCTTAACATTTATGCAACTGGGTAACTGAAATTAGATTAGTCTAACAACTTAACTAAGTTTATGCAACCGGCCTCTGGTCTCATCAGCAGTGTGAATCTACAGTGTGATAGTATTGGACTGTAGTATTACTGTAGTATTACTGTAGTATTGGTCTCAATGACCGTATAGGCTGTTGTCACTTATTAGAATGCTGTGGTCTCTGCTGTACTGGCTGGTCTATGGTGCTGGGCAGAGGTGGAAAGAGAACTGAAATATCCTACTCAAGTAGTAAGTACTGTTACTTCAGTGAAATGTTACTCAAGTAAAAGTTAAAGTCTACAAAAAAAATGTAGGATATAAAAAAATTGTCAAGTAAAAGAACTTTGTGTTACTTTTTCCCAATTAAACATTTGCCTTGATTAGCCTATTGAATTTAATCATCATCGAAGTATAATACTCTATTCAAAAGATACAGATTTCCCCAAATACTAAAATAAGAATATATTTTTTAAATACCTGAAAAATCTTTCAATTACATGGATGTGAATTGCTTAGTTACTTTCCACCTCTGGGGTTGGGTAACAGAATACATTCCGGTTCTGCAGACCAAAGAAATTCAGTCTGTGTACACATATTATCTGGCAATACCAGCATTTCACTACCTGTCAAATTAAAAAAGAAAGAGAAAATATTAGCATGAACAACAACAATTACAACAAAAAACCTACTGTCCCAAGCTTGATTCAGGTTGCAAGTCGGGCAGTTCATGCCAACCTCCATATGTGGCTTTCTGCCTTTCATATATTCCTGCCAGTATAGCTAGATACCACGTTCACACAGAACATATTTTGGTCTGCAGAAACGATCCCCCCAAACATATTAATTTGGAGACTGGGTCTATATGGTCTAGTATTGGATCAGCTACATGGACCCAGTCTCATTTGCTTGTTAGCCCAAAGAACAGATGTCACCACACCACTGTACAATCCAGGGGAGGCTGCTGGAGGTAGACATTGGAGGACGGGCTCATTGGAATACATGAAATGGAATTAGGAGTCCTGACCTACACCAGCCTGCCCTGGTCCAATCTCAACCAAGCCTATCATGTTATGGATCCATGTCATATTGTTGCGTCAGAGTGTAAATGTGGACTATGTTTTAACCCACATGATGTCGTGGTAGTGACACAAACACTCTATATGTGAGACAGTCTGGTGAAAAGGTCCGCTTTTTTTTGCAGATTGCAAAGGTTTAAGTGTTGAAGAGTCCGCTTGATACAACAAACAACCGTTTTAGGATAACTAACACTAATACTTATAATTTGTGAATTGGATTCACTGTATAGTCTACTGTAGGCTACTGGGTAAGTGATACATGGCTTGTAAACAAACTTGTGTTTTAGGACGTGTGCAAAAGCAAGGACTGCGTGATCAACTATGTGTAGTTATGTGTTTTTAGCATGTTGATGTTCTATCAGCAAGTTGTGATGTGCTAAACATGCAGTTAGATGTTCATAGCAATGTTCCTTGCCAGCTTGCTAGCAGCTTTTTTGCCCGTATTTTGACAGAGCAAGTTTCTCCGGAGTTTGGTTTGAGGGGTATCAATATTCAAATAAGCATATCTTCTTCAACTAGATTTCAATGTATGACACACCATTTGAAATCTTACAATCTGCACTTTCATAATCTGGAAAAAAAATTAAAATGACATAGCCCTACTTGAGAGGGCTTTTTCACCAGACCACTGTCGTAAGAGAACTCAGGTAGTTCTGAGTGTTTGTGATGTAGAGGCAGCGTCCCATACTGCTCACAGGAGAGATGCACTATTAATACTGTACACCCCAGTTCTCTAACCCGAGTAGTCAGTTAGGTGTGGGTGTGTGTGTTTGTATGTGTGTGTGTGTGTGTGTGTTTGGTTGAGTGTACTTTAGATCTGTAGGGGAAGTTTCTCAGACATAGATTAATCCTAAATCACACTGTCAATGGAAAGTCTCCATTAAAGGTCTAGTCTGGGATTATGCTTAATCTGTGTCTGGTAGACCAGTCCTTCCCCAGCCTGCCTGTATGAGGCCACGGTGGCCCTCAACATCACCATACTACATTCTCATGGTCAAGGATCAAATTTATATTTTTGTGAGCGTGTGTTTGTGTGTGAGTGTACATACGTGCATGTGTTTGTGTGTGTGTGTGTGTGTGTGTGTGAATCAGTACATCCATCCCAGCATGTGGACCATCCTTAGTATGACATGCTTTCCTGTGTTACCATGTCAACTCTCTACATGGATTTCCAATCGTCACCTGCTGGATTCAAACCCGGGTCATCTGTACACCACCAGCCTGTGTTATCCCACTGAGCTAAAGCCCAGATCACTGTCCCAAACACACACCTGGATCAGGTGACACATGGCTGTTACTATGGATACTCTTTTTTGATTGCTCTAATAAAAACGTTTAGAAGAACAAACTCCTGTCTTTTTTGTTTTGTTTATCCTCCCATCCTCGTTATTCTCCTACTAGACCACTAGAGGTCACCTCTCTCCTCCTCTCCTCTCCTCTCCTCTCCTGTCCTCTCCTCGTCTCCTCTCCTCTCCTCTCCTCGTCTCGTCTCCTCTCCTCTCCTCTCCTCTCCTCTCCTCTCCTCTCCTCTCTTCTCTTCTCTTCTCTCCTTGTCTCCTCTCCTGTCCTCTACTCCAGTCTAGTAAAGGTTGTCTGTTCTGTGGAGGATCTCCAGGGTTCTGGGTTTTAAATGTCCGGATATTTAACGCAGAAGACACAGGTGTCTACCATTGGGCCAAGAGGAGATTCCTGAGCTGAAACTGCACTTCTGAAACTGTACCTTTGAAACTGCATTTCTGAAACTGTACCACTGAAACTGAACCTCTGAAATGGTACCCATCATAACGCTGGGTTGAGCATGCAATGCTGCTTCCTACCAGTAGAGGGCAGACGTGCACCTCTGTTCACCATCTACAGATCTGTGTGTTTCTGATGAGAGGGATGCTGGTGGAGGACGGGCTGGTTTCTACCTCCATTAGCCTCCCGTGCACTGCTGTTAGGAGAGGGATAACAAAGAGCCATGTGATGCGCTTCTAAATCAGCATGATTCATCTTCAATAGATCCACAACACTAGTTATTATTCTCCTCATCTCAGAGTGACTGCAGAGAGAGAGAGAGAGAGAGAGAGAGAGAGAGAGAGAGAGAGAGAGAGAGAGAGAGAGAGAGAGAGAAAGAAGGTAGGGGAAAGAGAGAAAGAGTGAGAAAGAGAGAGAGACTTTATTAATGGAGTTTGTGAAGTTTTAGGCATTTTGGAGGCATTGAGGTGACCAGCATGTGTGTGTGTGTGTGTGTGTGTGTGTGTGTGAGTGTGTGTGTGTGTGCGTATGTGTGTGTGAGGCAGTGGCGGACTGGCCACCGGGCAAGCCTGGCAAATGCCAGGAGGGCCGCGAGACTCTGGGCCGCTCAGAATGTATTATATAAAAAATATATATATTTGTAATTTTGTCTCTGGTGATTTTCATTGAAAATAACTTATTTCAGCAGACCGCGGCCCAAAACATTTTATATCGGCCGGGCCATCCACGCAGTTCTGCATCGCGGATGCCCAGGGCCCTAAACCAATGGGAGCAGAGCTCCCCTATGGGGCGGAGCTCCACGATGTAGAACTGGAGTATGTAAACCAATAGGAGCAGAGCTTTAGGTAGCAGGGTAAACCAATAGGAGCAGAGCTTTAGGTAGCGGGGTAAACCAATAGGAGCAGAGCTCCCCTATGGGGCGGAGCTCCACGATGTAGAACTGGAGTATATCTCCATAACTATCGTAGTCAGTTCTATATCGCCAGTGGACACGCACCTCATGTCATCATTCCGTTTATAACAGCAGTTAACGTTACACTGCTTTCATTTTCAGAATGGGGGAATTTGATGAGAGCGATGCAGTTAATGTGCAACAACTGGATGCAGGGAGCAAGTGTAGTTGGAAGTAGGAATGCACCGAAATTCGCATGTATTGGGCCGAAAATAGCACAAAAAAGTACATTCGGTGTGAAAAGGCTATTGAAAGAGATATTGACTGATGACTGCCTACTGATAATACATATAATTACAGCAAACATGTCGGTAGTTTGGCATCTGTCCTCTGACTTTTTATGTTAACAATCCGTGTTGCGTGTTGCGTTTGGAAATAGGGCTGTTGTGTCGCAAATGCCAGGGCTGTTTTTTGATCCCAGTCCGCCCCTGGTGTGAGGGGATGGCAACTTGCCAGCAGCAACGGCTGCTATAAATGATCGACTCCGCTGCGCTCCTTTGTGTTAGTCATCAACGTTCTCCGCTGGAAGAGCTGTTGAATACACAATCCTGACCTGACTGAAACAGCACACAGTATGTGTGTGTTTGTGTGTGTGTGTGCGCGTGTATGTACTATTCATTCTTTCCCTGTAACAGTGAGAAGAGAGTGCATGTACCAAAAAACAGTTACATGTTATTGGTGTGGGTTGTAGGTTTTAATCTATCACAAAATGAGTTGGTGGAATGTGTGTGTTGTGATGTGTGTGTGGTGAGTTGGTATCATACCATCTCTGTGAGCTCACCAGTCAGACAGTCACGACCTCCTGTTTCTCTACTTCTCTGATTGGGGAGAGAAAATATGCACACACACACACACACACAGGCCCGCCCGCACGCACACATAGTCACAGCGGAGACATCATTTGCATGTTATCTTTCCCTCTAATCAACGGCTATTAATTCTCATCAAAGCCAATGACATCAGACACTAGTCTGTCTGAACATGGAGTGCTGCTTGGTGATTGTCTCCTCTCATTAGAGAACACTGGACATACAGACAGTGCTGATCAGCTTAATTACATTGCCCTTAAAATCAATTAGAGCTGTGTTGGGGTCAGAGGCTGTTCCTCCAATCAGAGACACTGATTAATAAATGATGCAACAGTGTGGCATTATAAACAAACACAACATTCATGTGTAACGTACACTCACCAAACATGTTATTAGGGACACCGTACTAATACTGGGTTGGGAACTCCCTTTGCTCTCAAAACAGCCTCAATTCTTTGTGACATGGGACTGGGAAAGTCACTGAAGTCAGAACACTGAACTCACTGTCATGTTCACTAAAGCAGTTTGAGACGACTTTTGTTTTGTGACATGGTGCATTCCATCATGCTGGAAGTAGCCATTAGAAGATAGTAAAATTGAGGCCATGAAGGGATGCACATGGTCAGCAACAATACTGAAATAGGCTGTGGCATTCACATGATGATTGATTAGTATTAACGGTTGGTATTAAATAAGAGTGCCAAGAAAACATTCCCCAGACCACTACACCACACATGAATGAGAAGGTATACAGGTGTTCCTAATGAAGTCTTATGTGTGTGTCTATTCGTCTGTAGTTTGAATCTGACATCTCTACCCAGGGTGGTGGTGATGGTAGTTGTGGTGGTTCTATGCAGGGTGGTGGTTCTATCCAGGGTGGTGGTGGTGGTGGTTCTATCCAGGGTGGTGGTGGTGGTTCTATCCAGGGTGGTGGTGATGATGGTTCTACCCAGGGTGGTGGTTCTATCCAGGTGATGGTTCCCTTTAGACCGATGCTCAGTGTTATTCAGAGGGAAAGGGACATGTTACAGTATACGTAGGTGACATACAATTAACATGGAGAGGTGGGAACAGAGAGGAGAACCAGTGGACCATAATACTACCATAGAACATGCACCATACATTCTATTTATTATATCACCATCCATCCTCGTTTCACCTCTTCTATCCTACAGACGCAGACACCGTGCAGAGTTTAAAGTGTTCTGTGACGATTGGTAAATGCATTATACATAAAAAGGTATCCTCTTCTGCTTAACAGACCAAAGGGGAGAGGGGAGAGAGAGAGAGAGAGAGAGAGAGAGAGAGAGAGAGAGAGAGAGAGAGAGAGAGAGAGAGAGAGGCAGGGACAGATAGAGAAAGAGAAAGAGAAAGAGAAAGGGATGGACATAAATAAAACCCAGAGAAAAAAAGGAAGATAGAACACAGAGAATCAGTCAGCAAGTCAAAGTAGTTTATTAGAGAATTCATTGAGGTATTGTTGCACCTCCCATGTATGTCATAGGCACTGGACTACATGACTGAACTCACTGCAACAGTGACATCACTGACCACTGGAACAACTCTGTTACGACACAGTGACATTACTGACCACTGCAACAACTCTGTTCACAATACAGTGACATTACTGACCACTGCAACAACTCTGTTACGACACAGTGACATTACTGACCACTGCAACAACTCTGTTACGATACAGTGACATTACTGACCACTGCAACAACTCTGTTACGATACAGTGACATTATTGACCACTGCAACAACTCTGTTACGATACAGTGACATTACTGACCACTGCAACAACTCTGTTACGATACAGTGACATTACTGACCACTGCAACAACTCTGTTACGATACAGTGACATTACTGACCACTGCAACAACTCTGTTACGATACAGTGACATTATTGACCACTGCAACAACTCTGTCTGTTTAAACCACGATACATTAACATGTCTGACCAAGGTAACAACTTTGTCTGTTTAAACCATGTTTAAATGACTGACTAGTGAAAACAGTGCTCTGAGCACCCGGAAAAGCACAATATAAACCACTTCTGAATCATCATCATCATCATCATCACTGTCAACATGCCTACTGAAACAGGACCGGTGTCACACCTGTTACCTACTGAGGATCAGTCCCAGGACCAGGGCTGGGTCAGCACACACAACCTTATTCTACTATCCACAATCTCCTTCTCTATGTGTCTATGTCTGAGCATGGTTTTGTGTGTGTGTATGTGTGTGATCATAACCAAACTCATTTAGTCTCAGAAAGATAAGTGCTACACTCACCGAACACTTTATTAGGAACACTATACTAATACAGGGTAGGGCCCCCTTTACTCTCAAAACAAACTAAATTATTTGTGGCATTGATTCCACAAAATGTTGATTTCACAACATTCCTTTGAGGTTCTGGTCCATGATGACATGATTGCATCGCGCAATTCCTGCAGATTTTTCAGGTGTTCAAAAGTGTTGGATTACTATTGGATTCAGATCCGGTGACTGGGAAGGCCACTGAAGAACACTGAACTCATTGTCGATTGATGATTGATTGGTATTAATGGTATTAATGGGCCCAAAGTGTGCCAAGAAAATATTCCCCACACCATTACCCCACCTAATGAATGAGAAGGTATACAGGTGTTCCTAAGTTCAAGTGTTCGGTGAGTGTATAATATACGTTCTTTGCGTCGTGACAGGCTTTTCATTTCTTCTCCCTCCCCTCCATCATATTCACATCCCCACTGCAGCCTCCCTCGTTGAAACAAACGCACAGTAGTGCACGTGACAGTACGGCTGGCACAGTAGTGCACGTGACAGTACGGCTGGCACAGTAGTGCACGTGACAGTGCACGTGACAGAATAAGGGATCATCACAACAAAACCCACATCACAACTCAATTCACGACACAATCAAATGAGTGTTGGAGAGGGGGGCCAGCAACACAAGTCAGAGGAGCACTGTGACAGTCTCACTAAGAATACTGATCACAACGTTTGGTCAAAAGCAACAAGACGATATCCAGTGTCAAACACTAATGCTACCAGTGGTGGTTAGATCCAGGAAGAGCTAACTGATCTTCTGTGGTCACACTGCCAGACACGCACACGCAGGCACGCACACGCGCACACAGACATGCACACGGAGGCACGCACACACACACGCACACAGACACACACACACAAACACTGACCTGGGCGGTCGGAATAACACACTGCTCTAGTATGATGTGACTGTGTGTGTGTGTGTCTTTGTGACCTTTTGAGCAATTGTAGAAACCTGTTCCATGTTAATCCAACTTCAGACAAACACAGCAGGAGATGAACACAGCACTCTCTCTAATCTACCTGTGCTGTTGCCATGGGTGCCCTGTATGTACCACTTCCTGGTTCTATCTTCAAAGACTTCAACACAGTTGGTGTCAACCTGCCAGCTCACACTACCCCCTCGTGTTGGCTGAATGAACAGGCAGGTCACAAAGAGGTTTAGTACTATAGAACTATATATATATATACAGACACACACACTATACACTGTATAAAATATACTATATATCCTATAAAAGCTGACCTTCTCTGTGCGGCTGAATAAAGCATATCACATACCCAGCCAAGATGGAGGCGTAAAAGCTGTCTCCTCTGACTGAGGAGAATCCATTTACTAATCTGCATATCTGTGTATCTGTGTATCTGTGCTGTATCTGTCTTTGTTGTTGTTGCCAAAGAGGAAAGTGTGTGTGTGTGTGTGTCTGCATGCAGGTGTGTTCGTATTAAGTCCTGTGTGTGTGTGTGTGTGTGTGTGTGTGTGTGCGTGTGTATACTGTATGTGTTTAGGCCTCTGTGTCTGTATGTGGGTGTATGTGTTTAGGCCTCTGTGTGTGTGTGTGTGTGTGTGTGTGTGTGTGTGTGTGTGTGTGTGCGTGCAGGTGGGTTTGTATTAAGTCCTGTGTGTGTGTGTGTGTGTGTTAAGGTGTGTGTGTGTATATGTGTTTAGGCCTCTGTGTCTGTATGTGGGTGTATGTGTTTAGGCTTCTGTGTGTGTGTGTGTGTGTGTGTGTGTGTGTGTGTGTGTGTGTGTGTGTGTATCGCTCCACATACACTAGCCATGACTAGGCCGGTATCAGAGGCTCCACCAGCTGGCTGTTAGCATGGTGGCAACAACAACAACAACCCTGCCTCATCAACAGGCTGAGAGAGACACACATGTGACACGGTCTGGTCAACTGGTCCGCAAGTTGGACCAGTTGACCGAAAAATGTAAATACATTTCAGCATTGTTGAAAATCAATGACACACTCGCTAGTCAACTGACATAGCTTGTTTTGTGAGCCTGCTAACAATGTAAAGTAGTGTTATAGTTAACTAGGTAGCAGTGGGGATTACTCACGGAATCCCTTGCGTTGCAGTATTTTGGCTTGACTAGCAAGTTTGTGTTGTGATTTTCAACAACGTTGAAATGTATTTCCGTGTTTCAAAATAAAAGTCAGGACATTTTGATTGGTCTCTCTCTGTCTCCCCACCCTCTCTCTCTCTCTCTCTCTCTCTCTCTCTCTCTCTCTCTCTCTCTCTCTCTCTCTCTCTCTCTCTCTCTCTCTGTCTCTCCCCACCATCTCTCTCTCTCTGTTTCTCCCCACCCTTGTTCTCTCTTTCTCTGTCGCCCCCCCACCCTCTCTCTCTCTCTGTCTCTCCCCGCCTCCTGACTCCCCCTCTCTCTCCTCCTCCTCTCCACCTCCATGCAGAGTGATAGACAGTAATATGTCATATCCCCTAGAGTAGTGAGAATATGAATATAGATTAGACGTTTCAAGCTGTGTGTGAGTGTGTGTGTGTGTGTGTGTGTGTAAGCCTCTGCTGGGGGGGAGGGGGGGGGGGTACACAGCATAGTTTCTGATCCAGGTCAAAGCCATCGATATTTTAATTGATTGTCACATTGATGGATACCTCTCTAACACAGTCTCTCTCCCCCCCCCCCCCTCTTTCCCTCTCTCCCCCTCTCTCTCTCTATCTCTCATGCATCATGCTTTGCCTCTAGATTCTTACAGTATTACTTGTCTAATGTAAAATATACATTTGTCTTTAAATTCTGTAAGTTGTGTTAATGGCTGAGTCTGTGTGTGTCGTGTGTGTGTGTGTGTGTGTGTGTGTGTTGGTGGCTGAGACGTGTGTTGTTTGTGTGTGTGTGTGTGTGTGTGTGTGTGTGTGGCTGTTATGCTACAGTGAAGGTGCTGGTTGGGGTGGGGGAGGGGGGGTCTCACACAATATAAATAACAGTGCTATATTCAGACATGCACAGGTGGGTACCAAAACACACACTCACTTACAAACTCCACTTAAAGATTTAGAACATCTCTACTTTGAAGTTGAAGTTGAAGTATTGTATAACTTGAAGTTGATACAAAAGTGTTGAAACGCAGAGCTGTAGAAAGACTGTCTAGACGGAACACTGCAGACAGACTGTCTAGACGGAACACTGCAGACAGACTGTCTAGACGGAACACTGCAGACAGACTGTCTAGACTGAACACTGCAGACAGACTGTCTAGACGGAACACTGCAGACAGACTGTCTAGACTGAGGCCCTGTCCACACCTATATGTTTTTTTGATAAACGTGGATTTTTATATTAGTTTTGGGGGGTTCGTCCAGACACAAACGAGTTTTTGCCCCCTGAAAACGAAGATGTTTAAAAACGCCTGCCAGAGTGAAGATGTTTAAAAACGCTGTATATTCGCCGTATATTTTTGACGTGTGGACGAGATAGACGGAGCTTTTTGTATTCGTCACGTCATCACGCGCATAGATTTCTATGATCATGCGCACTGCAGCTGTTTGCTGTTCCCTCCAACGTCATATCCTGGCACCAGTAACTACTATGTTTACAACAGGCAACGGTGTTCGAGGCTACACAAGCGAGGAAAATTGATGTGAACAAAGTGCTTCTAGTTCTTTCACTGTTAACTGGACTTTTAACCTGTTCACAGATAAATGCACAGTTAATGATCGAGAACATTGAGAGACAGAGGCGTCTGATTGGCCAGCGGGGCTATGGGGATAATATTATATCGCCGACTACTGGTGTGGAATGCTCAATGACAGCGTTTATATTGCGTATGCATGTGGACACAGACATTGTTTATAAACATGCTGGTGTGGACGGTAATATTTTTATATACGAAAAACGTTTATCAAAAAAACGTGTAGGTGTAGACAGGGCCTGAACACTGCAGACAGACTGTCTAGACGGAACAATGCAGACAGACTGTCTAGACTGAACACTGCAGACAGACTGTCTAGACTGAACACTGCAGACAGACTGTGTAGACCAGTGGTTCTCAACCCTCTCCTCGGGGACCCCCAGCCGCTCCACATGTTTGATCTGTTCCACCACCAGCTCACCTGATTCAACTGATCAAGTACAAACCATAATTGCTTTGTACTTGATCAGTTGAATCAGGTGTGCTGGTGGTGGAACAGATCAAATATGTGGAGCGGCTGGGGGTCCCAGAGGAGAGGGTTGAGAACCTCTGGTCTAGACGGAACACTGCAGACAGACTGTCTAGACTGAACACTGCAGACAGACTGTCTAGACGGAACACTGCAGACAGGAGAAACATATGGCCTAAGTTCCTTTACACTCCAGAAAACATCCCTGCTTTATCCTGATGAATACTATATAGTTCAAAGGTGTCTTTTGTGTTGATGTGTGTGCACGCTTGTGTGTGCATATGATGTGTGTGTGTGCGTGTGTGTGTGTGCCCTTAGGTGTGTGTGCCCAAGTGTAAGTTGCTGTTTGTTTTTCTTTGTTGACTCCTCTGATATCTCCAATGTGTAGAACAGTCTTGTTGTTGTTGTTGTTGTTGTTGTTGAAGGTGTCCAGGTGTGTGTCCTGGTCTTGCAGACCAACTCCTTTGGTACAGAGAGTCTCTGTGTGTGTCCGTTTTGTATATACAGTAAATAGCATTTCTGCCCTTTGCGTGTGTGTGTGTGTGTGTGTGTGTGTGTGTGTTTATCTGTCTGCATCCGTGAGTGTGTGTGTGTTCATCCGTGTGTGTATCTGTGCATCCGTGCGTATGTGTGCGTCCGTTTGTGTTTGTGTGTGTGAGTGAGTGTATGTGTGTATCACACAGTCTCTCTGAGACAGAGGGCTTCCACGGTGTTGCTGGGTCCTTGGGCCACACCCCCGATGAGGAAGAGCATGCTGGGAGTTTGCAGGGGGGCGCAGGAGCAGCGAGGGGTAGGCATCGGAGCGGCGTATTCCCACCTACGCTTCACTGGGTGGTAGCTCTCTACGGATGCCAGGGGGGACGGCTGATTACCTACACACACACACACACACACACACACATTTGAAATGCTTTATTTATGTCCAAAACAAGTGCAAGGACATAAGGACATAAACACTATCAGTGTAATCAGTTCATTGGGAGACATTCATTTACGTTTGTGACTGTACAGCAACCATCGTACACATATAATATTAACACAGCGGATGTTTCAAATGTGGATTAACAGATACAATAGCATTCCTGTAAAACAGTATCTAGTCAAAGGGTACAAAAAGCAACGCCGTCTCCATATTGAGCGGCTACCGATAATAGCAGATATAGAGCAATACCGTGCTAACTGTTTAGCCTTTCTCTTTGAGATGTGGGCCATCTGAAGGCCCCTAACCACCAGCTTGTGAAGATGGCCCAGGCTGCCAAACATGAAGACTAAAAGATGACATTTGTAGCCTAGCTGTGAGATGTTCAGTTTGAGCTGCTGATATTTCAGGGACTTGGTTAAAAAGGCTTCCTCCAGGCTATGGTCGAAGGTACAGCCAACCTCTAGAATTAACACCTCTCTACTACTCTCATTAACCATCACTACGTCCGGGGTGTTGGCTGAGATGTTATGGAACACCTCTGAATCATTATCACACAGGCCAAACATGCTGGGCTTAACACTACAGTGCTTGTACAGTGATGCAGAGGACCCATAGGTAGAGCCGATATCTTTCGATATCAAGTCCACAATTCTGTCGTGCCTACATATGTAAAGCCCTTTGTAAGCATGGCAACCATTTAGGACACACAATCACACACACACACACACACACACACACACACACACATTAGTATAAGATCAAATACATAGAGAACAGAGCAGTTCTATTTCAACAGTGCTGTCTCTCTAGCAGACATCTAGACACCATGTTGTTAAACAGACAGAAGGCTTTCATTAGCAGAAGGCAGAGCAGTGTGTGTGGTGTGTGTGTGTGTGTGTGTGTGTGTGTGTGTGTGTGTGTGTGTGTGTGTGTGTGTAGGGGGTGGGGTGGCTACAAACAGGTGGGTAGGGGTCCAAGCCACATCATTAGTGTGGATGTACAACTTTTCAATTTCTCTGACACGCACACACACAAGTGCACGCACATCACACACACACACACACACACACACACACACACACACACACAATGCATACACACACACACAAACACCTGGGGCTCTGTGACGCACATACACAGCTGGTGACAGTCCTATTCATCAGCCACACACCTGCAGACACAGAGATGGGGTCTGGGGAAGAACAACACATTGTGTTTCCATCTGGTTGACCACTGAAAGAGCGTACAGCCACATGTTCCCTCCACACATACATACAGACACACACACGCACGCACACACACACACATGTGCGCATACACTCCTCGTCTTGTCGCATCTCGTCTTAGGAGGATCTGTTAGAGCCTATTTTCTCTCTTGCCTTAGGAGCCATGCTCTGTCATCACACACACACACACACACACACACACACACCTCGAGATTCATACTCTCAGTCATTATACATCACCAGTCGCTAAGTTGTTCTGGTTTCCATGGAGACCACATAGAGCCTCAACTCATATGGACTGTTGTTGTGCGTGTGTGCCTGCGTGCATGTGTGTGTGTGGTTGAGTGTGTGTGGTTGTGTGTGCCAGCGAGGTTTGTGTGAAAGAGGTGTGTATGTGTGAGCGAAGTTTGTGTGTGAGTGAGGTGTCTGTGTGCGTGTGTGTGTGTGTGTGTGCGGTTGTATACTGTGTGTGTGGTTGTGTATGTATGTGTGGTTGTGTGTATGTGTGTGTGTGTGTGTGTGGGTGTGTGTGTGGTTGTTTGTATGTGGAGTGTGTGGTTGTGTGTGCCAGCGAGGTTTGTGTGAATGAGGTGTGTGTGTGTGAGCGAAGTGTGTGTGTGAGAGAAGTGTGTGTATGTGTGTGTGTATGCGGTTGTATACTGTGGCTGCTTTGATCTTCACACACTCTCTCGTGTGTCTCCGCGGCAACGCATGGGGACCACTCCGCTCCGATTACTGCTTTGATTTCAGACCCAGAATCACTAATTCACATTCCTGTCAACCTCTCATTCTCTCTCTTTGTCTCTCTATGTCTCTCTCTCTTTCTCTAACTCTAACTCTCTCTCTCCCTCTCCCTCTCTCTCTCAGACCAGACCAGACCAGACCAAACCAAGCCGTGGTGTAGACTCTGTGTAGACTCCTCCTGCTCTCACCAGCTAAAGGAGACTACTTCCTTCTGTGGCTGCTAGACGAGGCAGTGTTTGTGTGTGTGTGTGTGTGTGTGTGTGAGTGTGTGTGTGTGTGTGTGTGTGTGTGTGTGGCCTCTTCCTGCTGTCAGTGTGAGCTTCTCCCGGCTGGCTTGAATGCTGAAAGCTGCCGACTTAGTTTACTTTCACACGTTTAGCCTCTAAAATATCTAGAGACTGAATTCAGAGCTAAAAATTATGAAATCGCGTGATCAATTGTGCGATCAATCGCTTGACTCTGATATTTAGATATTTATCCAGCGGGACAATATCTGAGGGAAACCAGGCTTCTACACCGCAGCGGGCTCCAATTAGGAGCCCCCGTGGGTAAGTAATCTATCAAACATTGCAGTATCAACACCGCAGCGGGCTCCAATATCGGAGCACCCGCGGGTAAGTAGTCTGGCCTCTCCACCCGAAAGCCTGCTACCACCTATTCTGCACACACATACCTCGTTAGTGGTCAAAGTTTTCTATCTCCTCCCAGCACCAAGAGGATCGACAACTGGAGCATCCACTGATGGCAGTGACCACCAGATCAGTGGAGTGAGAGATCCAGCCAAACTGAGATCTGAGCTCCACTCCATCGAAAACCTCCTGGATGACTTACTACAACGGTAGAAATACCTCCTGGATGACGTACTACAACGGTAGAAAAAAACCTCCTGGATGACGTACTGCAACCTCCTGGATGACGTACTACAACGGTAGAAAAACCTCCTGGATGACGTACTACAACGGCAATCCCTGCTTCCCTCCAGGATGGATACGTTACAGATGGACGCCCCCTCGCGGTCTGAAAGTATGGCAAATAGCGACACTCCCTGCACACCAGCTGTTCATCCATGCTCCTGGGCGTCCGTTATGAAGAAGAGAAGGATTTCTCACTAGATTTGGATGACGACCCCATACCATTTTTACTCCACTTGAAAACCTAACTAGAACTAGCGACCCTGGAGCAGCTGGCCCCGGTCTACTCAAATACGTTGAGAAAGCGTAGATCCTGCATGACGACCCTGGTATTCCGTGAGAAACGCAGACGACACGCTTCCCCTCCTGCTGTCACCATCTTCGAGGGTTCTCCTGCTAGCCTCCAGCCCTCAGCCCTCCTGCTCAGCACTGGAAGCACTGGACACTTTTACAACCCACCAGTTCTCTTTCTCTGAGATTACACAGAATGAACTGTCAAATACTTTGAACTCGTTAAAAAAATTCCCAAGCTTGTGCTTAAGGTTTTATACTTAAGGATTAAATGTGCATTTTATTAAGACTCATGCTGACAGCTTTATGCCTCTTCTCCACCACCTGATCATCCACCTCTGTCTCTCTCTATCAGGCTTTCTATCTTCCCCTCCGGCTGGAAAACTGACATTCTTTAATCCTCCCATTTTTTAATCTGAGGACACAACTCTCATTTCAAACTACAGGCCAATATCCATTCTCCCAGTAATATCAACAAATCTTTCTACACAATTAAGCAATCATCTTGAAAGCAATAACCTCCTCAGTAACTTCTAGTATGGCTTCCACTCCAACCACATCTGCACTATTACTATTTACTGAACAAATACGTATCTCCCTAAACAAAGGACATATCACTTTGATACAGTGAACCATCAGATTCTGCAGAACAAACTTAACTGATTTCAACTTTCCCCCTCTGTGGTAACGATGCTCTGTGGTAACGATGCTCTGTGGTAACGATGCTCTGTGGTAACGATGCTCTGTGGTAACGATATTCTGTGGTAACGATGCTCTGTGTTAACGATGCTCTGTGGTAACGATGCTCTGTGTTAACGATACTCTGTGGTAACGATGCTCTGTGGTAACGATGCTCTGTGGTAACGATGCTCTGTGGTAACGATGCTCTGTGGTAACGATGCTCTGTGGTAACGATACTCTGTGGTAACGATGCTCTGTGGTAACGATACTCTGTGGTAACGATGCTCTGTGGTAACGATGCTCTGTGGTAACGATGCTCTGTGGTAACGATGCTCAAATCTATCAAATAGGTCCCAAGTGGTCAGAATCGGCCATGTAACATCTCCCCCCATAAGTTGTAATATGGGAGTTCCACAAGGCAGCATCTTGGGTCCCGTACTCTTATGTATATCAATGACCTTCCAAATGTGTGCAGATACTCTCACTGTCTACTATATGCCGATGACACTGTAATCTTTCTTTCGGATTCAAAGCCTGATGTCATAAATTCAAAACTCTCTCCCGACTTTCACCATCTATATGACTGGTTGGAATCTAATTACCTAACTATCAATGTCAAGAAAAACAGAATGTATGTACTTCCATTCCCCTAGAAAACCTACATCTATGTCTGATCACATCCACTTTGCAAATCAAACACTAAACATCACAGAAACCTACAAATATATATCATTGATCCACATCTCATTTATCAAAACCACACAACAGTCTAACGTTAACGAAGTTAAATCAGAAATTGTATGTTTATAACTAGATTAGACCATTATCTTATGCTGTCTTGGACACATATCTACATGCAATCATTCTTTCAACAAGAATGCCTCACTAGGTCAATTGCACTTGCTGTGTAACATGGTCAGAGATAATTGTTTCACACATAGACCAAAATCTGGAATGACATCCCATATCACATTAGACAAAATCTATTTAAAACAGGCATATAAAAACGATCTGATGTGTGAGAGAAAATTATTATATGTAATAAGCTACATTTAAGAACCAAACATCATCTTGGGTTGAATGTCTGCAGCGGGCTGTAGAAGATGATTTCCTGTTGTCACACAATAGAACCAGTTTCTCTACTTGAAGCTTGACATGGGCTAAGACAATAGACACATTTACATGATTACAAAGACCTGATTGCCCTACCATCTAGAGCAGTTTTGGACCTTTGTGTTGCCCCAGACCCAGTACTCTAAGACCAGACTAAACCAGTTTGTGGCTATTGTGTTCCCTTTTCACCTTTGTGTAACTAGGAGAAAGTGGGGGCCGATTTCCCCCTTAACCTTCATCCCCCATCATCTTCCTCAATGTACAAGTCCACACCCATTGCTCATGATTGGTCTAAACCTCACCTGAGGGCGGACCCCTTACCTGAAGGTACCTGATTGTATAAATACTGAGATGAAATGAATGATCTGGACTTTACGAGGAACTTTCACTGTTAAGACTTGTCTGACGTGCTTGTAAACTTCCTCCTTCTGCAGAAGAATATTAAATATCTTTTCTTATACATCTTGAAACGAAACAGGCTGCCATTATTGAATAATTTGCTCTAACAGATGGAAGGATACACCTGCAACCACTGATTCAATTCACATATACCATCCTACTCACTCCCCTTTGTCCTCCCCATATAGAGCTGTGTAACTGTTAAAGGTTTTCCCGTCGTCTTCCCTATGTGATTGTTCCTGATTGTATCTTCTGTATTGTATCTTCTGTATTGTACCTTCTGTATTGTTTCTGTGTTTCTGTCATGTATGTTGCAGAACAGGAACCTGCTGCAAACCAGTTTTAAACTAGTCTAGTCAAACCAGACTAATGAACACATTTAATCTGTTATGTTACTTTTATGTTATGTTACTTTTTCCTGTATAATAATAAATGAAATGAAATGAAATTGAGACTGTGTGTGTGTGTGTGTGTGTGTGTGTGTATGCACACATGCGTTTGCGTATTAGATTGCTGAGTACATAATTGCAACTCTCAGAGTTGGTAGAGATGAGCAGTAATCATTATGTTCACACAGGTATCAATTCATTCTTCTGTCACCTTAATTATGAGGAGAGACAGAAAGAGGCGAGAGACAGGGGAGAGAGGAGGAGAGGGGAGGAAGAGAGAGAAAGAGAGAGAGAAGGAGAGGGGAGGAGGAAGGGAGGAGAAAGAGACGGAGAGGGGAGGAGGTGAGAGAAAGAGACAGAGAAGGAGAGGGGAGGAGGAGCGAGAGAAAGAGTGAGAAGGAGAGGGTAGGAGGAGGGAGAGAAAAAGAGAGAAGAGGGGAGGAGGAGGAGAGAGAGAAAGAGATGGAGAGGGGAGGAAGAGAAAGAGAAAAAGAGAGACTGGGAGGGGAGGAGGAGAGAGAGAGAAGGAGGGGGGAGAGGGGTGGAGGAGAGAGAGAGAGAGAGAGGAAGTGATGGAGAGAGAGAGAGAAGGAGAAAGAGAGATGAAGTGCTAGAGATAGTGTGTGGGTGGAGGGGAGGGGAGGAGAACAGTTCTTCTAGGCCATGTCAATCCCCTCTGCCTCTCACCCTCTAACACTATGAATAATAAATAGCTGCCTTTCAGAGCCTTCCAACATAGAGAGAGAGTGGTAGGGGACAGGGGATGAGAAGAAGGGAGACAGGTGGGAGAGAGTGACAAAGACAGAGAAAGGGTGGGAAGGAGACAGGGGGAGAGAACAGGGAGAGAGAGGGCTCATTCTCTACTGGCTGTATAATAATAATAATAATAATAATAATAATAATAATAATAATAATAATAATAATAATAATAATAATGAGGATATCTCTCATGTTATCTTCTGAGAGGAGAGGAGATAGGAGATCTGAAATGTGATTGGCTCCTGAGAAGAGACGTGTGATTAGCTCCTGAAACGTCCTCCTGGCCTCTCCCCTGGCCCCCTAACCCATGTCTATGTTATGGAGACCCAGATTAACAAATCAATTCAAGCAGATTACAACAAAACATGACAACAGACTCTCCCTGTGTTAGAAACTAAATACTGGAAAGAGGAGAGAAGGCAAGTGTATTTGTATAGCACAGATTCATGCAAATGAATGTAGACTCATAGTGCTTTACATAAAACACGAGATAAAATAACAAATAAAAAGTGAACAATACATTTAAAAATCATATAAAACGCAATAAAATTATAAGCCGAAACAAACTAAGTAAGATACAGTAACAGTTTAAAATGTTCAGGTTTAAAAACAATAAATAAAAACAAAGCAATCAGTTAAAAAAGCCTAGCCTAAATCTTTAAAATACACTAAATTAAAAGCCCAACAGAACATAAAAGTCTTATTTTTAAAAATCGATACAAATGGGGCTGAAGTAATGTCTGCATAGCGAGCAAATGCTGCCTCTCCACTTTCTCCACATAAGAGGAGGGGAGGGGAGGAGAGAGGAGGAGAGCAGAGGGGAGGGGAGGAGGTGAGGAGAGAGAAGCAGAGGGAAGAGGAGAGTAGAGGAGAGTAGAGGAGAGGAGATGGGGAGGGGCTCCATCTTCATTGTGTTCCTGGTCCCTTCCCTCAGGGGGGGTTGAGAGGGTCATGAATATTCATGAGGCCAAATCAGCATGATTGTTATTGGTGGACTGACTGCTGCGGCAACGCTTTATTAAAATCTGTTTCGTTAAGTTATTTCTGGGTTATTGTAACATGCTGACCTTTGAAGGAGATCAATTATGTTCTTTTTCCATAAGTTAATGGAGGTCCCTGGGGTCATTTTTTTTCTGAAAATACTAATCAGATTTTAATCTAAAGGCATTCCAGCATGCCTCTTAACGCCTTGAATGGTAACGATCGGACCTTGTATTCGAAAGTGACATGCGGATACACAGGTCGGGAAAAAAACAGAAGGATCCCGGGGGAACAACATTAAAAAACAAATATCCCAGTGTTCCTCACCAAACAAGGAATCTAAAACCATTTAAATGCAAACGATCTGAGTTTCCCTTCGAATGTACGAATGCATGGCGGGGGAAATGTTCAACACAGCACCGCACACTACGTAGGTGGGGACAGCCAATCTGAATGGCTTTTTGTTTTGTTTTGTTTTCCGAAATAGGCAGCCCACAAAAAAACTGACCGATTTGTTTTGTTTCACAGTTTCTGTGCTAGTAGGGTCATCAGAGACCCAAATGAATAGCAGCAAAAGCACTGTAAAGATGAGTTTTTCATGATATGGGACCTTTAACCTGGAGGATGTTCTCCTGATCTAATGGTAGATGCTTGTGCTAATGTGCAGGGTTACCTGGGTTAGTTACCCAATGGTTACATGAGGGAAGGTAAGGTGTTGGTTCTGTGGTTACCTACCTGAGGAGAGAGGAGGGATGGGGAGGAGAGAGGATTAGAAGAAAGGAGTGGAGGGGGGAGAGAAGAGGGGAGGAGAGGGGAGGAGAGGAGAGGAGAGGAGGAGAAACGAGAAGAGAGGGGAGGGTGTGAGGAGAGGAGGTGAGGAGAAGGAGAGGAGAGGAGAGCAGGTGGGGAGAGGAGAAGAAGAGGAGAGGAGGAGTGGGGAGAGGAGAGGAGGAGGAGGAGAGGAGAGGTGCTGTTGTCTCTTACCCAGCCCTCCAGCAGCAATGACACGTCCTCCCAGACATCCAGCTACGAAGTCGGCTCTCTTCTCCCTCATACGAGACGCCCTGGTGGGTTTGATCCAGACACCTGCACACACAGCAGGAGGACGGGTCAGAAAGGTCCAAATAATATCATATCTTATACTGTACAGTCAGACTCATTCTCTTCCACTGCCTGCCTGCCTGTCTGCTTTCCTGTCTGCATGTTTGTCTGTCTGTCTGCCTACCTGTCTGTCTGTCTGCCTGTTTGTCTACTGCCTGTCTGCTTACCTGCCTGCCTGTCTGCTTGCATGTCTGTCTGTCTCTCATTTTGCCTGCTTGCCTGCCTGTGTATCTGTCCACCTGCCTCTTTGTCAGTCTGCCTGCCTGCCTGCCTGCCTATCTCTCAGCCTGTCTGCCTGCCTGCCTGCCTGTCTGTCTGTCTGTCTCTCATTCTTCCTGCCTGTCTGTCTGATACAGTGATGTGATCTCTAATTAGATCACTGTATTTCTCTTGACACATTATCTTAATTGATTTCTTCTGCCAAACTGTCTACCTGCATCCTAGACCCTGTGCCAACAGTACTTCTGAAGGAGCTTCTTCCATTCCTTGGCAACTCAATTCTCTCCACCATAAAAGCATCTGTCTCTACTGGCTGTGTTCCCATCCTATTGAAAGTGGCAGTAACGAAGCCCCTACTGAATGGCAAATAACCTCCCCCTCCATTACTCTGGTCATTGGCCCAAGAAATCTGAATTTCACAGAAGTGGCGGTGTCTGTCTGTCTGTCTGTCTGTCTGTCTGACTGTTTCTCTACTGAGTCTTCACCTACAAGTGTCTCCACTTCTCTTTTCCTAACTTTCCCCCTGTCCATCTCCCCTCATACTGTCTCTCCCTCCCGTCCCTCCATCACTCCTCCCCTCCCTGCCTCCCTCTTTTCCTCTATTGCTCTTTCCTACCCTTACCCATTCATTCTCTCTCTTTCTCTGGTCCACAGCGGATTACATTTTCTATATTTGGGACAGTGGGGTCTCATCCTCCCTCCCTCCCTCCATCCTTCTCTTCCTGGCTAAGTGGTTCAGCTAAAAGCTTGACTCCAGGCGCCCCATCTCCTCTCCATGGAAACCAAGATAGATAGAAGGCATGGTTGAGTCTGGAGCACTACGCTCGCACTCGCACACACACACACACACACACACACACACACACACACACACACACACACACACGCACACACACAAACAGAGACACAGACACAGACACAGACACAAACACACACACACACACACACACACACACACACACACACACACACACCTCTGATGTCCAGGAGACTTTAACAACTGTAGCCAGAGTGCAGCACTGTCACTGCCTAGGCAGGCCGGCCGGCAGTCAGACAGACATATGAGACACATACATAGGACAGGGGAGGAGAGGAGTAGGATCATGGTCTTTTGGAGGACGCCCACTAGACCATCAAAATCTACCTGTCTGACCAGGTCTGACTCTATTGACATAAGAGACAACGAGCTGAGACGTGTTTGGCACATGCTACTCCGCAGCTCATTTTGTATTCTGCCTAAAAAGGAAAATGTCCTCTCACCCTGGCAGTTGGTCACTGGCAAAGTTAGACAAATCTGAAGTGCCGCGAAAACTTTGGGGAACAGTGACTCACCCTTGCACTTCTCACCCTCAGAGTTAAACATAAATGACATGAATTGGATGACTTTGTTGGCAAAATGTATGTCCAGGTGTGATGGATATGCAGCGGAGAGTGCATTTACCTTTTCCCCTATGACATCATTAGATACCTGATCTGACATAAACACTATGACATCATTAGATACCTGATCTGACATAAACAGAGACTCCAAAGAGACTGGTCAATGGTTCAAGGCATGCCACTCGCTCCCAAACCTTTTAATATGTTCAGCGAAGAATTGTTCAAATTGTGATAGCAATTCTAGGATGCCAAGGTAATGACTGTTATGACCCATCATCTCCCCTAAACCCAAGTCCTCTTTCACCCAAGATCTTGATTACTGCTACAACTTTTCAAAATGTCTCTCCAGTATTTACGTTCCCCTTCAAGTTGCTGCATGAGATCTGCATCTATAGCACTGCCCTTTGTCCACTAGTGCAAGGCAAGCATGCATGCATTTGTGTTCTGCACTCTTTTCCCCTATTCTTTCAGAGTGCTTCCAGTCACTAAACCCCTAACTAAAGCCACCAAGCTTACTGTAGAACAGTTTGCATGCAAAACCGTACACACAACCTGTTGAGGGTGAGTACAGTAGCCATTGTCTAGAAACCTTCTGCCCATTTGGCAATATACAGTTCAGAAGTTCATTGTTGAAACCTCTAGTCTTTCCACGAAGCACTGAGACTGAAGCTGGGTATTTTTCACTGCGGTTTTGGACGGGTTCTGCTCCTCTTTCAATAAGCACTGACTTAACAATGTTACTGAAAGTGCTTTGCCATAATGCAGGGTCAGTGACCTCATAGCACCAGGAGAATGGCTTGGTTGCTGATTTGATTCTTGTGAACTGCCCAACTGCTCCTGAGGTGGAAATGATGGTTCTTGTATACCATTAGCTGTTGAGGGTTTGCCTTCAAAGGAAGGCTCTGGGGGAGTGACAACATTACTGGAAACTGAATTAGTGCTAGTTCCTTCCTCACAGCTGACAATAGTGCTGCTGTCGTCATTATTACTATCAGAGGTTTTTTGAAAGAAGTTGGCAATAAGTGGAACACTCTGAAGCAAAACTGCCTCTCTTACCTCCTTTTTTTGGGGGGCTTTCCTTTTGGAAGCATCATTATTCCAATGTTTGTGATCTATATTTCAGAACTATGTGGCTGTGCCTTCTCTAACCAAGAAATGTCTTATATACCTGCCTGACACAGAAAGAATTATGTAATTATGAAATTCAAAAGATACCTTTTTTTTAATTGGCTGAACA
>NC_137676.1:12031730-12039230 GCF_963989245.1 Nansenia antarctica
TACGAACACACAAGGATAGTCTGGATGAATTATGTGAACATTTATTACTTTGTATCCATTTCACATTTGGCATATCTCTGTGATTCAGATAAAAGTGGATTTTTGGGGTGTTAAAAAAAGAAGAAATGTTACATTTGTTTTAACTGATGATGCAATATAACACAGGATACAGAGATGCAATATATATATAGAGCTATTCATCCTCTCTGCTCCATCACATGGTGTCTCATTATAATCAACAGTACAGGACATCAGGAAGTATTACTGATCATTTTGCACTATGGTAATCTTATTGCTTAAGTTCCACAATGAATACAAAGAAGTTTCTGTAAGTAAGTAAATCATTGATTCAGACAGAGGGAGTATCCATGGATACAGAGACCTTCCCTGGTAACACCCTCAGAGGATGAAGCTGACATTGATTCCAGATAAACGGAAAGACTTTCTCAGTGAAAGTGTGTGTGTATGTGTGCAGGAGTGTGTTAGTGTCAGGGTCAGAGAACGCCAGCTTTCCTCTGTCCCGGTCCAGCTGCACTCTGATCCTCTGGGGGTTCTGGGTCACTGTGAGGGAAGGGAGTCCTGCATCTGGAACACTTGTATAGAACCTCCCATCGTATTGACACAGACTCCAGGATCCGCCATCGAAGCCCCAATTACCCCTCCGGTTGGTAGACGCTGTAACCACACCCAGCTCATAGTTGGTATTGTCTCCCACGGCAATGTCCCAGCTGTGTGTCCCTGAGTCAAAGCCCTCAGAGCCCAGGACCCCAAGATAGTCAAACCTCTCTGGGTTGTCAGGAAGCTGCTGTGCCTCTTCTCTGTATGTCAAACTGGTCAGATCCTCAGTCAGGATGAGACGTGGGTGGGCAGTGTTGGGGTCCAGAATCACAGGAGTGTATTGAACTATTCCCTGCATCTTCTCCCAGACTCTGAACTGCAGATTGCCCAGGTGCTTTGCCACGTCTATCAGCGCTCCGGAAACCTTCCCTGGATCTGGCAGTGTGCTCTGGGCCCTGTCCATGGAGGCCTTGAAGTTCAGCAGGAATGAGATGTCATCAGCCTGTAGCTCGTCCTCCATGGCCCTGATAGTATCTGAAAGTGATGATGTCTCTCTGCTCAGCCCCTCAATCTTCCGCTTCATCATCTGACTCTTCTTCTCCCCTTCCTCCCTCACTGCAGCGATCCTGACTTTCTCTTCATCTTGTAGAAACTGGTGAAGCTTCCCAAACTCCTCCTTAATCTGCCTCTCTGTGTGCTGGGCCTGGCTCTCAATATGTTCCATTGTTTTATCACAAGTCAGTTTAACCTCTTGAAAGCCCTTCAGCTTTAATCCTAAGGATTTAAGTACAGTCTGGAGTTCACTCTTATGATCCAGTGCAGCGGCGTCAACCGGGCAACAATCATGTTTTTTATGCTGTTTTGAGTCCCGACACACCACACAGATAAGCTGTTTATCTTCCAGACAGAAGACCTTGAGTTTCTCACTGTGCAGACTGCAGAGCACCTCAGACTCTGCTGCAGCTCTCTGACCTGTCTCCTGTAAGAAGGCCTCACACAGGTTTTTTAAAACCAGGTTACAAGGAGGATTCTCCAAGGATGATTTTCTCCTGCACACTGGACATTCCAGAGTTTCTTTCTGTTTAGAGAATTTCTGCAGACAGGTTTTACAGAAGCTGTGGCTACAGTGGAGGACAACAGGATCCTTGAAGATGTCACAGCACACAGCACAGGAGAGATTCTCCTTAGAGAGAGAGGATTTAGACGCCATTCTCTTACCCCCACTGTCTCCCCTCTAATGGCTTCTGAGGTAAAAGGTTCACTTCTGAAAACTGACAGCACTCAAGTCAGTCGGAAGTAAAAAATCCTGGTTTTGATGGTGTTGCCTTTTCCTTTGTGGTTGTCGTTTAGAATGTCCTTTCGAAAGTCATGTATGCAATGTGTTGAACCATGGTAGGGAACAGCAGCACCAGCGAGAGTTCAATGATAGCCTCCTGTGTCGTTCAGTTCTGTTTTCTACTATTTACTGAGGGTGGAGCTTTCTGCAAGTCACAGCGTTCAAGGGTCACAAGCATAGGGCAGTGCACAAGTGTGTGTGTGTGTGTGTGTGTGTGTGTGTGTGTGTGTGTGTGTGTGTGTGTGTGTGTGTGTGTGTGGCTAGAACAAGCCTGCCAGCAGACATAATCAACTCTAGTTACTATCATAAAAATGTGAGGCCAATCTTATCTAATGGTTTAACTTAGGAGATAATTTCCCTTTACTGTACTTAAGGACATTTTTAAAGTTGTTGCATAAAGCTCCTCAAATGGATTCCTTAGCTATGGAAAATATTTAAAGTGTTTTTACAATAGTTTTGAGGGATCGCCACGGTAACACTAGATGGCAAGCCAAAATAGTTCTCTAGTTACCATGGAGATAGCTTTGCATATTCCCCTTCAACTCAGATGAGATTGCAATTATTTTTGGCTGTTGTGAGATTTGAATACCTTGGAGAAAAAAAAAACTTTTCTATTATACTAAAGCGCGTTTGTCTAAATTACTTTGTCTCCATTTGTTTCTCTTCTTTTTCTAACAACTTGTGAATAAGTGCACAGACTAGATAGCTAGCTTAAGTAGCCAGATGCAAATCTGTTGCATCTAGCGAAAGCAGCATCCACCAGCAGCGAATGAAATGTGAATTTATTTGGCCACATTACGTTATACGTTATGTAAGCAACAGCAACTTTTTAAGGATGGAATCCCACATAATATATTTTTTGGCATTTGTTAAATAACTTAAGTGAAATATTGAGATATGACCTCATCATTATGGAAAATAATTAAGGTTAAGTGGGAGGGTAAAATAAGTGTTCTTGTGTAACTTCAACATGAGACAACGGTAAGGGGAATGTTAAGCTCTTTTATGTAATTGCGCTGGTCCAGTGCTGCAGTGCTCTGCTGTGAGACCTACTGGTGCAATAACTCTCTCTCTCTCGCACACACACACACACACACACACACACACACACACACACACACACACACACACACACACACACACACACACACACACACACACACAATCACACACAGTCACCTGAAAGAAGACAAATGAAGAGGCTGAGATGAGCCCTTCAGAGAGATCACCTTCTGACAAACAAAGTTATACTGATATACAGCGTGTGTGTGTGCGTGCGTGTGTGTGTGTGTGTGTGTGTGTGTGTGTGTGTGTGCGTGTGTGTGTCTGTGTCTGTGTCTGTGTGTGTGTTACAGGAATAGCCTTCTGCTTCCCCTCTATATTAATATAGAAGCCTCTTTGGCTTAAAAAATATAGAAACTCTTTCATTTTAACGATATATAATCTTTTCTATGTCCTGGGCCCAGTTGTACAAAACGTTTAATCTGGATCAGAATGATCCTGATTCTTTTTTGCTATCCAGGATCAGATCTACCTGGCTGATTTTGAGTCGTATTGGGGAAATCAGCCAGCTCGATCATTCTGATCCAGATTAAAAGTTTTGAGCAACTGTGCCGTGGAGAGTGCATGGGATGACTAAAACTAATGTAACTGTGAATGTGTTTTAAGCTTAAGTCCATGTTTGTCTGCAAAACCGCTACCTCCTCGACTGCCTTTATCCAAACATGGATTCGATTAAAAAGACAAAACAAATGAATAATCAATGACTTGAACACTCTCTCAGACTATCCTTCTGTGTTAGAATCAATCAAGGGGATTAACAGAATTGAGCACACACACATACCCCAGGGAGTGTTAGCTAACTCAGTAAAAGCAGATGAATCTATGTCTATGCAACTTAACGGCTGTTATTCTGTCTTAACCAAAGGTTTTAATTGCACCATAGCTCTGTTGAATGAAACCAGGCTCGTTAGTGTGATTCTAATTGTATGAGGATTCACATGCCCCAGGAGTCATTAAATATTTACCAACGCAACCGTCGCCATGACGCAGAGGGATACATACTTTACACCACTGTACCTTCTACCCTACCTCCCACAGCCTCGGCTCTCAGCCCCCCAGAGCCGTACCTCCCTATCTCCCAGAGCCCTACCTAGGCTCTACCTACCTAGGCTCTACCTACCTAGGCTCTGGGAGGTGGGGAGGTAGGGCTTTGGGAGGCTGAGAGCCGAGGCTCTGGGATGCTATACCTCCCTACCTCCCAGAGCCCTACCTCCCTACCTCCCAGAGCCCTACCTCCCTACCTCCCAGAGCCCTACCTGCCTACCTCCCAGAGCCCTACCTCCCAGAGCCCTACCTGCCTACCTTCCAGAGCCCTACCTCCCTACTTCCCAGAGCCCTACCTGCCTACCTTCCAGAGCCCTACCTGCCTACCTTCCAGAGCCCTACCTCCCTACCTCCCAGAGCCCTACCTCCCAGGGCCCTACCTCCCTACCTTCCAGAGCCCTACCTCCCTACCTTCCAGAGCCCTACCTGCCTACCTCCCAGAGCCCTACCTGCCTACCTTCCAGAGCCCTACCTCCCTACCTTCCAGAGCCCTACCTCCCTACCTTCCAGAGCCCTACCTCCCTACCTCCCAGAGCCCTACCTCCCAGACCCTACCTGCCTACCTTCCAGAGCCATACCTGCCTACCTTCCAGAGGCCTACCTCCCAGAGCCCTACCTCCCTACCTCCCAGAGCCCTACCTCCCTACCTCCCAGAGGCCTACCTTCCAGAGCCATACCTCCCTACCTCCTGTATTTCACTTTATCAAAACAAGTACCTGTATATTAGAAATCTGGTTATCATCATGTAACTGGTGGATAGATGATTCACTTACTTAGACAAATGTATTTGTTGTAAGTCGCTTTAGATAAAGGCGTTTGCTGGCAAAAATAAAAAAATTAGTGGGGTTGGGAAGTGTCCAATTTTTTACACTGTTAAACCGTCTCCAAATGTTACCACGGTATCCAGTATTACGGAAGGATTGAAAATCATATTGTAGAGCTCTGATTCGGTCGGAACCCAAAATGCTGCCAAATTGCAGCAGCTGCCATTTTTTTAGGGACCAATTCGCTTGCACGCGCCATCTGTTTTTCGAGGAGATCGCTTCTAAATAGTTGTCAGGTTTTGACAGGTTAATTATTTGACAAATGACATTGTTTACAAAAACTTCTGTCATCACTTTCATAGCATTGTCAACCACACAGACAGTGGTGCTGGACAAACACTCTTAAGCTGTTTATTATATACAGTAGATGCGCACATTGCACAGCAGAATTTATTTATGACGGTATTGAAATGGACACTGTTGATATTTTAGGGAAGAGGATGAGAGGGTGTGGAGGGAGAGAGGGGAGAGAGGGTGTGGAGAGAAAGAGTGGGGTAGTGGTGGTCTAGTGGATAGTGAGTTGGACTTGTGATCGGAAGGTTGTGAGTTCAAATCCCGCCTGAAGCCACACCACTACTAGTGTGCCCTTGGGTAAGGCACTTAGCCCTCAGTTACTCCAGGGGGAATGTCCCTGTAATTCGTAATTGTAAGTCGCTTTGGATAAAAGCGTCTGCTAAATGGCAAAATTATAATTATTATTATTAAATTATTAAATTAAAATTATGAAAGAGAGAGGGTAGTGGGTGAGAGGGCATGGAGAGAGAGAGGGAAGGAGGAGAGAGGGTGTGGAGGGAGAAAGGGAAGGGGGAGCGAGGGCATGGAGAGAGAGGGAAGGGGGAGAGAGGGCATGGAGAGAGAGAGGGAAAGGGGGAGAGAGGGTGTGGAGAGAGAGAGGATGGGGGTGAGAGGGCATGGAGAGAGAGAGGGAAGGGGAGAGAGGGCTTGGAGAGAGAGAGAGGGAAGGTGGTGAGAGGGTGTTGGGAGAGAGAGGGAAGGGGGTGAGAGGGCATGGAGAGAGAGGGAAGGGGGTGAGAGGGCATGGAGAGAGAGAGGGAAAGGGGGAGAGAGGGTGTGGAGAGAGAGAGGATGGGGGTGAGAGGGCATGGAGAGAGAGAGGGAAGGGGAGAGAGGGCTTGGAGAGAGAGAGAGGGAAGGTGGTGAGAGGGTGTTGGGAGAGAGAGGGAAGGGGGTGAGAGGGCATGGAGAGAGAGGGAAGGGGGTGAGAGGGCATGGAGAGAGAGGGAAGGGGGAGAGAGGGCATGGAGAGAGAGAGGGAGAGGGAGAGAGGGCTTGGAGAGAGGGAAAGGGATGAGAGGGTGTGGAGAGAGAGAGAAGGTAGGGGGTGAGAGGGTATGGAGAGAGAGATAGGGAAGGGGGTGAGAGGGTGTCGAGAGATTAAGAAGAAGAGTGATTGAAAGGTCTGTGGGAGGGTGGGGCTAGGTCTCCACAGTGAGAGACTGACTGACATGAGACTGCTGCTCTGCTGCTCTCTATTCCAGCACTCTCTCAAGACTATTTCATATTCTGCTCTCTCACCCTCACTCGTCTGTCTGCCAGTTTGTCCATCATCACTATCCTTATCACCATCCTTATCACCATCACCAGCACCATCATTGAACATGCTTGGCTACTTGCTACTTGGCTTACTAAGACTGTATACAGGAGAGGAATAGCTTGACTGAGATGAGGGTCGGGTTGCTGGCACCTCTCCAGGCAATGGAGTGAGTGTGTTTGTGTGTGTGTGTGTGTGTGTGTGTGTGTGTGTGTGTGTATGTGTGCGGGGGAGGAGCACACACGAGTGCAGCAGCTCCGTGCCAAGAACTATGTGACGAACCCCTAAAACAACTAACTTTATATCACACCCATTTATATCAATTGTGACACAGCCCAATGAAAAGGGCTACCTGTAGGCGAAATCATTTTTCAGTTTTTTACATGTGCTTAAACTACAGATTGTAAGCTTTCAAATGATGCATCATACATTGAAATCGGAAACAAATTGAAGACGACATGAGTATTTGAAAGTTGCTACACCGGAAATCACTAAGCACAGAAAATCCCCATCAAAGATAATGAATCCCCATCAAACAACAAGAAACGAAGTCATTGTGTTATAGATTACACTTATTTAATGAACGTAAAACTGTTCGGAAACATAACGAGTGGGTACTTCACATCTTCGAGTTGAATGTTAGCTAAAAAAACGAAAATTTGAAGAAAAAAAAAAAAACTTTAAAGACGAATTTGACGTCTTTCTCATTTCCGAGAGGTGTCCAGAAACACCAGGAGCAGTCACAATTGCTTACATCATTTGTTATGTAACTGAAGCCAACAGCAATAACACAAATGAGTACAGCAACCTTTCACTGAACAGTGGATGCTTTCTCAATGCTTGAAGATGGAGGGGATAGTTGAGTCACAGTTACACACACCCCCCCCAACCCCTCCAAGTGTAACATAGAGAGAAGAGGCACAGCAGCTTCCTGATGACAGTCCATAAACAGGAGATTGGATGGCTTTGAGGGCGGATCCGAATCAATGATTTACTTATTGATAGTATGTTCTTAGACCTTTGTATTCATCATGAAACATACACAATCAAATATGTGACAGCAGCTGGTGAAACTCAGCAGCCAATTTTATCTTCAGACTTTTATTCAGAAAAACGTAAATACA
>NC_137676.1:12044230-12051730 GCF_963989245.1 Nansenia antarctica
CAGACAGTGGTGCTGGATAAACACTCTTAAGGCACTCTTTATTATATATAGCAATTTATGGCGGTTTTATGACGGTATTGACAAAAAACGTGCTACTTTCAGAAACCACAGTCATGGTTTGAACGTAAAACCACCCAACCCTAATGTGTGTGTGTGTGTGTGTGTGTGTGTATGTGTGTGTTTATGCTTGCCTGTGCGTGTGTGCGTCTGTGTGTGTGTGTGTGTGTGTGTGTGTGTGTGAGGGTGGCCTCACCCTGCTCTGGGTCGTACTCCTCCACAGTGCTGACGAAGTGTGGTCTGGAGTAGAAGTTGTGTGGCCCCGGCTGCTGCAGCCCCCCCAGACTGAAGAAGCCCCCCAGCGGGGTGACGGCGCAGCAGGAGAAGGCTCTGCGGCTGGGGATGCATGGGAACCTCGACCAGCTACGCACCTCCAGGTCAAACACCTCCAACGCTGTCACTGGCAGCTTCCCCTGACGCCCACCTGGGGAGGAGGGGAGGGGGGGTGTTAAGTATGGTTACTGAGTAGATTGTCGGCCAGCCAGTATCCTGTTGTGTGTACTAACCAGTGTGTAGTTGCTCTCTCTCTATCTCCCGTGTTCCTCTGTGGCTCAGTTGGTAGAGAATAACAACACTTAGGTTGTGGGTTCAATTCCCACTGGGACCATACAGTATATACTGAAAAATGTATGCACTCACTGCAATGTGAGTCTCTTTGGATAAAAGTGTCAGCTAAATGGAATATTATATTTTTCTTTCTCTCTCCCCAGGGTCTCTCTCTCTCTCTCTCTCTCTCTCTCTCTCTCTCTCTCTCTCTCTCTCTCTCTCTCTCTCTCTCTCTCTCTCTCTCTCTCTCTCTCTCTCTCTCTCCCTCTCTCACCCCAGGCTCTCTCTCTCTCTATACCTCTCTCCACTCGCTCTCTCTCTCTCTCTCTCTCTCCTCTCGCCTTAGGCTCTCTCTCCTACACTAACGCCCCACACTCCCAACACAGAGCATAGCAACATGCTCACACAACTTGGCAAGCATCCTGAATGTGTGTGTGTGTGTGTGTGGGTGTGTGTGTGTGTGTGTGTGTGTGTGTGTGCGTGTGCGTGCACGCAGCTATGAGTATAGTTTGATGCTAGACTTTAAACGAAGACCAAGAAGTTTTAGCTGAACTGCACTGGCTCCCTGTTTCTTTTTTAATTGATTTTAAGGTCATTTTAATTAACTACAAACCCCTAACGGCATAGCACCTTCATACATCTCTGACTTTTTAATATCCTTCATACATCTCTGACTTTTTAATATCCTATCAACCACAAAAAGCCCTTAGATCCTCCAATCTTTTAATCGTGCCCAAAGTTCTCCATAAGCACACCCCGTATATCAAACACCCCGTATATCAAACAGGCAGGCTCTATGGAATTATTTTTTAAAAGCTTAAAACATACAGTACTTTTACTGGAAGGCTTTTAGCTAACCCATTTTTAGCTCGTGCTTTACCTAAGTTTTTATTTTATATATTTAATTACATTTATTTCTACTAATTTGTTATCATTTATTTTCGTCTATGCTGTATTCATTTGTTCTTGTTGTAATGCTTCAAAACTAAAGCACTTTGAGCTGCATTTCATGTACAATATGATAGCACACAGGCAGAAGGTATGAACATGTAAACAACACAACCTACGATGTCCGCCCAGACAGACAGACAGACAGACAGACAGACAGACAGGCAGGCAGGCAGACAGACAGACTCTGATTCACAGACAGACTTTGAACATGAACATGTAAACAACACAACCTACGATGTCCGCCCAGACAGACAGACAGACAGACAGACAGACAGACAGACTCTCCCTCCTCCACCTCCCTCCAACCAACATACATTATGAGTGATATTATTTCTTCTGCTCTCTGACACACTCTCTGTCTGGTCCATCCATCACCTTCACCTTCACGAAGAGACACATCTTCTTCTCTCTCTCTCTCTCTCTCTCTCTCTCTCTCTCTCTCTCTCTCTCTCTCTCTCTCTCTCTCTCTCTCTCTCTCTCTCTCTGTCTCTCTCTCTCTGTCTCTCCCTGTCTCTCAACAACAGCCAGCTTTTTGTAGAGCTGAATGAGTGGCAGATGGTCACAATCCTCCCTAGTGTGTGTGTGTGTGTGTGTGTGTGTGTGTGTATGTGTGTGTGTGTGTGTGTGTGTGAGAGAGAGAGTCTGTGTGTGTGTGTGTGTGTGTGTGTGTGTGTGTGTGTTGGCCTGCGGCCTGCTGCCCTCTTCTCCGACCCTGTTTAACAGGAGGACAGAGTTCTGACACCTGTCCTTCAGTCTGTTCACATCTCCAGGGTAGAGATCATTGGTACTGAAGTTGTGCCAGTGACCTCTCCGATGACGCTTCCATATGTTCAGGCAGGACACTAAGTCGAACGGCACATCTATCTCTCAGGTGAGGCAAAACACAACACATGTTCATGGGACAAGGCTTAAAAGAGCCGAATCTGTTACACTCCACCATGGTTAAACAGTGTTTTCACACTGGCTATGAGAGTTACTCATGGGTCGTTTACCGTTATCTGGTTGGGGTTCTTTTGGCCTGATTTTCTGGACCCTAATTTGGATGGTTTCGATGCGGGAATCGAGCAGGTTTCAGTTCAGTGTCAACATTTTTGGGGTTCTTTATTTAGAGTTTGGCGTGCGAGTGCTCTGTGTTTTCTAGCTTCAACAATGTAACCGAGGGTTCTGGGTTTGCTATACTGGGGGCAGTTCAGTGGTAGCGTCAGAGGTAGCTCCGAGGGACGAACTAGCAGATAGCAGCCCGTTTAACATTACATTTTGGCATTCAGCAGATGCCTTATTCCAAAGCGACTTGACATATGACTAAGTAAGTGAATCATCTATCCATCAGTCTTAATAATCTAAGCTCAATCCAGGGGGCATTGTCAATCGTCGTGCTAGAAGAAAAATGTGTGACAGCAGAAACAGTACAGGGGGGGTAGTAGATGTCACAGGAGAAATAGTACAGGGGGCTAGCAGATGTCTCAGGAGGGACAATTAAGGTGTAGCCTAAAGAGAAGGGTCTTTGGTCTCCAGCGGAAGATGGGGAGTGATTCTGCAGATTCTGACAGCCCCGCGGCTGTCTGTTCCACCAGCGGGGAGCCAGTATAGTGAAGAGAAGTGACTGGGCAGTGCGACTGCCGCATCGGAGTAAAGGAGGTGGGGGCAGTCGGCCAGGAGAGGTGGAGGAGCGGAGAGAACGGGCTGATGTTTGGGGGGTGACCATTGCTTTGCAGGTAGGCAGGGGCTGATCCTTTTGCCGCCCGGTAGGCGAGCACCATGGTCTTCAATCTGAAGCGAGCTGCTATCGGAAGCCAGTGAAGGGTGCGAATGAGGGGAGTAAGATGTAGAATGTGTGGAGGTGGAACACCACACGGGAATCAGCATTGTGGATGAGCTGCAGAGGTCTGATGGCGGAGGCGGGGAGCCCGGCCAGGAGTGCGTTGCAGTAGTCAAGGTGGGAGATGACCAGTTACTGGACCAAGAGTTGAGCTGCATCTCTGGTGAGGAATGGACTTATCCGTCTGATGTTGTAAGGAAAGAATCTGCAGGAGTGAGCTGTGGTTGCGATGTGCCGCACAGGATAATTGGTGCCTCCCTCTGGCGGCCAGTGACACTACTGAACTCCCTGTTCCCCTCTCTTCAAGGAATGATTTGTTGCACCTGTTCGTGTGGTTCACCTGTGTGTTTACGTATGTCCCCACTTCCCAGCACTCACTGTCGGTTAATCTCTTTGTGTCTTCCTAAGTAAGTGTCTACTGAAGCTCTGTTTGATTGTTCGCTTAACACAGGTAATTGAGATGTGATCTCCTTCTCGGTTTCTTAATAGTTTTGCGCAGGTTTTGAGAAGGGTTCTCCCTGTTTGTTCTCTTTGGCATTTAGACTGCTCGTTCCTTTTTATTCTGTTACCTTGGTTTGGGGAGTTTTCTCCCCTTTTTCTTTTCTGTGCTGTTAAACAAAATGTCAGCAACATTGAGCAGTCTCAGGCTTTCATTGAATATGTGTTGTAGCGTGTGCAGGCACGTAGGAAGGGGGGGGGGGGGGGGGTGGGTGCAGGGGGTGGCGGAGAGGGCGTCCGCCCCCTGTCAGCGTTTGTCTTTTTCAATTTATTCATGAATCTTGTGTTCTTGTGGTGGTGTGTGAGACAGTATGTGGAACTCTGAATCATCCAGGCGACTGGTTCAATTGTGTGGCTGCTGTTGGATTCTATGTGTGTGTGTGTGTGTGTGTGTGTGTGTGTGTGTATGCGTGTGTGAGTGTGTTTGTGTGTACCTACCCAGGACGTAGATCTTGTCGTCCCTGAGGAAGGATGCGGGGCCATAGCGCGGCGTGGGCATGGAGGGGAGGGGCTGCCATTGGTCCTTGGCTGGCTCGTACACTCTGACCAACGCCTGGGGGGCCGTGTCTGCCCCCATCCCCCCCAACGCATACACCTTCCCATCTGGAGGGGAGGAGAGGAGGGGGGGGGGGGGGGGGGGGTTAGAGAAGGCACATTTATTTCTCATTTTAAACAGAAGAGGGGGTGTGATGTCATCTGCTCACTTCCCCAGCCTGGAAAGGGAATAAAACAACCTGAATCAACTGAGGTCCCAAGGATACATTAAACACCTCCGCTGCTCCCATTACAATATCACAGATAGGAAAACACAAGCTAAGCAAATACAGCCATCCTACTGAAACACTGCAGCTGGCAGACTGATGGAAGAGAGAGAGAGAGAGAGAGAGAGAGAGAGAGAGAGAGAGAGAGAGAGAGAGAGAGAGAGAGAGAGAGAGAGAGAGAGAGAGAGATGGAGAGAGAGGAAGAGAGAAAGACAGAATAGGAGATAGAGAGGTGGTGTCAAACCAAACAGATGCCAGAGGAGAGGAGAGGAGAGGAGAGGAGAGGAGACTACCACAGATTCAAATGGTATTAGTAGTGACTGCACTAATCCAGAACATCTTGAGAACTTTTAGCGACTCAGAGAGAGAGAGAGAGAGAGAGAGAGAGAGAGAGAGAGAGCGCAAACTATAGCTGTCATGGAGTCTTGCCCAGTCTCTCTCCATATGTCCCTGTAGCCTGCTGCAGCTGCTCCCTAACATGACACATGTACACACATGCACACACAGCCACACACACAAACACATGCACAACCACCTACACACGCACACACACACACACACGCACGCGCACACACACACACACACACACACACACACACACACACACACACACACACACACACACACACACACACACACACACAGGCTGTTACAGAGACGAGATAAAGCTCTCAGGCTGGTCATTAAACTGTCATAGCAGCAGGCTGTTTACCATGGTGTAGTAGACTCACACTGAGGAACAACAGCACTGCAGGTGTGTGTGTGTGTGTGTGTGTGTGTGTGTGTGTGTTTGGAGGGGGGGTGAGCTTATAAAGGAGGGGGGGTGAGCTTATAAAAAAAAAAAGAACAAAGAAAACGACAGTCAATTTTGATGACTAACTGCTTTCATATTTGAGCTTCCACCTCCAAAAGGCTGTTTAACAGCTTTGATAAGCCTCTCCTCTGAGAAATTAAATGATAAGCCTGTAGTCCAACCCAAATATCACACACAGACACACACACACACACACACACACACACACACACACACACACACACACACATTCAAGTCTGGGGGAGCCACAACAGTCAACACTACACACTGTACACTACACACTAATACACTTACCACTACACTGTACACTACACACTGATACACTATACACTGTATCATACACATTACACACTGTACACTACACACTGGTGCACTACGCTGGACACGTTTGTATGGTAGAAAATGCTTCTGTTCTTCTGTACCCCATTCATGATTTTAACGACACAGTGCATACCAGTGAATCCGGTAGTATTTTCTCTATTGATAATATAATTTTGTACCGTAGCAACAAGAAAGTATCCTCTCTGTCCTGACCTGCTGCAGCCAATATGAATAATTTAATTTGTGTTTATAGCTACAGAATGGTTACACCATTTCCTTTCACTGTTATGTGGAGGACACCCAGACACTGCTTTATCTTTCCATTAAATTCCCAAGATTCATCAAGTTTAGCTTCTCTTAATGATTGCTTGAAAGATATTACATGCTAGATGTCTCAGAACATTTTACAACAGAATGACAGTAAATCTGAGTAAGTCATATTTGGCCATCCTAGCTCCATGGTACCAATATTGGTACAGTCTTGGCTGTCTGCCAACGTGAAAGCTTAAACCTAGGGGTGATTTTTAATGCTGACCTCAATTTCGAGAAATAGATCAAAACAGTTATACAGTCATGTTATCATCCGTTGAGAAACATTTCCAAAATACAGCCTTTCTTGTCATTTGCAGATCTAGAAAAAGTCATTCATGCATTCATTTAGGGTAATTTAGATTATTGCTCTCTATTCTTCCCTCGGTAAAAAAGTCCCTCTCACGGTTACAAATGGTCCAAAATACAGCAGCTAGGCTTTTAACCAGAACTAGGAAAAGAGACCACATCACTTCAATATCATTCTCCCTACACTAGTTACCTGTTAGTTTTACAATTGCTTTTAAGATTTTACTGATAACTTTTAAGGCTCAGCTGGGTCTGGCACCAGACTATATTTCAGAACTTTTTAATCCCCACGAGCCTCACTGCAACCTAACATCCTCACACAGGGCCCTTCTGGTTATTCCGGAGTCTAGTCTGAAGACAGAAGGTGACTGTGCCTTTGTCATTAGGGCCCCTAGACTCTAGATGACCTGCCTGAGGATATCAGGCAAGATCAGTATTTTCTTAAAACTACTTTTTTAGGCCGAGTGTGCGTGCGTGCGTTCTACTGCTGGGTGTACGGTAATGCCTGGAGCCCCTGGAGCTACCACCTCATCTGGCCTCGCCCCCGTAAGGTTCCATGGTCCAATCACATGCTGTCTTCTCCAATTAAGGTAAGGCTGCTCTGATCTCTGCTGTCGCCCCGGGAGACGCCATGGCAACCACCACGCACCCACAGACAATTATGGGGTGGAGCCTGCATGCGCATGTGGATGAAAATATCCACAACACATGACCAAGAACACCCATCCTCCTCCGTCATCCCCCTTACAGCGCAATACAGTTCAAGATCAAAAACAATTGGGGAAAATAACAGACACATAAGAAATGGTACACACACACACACACACACACATAGAGACCATGTCAGAACAAAGCCCAACTTCATCCTCTAGAAAACGGTTATTAGACTGACCATCCACGGCTGCGTGCGCACACACACACACACACACACACACACACACACACACACACACCAGCACACTCTGATTCTCTCTTCCTTTGTCTGTCTCCCATCCTCTGATCTTCTCTTATTCTCATATCTTCTTTCATCCTCTCTTTTCCCTCTACCTCCACACACAGACCAGGTGTGTGAAGTGAGGCCAGAGACCATTATTGTCTCTGTGTGTGTATTTATA
>NC_137676.1:12064230-12604230 GCF_963989245.1 Nansenia antarctica
TATGCAGAGTGTGAGAATAAAGCGCACATGATTGTTTTTCTACCGGCAAAACGACTACATCGTCCAGTTATTGCCGTCACTCCTACAATATAATAATATATGCCATTTAGCTGACGCTTTTATCCAAAGCGACTTACATTGCAATGAGTGCATACTAGGGGTGCAACGGTTCTCGGTTGTATATATATATTTTGTAATCAATTATTTATTGCAAAACAGTACACATGAAAAACTCACATTATTACACCAAACAAAATAAGTGTCTGTCCTGATTTTTTTTCTTTTCCTTATCTTACCCCCCCCCCCCCCCCCACTATAAACACATGAGTAACTCCCCCCCCCGATGGCGATAACATCCCTTCCACCCCCCCCCCCCCCCCACCCCATAGTTCTTCATTACACTATATTTGGTATATCATAAATTCATAATAATACAACAATTACAGGTTACATTCACATACAACACAGCCTACAAACACAGTCACTCCATCAACTCTTTTATCCTATGTATTGCGGTTCTCGGTTGTATATTGAACCATACGGTTCGCCTTCCACGGTTCGATACACTAGTGAACCGTGGCGGTTTTCGGTTTATGCTGCGTTTCATTCAAAGTCAGAGGTCGAGTTGTTCTGGAACGCAGTTGCTTCTTGTTCAAATGTTTGTTCGTGGCGAGTGGAGTTGAGAACATGGCAACAGATTGAGGAAGCCCCGGATTGCTACAAATCTGCGTTGTGGGGTCATTCATTCTGGTTTTGACATTGAATACAGCGATGAAGGAACGAAAACAGAGAACAGAAACGCGTGTTGCAGAAATGCTTCACGTGTGTCGAATATGTGCATAACATGCGTATATGGGCTACAGCTGGCTACATCTGGCTGCCAAATTAAAAAAAGTATTCGGTACAAAATATAGCTGCTAGAATCCTTGCTAGAACCAAAAGATCACTCCAGTACTTGCGTCTTTGCACTGGCTTCCGATTAAAGCACAAGGAGACTTTACAATTCTATTATTAGCCTATAAAACCTTGATACCCAGAGGAGGTTGGGGGGTTGGAGACCCAGAGGGGGTTGGAGGGTGGGCGTCTCTATACGATAGAGACACATGTGACACAGAGGGCATAGGAGAGATTATGGGGGGGTGGTGGGGGAGATATGGAGGGCATAGGAGAGACAGGGATTATGGGGGGGGGGGGTAAAGGAGAAATCCCTTTTTATTCTCCTTCATCCCTTCATCAGGAAGTGTGTGCTAGGGATGGCATTAGCTGGATTATAAATGACACTGTCCTTATCGTCACACATACAGGCACACACACACACCCTTCAGAGAAAGAGGAGAGTTCCAAAAATCAGGGGACAGAAAGAATGAGAGAGAGAGAGAGGAGAGGGACATAACACAAACAGACACACACACACACACACACACACACACACTTCGCTGCTTGTGCCAGGGTGCTAAATCTGGCCTCTGGTAAATCTTTTCAACTGTAACTCACCTCTATTGTAATGCTGAAGGGTTTTGCAGTCCTGTTTCTAGCAGCCCATCCTCCCCTCCCCCACTCCCCTGTGTGTGTGTGTGTGTGTGTGTGTGTGTGTGTGTGTGTGTGTGTGAGTGATGACATAAGATAACACAGCCCTATACGACCATCTCATTTATCCTCACATAGAAATTAATTGCACTTTGTTTTTTTGTTTACTTATTTATACCTGCCTATTATCTTCATTACCCATCATCACTCTTATTATTATTATTTATTTACTTTTACTTATTTATACCCTCTATCTTGGGTTAACGTACTTTGGTGGGGTGGGGGGAGGGGATGGGTTTGGTTCGTGTTTTGTGAAGAAAATAGAAAAGTATTGTTTTTGTATATCTGTCATTTCCTTGCTCTCGATAATAAGAGGTGCTTTTGCTGTAGCTGCATGTCTGACACCTTCACACATTGTTATTACGCTGCTAGATCTGCAACACAATATGCTAATGTGATGTTGTATTCACATCTTCCCTCTCTCTCTCTCTCCCCCTCTCCCTCTCTCCCCTTCTCCCTCTCCCTCCCCCTCTCCCTCCCATGTAGAGGTCATGGTTGAGGTATGTACATTATGTATAGGTATAGGTATGACACAGGGAAAACACAGAGACCAAGGCCTCCTTTCTTTGCAGGTGTTCCCTGTCCACAATATCCATACAATTACAAAACAATACATACAAAATACAACACAGTTAAATACAGAAATCAATACATGAACCCACAATATAACAGGAGAAACAATCACATCCTCCACTAAAGAGGTCCTCGATCAACACCCTAAATGTCCCATGCGGCTCCAGAACAACCAACTAAAACGTTTTTTGTAGATTGTTCCAGCAGTGAGGTGCACCATAACTAAAAGCTAATTTACCCTATTCGGTGGAGATATATAATACAACTATCACATGTGATAAAGCAAAGGGCGCTATGGTCGATGGCATCCAAAGGTTTAAGAGTAGTGGCTGCTGCATTTTGGTAGAGGATATCACCATATTCAAGCACTGGCACGTTGATTACACAATCTGCTTTCTGCTGTTCAGGGAACGGTAAGACCTATTCCTATAAAAGAAGCCCACATTAAATCTAAGCTTTTTAACAAGTTAGTCCGTATGTTTTCTGAAAGTCAGGTCTTTGTCAAACCAAATGCCCAGGTATTTATAAGCAGCGACAGACTGGGCACCACCCAAAGTACATGCATAAATCAGATAATATTTTGGGTGATTTGGTAAATAACATATACTGTATTTGTTTTTTTCCCAGCATTAAGCCCCCAACCTCAGTGTCTTCAGAACCAGATCAACTGTCCCAGAGTGAGAAGGAACAGCTCTGCTTATCAGTAGTCGTAAAACCTTTGTTTATCACATGAGAGTATCCTGCTCTGCATTCTTGTCAGTAAACATTGTCACATTGTTATTGTAGACATTTTTTCCCACAGTGGGATCTTTGTTATGTCTAGAAAACCTGATTTAACACCATCAGTTAAGACACACTGCATGCCATCCATTAAATAATTTTCAAACCGGCGACATCTAACCAGCCTGATCCAGGCCTATTTCAGACCTTTAAATGAATAGGAGTAGGTCAACCATATCAAATGCATTGGAAAGATCTGCAAACAATGTTTTTTTCTGATCTAGGCAATTTAATACATCTAAGACAAGTGTAGTTGAAACTGTGCACGTTTAGAATAAAGTGGGAAGAAAAAAAGGTTCTTAGCTCGGAATTGAGCATGGACTTACAGTATACTTTCGAAAGGTAAGATAGCTTGGATATTGGGCAGTAGTTATCTAGGTCAGAGGGGTCACCACCTTTATGGGGGGCAGCATATGGGCCACCTTCCAAACTTTGAGGGAAGGAGCACCTGAGATAACAGCCAGATTAAAACAAGGTCAGGGGGCCGCAATCAGGGGGTTGAAAGCTGCAATAGGCCTGAATCAAGCATATCAGCTCCAATGGATTTTGGGGTACATTACTATTAGAGAATTGTTGAAATAACAACAAAGATTCGCTAGTAGTTGAATGATCGAGCCAGCTGGGGGCTTGGAGATGGAAGCGATCAGTCGATCGTCTTATCAGGGTCAGCCAAACCACTAGTTGTCTCAAATAAAAAGCCTGCCGAGATGAATGCTGCTTGAAGGCGTGACTTATCTCCATTTTCTCTGTAATGAGGCCAGAGTCTGACAAAACCTCTTTAGTTAGGGAGGATGAAGAATCTCCACGCTTCAGGGCGTTAATTGATTTCCAAAAATGTGTAGGATCACCAGCAGGATCTGAGATAGCAGTTAGGAAATAGGTTGATTTAGCTTTCTTAATTGATGAAGTACATCTATTTATCAGATGTTTGAAGACCTGCAAATCAGCTACTGAGTCTGTTTATCTAGCTTTGGCCCAGGCCTGGTTTCTCAACAAAAGGAGATCAAAAGGTTCTGTTAAATACCAAGGATTGGTTCTATTCTTACAGTTTTTCTCTATTGTATACACACAAAAAAGGGAACTCTGCATACAATTCTGAACACTTGAAGGTCATATATCAACAAGACTCCAGACTGCTGAACTCAATTCCATTGTTTTCAAATAGAAATTCTGAATTACATTTTTGCAAAGGTCCGAGCACAAATTGCATCATTTAGCACACTTTGTTCACCTGGAAAACACTGGCCTTCAAAATGCCACACTCTAATTACCAAGGTCTCACTCACTTCTCACCTGTTCAAACTCAACTGGCAAAACACTTCAATCATGTGTCAGAGCATTAGAGGCCTCAGGTGACCTCTACTGTTTTGGGGGGGGGGGAATGGAGTAGCATGGAGGACAAAGAGTAAAAGGACAAGTGGGAGGAGGAGGAGGAGGAGGAGGAGGAAGAGGAAGGCAAGCCAATATGTGACACGGTCTGGTGAAAAGGTCTGCATGTCGGCAATTGTCAAGTCACGTAAATGACAAAGCGGTTTTAACATACAACAGTTGTAAGATCACTAAATACTTATAAGTTGTGAATTGGATTCACTGTATTGTCTGCCATAGGCTACTGGGTAAGTGATACAAGGCTTGTAAACAAACTTAGGTTTTAGGAAGTGTTAAAAACCAAGGACTGTGTGATCATCTAATTGTGTGTAGTTATGTGTTTTTAGCATGTTTATTATCAGTACATTACCACCTGTCAAGGTTCAAGGTTCAAGGTTCAAGGTTTCTTTATTGTCCCTATAGGGGAAATTAGTTTTGCAGCCCGGTTCACACAGACAGGATACAAAAAGGACAACATCACAACAACATCAACATAATAATCAATATAATAAATCTGCAGAGCTAATTCAGAGAAATGGAAATTCATACCAGTACAAAAAGTGCAAGTGTTCAAAAGGTGCCGGGGGAGTACAAGACTGCAGCCAAAGTGCTATTTGCCGTTAAGCATATTAATAGCACTAGGGATGATGGAAACATAAAATCTTTTAGTCCTCTTAGCAGGAGCCCTGAAACGGCAGCCAGAGGGCAAAATCTCAACCTCCCTCTGGAGTGGATGGTCCTGGCAGACCATAAATGTCCAAAAGCCTGGCCTACCACCAGAGATTCTACTGGCCACTCTAACAAGACCTCCAAGTCTGTTCTTATTGGATAGATTTAGCTTACCAAACCATGCAGCAATACAAAATGTATTGAAAAAATACAAAATGTACTGAAACCGGATTGTAGTGGTTCAAACAGTTGATAGTGTGACATATGGTTCTGGAGTTGAGAGGCAACTGCCCATTCTAAAATCATGCTGAGAAAGGGGAGGTTGGAGATGGGTCGGAAATGACTGAGGTTGTCTGGGTTCAGGCCCTGCTTCTTTAGTGCAGTGGGGACGGAGCCAGTTAAGATAGATGAGTTGATGATATCGACCATGAGGGGGCAGTGGACTGGCAGGCTCGCCTTGACGAGGGGGCTGGAGGCTGGAGGAGTCTATTAAAGGTGGAGAAGAGAACTTTGCGATTTCCTTGACCAGTGGATATCAGATTTGAGTAATAGGAGGATTTTGCTTGTGTGAGGGCAGATCTGTAGGTTGTAATGTGTTCTAAGTAAGCCTGGGCATGAATAGTCAGACCTGTTCTCTTGCAAATTCTCTCCAACTGGCGACACCTGGTCTTTATGGCGCGAAGCTCAGGTGTATACCAGGGGGGCGGTGTAAGAGAAGGTGACAATGCGGGTTTTGAGGGGTGCCAGGGACTCCACGGTGGCAGATAGGGCTTTGTTGTAGGAGGTCACCATCTCAGTGGGAGAATACAGCTGAGGGACAGGGGTGAGTTGGGAATTAAGGACATTAGTGAGGTCGATGGGGCTGATGTTTTTAATATTCCTGTACGTCATGGTGCGCTGCAGGCGGCCAGGGGTGGAGGAAACAGGAATAGAGAATTGGATGGCGAGGTAGTCAGCGATGTGGAAATTGAGGCCACAGAGGTTGGTGGGGGTAATGGACTCCAAGGTACGCACAAGGTCAAGTGTATGGCCTTTATTGTGGGTGGGGAAGTTAATGGTTGGGTCAGGCTGAGGCAGTCTATCAGGGATAAGAACTAAATTGGAGAGGGAGAGGGTGTCATTGGGTGTCATTGGGGTCTACATGAATGTTGAAGTCCCAGAGGAGGAGGATGAAAGAGGTGCATGAGCTGATGGAGGTAAGTAGATCAGACAGTTCTGAGATGAATACAGGGGAGTGTCTGGGGGGGCCGGTAGACCAGGATGCTTAGCAAGGGTCGGGGGACAATTATTTCAAAAGCAAGGCATTCGAAAGATGTAACAGAAGGGATGGGGACTGCCTTAAGCTTAAAACAGGCACAGTGGAGAATGGCACACCCCCCCCCCCCCCCGAACCACAGCATGGGGCTGTTGCAGGTAGGTGTAGCCAGGTGGAATGGCCTGGTTGAGCGTCCAAAACGTGTTATGTCAGAGCCAGGTTTGTTGATCTCTCATGTTGCCTGTTTCCAATGATAACTGGGAAGAAATTAGACTGAGGACAGACTAACTGACTGACAGAGTTTAGGGAGTGTTTGTTTAGTAGTCCAGGCCTGCTGTAGTGATCAAGACGGATAGAAGTAACCACACAAGGTAACTGATTTACCACCAGTCACGGTACATTACCACCTGTCCCAGTACATTACCACCTGTCACTGAACATTACTGTTCTACTGTGTATCTACTTGTATAGGAGGAGTCTGTCCCTGGGATGGGTGAGTCAGAGTCAAGTCTGTGTGTGTGTGTGTGTGTGTGTGTGTGTGTGTGTGTGTGTGTTATAGGATGAATCTGTTTCTGCAGGACGGCAGGCTGGGTGAGTCAGAGTCATGTGACTTGGAGGTGAAGCGGAGCGCTTCAACAACCAGATGAATGAGGAGGTGATGATACAGTTTTCTCTATCCACCTGCTAGCTAGGAGCAAACACACAAGCATGTACGCACACAAACATGCACGCGCACGCGTGCACACACACACACAGACTCTCTCTCTCTCTCTCTCTCTCTCTCTCTCTCTCTCTCTCTCTCTCTCTCTCTCTCTCTGTGTTTCTCTCATTAACCATGACAGTAGGATATAGGAAGCCTTGTAATAGATGTTATTAAAGCATCATTAGATCTAATCTCAGATGACCACTCTTGCTCTAACCCAAAGGTATAGTTAAACGTATTAAGTTAAACTGAGTCAGGCTATTAATATGAACATATGCTTTGTTATGAACGATACAGAAACACATCCCCCTGCCAATCCTTAATATTATAACTGCCAAACTATAAGGCTCTACACACACACACCATGTGAACACACACACACACACACACACACACACACACACACACACACACACACACACACGCAGTATACCTGCCTCTGGCAAAGACAGACTGATAGGTTGTCTACAGAAGCAGTCTCTCTCTTAAACTCTCTCACCCTCCCTTCCTCTCTCTCTTCCTCCATCCATCCCTCCCTTCATCCTTCCCTCCCTCTCTTTCCTTCCTTCCCTCCCTCCCTCCCTCTCTTTCCTTCCCTCTCTCCTTCCCTCCCTTTCATTCCCTCTCTCCTTCCCTCCCTACCTCCTCATGGGGGAGAGATCATTTCCCATCCTGACAGTCAACCAGGAGAGATGTTGTGTGCTGACTGTAAAACACATAACTCAATAATAATAATAATAATAATGTGTTTGTGGAGGTTTCTTCTATAAACCAACTCTGTGGTTTTGGAGGTTTCTTCTATAAACCAACTCTGTGTTAGTGTTATGGTGTGTTAGTTTCCTTTTCAAACAAACAACATTGACTTTTAAACTGAACAGCATCATTTCATGCATCACTGTGCCACTGCGCCACTGCAGTCCACTACTGGACGCTGGCATAATGAGCTACCCTGCAGTAGTGAAAGAACCTAAACCTGCTAAATTATTGCTGCCCACACAATACACTCCCGCATGGACACTGAAAGCTTTTGTGTGTGTGTGTGTGTGTGTGTGTGCGTGTGTGTACGTGTGTGTACGTGTATATGTGTGAGAGAGAGTGTGTATGTGTGTGCGTGTGCGTGTGCATTTGTAAGAGCGTGTGTGTGTGTGTTCTCCCATTTAGTGCAGGTTCCTGTGATCCCCCGGGGCCCTCTGAACCACTGAGGCAGGGTCACACAGGGACATCAAACATCCCTTACACAATAACACACTAGAGACTGGAGGAAGGAATAATGCTTTTCATCAGCTGCCATTGATTGTGTACACCTGTGTGTTTGTGTGTGTGTGTGTGTGTGTGTGTGTGTGTGTGTGTGTTTGCATGTCTCTGAAGTGCTACTGTGCTCATTGGAACATAACAAAGAGACAAATGACAAAATGTTTGCATGTTTAACTAAAACCTCCTTCATCTGTCTGAGTGGCCAGGCAGGAAACAGATAGACCAGCATCTGTGATGTGGTGTGGTGTGTGTGGTGTGTTGTGGTGTGTGTGTGGTGTGGTGAGGTGAGTGTTGTCTGGTGTGGTATGATGTGGTGTGGTATGGTGTGGTGTGGTGTGTGTGTGTGTGGCGTGTTGGGTTGGTGTGTGGTGTAGTGAGTTATGTTATGTTATGTTGTGTTGTGTGCTTGCATGCGTGCATGTGTGTAGACCAGCATCTGTTATGTGGTGTGGTGTGTGTGGTGTGGTAGGGTATGGTATAGTGTGTGTGTGTGGTGGTGTGTTGTGGTGTGTGGAGTGTTGTGGTGTGTGTGTGAGGGGAGGGGGGACAGATAGACCAACATCTGTATCTCATATGTGGTGTGTGTGGTGAGGTGAGTGTTGTCTGGTGTGGTGTGGTGTGGTATGTGTGTGGCGTGTGGTGTAGTGTGTTGTGTTGTGTTGTGTTATGTTATGTTGTGTGCTTGCATGTGTGCATGTGTGTAGACCAGCATCTGTGATGTGGTGTGGTGTGTGTGTGGTGGGGTAGGGTATGGTGTGGTGTGTGCGGTGTGTTGTGGGGTAGTGTGTGTTGTGTGCTTGCATGCGTGTGTATGTGGGTGTGTGTTTGCATGTGGGTGTTTCTAGAAGTTATTAATGAACTGCAGTATATAGCGCCCTATAAAACATGCCAACACACTACACACACCACCAGATACAAAAAAAAATCTGAGGTCCAGCCCCTGCTCATCGACGGAGAGAGCGTGGAGAGAGTCTCAGCCCTCCGATTCCTGGGAGTGCACATACAGGATGACCTGTCCTGGAAGAACAACACAGCAGCCACCATCAAGAAGGCACAACAGCGGCTCTACTTCCTGAGAGTCCTCAGGAAGGAACACAACAAGCAGGAGATACTGGTGGCCTTCTACCGCGGCGGAGTGGAGAGCATCCTCACCTACGGCATCTGCAACTGGTTCTCCAGCTGCACAACCGCGGAGAGAAATGCGCTACAGAGAGTCGTGAGAACAGCCCAGAAGATCACCGGCGCCCCCCTCCCCTCTCTGGAAGAGCTGTACAACACACGGGGCCCTATTATGCACTTCATAAGTCTTAAGCAATAAGACGAGGCGGTAGATCTAAACTTAAGACGTGGAGGCGTGATCAAGGCCACTTTGCTATTATGCGTGCGTAGTGGGCGCCTAAGACCCGGCGCTAAGCCCAGAAATTAGTCATGGGTGTGTTTTGGGCGTCTTCTCAATCTACCCAATCAGCGTGCCAGGTGCCATTCCCTTTAAGAACCGGCTGCGTTAAGTCATAAGCGCTATGCTATTATGCAGTTCATAGGCGCTAGACTTCATGCACGTTTTGAAACACGAGCGCGCCTCCGCGGTTTGCGCATGCGCGCTGACCCACTTCTTAAGAAGTCGGTCGGTGCGCATGCGCAAACCGCGGAGGCGCGCTCGTGTCTCAAAACGTGCATGAAGTCTAGCGCCTAAGAACTTTTCAAACCACTTCTTAGCGCTAGGCGCAAAGTCAGATCGCATAATAGCAGGGGCGCCTAGCGCACTTCATTAACATATGAACACTCCCACAATGAGTAATATATGCACGGGAGTCTTACGTCTTATGTGTGGGCGCCTAGCGACACCTGCATAATAGCAGTAGCGCGTATGAAGCGCATAATAAGGGTGGCGGTAGGTCTTAACCTGGCGGTGCGTCTTAATTAAGACTTAAGACGGCAAGTTAAGAAGTGCATAATAGGGCCCACGCTGTCTCAGGAAGGCCTCCAAGATCTCCAGAGACCCAACCCACCCTGGGTACGAAAACTTTGCCCGGCTGCCCTCGAAAAGGCGGTACAGGACCATGGCCGCAAGGACAAACAGACTGAAGCACAGCTTCTACCCCAGGGCCATCCAGGCCCTGAACACAGCAAAGACCTAGGTTCTGGGCCCTGGACAGTCTGACTCTGGACGGATTGATGGCAGCTGCTGGATTGAAAAAATCAGGGGTAGTGCTGAGGCACAAATATGTACATTTCAAGCCTGCAAACTGCGACACTTTAAATGAATGTGCAATAACACTATGTGCAATATGACAACCCTAGTCGTCTATCTGTACAGTATAGTATAGTGGATAGTGTACATAGCCTTTATTTATGTAAACCAGCTCCTTTCCCTTCTTGTTTTTTTAGTTTTATTTTTCTTTCCTAGCACCAGGGGAGCCACCCCTCCTAAATTTCGTTGTTTGGTACCTGTACTATAGCAATGACAATAAAGACCATTCATTCATTCATTCATTCATTCAGATACACCACACCACAACACACAACACACCACACGGGCGGCAGGTAGCCTAGATCGGAAGGTCGCTGATTCCCACCTCAGAAGGGAGCCGGATGTGAGCTGATGGGGGGGGGGATAAAAAGTTATTATCAAGAAGTACATTTCTCCTCGGGGAACAATAAAGTATACATTATTCATATTTTTATTATTAATCATTCTTTCATGGTTTCTGATTTTTCTGTTTTACTTTTCCCAATTTCTGATGTATTACATCTTGGGGCGTTTTTCTGAAACTCTAAATAACACTTAATAATATTCTTGGTATAATTGCTGACATCTTTTAATGCCTCCACAGTAAAAGATGACAGCAATTATACCAGGAATATTATTAAAATGCAAGTACTTGTCGAAGAATCGCTGCTACAAATGAACATGCACTACAAATAAGTCTGTGAATAATAGAATATGAATCATTAAAAGCTCTGTGCTGCTGAACTGGGACACCGAAGCCATTTTCTGCATGTTCTTGTGTAATGTTGTTGTTGTTGCTGATGCTGTGCTGTTGAACTGGGACACTTGTACACTGGAGCCATCTTCTGTGTGTTCTTTTGTAATGTTAATGTTGTTGTTGTTGTTGTTGTTGTTGTTGTTGTTGTTGTTGCTGTGCTGTTGAACTGGGACACTTGTACACTGAAGCCATAATCTGTGTGATCTTTTGTAATGTTGTTGTCAGCTGATCCAGCCGGCATTGTCAGGCGAGGGCACCCAGACTATTTGACCTCAAAGACAGCACATTATCCATACAGAGAGACAGCACATTATCCATACAGAGAGACAGCACATTATCCATACAGAGCTACAAAGCCCACTGGCTCAAGAAGAGGTGTTTCCATTATTCATACTGGAAAGACCAGAAGTAGCCACACATGAGGACGATAGGGAGTGTTTAAGCCAGCAGAACTCTGGGCTGTGTGAGTGTGTGTGTGTGTGTGTGTGTGTGTGTGTGTGTGTGTGTGTGTGTGTGAGTGTGTAGAGCACGGGTGATGTATGTGTGTGTGTGTGTGTGTGTGTGTGTCCATGCATGCATGTGTGTGAGTGTGTGTGTGTGAGTGTGTGTGTGTGTGAATGTGTGCGTGCTTGCACATGTGTGAGCCTGTGTGTGCGTGTGTGTCAGAGGAGAGTGGGCGGTGTGTGCGCGCTTGTTCGTGCGTGCGCCCGTGTGTGTGAGCCGAGTGAGAGGTGGTAATTGCCTGTGTGGAAGATGTGAGGTTTGTAGAGGGGAGGAGATGACAGCCTCTCTGTGGGGCTGATTTTTAATCAGGTAGTGAGCAGGGCATTTCCTAGAGAGGACCCCTGACAGCTCATCACAAGGACAGGCTTTATATAATAACATTAGAGCACTAATGAAATGAAACACTTATTATGGAGAAATGAAACGACTGAGGGGAAGTAAAGCTCTTAATCAGGCTGGAACCTTTGGAACACGTTGGAACAACGGTGTGGATGTTGAGGTGAAGACAAATCAAAAGACAACACAACGGTTGTTCACTAGACTCTAGATCTGGTGGAGATGCAGGCTTAGGGGGGTGGCCTCCGCAGGCGGGGTGGCCTCCACAGGAGCGTCATAGTGTCTTCATCATAACCGGAGACAGACAGACACACACACCACACACACACACACACACACACACACATATACACACACACACACACACACACACACACACACACACACACACACACACACAGCTCTGATGCCACTGAACCCTGACAGCTACCACGACAACAGAGGAAGTCACCGGTTGGCAAGGTAATATCACCTGCAGATACCAGCAGTCTAAAACATTTTTGTTGTGCTCTCTGGGTTGCTCTCTGCCCCGTTGACACACACAGACAGATAGACACATAGACACACACACACACAGAGATACAGGCAGACAAACAAAAACAAACATACACACACTTGTTGCCAAGCAACAGCAATGCTTGTTTGATCAGCTGGCTGTGAGATGTAGCTGTGCAGCTGTGGATTCTGCCTAATCTGCTGCAGGGGGGGGGGGGGGGGGGCATCAAGAGGCACCAGTGCAGAATAAGGCTTGTTACACAGGCCACAGCCACTGCTTAAAACACACACATTCCTTTTACATCAGATAATAAAGTTTGATGATAATGATCATGATGATTAGTTTCTCCACTATTTCCTAAATAAAATAGATTAGGAGAAATCTCCTCATCTGTACTGAATCCTCCATCAGTATGCCTCAGTTTAAGGAAATGTCTTTGTTGGACGTAGAGGAGATAATCTCCCATGTAAATTCTATCAGCTGTCAATTCAATATTATCCCCACCAGATTTCTGAAAGAGGTATTTCAGACATTCTCTCTATTATCAATTGCTCATCACTTTTTAACCTTTGTGCTACTGGTGTTTACAATACTATCTTTGCACATACTGCATATTGCACATTGCACATACTTCTTTGATACATCTGCACATTACATACTGTACATTAGCTACCTTAGCTGTACATAGCTCATAACTGTATATACGGTACCTCTAAACTACCATACATGCCTCACTGTACCCATCACTATCATTGTCATGTTTTTTTAAAATCATGTTATATTGTGCACTTCTGGTTAGATATTAGACTGTATTTCGTTTTCTAGTACTTGTATTCTGCAATGACAATAAAGTTTAATCTAATTTAATCTACTCTAATCTAATCTACCGGCTCTTTCCCATGCAGTTTTAAAAACGCAATAGTTCGACCTCTCCTGAAGAAACCTGCACTTGACCCTCTTGTCTGAACCAGTTTTAGACCAATTTTAAACGTACCCTTTTATCTAAAATTTTAGAAAAGTCTGTTGGCTCTCAATTAATCACGCATATGAATATCCATTATATCTTTGAGCAATATCAATCAGGATTCTGTGCCCAACACAGCACAGAAACAGCTCTTTTTTTAATAAGGTTACCATTGACTTTCTACTGGCCGCTGACTCTGGGGCCTGTTCAATTTAAATGTTGCTCTATTTGAGTGCCGCATTTGATACGGTCAACCATGATATCCTTTTAAATTGCTTGGAAAACTGTGTTGGCATTAAGTACATTGCTCTGGCCTGGTTTCGCTCCTACCTGTCTGATTGATCTTTCCCTGTTGTAATGGGAGAATTCAGTTTACTGTAATATTAATTTCAAATGTTATGTTCCCCTTACCAGGAGTGACACAGACAAATTCACTAATCTTATAGCATGTCGCAAAAGTCAAACATTCTTTTTTATCTCAAGTGGACCTGGAAAAACGTATCCATGGATTAATTTCATCATGACTGGATTATTGTAAATCCCTGTATTCAGGACTCAGCCAAAAGGCCAAGGCCATCTCCCATCTCCAGGTCGTTCAAAACTCGTCGGCCAGACTTTTAACAAATTCCAGTAGACAAGACTATATCACTCCCATCCTGGTAACACTTCACTGGCTACCTGTCAGGTATAGAATTTATTTTAAACTTTAATGAATTACTTTTAAAGCCCTAAATGGCCTTGCTCCCACCTAAATCACAGATCTACTAGCGCCCTATGAGCCTAGCCGCTGCATGCGCTCCTCAGGCAGGTCCCTCCTAACTGTCCCCACAGCCTGCCTTGTTACAAAAGGAAACCAGGCGTTTTCTGTTAGAGCCCTGCAGCTGTGGAACTCCCTACCTGGGGAAATCAGGTTAGCAAACTCAGTGCCTTCTTTTAAATCAATTCTCAAAACGTACTTTTACAGCAAGGCTTTGTATATTAAATCTGTTGTTTGTTGTATGTGCTCAGTTATATTATTGCCTCTCCATCAAAGCATGTGCAATATACACATTTGTATGGTAATTCTGGTGAACTATATGCATGTAGGTATATACATATATATAATTATATATATATATTTACTTTTTTAAAGATGTATTATTATTATTATTTTTAAACATCTGTTGTTTGTCAAGTTTTTATTCCTCTATTATCGCTTTTATTGAATTAGTTTTGTATTATACACTTTGTTTTATCAGGTCTTATGTCCTGTGTTTTAATTATGTTATTGTTGTTTTTATCCTGACTGTGTGTACTCTCATTATCTTGTTCTGTAAAGCACTTTGTAACTGTGTTTTGAAAAGTGCTATACAAATAAAGTTTATTATTATGATCATCATCACCATTAGCTAGAGAGTTATTCTCTACTATTGACAAGCTAATCAACACTGCCCCCCCCCCCCTCTGCAGCCGTCAGCAACAAAATGTGAAGAGCTTGCACTGTTCTTTAATAATAAAATAACATCTATTAGAGCCAGCATCACCCCTGACGCAAACATAGTCGACCTCAGGAAAACAAAAGCAGCAACTATGAGTGAATTCACCTGTATTACACTACTGGACCTCTGTAACACTGTCTCTAAATCTACTTCCTCCACCTCCTGCCTTGATCCTATACCAACAGCATTCCTCAAGCGGGTGTTTGATAGTGTCTCAAATCATGTGCTGAAGATCATAAATACATCGCTTCAGACAGGCATCTTCCCAGATGCCTACAAAACAGCTGTTGTAAGACCGCTATTAAAGAAACCCAACCTCGACGCCGATGCACTGAAAAATTACAGACTGATATCCAACCTCACATTCATTAGTAAGACACTTGTAGGCGCCAGGTATGGGTTGTACTGTTGTCTGTTGTTTGTTGTTTGCTGTTGGATTGTTGGTCACATGCAGGAATTCGAATCACGTGGTGTTGGTGGTACGTCAGTATTACGTCAGTAGTAGTAGTGAAATCAGCTGTTCACCTGTCGGAATTGTGTGAATGGAAGGAGAGGGGGTGAGTGGGGAAGTCCTACTTTTGCTGACCGCTTTAACAAGTCACTGTTTGATAATCTTGGGACGCTGTTTTTAATGTTTTGTGATACCGTTTCACCCTTTGTTTTTATCTACAATAAATATACCAAACGTACTTTCGGAACAGTGATTCATTGACAGCCAGCGCGTCGGGCAGGTATTTTTCCCCTACTTAGCCTCTCGGCGACAAAGTTAGTTTTTTGATAGTCACCCAACAACACTTGAGAAGGAAGTTTCACTACAAATAAAATCCTTTCTCAAAGAAAATAATGTCATGGAGGAATTTCAATCAGGTTTTAGAACACATCACAGCACTGAAACTGCTCTTACTAAAATAGTGAGTGATCTCAGACTAAACTCCGATGCTAATAAGGTCTCAATTCTCGTCCTATTAGATCTAAGTGCAGCGTTCGATACGATCGACCATGATATCCTAATCAATCGTCTTGAAGAGTAAGTTGGTCTTTCTGGCAGCGTGTTAAATTGGTTCAGAACATACATTACAGGGAGAAAGTTCTATGTCAAGCTTGGAGATCATGTGTCTGAGAAATATGACAGTGACTTCGGAGTCGCACAAGGGAGCTGCCTTGGTCCACTACTATTCTCATTATACATGTTACCACTCGGGGACATCATTAGACAGCACAACGTATGTTTCCACAGCTATGCCGATGACACGCAACTGTACATTTCTGCTGAACCAAATGATACTTCAGCTATAGACTCCATTACGAACTGTCTTCTAGCAATAAATAAATGGATGAGCAATAACTTCTTGAAGCTAAACGAGGACAAAACTGAAGTCCTACTGATCGGCCCTAAAGCAAAGAGGGATATGCTGCTTAATAATCTGGGGAAACTGACATCATGGATTAAACCTGAGGTTACAAGTCTAGGTGTTATTTTTGACTCAGACCTAAGCTTCAAGTCCCATATTAACAAGGTGACGAAAACATCATCCTTTCACCTTAGAAACATTGCTAAAGTAAGACCACTTATAAACCAAAAAGATGCTGAAAAACGGATGTCTCAAGCCGGCTCGATTACTGTAACACACTTTTTACTGGCCTTCCCCCCAAAAATACTGCAAGACTTCAGCTCATTCAAAACTCTGCAGCTCGACTTCTAACTAGAACCAAGAGGAGAGAGCACATTACTCCGGTCCTAGCTACTCTGCACTGGCTGCCAGTAACATGTAGGGTTGATTTTAAGGTCCTCCTCCTTATATAAAAAGCCCTTAATGGGCGAGGCCCAAAGTACATTGCTAATTCCCTTGCCAATTATGTACCCTCAAGAACACTAAGATCATCTATCGCAGGTGTATTAGAGGTTCCCAGCAACAGTCAGAAGAAGATCGGAAGCGCAGCCTTTGCCAACTATGCCCCAAAGCTTTGGAACACATTGCCTTTAGAGATCAGGGAAGCCAGCTCACTAAATATTTTCTAAAGAAAGCTAAAAACGCACTTCTTCAATATAGCCTTCAACTAGTTTATCTGCACCTGCCTACTGCTCATTTGCCAGCTACTGCACTTTAATTTTTTTTATCAACCAGCCCTTTTTTTTAAATGTATTTCTTTACCTTTTCTTTTTACTGTTTTCCCCTGCTCTTATATTCACGTACACAGACTGACTAGTTGAAAAAAGTGTGCAAAAGAAAGAAACTGTAATGTTGATACTGACTGAGTAGTTGGATTTTTGGTGCAAGGTCTAGCAGAGACTGAGAACGTACACAGAGACTGGGAACGTACACAGAGACTGAGAACGTACACAGAGACTGAGAACGTATACAGAGACTGAGAACGTACACAGAGACTGAGAACGTACACAGAGACTGAGAGCGTATACAGAGACTGAGAACGTACACAGAGACTGAGACAGACCTTTTCCAAAAACTGATGTTTGTGGTGCTGGTGGAAAGCCAGTGGGAAGTACAGAAAGACTGTGTAAGGTAGGGAGATGAAAGGGATATGGAAAGTTAGATCTTTACCTTTTCTTTTTACTGTTTTCCCCTGCTTTTATATTCATTCTATGCATGTATATGTTTTTATATATGTTTTTTATTCACTTTATGTTCTTATTCCTGTTGTAAAGCACTTTGAGCTACATTTCTTGTATGAAAGGTGCTATATAAATAAAGCTTTACTTACTTACTTACCTTTCTCTAGAGAGGTGTATGTCCCTCTCAGACTACAGCAGAGCTGCTCTCTACAGGTGTGTAGATCTCTCACCTGTACGTGTATGCATGTGTGTGTGTGTGTGTGTGTGTGTGTGTGTGTGTGTGTATGTATCATACCTTTCTCCAGAGAGGTGAGGCCCATGGATGCCTGCCCCAGACCGGCCCTACTCTCCCACTTCCCCTCGTCAGGGTTGTAGACCTCCACCGAGGACAGGGGGCACTGCTGAGCGTCCATGCCCCCCATCACCATCACCTGGCCCCCCAGAGCCACAGCAGAGGCCCCAGCCCGGGCCGTGGGGAGGGGGGGCAGCTGGGTCCAGGTCTGGCTCTCCACATCGAGGACCTCGGCTGAGTCCAGGGGCAGGCCGGTCTCGCTGCAGCCCCCCAACACATATAACGCCCCCTCCTGGTAGACAGGGGTGCAGTACACCCTGCGGGTCGACATGGGGGGGAACACCTCCCAGTACAGGGACTTGACCGGGCTCACCGCCATCTCCTGCACTGGCATGGCTGCTGGGGAGGGGCAAGGGGCTGGTGCATCACCTGGGGAAGGGGGGCGGGGGGCTACCTGCTGATCCTGTCAGAGAGAGATAGAGAAAGAGAAATGTGTGTGAATGAGAGAATAAAGGAGGGATGGACTGAGAGAGAGAGAGAGAGAGAGAGAGAGAGAGAGAGAGAGAGAGAGAGAGAGAGAGAGATAGGCTATTGAGCCAGATGTCTCTCCTCTATCTAAATGCTTTATTCATGCATCTGTTGATATTTCAGAGCAGAACAGCCATCTGCCTTTCTCCCTTCCCTTCATTCCAGGGGGTTTATTCTGGTCAGATTCCTCTGAGCTCTCTCCCACAGGAAAGGTGAGCCTCTGCTGCTGTGTAATCCCTGTCAAGCTGTAATGTCAAGAAGATGGTGAGGAGGAGGAGGAGGAGGGGGAGGGGGAGGGGGAGAGGAGAAGAGAAGGAGAGTGGAGGAGGAGGAGGAGGAGGAGAGGTAATGGGAAGAGGAGGAGAGGAGGAGAGGAGAAGAGGAGGAGGAGGAGAAGAAGAGAGGAGAGGAGAGGAGGAGGAGAAGAGGAGAGAAGGAGAGTGGAGGAGGAGGAGGAGGAGGAGAGGTAATGGGAAGAGGAGGAGAGGAGGAGAGGAGGAGAGGAGAAGAGGAGGAGGAGGAGGAGGAGAAGAGGAGAGAAGGAGGAGTTAATCCTCAGAGCAGAGGATGATCAGAGTGTTTAGATGATGGTTCTCCAGAGGATTAGGGAAAGAATACTCTAATTAGAGTAAAACCCCAACTCCTCAGGGAGGATGGTGGGTTAGAGGGGTGGGGTGGGGGGGGTTAAAGAGATGGGAGTTGGAGGGTGGAGGATGAGGGGGTCTCTGGCCCTGTGGGAAATGCAGCCGTCACAAGCAGCTCCGTGACCTGGAGAACAGAGAGGCCAGTGCTGTGACATTTACAGCCTAACCCAGGGGGCCGGAGGGAACAGGGGGACAGGGGGGGGGGCTCTTTCTCTCTTCCTCCAAAGGTCAAGGCTTTAATTGGAGCGCAGGCATCTCTAATTATAAAGACTGAGAGACAGAGAGAGAGAAAGGGAGAGAGAGGGGGAGAGATGAGGTAGACAGATTAAAAGAGAGGTGAAAAGAGAGAGCTAGAGAGAAAGAGAGGTGTGGAGATTCCTGAGAGGCTCTCCGGTGCCTGTGTGTGTGTGTGTGTGTGTGTGTGTGTGTGTGTGTGTGTGTGTGTGTGTGTGTGAGCCGGTCTTCTACAGGTGGTAGGAGACAGGAGGGGATTCCTTCACCTCGAGAGAACAGATGGACAGAGACTACCGACGGTGTGTGTGTGTGTGTGTGCGTGCGTGTGTGTGTGCGTGCGTGCGTGTGCGTGTGTGTGCGCAGCCTTCACTGTCTCCCCCAGACGTCAGGTGTGTCTCCCTCCAGGCCCACCTCACTACTTTCAGATGCCCCCCATTCCTCTCCTCCCTTCTCTTCCTCTCCTCCTCCCCCTCTAAAATTTAGTAGAAACCGAATAGAGTTTAGTAGAGACAGACAGTAGAGGTTAGTAGAAACAGAGTAGAGTTGAATAGAAACAGATAAGAGAGTGCAGAGGTAGAGGTGGTAGAGCAATAGTACAGATAGTAAATTGTATATATTTCTCAAACCCACAGGTCAGGACTCCCAGTATGTCTGCCGGGTCAGAGGTCAGGACTCCCAGTAGGTCTGCAGGGTCAAAGGTCAGGACTCCCAGTACGTCTGCAGGGTCAACACAGGAGCATCAGGGGGGAAGAGGCACCATGTCCAGGGCTGGTCCTGGGTCACCTGATATTCCAAGAGACTAGAGTCTGGAAAGGTAGTGTCTGTGTCACTCTCTGGTTGGTATGGTCCAGGCAGGGGTATCTCTCTAGTTGGGACGGTCCAGGGGTATCTTAGTTGGTACGCTCCAGGCAGAGGAATGTCTCTGGTTGGTAAGGTCCAGGCAGGAGTATCTTAGTTGGTATGGTCCAGGCAGAGGTATCTTAGAGGGTATGGTTCAGGCAGGGGTCTCTCTTGTTGGTACGGTCCAGGGGTGACAGTGGAAGAGGGGTGGAGTTGTGGCGAGGGTCCTGGTGCAGTTACTCAGACTGTTGATCCTGAAGAAGATAACCAAATAGGGAGAACAAAAAGAAAAAAATCGATCAACTATATTCACCGTGGAGATGGAACGAGGGAAAGAGAGAGAGCGCCAAGCTGAGAATGTCCCTAAGGTACCAGTTGTGAGGCCAGTACAACATTATTCAGTACAGACACACAGCAGCCCTCCTGATAGATGCATCACATCCTCATGGTTGAATGTCCCTCCATCTAGTGACCTACGACACTGATTCTCTCTGGCAGGTCCCTCTCAGTCTGGGACTCGAGTCAGGTACACTTGACTCCACAATCAGTGTGTGTGTGTGTATGTGTGTGTGTGTGCGTGTGTGTCTGTGTGTGTGTGTGTGTGTGTGTGTGTGTGTGTGGGCGAGAGTGTGCATGTGTCCGTGCGTGCGTGTGTGTGTATGTGTATGTGTTATACTAGACAGAGAGAAGCAGAGACACTCTGACCTACTGTATCAGAGAGAAGCAGAGACACTCTGACCTATCACAGAGAAGAGTCTCATTGTCTCCTCTCCAACATCAGGATGATTCCCAGAGCAGTGTGTGTGTGTGTGTGTGTGTGTGTGTGTGTGTGTGTGTGTGTGAGTGTGTGTGTGTGTGTGTGTGTGTCTGTATGCGTGTGTGCATGAGCGTGTGTGTTTGTGTGTGTGTGTGGATTGAACTCGTGTGTTTAATTATTATTGTTATATTTAGAAAAATTGTGTAGTAGAAGTAGTACTAAGAAAAGATAAGATAAGCAGAGATGGTAGGTAAGATAAGATACGATTTTAGATAAGACATGATGAATATATCATCATAATGTAAACCAATTATTACAATTGCATGCTGCAGATGAAGGTGTGTGTGTGTGTGTGTGTGTGTGTGTGTGTGTGTGTGTGTGTGTGTGTGTGTGTGCGTGCGTGCGTGCGTGCTTCAGGCGTGCTTCAGGCATTGAATTCTAATTATAAGAATGATAAGAACACCACTTACTGTAGATTTGATGCCATCACAATCACAAAAACAAATCTACTTAATTTAGAATGTTTGGTTGCTGAGCGCTAAATATGTTTTGAAAATGTTTTTACACATTTGACTCATTGCCATAGAAACTAAGAATTATAAAGATGCAATTACTTTTGAATATGTTGATATCACAATCAATCCTAGCAACTTCAGCAGAATGTTTGAGATTAGAATGCTTGGTCGATAACCAGCAATGTTGAATGGAATTCAGTTTTGGTGGCAACAACCCCAAAACTAGACCTGTGACTTATTTCTACAAGCTAAAATTAAAAAAAAATAAAAAACGAGCGTCCATATTCAACAAGTTGACCGTTCTGCCACACTCCAGGTGCTCTCTGCTGCAGGGGAGGGAGGCAGCTGTGCAACCAAGCCTGGGCTCACATCTCCAGTGAGTACCTCTCTCTCGACCAAAACTCTCTACACTAAGTATTTGTAAAACTGCATAATTTGTGAAGAAATTACATTGTAACAAGAATTATTCAGGATTGTATCATGTCTTCCTCTACAGCCTCCCTCTCCTCAGCCTCACACACCTGTGCAGGCAGCCGCCCCTGGTCTCCCACCCTGGTACACCCGGCTGAACTGGGAGCAGCAGTTCAAACACAACATGACCGTGCTCCAGCACCACTGCTACGAGATCATGTACGACCACAACCTGTCTGAGCAGGAAAAGGGTCGTCTGGTCCACATCTACAAGAGAATGATGTCCAGGGCTTTGAGTGAGCACCAGAGAGATAGAGAGGCCCTCATTCGTTCAGTAGCATTGCTGAAGAAGAGGAAGACCGGAAGTGGAGACTCCAAGGAAAAGGCAGAAACAGGAAGCCATTTCAGGTGTTCCAGATTTGGCTGAGGAGATGGACTTCCTGGCAGTGGCGTAGCGCAAAATCCCGTGGCCCCCCCGCAAGGTGGCGGCGGGGGCCCTTTCGCAACGGAGGTAAAAAAAAAAGTGCGTTTTTTAGAGGCCGATGCGTTATTGACGTTGCGAAATTTCGCAATATGCACTCTACATTATAAATGCTTGACTTAGCAAAAGGTACAAACAAGTGAGAGCAATAACTAAAACCAAATGGTAGACTACATCAGTAGAATGTATTATAAGTAGAAAAGTACAAGCTTTATTTCTTTTAACAAAGTGTGGTGTGCACAGCAGCGCGATATCTGTAAACATATAAGCTGTAGACTCTCCGCTAAGGGTTGCCAGATGGGATTGAGAATTTCCAACCTAACCAATCTAAAAACTGCTAAATCCACCAAAAACCAGCCCATCTGGCAACCCTGTCTCCGCTGCATCAGAGTCTACTTGTTGCGTAAAATTGGCCAGGGTTTGTCAAATCCTTTGTTGGACATCTCGTTTCTTAAGTCCTGGTATATTGTGGCATTTCTTTACTTTTTGCCATCTGGTCTAGGAATACCCAGGGAGACGCAGACAGCAGAAGTAGAATAGAATAGTAGAATAGAAAAAGAAGCAGCTATATATAGCCTAACCATGCTGAATTATGATGCACTGACAGCCTGTGACTGTGAACCTGGCCGGACCCTGCCCTTCTGCCTGAGTTTGAGTATGATGCTGCCCAAATAAATGTTATTGTTTAGTGCTGTACGCTTTCGTGGTATTATATTGTGTGAATTATCATCTGTATGTTGTTTTTCTTACACTCCGAATGTCCGAATAGAGAATCTACCACCACCTAAAGAATGCTTATTGTACTTTGTATTGTATTTTCGCTTGCTCATTTTCCTTGTGTCTCGCTGCCTACGTGTGACGTCAAAGTCATGTTGCTATTGGATACGGCTAACTATGTATATCTTTTTAAATATAGGCCTATATATTAAAATTAAGCTTGACACAATGAAGGGCCACTTATTTTCTTTGTTTCATATTTTTTTAAATTATAAAAAAAAAAAAAAAAAAAAAAGATCCAATGTTAGGGGGCCCCCTAGTGGCTGGGGCCCCCCCGCGGTGCGTCGCTTGCGGGCCCGTCCGCTACGCCACTGCTTCCTGGGCCCTATTATGCACTTCATAAGTCTTAAGCAATAAGACGAGGCGGTAGATCTAAACTTAAGACGTGGAGGCGTGGTCAAGGCCACTTTGCTATTATGCGTGCGGTAGTGGGCGCCTAAAACCCGGCGCTAAGCAAAGAAATTAGTCATGGGTGTGTTTTGGGCGTCTTCTCAATCAACCCAATCAGCGTGCCAGGTGCCATTCCCTTTAAGAACCGGCTGCGTTGAGTCTTTAGCGCTATGCTATTATGGAAGTCCTAAGAAGGAGGTCAGCGCGCTTCTCTGCAGAAGAAAGTAACAAGCTTGTGCATGAGGTCATTGCTGACCAAACGACATATGTCAGTTACTGCATGACGGGTGAAGCGCAGCTCATACAAGCATTGCTGCTCTGTAAACAGAATAAAAGAATATATATATAGGCTATATTATACATATTTTAATAATAGGCTATAATATAATTATAATTGCAATATATTATAGCATTATTAACAGTTGGATCACCAATTGAAAGCGCTAAAATGCTTAGATCACGAATCCAGGATTGATTTGAGATTTGTCAGCCCGAGGTAACAAAGTCGTTGCCGGTATACGCGCTCGGCGCGCCGTCTTCGTCTATCATAATTCCTTCCTAGGATATATTCCATTGTTCTCTCTCTCTGGCTTAACATTTGCCAGTGGTGGCATTTATACTGTGACCGTAATTGACGTCTTGCCGTGGAGCCACGTGCGTGTTCATGTGTGCCCACATGCATGCGCAAACCGCGGAGGCGCGCTCGTGTTTCAAAACGTGCATGAAGTCTAAACTTAAGAACTTTTCAAACCACTTCTTAGCGCTAGGAGCAAAGTCAGATCGCATAATAGCAGGGGCGCCTAGTGCACTTCATTAACATATGAACACTCCCACAATGAGCAATATATGCACGGGAGTTTTACGTCTTATGTGTGGGCGCCTATCGACACCTGCATAATAGCAGTAGCGCGTATGAAGCGCATAATAAGGGTGGCGGTAGGTCTTAACCTGGCGGTGCGTCTTAATTAAGACTTAAGACGGCAAGTTAAGAAGTGCATAATAGGGCCCCCTGTGTCTGATTGACAGCTTGACCCCTCCTCCACTTTGAATGGACTGAACTCATGTGTTGAATTATTATTGATATGTTTTAAAACTAGTGTAGTAGAGGTAGTACTAAGATAAGATAAGCAAAGATGGTAGGTAAGATAAGATACAATATGATTTTAGATAAGGCATGATGAATAGGTCTATATAATAATAATAATAATAATAATAATAATAATAATAATAATAATACATTACAACATACAATACTATCATCATCAAAATCAATTATCACTGTAGCACATCTACACATACATGACACATAGGACACATAAATATACGCTCATGTGCACACGCTCATACACACACACGCACACACACACACACAGTACCCCCCCCTGCACACACACACACACACACACACACACACACACACACACACACACACACACAGTACCCCCCCCCACACACACACACACATGCACACACACACAAATTGTGTGGGCATGATGAATATATCAATTTAAAACAATGAGAACTGTAGCACATCCACACGTACATGCACATAGGATACAAACACACACACACATACCCATACCCACACACATCCACACACACACTATACACACACTATATACACACACACTCACACACAGTACACCTACACACACACACACACACACACACACACACACACACACACACACACACACACACACACACTCACACCTCTACAGAGGGAAGTGAGAGTGGAGATTTGCTCTGTTGGAGGGCAGGATGGGACAGTGTGTGTAGGTACTGTGTGGCTAGAGGATCCAGATGCGTCTCTCTGTATGTGAACCAGGGGAAGAGGACGGCAGATAAGATGAGCTGGAAAAGATTGGATAGAGTGGCCCTGGGCTTGAGGGTGATGTGTATGTGTGTGTGTGTGTGCGTGTGTGTGTGTGTGTGTGTGTGTGTGTGTGTGTGTGTGTGTGTGTGTGTGTGTGTGCCCCGAGCATTGGCAGACATCTGAACGCTCGACACGGCTCTCATTAATATTCCTGATATGTTAATGTGAATAGAGCTGAATGTTTAATGAATGAATGCTTCGTTAATGATGTGGATCAGAGTGCTGTGTTGATCTGGGATCTGGGAGGCGCTGTGTGAATGGGAACCTGCAGCAGTCTGGGTCACCATGGAAGACCAGGAATGGATCACTATAGAAGACTAGGAGTGGATCACTATTACACCAGGATTGGATCACTAGATCACTAGGGCCCAGTAGTTCAAAACGTTTAATCTCAATCAGATCCGATCAGATTTTGAAATCCCATTTTTTGTGATCCAGGATCAGACAACTCGGCCAGATTTTGTCCCAGTATTTCAAATCAATTCAGGATAAGGTCAGGTCACCCTGATCCAGATTCAGACTTTTCAAGATTACTAGATCTTGAATATCAGTGATTTAATCCTACCAATCTCCATCTAGTGGATATGAAAAATAATACAAGGAAGACAAGAGACCACATTGCAGAGACATGATCTATAATGTCTAATTATATTTTTAAATACATAAAGGACTTAAAATCATAATGTTGGAGTACTGAAGAGGCGTTTTGCATGCCTCAACTCTCGAGAGAGGAACCCCAACGAGCATGCCGCATAACACTGGCTTGTATTGTGCTACACAATATCGCTGTCCATCGCAGAGTCCCCCTCTCTGACATCGATGATCCCCCAGAGCCCCTTGCACCTGCTGATGATCTAGGCCCACAAAAAAAAAAAGGCCACCACAAACGTGACCCAAAAAATAAAAATAAAATGCCATGAAGGCTAAAAATTGACATTTCAGTTAATAAACTTGCCATCTTGCCAACTGCCATCTTATTTATATTGAAACATATTTGTAAATAAATTGTATTGTACATGTTGCTCTGGTAATCCACTGGAAATCCACACCTATACAAGATAATCTAGTTTTTTGGGATCAAACTGATCCCAATCCTGAGTTGTCGGTTTGAACTACCCGTTTTTAAGATTTTATCCAGATTAAAGCTTGGATTCGATTTCCTGATCGGATATCAAAGTGATCCTAATCCTGTTTTTTTTTACCCAAAATCCAAATCTGATCCGATCAGATAGGGATTAAAAGTTTTGAACTACTGGGCCTAGTAGACCAAGGCTGGGTTGCACCAACATGGATTAAATTAATCCTGGTTTAGGCTTAAACTAGGGTTAGTAAATCTAGGTTTCAACTGGTTTATAATTAATCAGAGACGCGTTGCACGTCTTAATTTTAACCCTGTATTAGTTAAACCAGTTTAAACAAAAATTAAAATAGGATTAGTTTATTTTCAGTGTCCTCCATTCACAAATTCACGATGTAGGCTAAATAATGATGGCCCTAAATAACTGACCGCAGTAAACTGGAGAAGAAGGACGAGACCTGGTTGTTGTTAGCTGAGCGATTCAATAGCTCCACTGGAATTAAGGAGACGAGGGACAGGTCCCAACTGAAAGCCTGCTGGAAAAACTTGAAGGCAAAAGCTAAAAAAAGATACGGCAGAAGACAGGCGGGGAAAGTTTCAGACCAGCGGAGAACCACCACAATTGACAACGAACCTGCTTTCCGAAAAAAGAATCTATATGATCCCGTAACAGATTTTCCACCTCCCCAACCCCTACGACGATGACGGCCTCCTGGATACCAGTATACTGTTAGCCACAGAAGCTTTAGGTAAGCTTGCTAGCTAACACTAGCAATAATCTAGCATTGCTACATTTTATAATTGAATCATTATTGTTTATTATTATTGTTATTTGCTGAATTGACTCACAGCTAAACTAAGTATAGGCTGTGATAACTGTGAATAATGTTAGCAGGTTATAATAATTTCTGTAACCCCAAGTGTCACTGCTCAAATGCATTAATTGCAGCAATCAAGTAATGACAAAATGTAGGCTAATCGATGCATTAGGCTACTTCGTAGTATACCTCTCAGATTTATATTATGGAACTGTTTTTAGTAGCCAGGAATGTGCTATTAAGTCTGTTTCCTATGTGACTAGTAAAGGTGTGGTAGCCGTCTAGTAATGGGTTTGTCTTGTCCTCTATGTTTTTTGTTTATATAGCTGAGACCATCATTGTGCTGGAGCCAGTGAAGCCAGATGAAAAGTGCATGGAAGCAGCAGCACAACCTATGGGACCTCCTGCTGAAAAGCGTGCAAAGCTTTCCTCTCACCAGGAAATGATTGAACTTGAGGAGGAAAGATGTATTCTGGACATTGAAAATACTAAATTACTAAAAATGCTATTAATAACATTTTTTTTAAAAGGGGCAAAGGCTACTGGATTTGAGCCAGCCACAACCATAGGAAACAATGGAAGATTTCTTAAATTAAATTATGTAATCTTATCAATGTATTTATTTATGATTTTATTAAGTGAAATTTGTATTTCAATAAAAATGGAAGTCCATTCAGATTAGTTCCTCCCTCCTCTCACTTCCATGCTTGGTAGCAGGTCCAACGTTCCCATTGAGATATATGACGGACTCTTTTGTAAATCTATACCGCCGGGGAAACTCACTATTGTTATACAATTCAATTGGGTTTAACCTGTCTCTAATTTTCCTGTGAGAAACTTTTTCCTCTATTCCCATCCAGCGAGGATATGCAGCCATGTTGCTATGTTGAACATAAACCTCCTCCAGGGGCAGGGCTCTACGCTAACCTTTTTCACTAGGAGCACATGTGCTCCTAAATGAAAAATGTTAGGGGCACACAAAGAAATTTAGGAGCACAGTGAAAAATGTAATTATAACACATTTTTATTAGTGATTTTGCAATTTTTGCACCAAAATCACACATTGGCCCATGCCTACAGCCCTACTAGACGCAGAGTTGATGGCATTGTATTATGGTAACTAGCTGTGTCAAGTTCTCCTGGTTAGCAGCATGTTCATTCATTCATCCATGTCATGCCTGTCAGCTAGCAGCTAGCAGCCCAGCCAGGCTTTAGGGCTAGGTCTGTCAGCTAGCAGCCCAGCCAGGCCATGCAGAGGTCTGTCTCCATGCTGCCCACCTCCCTGCTGCTGGGTCAGGCTACATCAGTCACACACGGTGGCCAGACAACTCCACATCTAGGGGTATTAAACTACCCCACATCCAGATGACCAGTCCCCAGCCCCATGCTGCCCGGGGTGGTGACATGTGGAGGTGGCCAGCCCAGCACGGTGCCTCTGCGGCAGCTAGCTGTTAGCACACCACCATCCCCGGGGGTCCCACCTCTCTGCCACACTCAAGTACAACATGTTGCATTTTCATGCCATTAGGCAACTTGCTTCCTAGGGTTTCCTAGGATTAGAGATGCATTTGGACTTCTGGAGTACCTCCACTACTTTCAGTTAGTAGTTAACCCTGGTTGTAACCTTGGGTTCAAATCTGGAGTGTGTGGGACCAAATCTGTAGATGTGGTGAGCTAATGAAGCTAATGAAGCTTGAGATGAGAAAAGGGCGCTTGTCTCTTTAAGGCCCAGGAGGGAGTTAGCGATTAGCGATGTTAGCTTAGCGCCAGTTTAACAGAAGTAACTTCACTTTTAACATGACTTCCCGTGGTCGTAGCGGGCTGGCTGACGGCTTAAAATGTGGCCACACGGTTCGCGCAGATTTATTTTTAGAATTTAAAAAAATAAAAAATAAAAATCGGTACTCGCACATGTGCTCGTGAATTTATTTCTCTAGTCGCACAGATGTATTTTTAGTCGCAAATGCGAGTGAAATGGTCGCACTGTAGAGCCCTGTCCAGAGGTGATTTGAATATAACTGTTAATCCATCTTTAAACTAGGTTTAAAATTACTGGTGCAACAGACTTGAATTGAATCTATGTTTAAATGGAAATTAACTGAGATTCAGGGGCGGCTGTGGGGCGCAGGAGGTAGAGCTGCCGTCTACTGATCGCAAGGTTGGCAGATCGGCGGTTCGAGCCCCGGCTGGCCACATGTCGAAGTGTCCTTGGGCAAGACACTGAACCCAGTGAGCGGGCCGGCGCCTTGCATGGTAGCTTGCCGCCATTGGTGTGTGAATGTGTGTCTGAATGGGTGAATGAGAGGCCGTTGTAAAGCGCTTTGGATAAAGGCGCTATATAAATCAGTCCATTTACCAGAGGTTTAGTTTTTACCAGGATTCATTTTAATACTACATTTAAGATAGGTTTAAAGTTTGGTGCAACAGGATTAGTAGATAAACCTTGATGTAATCCAGTTTAAAAGTTAAACCATGTTGGTGCAACCCAGCCCAAGAGTGGATCACTGGAAGACCAGGAGTGGACGGTTAGATCACTAGTAGAGCAATAGTGGATCACTGGAAGACCAGGAGTGGATCACTAGACGACCAGGAGTGGATCACTAGACGACCAGGAGTGTATCACTATAGAAGACCTGGAGTAGATGGCCACGTGCCTATAGTCCAGGACGATTAATCTGTGTCCAGGAAAGAAGCTCATAATGTGCTATTCTTCCTAATGAAACAAAACCCTGCTCTCTCCCCTACCTCCCCCCTTTCCTCCTACCTCTCCACTACCTCCCCTTTGCTCTCCCCTACCTCTCCACTACCTCCCCCCTACCTTTACCTCACCCCTAGCCTACCCGAGCTCTCTCCCAGCCAAAATCACAGATTGAATCTGAAATGTTGAAGGCAGATGTCATTTATAATCCAGTTCGCCTACATCTGCCCCCCCCCCCCCCCACACACACACACACACACACACACACACACACACACACACACACACACACACCTCTCTCTCTGCTGACAGTTGTCTCTCACCAGCCTCCACAACCTCGCTGCCATTTACCTCTTGGCACCATAACACGATTACTTCTCCACCAAGAGACAGAACACAGAGCTGGGCTGATCACACACACACATACACACACACACACACACACACACACACACACACACACACACAAACTCACACAGACAAAGGCAGCTAAATCCTGTTTACTCATATTAAAGCAGTGAAGAGGGACAATTTCAATTGTGCCTAGATTATTGTTAATAATCTTAAATTGACCATCCCCGGAAAACAAATGGCTGTGAGCTCTGTGAAGTATTGAGGTGTCAAAACGGTGATGTCATCAGTTCAGATGCAATAAGATGAATGATGGTTGGTGGTCTCCTTATCAACAGCTCCAAATTTAAACATAAATGTGGAAATGGATATTCATATAAATCAGTCTACAGCAGCAAATGTAAGATCCCACCATGCCTACTATCACTACACCACTGCACATAGTCAATAACATAATATTTGTCTTTATTCTTTTGAAACTTTTGTGTGTATTTTTGTGTGTATTTCACTTGCGTTGGCAATGTATGTTTCCCATGCCAATAAACCTAATTTCAATTTAATTGAGAGAGAGAGAATGAGAGGGGGGGGTAAAGGGAGAGAGAGAGAGAGACAGAGAGAGAATGGGGGGAGAGAGCAAGAGAGAGAGAGAGAGAGAGAGAGAGAGAGAGAGAGAGAGAGAGAGAGAGAGAGAGAGAGAGAGAGAGAGGGAGAGAGATAAGGAGAGACATATGCATATAAGGCTATAATAAATGTCTGTTTCATCTGCCACTCAGAGATGTACAGCAGGACCAATAGATGCTGTCGGCCCTCTGGTCAGCTGGCCAATTAGAAGCCAATCAGACAAATCACTGACTGGAGCCACAGAGACCAACCAGCGCACATAATCAGAGCTGAAGACTGATAACCACACGTTTATACACACACACACACACACACACACACTCACACACACACACACACAGGTTCAGGGTAGCCTCCTCACAGGGTCAGGGAAAAACATTAACACCTGTCACCCGCCCCCGCTACCTGCCACATGCAGGTAGATTTTGCAGGTACATCTGTAATTCTTACCAGCCACTTTGACAGGTAACCAAGAAAGGTAATAATAATAATAATAATAATAAAGAATAATACTATGCTTCAATGTAATACTATTCTTCAAACAAAACTGTTGCAATCCGCAATTATGGTCACCGTTGATTCAACATTTGTGACAACACTCTGCTGCTCCTGACTGCATCTCTCTCACGCTTCTCTTGACTTTCAAACAAACACTGAGTCTGAGCTTTCTTAGTTACAACAACATTTCTGGTTACCTTTTTATTTTTCCTAAAATAAAGCAAAACAGTAAAAGTTCAACTACACCTGACAGCACAAGATAGCAACTTAAACCGTGACTGTGTGAGACAGAAAACATGCAGAGGAAAATATTCTGCCATGTTTTGACATGGATAGGCGCGGAACTTAAATCCTTACTACGGGAGGTTTGTTCTGCACAGAGAGTCATTTTCAATGCGTCAGAAGTTATGCTAATGTAAAAAAAAGAAAATTGTGATCTGTGCCTTGATATACAGTATATATTTTGTTTTAATTGGTTCTCATCCACCAGACACCTTGGCTGGTAGACCAAAAAGTAAATGTTAGAATCCAGCAGGCTTCCATGGAGTTGAGAGGGAGAACATGAGTCTGTACCTTGAGCCGGAGGCTGGGAACTAGGTCGTCTGACTCACCAGAGACGAGTGGAAAATCACTTCCTTAAGACCATGTTCCCATTAAAAGATAGAGGCACAGTGATAAAAGTAGAGAAACAGATAAAAACACAGAGAGAGAGACAGAGAGAGTGGGCTAGGCCATTTACTTTTCACATCCTTTCCCTGGACACACTCTAATGGAGGCACAGGCTCTAACACCACCTCTATAAACCTCCTCTAGATGCTCTTAGAAAGCGGGTAGGGGAGGAGGGAGGGAGAGAGACAGAGAGTGAGAAAGAGAGAGAGGTAAGAAATAGAGGGAAGGAGAGATGTTAATATATAGCCTACTCTGCTCTGTACAGTTGATGTATGACATGTCATTATAGCACATTACACCTGCTGCTGTAGAATATGTAATTGATAATAACATGTGTGTCTGCGTGTGCTCAGTACAGCCCAACCTCACTCACTCACTCACTCACTCTCGCTCTCCTCTCTTTCTCTCTCCCCCCCCCCCCTCTCTCTCTCTCTCTCTCTCTCTCTCTCTCTCTCTCTCTCTCTCTCTCTCTCTCTCTCTCTCTCTCTCTCTCTCTCTCTCTCTCTCTCTCTCTCTCTCTCTCTCTCTCTCTCTCTCTCATGTTTGGGTTAATGAGCTGTGGTCAAAGTTGAGGAGGTGAAGTGTTTTCACTATAATATCGTTTGTGCTTGTGCGTTTGTCAGGTGTGAGTGTGTGTGTCTGTGTGTGTGTGTGTGTGTGTGTGTCTGTGTGTTAATCCACTGATGGACATATTGGCCCAGAGCCACTAGGGATGCTCCGATCTGGATTTTTGGGGCCGATACCGATCACCGATTTTTTTCCTCAAGATCAACCGATACCGATACCGATACCGATTTTAAAAAAAATACATAACTGTAGGCCTACTGACTGGATAGCCTACATATTTTTTGCTTTTTAGACAAAAGTTTTGATCCATTAGGCACCAAGCAAACGCAGACCCATTTTTATGGCATAGTAAAAGTCTGGCCTATCACCCAGTTAGGGCCTGAAGCCCAAGTCAGTCGATATGGCTGTATAAAAGACATCATAAACGTGGCCTTCATGGTTTACATACTGTTACGTCCTCCTATGTTTTCTGTTCAGTTATCTGTCTTCCCCAGAAAAAAAAAAAAAAAAAAGAAAAAAAATCGTTTTTTGCGATCGGCCATTTTTGCCGATCACCGATCGAGTCATTTGGAGTGAAATCGGCCGATTTAAATCGGTGGCCGATAAATCGGAGCATCCCTAAGAGCCACAGCATGTGAGTATGAGGTGAATTGAAGGACTTAGAACGCTGATGAGAACAGAACTCTCCTCTGCATAGGTCTACATACAACACCACCACCCCCACCCCCCATTTCTCAATCAAGAGAATCTTTCTTTTGTAGTGACTACATTATGGGTTCATGTTCTCCTCTTACTGTTGGTTGTGTAGTGGGAGGGAACCAGTTCTGGCACTAGGGGCAGAGGGGAAGATTATTAACGTTGCACCTTCCTGTTTAGAGACAAGAGTTTTGGTGATCTATTTTCTGGTCCTGTACTGAGAGTACAAGTTGTTATTTTGATTAAACAGTTATCATTACGTTGCCTACGTCTTTCCTTTTTCCTCCGGCACTACACTGGTGACCCCCGACGTGGATTTTTGTTAACATAATTGTGTACAAAAACCAGCGAGCGAACATTACAATCCTGCAAAATGTCCGGGCGAGGAAGACGTTCAAACCAGCGGCAGCCATCACCATCCCCTGTCAGGGTAACGCGTGGTGCGCACACTCCCACTCTCAAGCTACCAGAGTTCTGGGACTCAACGCCTGCTGCATGGTTTGCTATTGTAGAGGCACATTTCAACAAAAGTGACATCGATGACGACGACGACCGGTACAACCATGCTGTGGCAATGTTGGGCAGCTCCACCGCAGCTCGAGTGGTAGGTTTTTTGTCTGCTCCCCCGACGACGAACAAATATGAGTGCCTCAAGGCCCTGCTTCTAGAGACATTTGAACTGTCCACTGCGGAGAGGGTGCGGCGCCTATTTGCCATGTCGGACTTGGGTGACGAGAGGCCTTCTGCGCGCATGGAGAGGATGCTAAACCTGCTCGGTACAGAAGACCCCATGATCCTCTTCACAGAGCTGTTCATGCGCACATTGCCAGCTCAAGTTAGGATGGCGCTGGCCAACACCGCCATCATGGAGCCCCGCGCCCTGGCCAGGGAGGCGGACCGGTTCGTCTTGGCCATGCCTCAACGGTCCCCCGACCTGCTCGCTCCCGCGGCCGCCCCGCCACCCGACCGTCGCAGGAGAGCGAAGGATGACGCCAGACCTTCTGGCCAGCAGGGTAACGCTGCGGGCCATTGTTTCTACCACGCCACTTTTGGCGCCAAGGCCAAACGGTGCCGCTCACCCTGCACCTTCGGACCGACGGGAAACGGCGGGGCCGGCACTCAGTAGTGGCCCTGAGCGCTGGCGTCAACAACAGGCTGCTCTTCATACAAGACACCGCCTCTGGTCGCAGTTTCCTTTGTGACACAGGTGCCCAGTGGAGCATCATTCCGGCAGAGAGATCGGATGTGGCGAAGGAGGAGCGTGGTCCGCAGTTGGCAGGCGCGGACGGCACACCTATCTGCTCTTATGGCACTAGGGCGGTGGACGTGTGCTTCGGAGGGCAATGCTTTTCGTGGGATTTTGTCATAGCGGCTGTCACATTTCCCCTCCTTGGTGCGGATTTTCTGTGCGCCCACAACCTGTTGGTGGACGTGGGGAACAGGCGCCTGGTCAACTCACAGACTTTCGCTTCCTTCGCCTGTACGCAGGGGGAGGCGGTCTACAGCGGGTAGTCCAATACGCTCGCCGAAAGTGACCAGTACCTTCGGCTGCTCGCCGAATTCCCCGACCTTACCAAGCCCACCTTCTCCGCGCCCACGGTGAAACACGGAGTGGAGCACCACATCGAGACCGAGGGGCCTCCCCTCCACGCCAGGGCCAGGCGCCTCAACCCGGAGAAGCTGGCCATCGCCAGGGCGGAGTTTGCGCATATGGAGCAGGTGGGCATCGTTCGGCGCTCGAGCAGCCCCTGGGCGTCTCCCCTGCACATCGTCCCTAAGTCAGACGGCGGGTGGCGCCCATGTGGGGACTACCGCCGCCTCAACGACGCGTCCAAGCCTGACCGCTACCCGGTCCCACATGTCCAGGACTTTTCAGCGAACCTGGCAGGCAAACGCTTCTTCTCCAAAGTGGACCTGGTACGGGGGTACCATCAGGTGCCGCTGCCCCCCTCGCACGGATACACCTATCTCTTTACCATGGTGGACAGGACGACTCGCTGGCCGGAGGCAGTTCCGCTCTCCTCAACGACAGCCCCCGACCTGGCCCGGGCGTTCATCGCGGTGTGGGTCTCCCGCTACGGCACCCCTGCTGATCTCTCCTCTGACCGTGGCTCACAGTTTACTTCAGAGCTGTGGACAGCGGTGGCGGAGAATCTGGGGGTCAAGCTCCACCGCACGACCGCCTATCACCCGCAGGCGAACGGGCTCTGTGAGCGTTTCCATCGATCCATGAAGGCCGCCCTTCGAGCCAGCCTCACGGACAGCGACTGGCTTGACAAGCTGCCGTGGGTCATGCTGGGGCTCAGGACAGCGCCTAAGGAGGACCTCCAGTCGTCGTCCGCTGAGCTGGTGTTTGGACAGCCGCTGCGGGTCCCCGGTGACTTCATTCCCAAGTCAACGGAGCCCTGGTCCGCCGCCGCTCAGCGCGCCTCCCTGCTGGACAGCGCCAGGACCTTCGTCCCGGTCCCGACTACGCAGCATGGTGTCCCTACTTCGAGGGTGCCCCCGGAGCTGCACTCAGCGAGGTTCGTTTTCATTCGTCATGATGGCCACAGGACTCCACTACGTCCTCCTTATGACGGGCCTTTCCGTGTCATCGAGGCCGGAGCCAAGAACTTCATGGTTGACATGGGGGGTAGGCCTGAGTGTGTGTCCGTTGATCGCCTCAAACCGGCCCACTTGGACCTTGAACTGCCCCTGGACTTGGCCCTGCCACCGCGCAGAGGCCGGCCTCCAGTCCTACCTCCCCTGCCGCGCCCTGGACATTCCCCCCTCCGACCCCGACAACCCCCCGCAGCTCGCGAGCCCCCGGTCGTCACTGCCCCCCGTCCTTCCCTGCAGGAGGACGTGGTGGGCGATGTCACACCTCCTCCCGCACCTCCTGACTTTACCTACGATCGTAGGGGCCGGGCCATACGCCCTCCTCGCCGTGAGGATTTCCAATATTGAGGTGAACACTGGGGGGGCTGGTGTAGTGACTACATTATGGGTTCATGTTCTCCTCTTACTGTTGGTTGTGTAGTGGGAGGGAACCAGTTCTGGCACTAGGGGCAGAGGGGAAGATTATTAACGTTGCACCTTCCTGTTTAGAGACAAGAGTTTTGGTGATCTATTTTCTGGTCCTGTACTGAGAGTACAAGTTGTTATTTTGATTAAACAGTTATCATTACGTTGCCTACGTCTTTCCTTTTTCCTCCGGCACTACACTTTATTGATAAAATAGAGAGAAAGTGAAAGAGAAAGAGAGAAGCACACAGACACAGATACATGTCCCCCGCCCCTCCTAGCCTTCGATAACAGCCCCCCAGACATAGTGAGGTCCAGCCCTGATCTAACTGAAGCTGGCATTTACACACACATGACACCTCCTTCACCACAGTGCTTCTCCTCTATTCTGTGTGTGCGTCTGTGTGTGTGTGTGTGTGTGTGTGTGTGTGTGTGTGTGTGTGTGTGTGTGTGTGTGTATACTGTATATAACAAACGAGAAAAAAAACATCAACATACATAGCAACAAATGACAACAATAAAAAAAGAACAAAAATAAAAGTCGTCAATGCTCACGGCCTCAGTTTTGGGTGAGCATCACAAAACACATAACAAAAAAAGAACAGATTATACACACAACAATAATAACAAATAACAAAAATAGACTCAAAATGCTCAGTTAGGAGTACTAGTAGCAACTACATAAATGTAGTGTTATGATGTATTGCTTCACTTGTTTTTTGGAACTGATTTTATTCTGGGTTTTTGAGATCCATTAATCCATTAATCATAGCTCTATACAGCACTGCACATAGTTTCGAATTGTTTTGGTTGTGAGTTGTGTAGTTACCAGTGGTGGCATGGCATGTCTGGTGGGTTATGTGTGTATCAGAGCTAAGTGTAAGCTGCCTATATAAACAGACAGGAGTTTTCGGAACATTACTTTTTTTTTTTACCGAAAAAAGACCTCTCATCAACTTTAAGCCAGAAGGGTCGGTCATGTATTTCGTTTATGTTTGATCTCATTGTGCACTGCCGGGCACCTGCTCAGTTCTGACACAAGATTAAGACTAGACTTTCAGTGTGAGAGGGAAATATGAATCTGAGTTTAGACTCACTACATTCATGAATGGAGTTTGAATTACTATCAACACATGTATAGTATTTCCAGTATTCTCACTCTGACAGGTCGCTATCGAGAAGTGTGGAGCATCAACTGGCGAGGGTGGGAGGCATCGGGGGGGTGGCAGGAGGGGTGATCGCATACGGAACAGCTGGATGGATATCACGGCGTCGCTACCCAAATTCGGGATCTCCGAGCGAGATGTCAGCTGACATTACAGCAATCACATCATAACAGACTAACACGGAGCCTCAGAATGATATGCACTACTGCAATGTTGTCCTCGAGAACGCAACATTTTGCTCGTAACTTTGATCACGGTGCTCATCCGTACGCGACCACTAAACACATCTGCGTGTCGAGGGAGAGCGGTGCGCACAGCCAAACGTGGCCACGCGTTCACTTGACCACGTAGCCGATTGCCGAAATGTTCATCAAAGCTGCTGAATTCTGTCATGTGTCACATCGCGATATGCGGCAGAGGAAGCCTCGGCGGACCTGGGTCGGATTGAAAGCAGCTGCTGTCACCAAACCAACGAACTGCGTGGAAAGTAAACAACCGGACAGAGAGAGACCATAAAAGTTTTGATATAACCCAAATTTACCGTGCTCCACCGGTTGTCCTCTGGTTGGCGGGTCGTTTGGACACCATTCACAAATCCGTGTTGCGACGTCGCTCCGAGGCGCGCGGAGAGAGATGGGGTTCCTATTCCACACGGTCTGTCTGGAGCCGAGCCGACCGTTCGCAGCGCGCAGACGTCTTTCATTGGTTCGCCGTCTCTCCGCGCGCTCCGTCTCTCTCTTCCCCGCGCCGCCTGGGCTGTGCGCGCAACAGCATGCCGCCTTAAATTTGACATCAGTTTACATTTGATATTAGTTCACATTTGATATTATAATTAATTTAAAAGTATTTATTTGCTTTGTTCAGAAATGCTTTTACCCCTCCTCAACATAGGCCCACAACATTATTTGAGAGGCTCTAAATAAAAGTTAAATAAAATAAAATGGAAATAAAAAATGTCAGGATGTAGAGCCTCTAAAAGTAGCTCATTCATTCATTCAGCTGACTGACTGGCTGGCTGACTGACTGACTGACCAACTCTATAGCCTGGTAATACATTGCTGGTTTGGGATGGTCTTAGCCTATTTATTCTGCTCAATGTCCAATTTGTATAGCCTGAAAGGCAACATAGCCGCATATCTGTGGAAGACACAGGATTGTGATTACATAATTTCACTGGCTAAGACTAAAGAATGTCCTCCATGGCTAGCAATAACGAGGCTATTTCATCATAAGCTATTCTAACGGCTCCTCTCCATCGTCATGCCTGTCCCTTGTTGTTCAACAAAAAGACATCGTCAGGCCTCTTGCCGTGTCATTAAACTGGGTATGGGCTCAAAACAATTTCGAACACTTAAGTCTATTTTTCTGTCATCAAGCGGTGCTTTTTGTAATGTATAATTCACCCCTCAATACTTCTCAGCAGCTTCTATCATAATTGGGCTGGCGGTTTATTGGTCTCATAATATGAATTAATGTATATTATAAACTCACCTGAGTTGATTCACGACCCTACAACTCTATTGCCCTCTGGGGGATCCATGTGGAACTTCAGGTGTTCGTGACGGTCGCTCCGGGAAGCGAATGTGCGAAACCTAGGATGGTAGGGGAAGGCAGGGCAATACCGCTACCTGATTGGTTGGCGAAGCACTCGTGAAGAGCCCCCTCATTGGCTGGCGAGTCTACCATCTAATTAGCCAGACTCTTTGCTATAAGCTAGCAATATTGGGCTAACGGCGTGTGAACGGGTTGAAATGCGTGTGTCTCACGCCCAGAGAAGTTAGAAGTCATAAGGAAACATGTTTATTGACTGGGCAACACAGTGTAAATACTACCTTCAGTACACATTGGTTATCAATAGACTGAAGCTCAGCTTCTACCCTAGGGCCATTCAGGCCCGGAACACAGCAAAGACCTAGGTTCTAGGCCCTGGACAATCTAGACAACCTGATGGCAGCTACTAGATTGTAAACATAAGTGCAATATTGAAATACAACTGTGAACATTTCAAACCTGCTAACTGTGACACTTTAAATGAATGTGCAACAATACTATATGCAATATGACAACCCTTGTGTACATAAGGTTCAGATATAGGAACGTTAGGATATGTATAGCATAGCATAGAGTACAGCACAGTGTTTTATTGTATAGTATAGTATAGTAGATAGTGTACATAGCCTTTATTTATGTAAACCAGCTCTTTTCCCTTTTTTATTTTACCCGTGGCCCTCTTGTTTTTAGTCTTTTTCCAAGCACCAGGGGAGCCCCCCCTCCTAAATTTCGTTGTATGGTACCTGTACTGTATTAATGACAATAAAGACCATTCATTCATTCATTCATCATGATGTTTTTGTTTTACCTTCAACGGTTTCACCATTGTTTATTGGTATGATAAAGATATTTTCATAGTGGTAAGATTTACACTATTTTGCTATATTTTGGGAAATATAGACTAACCTACACCAAATGCCTTCATGTTAACGACGTGCATCCTTTAGTACTAGCCTATTGATGTTCTTCCCCCTCACCCACCCAGATGAAATAGGTATCATAATTAAACAAATATGTATGTGACATTATGTAATGATGCATTAAACTTTTGAAGAGGATTATCCTTGTAAAAGTACAACAGCAATCTTGCAGTTTCCTTCAGGCCAAGATAGCGTATCTGAACAAGATCACCTGATCATTTGTGTTTCTGTTAATACAGCAATGAATGAAGAAACTCCTGGCAGTTCATTGCCACCAACAGCTCTTCGTAAACGTAAGTGTAATGATAGTAAACGTAAGTGTAACTATGTGAACATGAATTTCAAACGGGTGTTGCATGAATCATTAGGATAATTGCTAAGTTTGTTATTTGATCATTTTGGGATGACTTACTGATCGGTCTATCATTGCTTCATAGATTTAGACATTCTGTACACATATGTGATCATTCTATATATCTCTGTTAATCATGGCTTCAGATACTCTAAGGGAGTGCTTGAGCTGCAATCATCTTCAGGTGAGGATTACACTTTGTCTTAAGACTGCATCCTGCTTTACACACAAGTGTGTTTCTGAAGTCCCATTCAGAAAGTGTTGTGGCTAGTATCTGCTGGGATACATTATCTGTTTCTCTGTCAACTGATACAGTGAAGACAAATGATTATCCTTATTACCTAGCATATTGTATAATGTATTTCATTATTCATGATAAATGGGGATCAATCTTGAGCAGAGCTCAGAAGACTGGATCCCGGTTAAGCCCTCAGTGTCAACGGAAGAGGACCAGACCATGTGGTACAAACTCTAGTAATGTATCAACTCCAATCTCAAGCAATAGTCAGGCCCAATAAAATCTTCTAAAATAATCAGAGTTATAGTTAACTCAAATGTACTTTTCCCTTGTGGATATTTTTTTCAATTCCTCTCCCCCCAGATTTGAATCTACTCCAGGACGTTATGAGTGCAGAGTGTCAGGTGTGTGAGAGCAACGTCATCTTCAGGTACCACTTCTGCCCCTGGTACCCTCACAACTTTGGACTTTTTAACACAAAGTACTCTCAATGTGGCCCCCTACTGGACATAAAAGTCACTGCTGGAAAACTGGAAGAACTTCATCTGCCGCATGTTGCCTGTTTAGGTAGGGGGGATGTGACCTTGACCTTGGTTACATACAATGTATGAGTAGATCTAAGCAGAGGATGAAATTCAAAGTGGAAGCATTAGAAGATGGATGTTAATGCCAATGTGTCTGTTTGTGTTTGTGCAGGTCGTGATCCCTCCGTTACGAAGGCAGTGAGAGTTCTACATGTAGAGGAGTGTGGCATATCAGTGGAAGAAGCGTGTGAAGTCACCCGCTTCCACGTCAAGATTCTCAATCCCTCCTCCTCTCCGAAGGGTGTTCTAGTCAGAACAGGGTTTCCAGTAGACATACATTGTGACGTGTGTGTCTATCAGCACAGGGCAGCATTCCTTACCATTCATGTATATCTGATCCCAGACGATCCGGCAATGAGAGAGGTACTTCAGCAAACGCTTTTTCACAGGAGTAGAGGCACATCCATGTTCTCAATGCAGCTAGGCACAAAACATGTGAAGGCATTTCACATTAGTTGATTATGTTTTGTGAAGGTAACAATGCTACTGTAAACTCATGGTAAAGGTTGTATGTTGGCTTATTCTCCAGGAGATGAAGAACAATGAGGAAAAAATGAGATACATTAGGATTAAAACACCACCACCTAAGTATTCCCTGCGGATGGACACACACTACACCCTTAAGGCACCCTCTGCTGTGGTCACCCCTAATGTAAAGTTTGAACTCCCAATGCAGCAATAGAATCTAAAACTGTGTTATGTTCAATCTTCTGAATCAACGCAAAATTCTACAGCACTAGAGATTTTATTTCTTCTATCGTTTCTGTTTTCACAGCAATATACGATAAGATATGAGGCAGCAAACTTTTTTGAGGTGTATGTTCAAGATGCCGAAATCGATTTCATGATGGAATATATCAGTAAGCATCTAGAGAAGACCGTGTGGAACTACGAAGTACAAAAGGGTCAGAACTATATTCTACAGTGGGTGAGGATGCATTGCCAACATGCCCATATACAGTACAGTTAGATTCACAAGTAATTTGTCTTTGTTTTTGTCGTTTTTCAGAGGATTACGACTACCACTTTCAACACGGTTACAAGGTAATTTCAGCCATATGACATAATCACAGGAAGTGGGATGACTTCAAAGATGTTTCAGATTGAATGAATTGTCTTGCTTTCCCAGTGAAGTGAGGGCTGAAAGCACCTCCCAGAGACAGACGAGGGAGCTTCACACAGGCCCATTGATGGCAAGCGGCACCAGAGAAGATATTTTCCTTTCGATCCGGAAGAAGCCGGAGCCATTCCTGATCAGAGAACTGAGGGATGGATAAGGGGTGGGGCCCATTTGAAAAGCTTGAGGACAGGTTGTTATACTCTAATCCCCAGGCATTATAATCATAAAGACATAATAAAGGCATCAAAAGTAGAATATAATAAGTAGAACTGTGTTCTGTGTGTGTGTCCAGATTATGTTTTTTTTCCCCTCCAGATTATGAAAGGGTAGATTGCAGATTGTTGTTCTGAAACAAGTTGAAGAATTAATGTGTCCTCCAACCACTCCCCCATTACAGTACCTGTCATTATCTACCTGTCATTTGTCAGTGTGGTTGTCAGCTTTAAATTGCTAAATGGTAATAATAATTCAAGATTCATGATTTTTTATTGCCATGTGTGCCAAAAGTTTATTTCATCCCATTATAACTACAAGAGAGTACAATTCTTATGTCTTCAGTTTCAGTCGACATTGCAGCAGCAAGAGAAAACAAAAATGGCAAAAGGAAAAGATACATAAGGCAAGATACAATTGAGCAATACAATAATAGAAAAGTAAAAAATAATAATGTGTCCGTGACCGTGTGTATGCATTTATCATTATAGTCCATAATGCATCCAGTGGGACTTTAGTTAAGTCCCATCCAATCCCATCTGGGCATCAAAGCTGTGATAAAAATAGAAGACAAGTACATTAAACATTATTAAAATGATTGCCCACTGTTACCAACACACCATTCTTAAGAAATACTACTATGTTCATAAAATAGAATTGCTAATTAGATTAGATTAATTTGAACTTTATTGTCATCGCAGAGTACAAGTACTATACAACAAAATGCATCCAACCAAAAGTGCAAATAGTGATATAACATGATATAAATAAAACAAAAATGGTAGTAATAGATAACTATGTGATATACCGTATGTGCAGAGGCAGTATTCTAAACATCAGTATAGTTTAGAGGTATATACAGTTACAGTGGCTATTGGAAGTCAACACACCCCTTCACTTTTTCCACATTTTGGTGTTATAGACTCAATTTAAAATTGATTAAATAAATTTAAAAAGTGCATCAATCCACACACAATACCCCATAATGACAAAGTGAAAACAAGTTTTTATAAATGTCTGCAAATGTATTAAAATTGAAACACAGAAATACCTTGTGCATAAGTCTTCACACCCTTTGCTATGGCACTCTTAAAATTAGCTAAAAAGCAAAAATGTCATCAACAAATCCCTCAATAAGTTGAATTGAGTTCATCTTAATGCAAAGATAATAGTTTATGTAATTTTGGAATCAATATCTTTGTTTTTACAGGGTCTCTTTGCATAGGAATCAATTATACATTAGTGTAAGAGAGAGATTCTGTCTGGGCTAAACCATTGGTTCAGTGTCACTCTATGTAGGATACAGAGCCCATAGATTTTAATAGTATTTAAGCTATATTATTAATAGTTTCAAGCAGGGGATAGTGGAATCTCCTGCCCCCAGCTGTCTATCTATGAAGAGTGACAGGTCTTTGTTGCCCCCCCCATTGAATTCAAAGGTCCCCCTGATCTGAAGTGAGTTGATACAACTTCAGATTGTTGCCAGTTAGAGTGTGCACAGATATGATATTGACCATTAAGAATGATTAAACAAACAGACCATTTCAGGACATGCATTCTGATAGAGTTTGGTTTGCTTCCTGGAACTAAGTGCTTCTTTAGTGGGCACTCCTGTCTGACTCTCCTAGCAGTGACAATATTATTATCATCAATATTACCTCAATGAATAACATGACTTTTATTAAAAATTGTATTGACCTTTAACCTTTTGGATGGAATAAATTGTTTCCCTTATTTCTTCTTAACAATCAAAGTACGGTAGCCAATGCACCGTCATAAAGGGACCAGGTAATTTGATTGGACAAGAGCCCAGTGAGCAATAGACGTCTTTTCAACCTCGCGTCTAGAATATAAACCAATATAGACCAGCTATATTACGGCTATATTTTCTACTTATCTTAAATGCATGAAAACCGTTATTAAACCCCTCTAAACTGTCAGAATACGTCCCAGACGTCATGTAGTATGAGATTCCATGTAGTCTAGCATAGTTATTCATGCGGAAGTGGTGGTTTAAATTGCGTCTATACGTCGCTGTCCTTTAACCCAGATAAATGCGGTCTGTGTCTAAACCTGTTTTAGTCTAGCAGCACGTTGAGTTTAAATTAATACCCTAAACGCCTGTAGATTGTCAAAATATATACCAGACCGTCATTTATTCTGAGATTCCATGTAGTCCAGCATAGTTATTCATGCGGAAGTGGTGGTTTAAATTGCGTCTATACGTCGCTGTCCTTTAACCCAGATAAATGCGGTCTGTGTCTAAACATATTTTCTACTTATCTCAAATGCATTAAAACCGTTATTAAACCCCTCTAAACTGTCAGAATACGTCCCAGACGAGTTGATACATCCACACACGCACGTTTGACAGGCAGAGTGATAATGACACGTGGCTTTGGTGTGTGAAGCTTTTAATTGAATAAATGTGCTTGTTTTAAACATTTTAAACATTTTAAACATTTTATTCATTTATTCACTAGCATCTTCCAATCCCGGGCCATGGCTAGCTGTCCAGCTTCTGGTTTGGTTGGAGGATGGTTGGACTTTTTCTGTCCCTCTCGGATGAATGCTGGTGCCGTGATGGAATTGGTTGCTTTCAAGGGCAAGGAGTTGGTGGTATTCCTCTTGCTCTCAAGAGCTGCTGCCAGGCTCTTGAGGACCTGGTTGTGCCTCCAGGTGTAGCGGCCTTGTGTGAGGCTGGTCTTACAACCGGACAAGATGTGTTTGAGAGTCGCTGGAGTTGGGCAGAGGGCACAGGTTGGGTCCTCACCATACCACTGGTGAAGGTTTTTTGGAGATGGGAGCACATCATAGGTAGCTCTGATGATGAAGCTGATGTTGCTTGCCTCCATTCCCCAGAGCTCCCTCCAGCTGAGCTTTCTCCTTTCCAGACCAGCAAAATCTTATTTTGGAGTTAACATCTCTTAACATTTTGTGTTAATTACAATGTACTCATTATAAATAAATGTCAGGTAGTCCCAATACACCTCCTGCTCATTATGAAGCACAGAAATGCCTGACAGGTCTGAGGGCCAATCACTCGTCCCCATTCTGCCTCTGTTAGCCAATGAATGAGCCAGAAAGGACAAAAGGGGGAGGGACTGAGGTGGCCTAGTATGACTTTTAAATTACTTGATGATTTTATTTCATTTCTTTAATTTCTTATTTTTATACATTTTACCCACTTATGGGATGATATATATTTAGATATATCCATGTGCTGGCATTTTTACCATCACTTAATGAATAATAAAGTATTACTTGAGCAGAGCAGTTCAATGAAGCGTCGCTCTTACCATACGTCATCGCACCACACACCTCTAATCCTCGCCGCGGAAGGTCACATAGCAGTTTCACCAGCGAAAACATCACATTTTCAGTGAAGCAAGTCGAAAACCCTGTCCTTTCACCACGAAGGTTTGTACAGGTGTAACAGAGTTGGGAATGTATGTTTAGTTGTGGTGAATGTAGATGAGTTTCGCCGTGCTTTGAGCAGCCCTGGTTGTTGTTGGAGCCCCCCTTTGGAGTTTGGGTGTACTGCAGGTCTGCACGTTCTTTGTCCTTCTCTTGTTGCCGTACTTGCGGTGGTGCGTCAGAACATGGCCGCCACCTTAATGGGTATGTGCGTGATGTGAAATGCTCCTCGTGTTTTGTTGTTTGTATGGAGAATCTTGTAATGTAGGGTGAAGGTGTTGGTGTAGTACTGTGCTGTTTGTTTTTACATGTATTGTGATGATGTGATGTATTGTGATGATGTGAAACAGAACATTTATTGTATGTTGTTTTGAACGTGCAGATTCACAAGCAGACCAGAGAAGAATTGTGTTCTATATGTCTTCTCTGCAGGTATGTCGCTCCACATGTTGTTTGTAATTGTTATTTGTAATGTTTGAGGGAAGTTTGTGTTCTTTCTGTGAACAAATTGTCCTGATGTGAAATGTACATAGACGGTGGTGGGAGAACATGGCCGCCACCTTAATGGATTCACAAGCAGACCAGAGAAGAATTGTGTTCTATATGTCTTCTCTGCAGGTCAAATAAACGAATTAAATGAAAGAAGTTTGGCTGTTTGACCATCGTTACACTGGTGCCGTGACACGTCGATCTCAAGATCAGCTGAACGCCGATCTCCGTGGATGCTGCGTGGATGCCAGGTCTTAGTGTGATAGATCAAGTGTGGTCAGAGTATTATAGTAAATGGTCATTCAGTCTGAGGTCTGTGATTATATCAGTTTAAAAAGTGCTTTGATTGTTTTGGTTTTTATGTCCTGCTGTAACTTTATATTTTTTTTAAACATTATTATTATTATTTTTTTTTTCATTCAGTAATATTACACAACGCAAGTCTGTACCACTATGGCTCAGAGGCCAGGTTTTAATGATGAGATTTTTGCCAGTCCAGTGTTGCCTATGGGGAGGGGTGCATGGGGGGCATGTCAGAGCAGAGCAGACAGTGCTGTCATAGACATTGACAGTGCTGTCAATAGTAGGGAGGTGGGGTGTTCCCAGTTGTTTACTGACAGTGGTAGAGGCACAGGGTCAGGTCAGGACCCAGGTTGTGCTGCTGTCGGACAGTTTACAGGGGAGGCTCCTCCCACATCCACACCCAGTGTTAATGACACTGAAGCTCTTCATCACCTTTCAGACATGATGGGTCAGCTAGGTGCTCAGATTGGCGAGTCCATTGTAACCAAGTTAATTTCAGCTGGTGTAGTTCACTCAAGTAGTATGAGCAGTGCACACCTCAACTGCACATCGCCTCCAGATCCTGTAACTGATCCTAATGTTGTTAGACAGGAGGTTCCGTGCGTTACTGTGAATGTAACATCAGACAGGGAACCACCAATGTTCCGAGGTGATAGTTCTGATAAGTGTTCAGTCCAGGACTGGATTGACATGTCTAAAGCTTATCTGAGAAAGCAGAAATGTCCAATGCATGAACAGGCTGAGGAGATACTGGCAAGGCTGATGGGTAAGGCAAAGGATGTTGTGAGGGTTGGTTTGCGAAGCGATCAGACACTTGATGTGAAGCAGAACCCTGATCTCATCTATGATATCCTTCTCAAGTACTTCAGTGATGTGTCATCATGCCTCCCGTTGTCAGATTTCTATGCCACTCTACCCAGACCCAATGAGAACCCTGTAGACTACTGGTTGAGGATCAACAAAGCAGCTGATGTAGCTGGTGAGGGCCTTCGCAGACAAGGTAGGAGGATGGAGAACGTGGGTGAAGAGGTAGCACGGATGTTTGTCAGGCATTGCCCGGACTCTGGACTATCCCGTATTCTGGAATGCAAGGCTATTGAGGAGTGGAGCTCACGAGACATACAGTTGAAGATTGATAATTATCAGAGAGAGCTGAGAGCCTCTGGCAGGACCGGTAGTTTTGTGCCATTGAAGAGCCATGCCACCGCCCTCCACACTGTGCAGTCTCATCCAGAGCCTTCGATTCAGTCTGTGTCTGAGCAGTGTTCCACCCAGTACCCCCCTTCTCCTGCCCATAGTCCAGTGTACCACACACAGTGTCCGCCTTCTACCCTCATTCCTTCCCAGGACCATGCTTTAGGCCAGCTTCCGTGCCACTCCTCCGCGACTGCTGTGGCCCAGAACACTCAGCAATCTGAAGACAGGATTCTTGCTCGCATTATGGAGAGGCTGGAGCAGATGATGGGGAAAGTGCAGCAGCGTGACAGTGCTCCTCGTGGCGGAAGATACCAGGGTGGCGCCCGTGAGAAGGCCTGCCGAGTCTGTGATGACAGTAGACACACTACCATCTCACACTGCATGTCAGAGAAGCTGTGCTTTGTCTGTTTAGCCCCAGGTCACACAAAAGTTGAGTGTCCCACCAGGTCGTCCCGAGCACCTCAGCCTCAGGGAAACTAGGTGGCCTGTATTCAGAGGGAGAAAGTATAGGTCGCCAAGTAAACTCCCATTGTGAGGACGAATCTAGTGCTGAGACAGTGTATATAGCTCTCAAAAGCTCAAGTGATAACTCTGAAGATATTGTTTATCAGAATACGCATACAATTAGTGGTAGTGACAGCCTTTTCTACACACCTGTGACAGTTGGTAATACAGTGACTCTAAATGCTATGCTAGACAGTGGGTCTATGGCTTGTACAATGAGTAAGACGGCAGAGGGAAAGCTTAGAGAGGTTGGAGTTGCTACAGAGCATAACCAGTTCAGTTCAAATGTGGTGCTTGTTGGCTGTGGTGGTCGCCGTGTCAAGCCTGAGTCAGCTTTCAATGTGGAAATGGAGGTGTATGGCTGTAGGATTATGGTTCCCACTCTGGTAGTTGAAGGCCAGCATGATGAGTTGATACTAGGCACCAATGTTATTAAATATATCCTCCGGCAGTATAAGCAATGTGATGGCTACTGGAAGGCTGTGTCTACGCCCTGTCCTGCTGGCGATCCAGAATCTGAACAGTTTCTCTCGATGCTCGCTGGTCTGAACCGTTGGCGAGGTGACGTCATACCTGACAAGATAGGCACAGTCAGGTGCAACTCAGCCGTGTGTCTTGAGCCTGGTCGGGAGTACCTGATGTGGGGCAAGCTACCCAAGTCCACTATTGTGTCTCCTGGTAGCGCTGTGATGACAGAGCCCACATCGTGTCGCTCAGCTCCAAGAGGGGTTCTGGTGGCCAGAGTTGTTACTCCTTTGTGGGGAGACGGATGGGTTCCATTGAAGCTGATCAACTCGTCCGACAGGCCCGTCTTGGTAAGACGCAATGCTAAATTGGCCGACGTCTTCTCCTGCATTGCGCTCGAGGACATGGATGAGACCGGACCTGCTGAGGTCCCACTACTCAGTTGCTGTCAAGTAACCCCGTCCAGTGAAAATGCGGCCCGCACTGTTGATGAGGAACTGAAGTACATGGGATTGAGTGGGCTCGACATACACTCCTGTGACGTGTCTGAACAGTGTAGAAGCAAGATGGCTGACCTGGTTGTGCGCTACAAGGACATCTTCTCACGCCATCACCTGGATTGTGGAGAGGCAAAGGGCTTCATACATCGCATTCACCTCTCAGATCACAGGCCATTCCGGCTCCCATTCAGACGAGTGCCCCCCAGTCAGTATCAGAAGTTGCGCCAAGTACTGAGTGAGATGGAGGAGAAAGATATAATCAGGAAGTCAACCAGTGAATATGCATCTCCGTTGGTTCTTGTATGGAAAAAGAACGGAGATCTCCGTATCTGTACAGACTTTCGCTGGCTGAACAAGAGGACCCTGAAGGATGCTCACCCTCTCCCTCACCAGGCCGACTGCTTAGCTGCACTTGGAGGTAACTCCTTGTTTAGTACTATGGATCTAACCTCAGGGTTTTATAACATGCCACTACACGAGGATGACAGAAAGTACTCTGCCTTTACAACACCTATGGGCTTGTATGAGTATAATCGCCTCCCGCAGGGCCTCTGTAATAGTCCTGGGAGCTTCATGCGTATGATGACTAGCATTTTCGGAGACCAGAACTATCTGAGCTTACTGGTTTATCTGGATGATTTATTGGTGTACGCCCCTGATGAGAGGACAGCTCTGGAACGCTTGGAGATGGTGTTCAGTAGACTGCGTGGTCATAACCTGAAATTGGCCCCCAAGAAGTGTTTTTTTCTCCGGAAATCCGTCAAATTCCTCGGCCACATAATTAATGACAACGGTGTGTTGACTGATCCCAGCAAAGTTGAGAGCATCGCAAAGATGACAAGTGCTGACCTGATGGAAGCGGACGGTGTAACCCCCTCACAGAAACGAATCAGATCTTTCTTGGGGATGATCAATTATTACCAGCACTTTGTGCCTAGCTTCTCCGCTATTGCAAAGCCTCTCTTCTCTCTGTTGACGGGCCAGAAGAGAAAAGGGAAGGTGAAACAGTCCAAACAAAGGTCACAAAGCAGGAAGTTGAAGGTTACTGACTGGACCCCCGAAACGGAGCAGGCTTTCCAGAAGCTGAAAACGGCGCTGGTTGAGACGGCTGTCCTGGCTCACCCTGATTTCAGCCGTCCCTTCATGCTGTCAACGGACGCGTCCCTTGATGGCATCGGTGCTGTCCTGTCGCAGATCCAAGAGGGTGAAGACCGAGCGAGGCCAATCGCATTCGCCAGCAAGTCCCTCTCTCAGTCTCAGAGAAACTATCCAGCCCATCGGTTGGAATTCCTAGCCTTGAAGTGGAGTGTCTGTGACAAGTTTAGCCATTGGTTGAAGGGGCATGATTTCACTGTTTGGACGGACAATAATCCATTGACTCATATCATGACGAAGCCCAAGCTGGACTGCTGCGAGCAACGATGGGTGGCTAAGTTAGCGAGCTATAACTTCGACATCAAGTACGTGCCAGGCCCACAGAATGTTGTCGCTGATGCCTTGAGTCGTGTGCCTTTCGTCAAGCAGAGAGTCAGTCACAGATTACTTGAAGAGCCCTACAAGAATCTCCTCTCCGAAGTCCAGGATGTGTCGAGTGCTTCTGTACAGGACGCCTTCCGGTCGTCCAATGATAGTGGTGACACTCCACGCCAGGCAGAGAGTTACGCTCAAAGTGTCCCATCACCTCTGCATGTCCACGCTCAGTCTATGGAGATGGATGAAGTGTCTGTTGTTCTACAGTCATATGACGATCTGTGGGAGGTCGGAGCAAGAACGCGCGCTGTAGCAGTCTTGCACCATTTGCCTCAGTTAGTCCCAGGTGGTCAGGACTCACTTCCTGCTTACAGTGAGAAGGAACTCCGGGATGAACAGCTCAGAGACAGGACTCTCTCTCGAGTCTTGTACTATGTGGAGAGACATCGGAGACCCTCCAGGAGAGAGAGAGATAAGGAATCAGTCACAGTCATGAGGTACCTGAAGCACTGGGAGAAACTTGTTGTGAGCAATGGGATACTCTACAGAGTCTCGAGGGATCAAGTCGTGAAGTCAAAACGCCGCCAGTATGTGGTTCCTGAGTCTAAGAAAGTTGAAGTTCTGAGAGGTGTTCATGACCATGCTGGCCATCAAGGTCAGTTCAGGAGTCTTGGCTTGGCCAGACAGAGGTTCTTCTGGCTCAACCTCGACAGAGACGTAAGAGACTACGTCCGTAACTGCCAGCGGTGTATTGTCAGTAAGACTGTTGAACCTGCTGCGAGGGCGCCTTTGCAGAGTATCACATCAACCAGGCCACTTCAGCTGGTTTGCATTGATTTCTGGTCAGCGGAGGACTCAAGGAACAAGTCAGTTGATGTGTTAGTTGTTACTGACCATTTTACAAGAATGGCCCAGGCATTCCCCTGCAAAGATCAGTCAGCCAAACAGGTGGCGAGAGTTCTATGGGACAAGTTCTTCTGCGTCTTTGGGTTCCCAGAACGTATCCACAGCGACCAGGGAGCTAGCTTCGAGAGTCAACTAGTGAGTGAGCTGCTCAGAGTCTCCGGTGTCAGAAAGTCGCACACAACCCCGTATCACCCGATGGGTAACGGTAGTGTGGAACGTTTCAATAGAACTCTCGGTAACATGATCCGAGCGCTTGAACCAGAGGCAAAAATCAACTGGCCGAGGCGTTTGCAAACTCTGACGTTCATGTACAATAGCACAGCGCATGAGTCAACTGGCTATGCACCTTTCTATCTGATGTTTGGGCGTACTCCTCGTCTCCCTGTCGATATACTCTTCCGGACAGTCCTGAATGATCCAGCTGTGGTCAGCTACGACAAGTATGTGATGTCTCTCACGAAGGATCTGAGAGAAGCTATGGTCATAGCCCAGGAACATGTCATAAAAGAACAGCACCGTCACACAGAGCTCTACAACAGACGAGTAAAAGGGCCCACCATTGACGTCGGAGACCGTGTGCTGTTGGCGAACAAGAGAGAGAGAGGAAAGAGAAAGGTGGCTGATCGTTGGGAGTCTACTGTATACACTGTGGTGGATAGGAACTCTGAGACTCACACATATAGGATACAAGACACTGTCACTGGACGAGAGAAGGTAGTCCACCGTAATCTATTGTTGTTGGTGAACTTTCTGCCGGTGTATGATACGAGTGTGATCTCTGACCCAGTTTCATCCCTGTCTGCTGTTCATACATCAAATGAGCCAAGTGACATGTCCGTGTCGGAAGTGGAACAGGATTCCTTGCCTGGGGAAGTGAGTAGAGGAACCGCGTTCGAGTCGGAGAGAGTGGATTCCTGTCCTGGGAGTGAGGGAGGGGAGGTTGAAGACATGGAGTATGGGGGAAGAGCTGTTCGGGAGAGGGATGTTCCCTTGACTGTTCCAGAGCCCAAGGATCCCAAGGGAAGAACCCTGGAGTGGGTCACCCAGTTACCATTCCCTGACCACTCACGGACAGAGGCTACTAACACTGTAGTGTCTTCAGTCTCGTTTGCCCCTCAGAGGGTTCCCGAGCAGATGGCTGAGGAGCAAATGGTAGATCAGTCCATTAACTCTGATTCTAGATTTGTGGTTAGCGCTGATGATTGTACTGATGTTTCTGGTAACACGAATCAGATAGATGATGCTAGTGACACACAGCGTACTGACACTCTAGCTTCTGTTACACAGTGTGAACATCCTAGTACAGTCACACAGGTCAAGTCCAAGTTTGGTCGCCTTATCAAACCAGTTGACAGATTGATTTATACTATGTCAGGACAAGACATTATCCAAGACACTAAGTCAAACATTCGAGCTGTTTGTAGGTCAGTGTTTCAGGATTTCCACAGTTAGATAAGCCGAAGCTCAGTTCAGTGCATGTATACACTGTGCACACTGACATCCTATGACATATAGGTTTGTTCGTTATTCTGATTGTTTCATAAGAGGTTGTGGCCTCTTGAAGGCTAGTAATACACAGTGAAAATAGGGTCTTGTGGGGTGTAGAACGCATCCTACCGCCAGTAGTTGGTTGGAGAGATAGTTTACCTCTCTTTCCACTTCATCCTTATAGGATACTTTTCAAGTTGGCTGTCCTGTCCTTTGGCGGCCCTATGTAATAGTGTAAAAAGTAAAAAGTAGTATTTAAATGTATAGTTGCTGCTCAAGGTTGGCGAAATTCAGGGGAGGTGGGTGTAACAGAGTTGGGAATGTATGTTTAGTTGTGGTGAATGTAGATGAGTTTCGCCGTGCTTTGAGCAGCCCTGGTTGTTGTTGGAGCCCCCCTTTGGAGTTTGGGTGTACTGCAGGTCTGCACGTTCTTTGTCCTTCTCTTGTTGCCGTACTTGCGGTGGTGCGTCAGAACATGGCCGCCACCTTAATGGGTATGTGCGTGATGTGAAATGCTCCTCGTGTTTTGTTGTTTGTATGGAGAATCTTGTAATGTAGGGTGAAGGTGTTGGTGTAGTACTGTGCTGTTTGTTTTTACATGTATTGTGATGATGTGATGTATTGTGATGATGTGAAACAGAACATTTATTGTATGTTGTTTTGAACGTGCAGATTCACAAGCAGACCAGAGAAGAATTGTGTTCTATATGTCTTCTCTGCAGGTATGTCGCTCCACATGTTGTTTGTAATTGTTATTTGTAATGTTTGAGGGAAGTTTGTGTTCTTTCTGTGAACAAATTGTCCTGATGTGAAATGTACATAGACGGTGGTGGGAGAACATGGCCGCCACCTTAATGGATTCACAAGCAGACCAGAGAAGAATTGTGTTCTATATGTCTTCTCTGCAGGTCAAATAAACGAATTAAATGAAAGAAGTTTGGCTGTTTGACCATCGTTACACAAATTCATTAACTGGGTATTTGAAGGGGTATTTGCGGGTGAGTACAAAAATATGTTGTTTTTACGTTGTACAAACCATGCTGTCGAAGAACGTAAATGAAACTAGCTAAGCGGTTAGCAAGTGCTAACCTACGACACAAAGCTACGTTAACGTTATCTAGATTTTTAGATACGTTTTTAGAGTTTTAGATAACGTTACTTGATTGTTTGTTAAACACTGCAGAAAAGAACGTAATGTCATTGCTATGAGTTTAACCAGCTTTGGGTGAATTGGAAGCTTAAGTTAGGGCTACTCTAGGAATCGCCATTGGCCGCGTGGAGCTAGCTAACGTTACAGGCTATGGCCTTGGTTTGTCTAACTGCAGGCAAATAGTGCTGGCTAGCTGCTGCCGATTTGCAATGAACGCAAGTGAAAGTGCGCCTATTAGCCTAAAATTTCGGATTTAAACCCAATGCTTAATAGGTACCTAAACATTGAGGTAACCTGTAAACTTGAGCCATTTCTCCTTCTCTTTACTCTTGTCAGTGAAATGGCACCGGTGTTTTCTACTGACTGAGAGCCACTGTTGCACTTGCAAATTGAGTGACAGGAGAGCAGATCAGACAGGCGATCTCATCCCAAACGAACTTTTTATTTGATGAAAGTGGGTGTTGATATGAGAATTTATTCATTTATTTATAAATACATATATATTTTACAATGGTATGTGTAACATTTGTGGTTGTGAGATTCATTGTGGGCATTTAATTTCAGTTTTTTTTTTATTTTAAGTTATTGATTTTAAGGGTTATTGATAGGGGTGTAACGGATCACGGATAATCCACCCTCCACAGTTCGGAACGCATGTGTACCTGCGGAACAATAGCAAAATGTAATCAAGTAATAACATTACTTAATATTAGTTAATGTCTCTTGTAAATCACGACGTAGAGTTGCCATGAAGCTGTGTGCAACCTGATACCCTGAAATCTGATACCCTGAGCCCTGCGAGAGAAAAAAATAAAAATCTGTGACGTACTCACTGACTCGACATCACCCTGGTGTGTTGACCGGGGAGCAAGAAAAAGGTAGCTCAACAACAACTTCTCCAAATGTAATTTAAACAACCCATTCCTGCAGACTCAAACCGTGCTAAAGCCATTACAAATTCCATTGGGAAGTTTATCGCGACAGACATGAGGCCATACTCCGTTGTGGAGAACAGAAGGTTTCAAAATATGGTCAACGTGCTTGAGCCACGCTACCTGGCTGTGCCTGCTACTTCAGTTCCTAGCGAGAGATTATTCTCCACAGCAGGAGCCATAGTGACTGCAAATAGATCTACCCTCTCCCCAGACAATGTGGACATCATCTTTTTGAAAATGAATATGAAGTTATAAACTTGAGGCTGCTTTGCTTTATTTGCTTTTTTTTAATATACCATGTTTAAAGGATTTCACTTTATTATTTAGGTAAAGTTAGGTTTCACTTGGCAACCAGATTGCAGCAGTGATGTTCAAGGAAAAGGTAGTTTTTATAAAAAGATAAAAATGTTTTGTGTTGATCCGAAAATGATCCGATCCGTGACTCTAAATCCGTGACACGATCCGATCCGTGAGTTTGGTGATCCGTTACACCCCTAGTTATTGATTTAACTGGAATTTTTCTGTATGAATTTATGACCTGACTCATCCTTTGTAAATAGTCTCCATTTCAACCCTTAACGGGTTAAATGGACCCTTAGCGACCCTTAACAGTTGAATACAAATCATTCTATGTTTCAGGCTTGTCCAAGAAACGCCTGACTCCACAGAGGGCACAGAGCTCCAATGGTACTTCCTTTTGATAGTAAGAAGCTTACAGGTCTGTATTAGTGACCTGTATCACTAACATGTTTCATTCTCATTTCAATAGTGGCCCTCTCTGACTCTCCACCAGCACAGACCAGGACTCCTAGAGGTTCGTGTTCAAATCATGTTGTTGTTGTTGTTGTTGTTGTTGTTGTTGTTGTTTTGACACAGATGAAGTCAAAAGCAACCCATTGAAGTTGAATACAAATGATTCTATGTTTCAGACTTGACACATAGAAGGCTGAGTCAAATATCAAGGTCCAGGGCCCTCATTTCTTCACCAGCACAGACCAGGACTCCTAGAGGTTCGTGTTCAAATCACGTTGTCACAGCATGTCTTAGTTATTGTTGATGTTTTGACACAGATGAGGTCTAGAGCGACCCTTAACAGTTGAATACAAATCATTCTATGTTTCAGGCTTGTCCAAGAAACGCCTGACTCCACAGAGGGCACAGAGCTCCAATGGTACTTCCCTTTGATAGTAAGAAGCTTACAGGTCTGTATTAGTGACCTGTATCACTAACATGTTTCATTCTCATTTCAATAGTGGCCCTCTCTGACTCTCCACCAGCACAGACCAGGACTCCTAGAGGTTCGTGTTCAAATCATGTTGTTGTTGGTACATGTTGTTGTTGGTACACCCCAGAAAAGCCGGACTCCCCCTAAACGTATGTATTCAAATGCATCTCACGATTATCTGCATGTTTGTGATTTTTTTTCTTCTGCTCCAAACTGATTTAGCAAACTTGTTCGTATGCTCTCTATCTCAACAGGACCTAAAGACAAACACCCAGTCTCAGAGAACAGTAAGAATTCCAATTGAAGCTAGTAACATTTCATGTTATTTGACTTCAGTCCTGTTAAGTATGTGAAAATACAAAAGAAGAAGCTCCTTCCATTGCCTCAGTCAGAAATGGTTATATTTGTGAGATCTTTGCGGTTTGCTTAAGCACGGAATGTTTTCACTTTGTTTAACTTATTACATTGTGATTTACATCAGCATTCCAGAAGAGAGTTGTGGGCCTACTCCTCGAAATTTTGGACGAGGTGAGGAGGAGAGAGCCAGGGCAAACATTTTCACTGCGACAGCTGGGGACAGAAACAGAGTTCACAGAGCAGGAGGAGGAGCTGAAGAAGGAACATTTCCGACAAAGCATGGTGATAATTTAAAATAAAAGTTTACGGCTGCATTTACCGCGACAAATGTAAACCCCCAAAAATGTAATATACACGAAAATGAGTTCAATGTATAATACACCTGAAAATGAGTTCAATGGAGATGGCAAAATATTTAAACTTCAAAGGGTTGAAATGATTGTACGGAACAAGAGGGCCTTTGGGCAGACTGCCCTGTACCGTGTCATATTGGGTAGGTTGGAACCGATAACTGGGCAAGAAGCATTGTATCTGCAAGGGGTGGGGCTTTTTTCTTCTCTTCCTCTTGCTACCCTTTCTATAGTCCACAATCGGCTCCTTGGTCTTGTCGATGCTGAGGTAATTTTCCAGGCAGCATTATACTAGGTGGTTAACTTATCCTCTGTACTGTAGGCCGCCATGTTGTTGTTGATCAGGCCTGCACCGTCATCAGCTAACTTGACATGATCAAAAAGGTGTGCACTAAAGGTTTGTTGTCTATAGCAACGGCTTCAGCTCTACTATCCATACACGGGGGTCTAGGGTGGGTGGTAGCATACTACAGATTATTTTGTGGCGAGTGTCAAACATTTGCTCACTATAGGAACAAGAGCTACAGGGCACCAGACATTCAAGCATATTACATTTTCTTTGGCACATAGTAGGCAATCCACAATTTATCTGGCTCTTTACTCTTGCTTTTTAAAGTTTTAAATGGGATTCTTCTGTGAAAATAAGTACAAAAAAATTTCAGGTGAGAGAGTAAAGTCAAAATGACATTATCTGACTGCATTGCCCACAGCAATCCAATATTCAATTATAATTATGTTATAAATTGATATGGATCAATTTATACCTCTTATTAGATTATAAATACTCTGGTTGTTATGTTTGCCTTTTGGTTGACAGCAAAAGAGGGAGAGAGGAGGAGAGAGAGGAAGAGAAGGAGAGAGAGCAGGATGGTGCACCAGAGAGAGAGAGCGCAAGAACCAGGTGAGAAAGTTGACAGGTAGTCAAGACCACATAAGTAAGTAGCCTTGAGAACCGATGGTTCTCGAGCCTAACAGGAGCCTATCTCCTGTTTCCGTAGCGTGAGGCGGCTTAATGTACAAGTTAGTACAACCCCTGGACATGATGCTGGTATGTCGCAGGGTCTTACCCCCTGGTCTTACCCCTTGGTCTCGCGGGAATAGCTGACGTCTATCCTATGGCAAGCGGTGAGGTACAATATTATGGTTTATAGTATATCAGATGCATCAGATGTTACAACTCCTTTTAAAAAGTGCTGCCGTACACAATAACAATTAGGCTGTAAATTGTCAATCCCATCTGGCAACCCGGTTCGCTTTCAGCCTCGTCCAACTGCGTCATACAAACTTGTCATACAGTTGTTGTTTACATTGTCCGATAGCCTGGGGACCGAAAGCTTGCAATAAACATCTTTTTTTGCACAGATTTGAGTGTGCAGATTCTGCTTTTTTGCACTTTATTTGATACTCTTCAGCTGCAGCACCCCAGCTAAGTCGGATGAGCGGTGGTATTTTCACTATAGGCCCACTGGGAATTAGTTACGGTCCAGGGGCCTGTTCCACTATGCGAGATTAACTCTGATCCGAGCGATTAAGTCTGATCCAGGTTTAAATAAGCTTGCGGTCGGTTCCATCAATGTGGCTCAAATAATTCACTGCTTGGTTGATATGCAACCAATCCTTCTGAGTAATTCTGGTCCCGAGCAGACTTACAGGCTGGTTTAGGTAATGCGTGCGTCAAAAAAGGCTCACAGGCGGAAACTACATCCCGAACGACAGTTCCTCAAGTGTCTTTTAGGAAATATTTGTTCCCACTTCACACGAGATAGATAGATAGATAGTTTGACTGTGTGATAGATAGATAATTGGATATTTTGAAAGTGTGATCGATCGATAGATAGATAGTTTGATTGTGTGATAGATAACTTGATATTTTGAAAGTGTGATAGATAGATAGATCGATAGATAAATAAATAAATTAAAAAGTGTAAAAAATAAAATAAAATAGGTATGTTTATCAACTTGCATTGTCATCATTACAGCGGTGTGGCTGGCGCAGGGGTTAAGGCAGCCAGCTAGAGTTCCGAAGGCTGCCAGTTCGAGACTTGATTTAACTTAATGTTGTTGTTTTTTACATTAAACCGAAGCCTTCATGCAAATCGATTTACAATATATATACTGTATATATATATCAGTGGTGGGCCGTCAGGGCCAGCAAGGCCTTCTCTGCTGGCCTAAACATCATCAGAATATAAATTTAATTTTGATATATTTGAGGATACACACATTTATACACAAATATGTATTAAATTATTCCCTAGTCTATTCTCTTAATTTCATAGCTTTCCTCTTGGTTGCGCTGCTTCCAGCCATTTGGAGGGCTGTTAGAGCTTTTATCCAATCATATAATTTCAGCCATAATGTGTTGCCAGGGTACCAAGAAATCTGCCCGCCTGCAGATTCAACAGTGGCGCGAGTACAGATTGTAATTTAAAGTGAGCGAGAAAAGAGCTGTGGCGTACGGTAGTCAGATCTCGAGTTGGCGAGCAATTCCGACGAACGCGCCTGCTGAATGGCGCACCACCTGATCAGCACCTGCACGTCTTTTGATTGGATACGAACTATTGGGAGGCAGAGCTAGCACACTGAACTTGACCAAGCTAATTTCTGTAGATGTAAACTGTTGTTCTACAAGCAGCCACAATGGCTGAAGGAGGAGAAGAGGTAGATTTGGTGGCAGATATTATAACAACAAAGAAGAACCTTCTAAGAAAAGCTAGACATAATCAAAAGAGAACGGCCAACCCCGATGTTAGCGACGCTATCCATGTAGAAAAGGACTTATTGGTGGAACTGATAAACTGTACAACAGAGACATTGAAGTCTTCTTGAGGAAAGAAAGGAGGATGGATTTTGTGTTCAAATAATCAGTTGTTTTGGTGAGTACAAAGCATTTTATTTTTTCTGCGAGAGATGTAGATATACGGAGCGACCCTGGGGTTTGTAGATAGAGTGTGTGGTGTGGTGCGGTGCACTGGCTCAGCTGTGTGAGTAAGTGGGGCTTCAATGCGATCTTTTAATCCAGTGGCGGCTGGTGCTAAACATTTTGGGTGGGGCACAGGTTATGGGGGCATGCTCCACGGGGAAGAATATCAACTTTAAAATCTGGATTTACAGTCGATTTTAGCATGAGAATAACAGTGTTTCCCCTAGGTTTGCTGCCTTGGGAGGGTGGCATGGACCCCCCCCCCCAGGGGGTAAGACCCTGCGACATACCAGCGTCATGTCCAGGGGGTGTACTAACTTGTACATTAAGCCGCCTCACGCTACGGAAACAGGAGATAGGCTCCTTCCCTATGGGCCATTAGGCTCGAGAACCATCGGTTCTCAAGGCTACTTACTTATGTGGTCTTTACTACCTGTCCACTTTCTCACCTGGTTCTTGCTCTCTCTCTCTCTGGTGTGCCGACACCATCCTGCTCTCTCTCCTTCTCTCCCTCCCTATCCTCCTCTCTCCCTTTTGCTGTCAACCAAAAGGCAAACATAACAACCAGAGTATTTATAATCTAATAAGAGGTATAAATTGATCCATATCAATTGTTATTCATATATACATACATATCATATATTCGTCATAGTCAGGGACTCCAATTAAATGTCACGTAGCCTATAGGCATCTCCATCAATCCAGGATTCATTACATTGTCTACTGTCACATTGCCGATATAGTGGGCTGTTGTTCAGGTATTGAAGTTAGCCATTGATGTAGTCAGGATTATAGAGTTGGTTTAATTACCTGGATGTAGTGTGCCATGGCCTCTCTGTGGTCCGTGAAGGAGGCAGTGTTGTTAGCAAATGTGACAATCAGCTTGCGTGGAAATAACAGCCCATACCTCACGTTAGCCTCCCGCGGGGTTGAGGTCCCAGCTTGTCGGCACCAAACACGTCGCATAACAGGGAATTCATAAAAGCAGTGGGATTGCCTTTCTCACTGTCTTCAGGCAGTCCCAACACTCGAATATTAAAACTGTGGCTACGTGCTTCAATCTGTTCAATTTTCTGTTTCAGTGACATATTATCCGACTGTGATTGAGAAAGTTTTTGTTCGATATCAGTTAGACGGCGTTCCGTCTCGTTAGCGGCTGTTTCCAGGTCCTTTACCTTGGTCGTATTGGAAATCATATCCTTGCGGAGTGAATCCAGACATTCTTTAATTGGTTTAAGTTTCAGATCAAATGCGGAGTCAAGCTCTTCACGTATGACTTCTCTCATAATTTATGCAAGTTCTCTGCGGTCCATCACCATAACTTTTTGTTTTAGATCGCTTCTTAGATTTCTTAACTCTCTGCTGCCAGCAGCGTTGGCCATACAACTTGAGTAACCTATATCAAACAATCAACAAACAGCCGGTGCGGAGATTGCGAAAACAAACAAGATAAGTTTGACTTCGGTAATAGGTCCAGTTGCAATATCCTCAAGTTAGGAACAAAAGATGCCTCCTTCTAATCCATTTGTTCAATTTGTTTACAGAAATAAATCCTCCTTACATTGTAAAAAACATAATTTGTTAGGAGAGCAGTCGTGCGTGCGTTCAATCCATGCTGCCCCGGAAGTCGGAAGTCCTCAGCATATGCATTTTCTGCTATACAACCGGATATTCAGGGCGCAATTTTTGCGCCCCGGCCGAGAAATAGGAGACAGCCAATTGGAGCGCTGCTACAGCTCACGTGTAAGCGAAAAGTATTTGGCCTGCCATAGACTGGCATTCGGCCGGCGCCCTGACTCCTCCCCCTATGTATTTTAACAGTGAATTTTACACACACACAGATAAAATGTTTATTGTATTGGAGGATTTTTAATGAATGCTGATAGGCGCCGACAGAATATCAGCCGCATTTTGTGAATAAACAATGTTTATTTAAAAAAAAAACGTTTACAAATCGCAACTAGGAAGTGAAGGTGGGGGCGGCGCCCCAGCGCCCTCTATCGGCCAGCCGCCACTGCTTTAATCCCTTCCCGGGGTGCTATATATTGTAATATTGTATATATTGTAATATTGTACTTGTTAAAAGGGATGACACTTGTGTGGTAGTAAAACAAACTTGTGATCTCATTTTTCCGTTCTCCTCTGCTCCGATATGCTACCTAACTTCCGTGCCCTCTTAAAGGGGTATACCCCTATATCAGATATGAACATCACAGCAACGCCCGGTTATATTGCGTTTCTGTCTAAATGTATCGTTTCTAGAGCCATGGCGTGTCATAATGATGGTATTAAGAGGTGGAATAATTCAGGTAGGACATCACTGAAGGCCTAGGTGTGAAATGCACCGCCCGCCACTGATATATATATATATATATATATATACCGTATATCTATCTAAGTGAATCATCTATCCATCAGTAATCATAAGAAAAAATAATCTATGCCAAATCCAGGGTTCAGTTAGATTAGAAGAACATAAATTACTCAGAAAGGCTTCAAACACCATTGTAATCGTGTCAGTTCTTGTACATTAGCCTGCACCATCATTTTATAGCCTATATACTTTTTTAGATGAGATTTTAGATTAGATTCAGACAACGAAATGCAATAAAAAGTGTGTCTGAAGAGGGATTTGAACCACCGTCTTAAAATGACGAATAAATACCATGGCAGCGGTCAATACCACTATGCCATCGTGACGATATGACTGTTTGTAGCCTGCTGCGGATATCACAACAGTAGTAAATATTCATTTAATAAAATATGAACATATAACAATAACTGGGGCGCACACACACACACACACTAGTGTTGTTCCGATACCGATACTAGTATCGGCATGGCCACCGATACGCACAAAAATGCTGGTATCGGTATCGGCGAGTACTTTACAAAAACGTATTATTATTATTTTATTTTTTTTATTTTTTTTTACTTAAGTTTTACAAAAACTTTATGAGTTTTACAAAGGTTTTGAGCAGTGCCAGACTAAGTGTTAGCAATACTTTTACATCGAGGTGAGTATGCGGCTCAAAAAACATGTTTTTTTGTTTTGTTTTTTCAAACGCCGTGGTATCGGATCGGTACTCGGTATCGGCAAGTACTGCACGGTCAGGTATCGGTATCGGTATCGGGATAAAAAAATGGTATCGGAACAACACTAACACACACACGCGCGCACACACACACACACACACACACACACACACATTTTAATCATTTATTTATGTCCACATAGAGACAAGTATACAGGGACACAAATACTGAAGGTACAAATACTGAAGGTACACACACACACACACACATATACACACACACACACACATATATACATCACACCGGACACAGCTTTAGTCTCTTGGACCTGACACAGTGACATAATTATGAATGAATGGTCTTTATTGTCATTGCTACAGTACAGGTACCAAACAACGAAATTTAGGAGGGGTGGCTCCCCTGGTGTTAGGAAAAAAAAAAAAAAAAAACTTTAAAAAAAATCACAAGAAGGGAAGGAGCTGGTTTACATAAATAAAGGCTATGTACACTATCCACTATACTATACTGTACAGATAGACGACTAGGGTTGTCATATTGCACAGTAGTGTTATTTCACATTTATTTAAAGTGTCGCAGTTTGCAGGCTTGAAATGTACATGTTTGTGCCTCAGCACTACACCTGATTTTTTCAGTCCAGCAGCTGCCATCAATCCGTCCAGACTGTCCAGGGCCCAGAACCTAGGTCTTTGCTGTGTTCAGGGCCTGGACGGCCCTGTGGTAGAAGCTGTTACGCATTGTGGACATTGATGTTTTGAACTACTGCATTATGTACTCTTGGAGTCATACATGCGCGCACTGGTTATATGTTGGACGCTACAATGTCATGCTTTGTGTGTTATTATTATTATTATTTTATTTTTTATTTTTTATATGTTCCATTGTAGTGGCAATTTGCTGGAGGGTTGGACTTCTTACTTTCCTCTTAACTGGTTTTCAAACATCTATCGATGGATGGTGTTCACTGGTGTATATCCACCCCCCCCCCCAACTCATTCTCTCCCCCTGTCTCTCTCTCTCTCTCTCTCTCTCTCCCCCTCTCCCTACATATTTAGGTAGGCATGATGTGGGAGCTAAGTATAATATCTAGGGCTTTTTATTTTTTTTACCTGGGACAAGCTGTGTGTGCATCCTGGTATGATTGGCAATCATACCTTAACGCATCTATGTTATCTGCTGTTATGTTTGTCTTTTGTTTATTGTTCCGCTATGTGGTCTAGCCTGTTCTTTTATGGTCAATGTTTTATGTTTTTTGTGTATTGGAGGATACCTTAACTACTACCAAAATGTACCTTCTGTGGAGTATTATCATTACATAACCACAAAATACTATTATCATGACACCAGAATAGATCTAAACACTCATTTCTACCATAACCTCACATGACCCTGGATCAAATAACTATAGGCAGCTATAATTGTAGCGGTCTAGCTGATTTAAAAAAAAAAGGCTCACAGTCTTCTCTTGGCTTAAAGAAAAAAATCACCAGATTATCTGTGTACAAGAAACACATTCTATAATCTCTGACGAGGCGCAGTGGCGTGATGAATGGGACGGCCCTATTTTCTTCTCTCATGGCTCTAGGAGATCTAAAGGTGTTATGATACTATTTAAAAAACAATTCGATTTTATGATGATCTCCTCCCAGACAGATAACCATGGTCGGTGGATTATATTGAATATTAATGTAGCACAAAATAATCTATGTCTGGTAAACCTATATGGGCCTAATACTGATGAGCCAATATTTTTTTGAAAAAATGTGTGACACCATACAAGACCTACAAGGCACATATGAATACATTATAGTTGCTGGTGATTACAATACGGTTTTGAATAGTGCAATTGATCGAAAAGGAAATAAGACGTCAAATTACCACCAACGTGCCTTAAAGGAAATCACTAGCACTATGGATACGCACGATTTGGTGGATATTTGGAGACTCAAAAACCCACACTCAACCAAATGTACATGGAGAAGATCCACCTGTGCTAGTCGTATTGACTACTTCTTAATTTCTTTCTCTCTGGTTTCAAAAGTGAATAAGGTGGATATTGGAGATCGAATGAGATCTGATCATCATTTAATAACACTACAATTTACAATTAATGAATATCCCTGTGGTCCAGGTTACTGGAAGTTTAATCAATCCCTAGTAACAGATGATATGTACATAAGTAAAACTAAGTTCTTTATCACAGATTTTTTCACACATAATATTGGCTCATCGGATCCGCTGACTGTATGAGACGCGTTTAAATGTGCCTTTAGGGGCCACACTATTGCATTTTCATCACAAAAACTCAAAAGGCTCAAACGAGAAGAAAATAACCTTGTAAAGGAGATTGAGGCTTTGACCATCTGTACAAATGAATCTGATGACAGTGAATTGCTGAATTGTCTGGACAAGAAACAGAAAGAATTAGAAAGATTAATGCAGGAAAGAGCAACAAACATTTTTTGTGGGAAAAAAGCTGAATGGATAGAAAAAGGTAATAGGTGTACTAAATTCTTTCTTAATATGCAACATAAGAATTCTTTCCAAAAAAATGTATCAAAATTGACTCTTGATAATGGGAAATCGATTGCCTCTCCAAATGAAATTTTAAAAGAGGAGGTCAAATATTTTAGTGATATTTTCTCTTTTGAATCACAACCCATTACATTGGATTGCTGCAACAATGTTTTTCCTGATAATTATTAAACCAAACTGTCAGACGTACAAAAAATATCTTGTGAAGGGTTAATAACAGAACATGAGCTCTGGCAAGCTATTACATCTTTCAAACCTGGCAAAACCCCAGGACTCGATGGGATACCGACTGAGGTATATCATACATTCTTTGATTTAATAAAGTTACCACTACTTACCTGTTTCAACTATTCATATGAATCTGGCTACCTGGCTAATTCTCAAAAAGAAGGTCTGGTCTCATTACTCTTGAAACAAAACCCAAATGGGCAATATAAAGATCCAGAATACTTAAAAAACTGGAGGCCTCTCACACTCCAGTGTTGTGATGCCAAGATACTGGCAAAATGTATAGCACTTCGTATGCAAAAGGTTCTGTCTTCTGTTATTCATCCAAACCAATCTGGGTTCTTGAAAGGACGATATATAGGGGATAATATTAGACAAGTGTTGGAAATAATGGAGCATTATGACAGTCCCGTGGGAAGACCGCTGGGAAGAAGCCTTTGAGAGGAAGCTCTCCAAGTACGCGGGACTGGTCAGTGACTGCCAGCAGGCTGGGTGGAGAGCGAGGTGTTTCCCAGTAGAGGTTGGTTGCAGAGGATTTGCAGCCCGTTCCTTGGCCAGAGCCTTCAGCAGTTTGGGCATCGATGGAGAGAGAAAGAGGAGAGCCATCCGCAGTACCACCAATGCGGCAGAGAGAGCCTCTAGATGGCTGTGGCTCAAAAGAGGAGAGCCATGGAGTCATGGTAGCTAGTTAGCCATCTGGACACAAGCTGGGGTCTGATCAGCCCCGGCTGGGTCACCTGGACGAGGGTGTATGATGTTGAAAGACCCGAAACGCCCGATGATTCCAGGAACATCACTGAAGATGTGTCCAGAGGCATCAGTAGATGTATGTACACAGCGAACCCCCTGAGTCATCAGTGACAGCCAGGAAAGACTGGATGACAACCATGAAGAGTGTGGTGACTACTGGAGAGTCAGTGACAGCTCGGAGAGACGGCGACCGGGGGCAGAACGGGCTGGCAACCCAATCTGTGTCCTCTGAGAGGAGGACCCTAACAAAGCTACGATGAACTTTATGGAAAAATACCCCCAGGGGTGCCCGAGAGGGGGGGAGGATGAGCACCCCAGTCGGACGGACACAACGGTAACAGACTTAGGCAATGGACAAACGACTATGAGCAAGCAGTGTACATGCGGTAAAATCTGCAAGAACATCCATGGCTTAAAGATCCACCGAGCGAGGATGAAATGCCCGTTAGGAGTAGAAGCAACACAACGCACAGGTGTTCAACCTGGTGAGACGCAGGAGGTGCCAGGCCCGGAGTCACCCCATAGTGCCCAGAACCTCCAAGTGTTGCAGTCTAACCCCTCGAGCATCAAGTCCGACCGGAGGCGGATCAAATGGCCAGCAGCTAGCATGACTTCACTGTGGAAGCAGTTCGATGACGATGTCGACCAAATTCTGGAGGTAACGGTGAAGGGCGAGGCTGACAGGAAGCTACAGGCGATGACAACAATCATTGTCAGCATTGCAGCTGAACGGTTCGGCGTGGAGGAGAAGAAAAGCTCCGGAACATCTTACGTAAAGAACCAAAGAGCTGCAAAGATCCATAACATCAGGCAGGAGATGAAAGCGCTGAAGTCCCAGTACAAGGTGGCAGGAGAGGAGGAACGCACTGGCCTGGCCCAGCTAATGTGCATCCTACGGAAAAACATCAGGATTCTCCGCCGGGCTGAGTGGCATCGGAGGCGGCGGCGTGAGAGGGCACGTAAACGTGCTGCATTCATAGCCAACCCCTTCAAGTTCATGAAGGATTTGCTCGGGCAGAAGCGCAGTGGCAAACTGGCCTCCTCGCAGGAAGAGATAGACCATCATCTGAAGCAGACGTACAGCGATCCCGCAAGAGAGCAGGAGTTGGGAGAGTGCAACATCCTCATAGACCCCCCTGAACCGGAAGAGCAATTCGACATGTCGGAGCTGCAGCTGAAGGAAGTCAGGGAGGTTGTCCGCAAAGCAAGGGCAAGCTCTGCTCCAGGACCGAGTGGCACTTCATACAAAGTGTACAAGAACTGTCCCAAACTCCTGCTGCGTCTGTGGAAAATCCTGCGAGTCTTCTGGAGAAGGGGGAGGATACCTGAACAATGGAGAGTGGCTGAAGGGGTTTGGATCCCGAAGGAGGAAAACTCCACTCAGCTAGACCAGTTCCGCATCATCTCCCTGCTGTGTGTTGAGGCAAAGGTTTTCTTCAGCACTGTTTCCAGACGGCTGTGGACCTACCTGGCAAAGAACACCTACATCGATACATCCGTCCAGAAGGGCGGTGTGTCAGGAATGCCAGGTTGTCTGGAGCATACCGGCGTGGTGACACAGCTCATTCGGGAGGCCCGAGAGAACAAAGGCAACCTGTCAGTGTTGTGGCTTGACCTGGCAAATGCATTCGGCTCCATTCCACACAAGCTGGTTCAGTTCACCTTGACGAAGCATCATGTCCCCAGCAGGTGCAGAGACCTCATCGCTGATTACTACAGCAATTTCAGGATGAGGGTCTCTTCAGGAGCAATAACATCCAGTTGGCACAAGGTGGAGATCGGTATCATCACAGGGTGCACTATCTCTGTGACACTGTTCTCCCTAGCCATGAACATGCTCACCAAGTCTGCTGAGCCAGAGTGCAGAGGGCCCCGAACGAATTCCGGACAACGGCAACCACCCATCAGGGCATTCATGGATGACCTCACAGTCACGACAGAATCAGTCCCAGGCTGCCGGTGGATTCTGAAGGGACTCGAAAAGCTAGTGGGGTGGGCCCGGATGCGTTTCAAACCCGCCAAATCAAGATCTATGGTGCTGAGGAAAGGGAAAGTGGAGGACAAGTTCCGGTTTACCATCACAGGCACAGCCATCCCAACTATCACAGAGAAGCCAGTCAAGAGCTTGGGCAAGGTTTTTGACTTCTCTCTGAGGGACACAATATCCATCAAGTCGACCTGCACTGAGTTGGATGGCTGGCTGAAATCCGTGGACAAGTCAGGCCTACCCGGGAAGTTTAAAGCCTGGGTTTACCAACATGGCATTCTTCCCAGGATTCTGTGGCCCCTCCTTGTCTATGCGGTCCCTATCTCAACAGTGGAGACCTTAGAGAGGAGGGTCAGCAACCACCTCCGGAGATGGCTTGGATTACCAAGGAGTTTGAGCAGCACCGCACTCTATGGGAACACCAACAAACTGCAACTGCCCTTCAAATCCTTGGAGGAGGAATTCAAGGTGACAAGAGCCAGAGAAGTGGTTCAGTACAGGGACTCAAGTGATCCGAAGGTGGCTAATGCAGGGATCCAAGTGAGGACTGGCAGGAAGTGGAGGGCAGAGGAAGCTGTTCAAGAGGCAGAGGCGAGGCTGCGTCACAGGAGCTTGGTGGGAGTGGTCACACGAGGTCGAGCTGGGCTTGGATCCTTTCCAACTCCCCAAATGAACACCAGGGGGAAGGAAAAGCGCCGCCTTGTTCAGGAGGAGGTGAGAGCAGCAGTGGAGGAGACAAGAACCTGCAAGGCAATGGGAATGAAGCAACAGGGAGCTTGGACGAGATGGGAGAATGCGATTGAGAGGAAGGTGACCTGGGCTGAGCTTTGGAAAGCCGAGCCTCACCGCATCAAATTCCTCATCCAGGCAGTCTATGATGTGCTTCCAAGCCCGTCAAATCTGCACACATGGGGCATAGCAGAGACACCAGCATGCCAACTGTGTTCCAAGCGAGGAACCCTGGAACACATCCTCAGCTGCTGTACAAGGGCCCTTGGAGATGGACGGTACAGGTGGAGGCATGACCAAGTCCTGAAGACCATTGCTGAAGCCATCAGTGCAGGACTTGTGTGGGCAAAGCAGTTCCGACCCTCCAAGAAAACCATCGCCTTTGTCAGAGCTGGGGAGCAGCCAACCCCTGCCAGGAAAACATCTGCAGGCATCTTGACCTCTGCAAGAGACTGGCAGCTGTTGGTTGACCTTGAACATCAGCTGAAGTTCCCCAGCCACATTGCAGTCACCACCCTGCGACCAGACATTGTTCTCTTTTCTGAGTCCACCAGGCAAGCAGTGCTGCTGGAACTGACAGTCCCGTGGGAAGACCGCTTGGAAGAAGCCTTTGAGAGGAAGCTCTCCAAGTACGCGGGACTGGTCAGTGACTGCCAGCAGGCTGGGTGGAGAGCGAGGTGTTTCCCAGTAGAGGTTGGTTGCAGAGGATTTGCAGCCCGTTCCTTGGCCAGAGCCTTCAGCAGTTTGGGCATCGATGGAGAGAGAAAGAGGAGAGCCATCCGCAGTACCACCAATGCGGCAGAGAGAGCCTCTAGATGGCTGTGGCTCAAAAGAGGAGAGCCATGGAGTCATGGTAGCTAGTTAGCCATCTGGACACAAGCTGGGGTCTGATCAGCCCCGGCTGGGTCACCTGGAGGAGGGTGTATGATGTTGAAAGACCCGAAACGCCCGATGATTCCAGGAACATCACTGAAGATGTGTCCAGAGGCATCAGTAGATGTATGTACACAACAAACATCCCAAAAACCAGGTCTAGTATTTATTGCAGATTTTGAGAAGGCCTTCGATAAGGTTAGACTCGACTTTATATATAAATCCCTGTCATTTTGTAACTTTGGGGAATCTTTAATTAACTGGGTTAAAATTATGAACAAAAATACGAGCTGTAAAATTATAAATAATGGGTATTGTCAGAGAACATCCCATTATTAAGAGGAGTCAAACTAGGTTCCCCTCTCTCACCATACCTTTTCATAATAGCTATTGAAATATTAGCTATTAAAATACGATCAAATAAAAAGGGCTGGAAATTAATGGTATGGAGGAAAATGTCTCATTGTATGCAGATGATTCCAACTTTTTACTGAGCCCCTCTGTGTCGTCCTTGCAAGCACTCACGAGTGATTTAAACCTTTTTTCTGTGTTGTCTGGTTTAAGACCCAACTATGACAAATGCACTATTCTCAGGATTGGGGCACTGAAAGGAACAGCTGTCTCCTTACAATGTGACTTACCAATTAAATGGACAGATGGTCCAGTAGATATTTTGGGGATTCATGTACCACTAAATCTATCACAAATAATGACTGTAAATTTCACAAATAAAATGAGTAAAATGGATAAATCATTACAGCCTTGGAGGGGTAAAATGTTAACAGTCTATGGCAAAATTGCACTAATTAACTCTCTGGTTGTCTCACAGTTTACATACTTATTTATGGCATTACCCACTCCTTCAGAGCATCTTTTCAAATGGTATGAACAAAAAACCTTCAAATTCATTTGGAATAATAAGCCAGATAAAATAAAAATAAAATATGTATATAATAGTTATGAAAACGGTGGACTGAAATTACTGAATATAGAAGCCCTAAACTATTCTTTAAAAGCTAATATTATTCCAAAAATATATGAAAATACAAAGTGGTTCTCAAGTAGGTTATTACAAAGTGCTCATCCCCTTTTCAAAAAGAGATTATTTCCCTTTCTACAGATCCATCCATCTATGTTTGCCCTAATTGATAATACAATTACGGGAATCTCCAGCTTCCTGAAGGATGCCTTGAAGAACTGGCTATGGTTCCAATTCTATCCACCTGAGGGCCGAGATGATATTCTTCAGCAAATAATATGGTTCAATTCCAATATTCTAATTCAGAGAAAACCATTTTACTGGAAACACATGTTTGAAAAAAATATTGTATTTATAAAAGACTTAGACTTCCAATTAGACTTCCAATTAGATGAAGATGGAAGGATTATGACCCATAAGCAATTTGCTAAGACATATGGTAGCATTTGCCCCATCCAAGACTATAATCAGTTGACTGCAGCCCTCCCCCCCAAATGGAGGAAAATAATCGATAATGACACCCGAAATATAATTGTCTGCCACCCACACATAAAAAATTGGAAATGGCTAAAAGGGATTAAAATAAATAAACCAATCTATAATTTTTACACAACCTCAAAAGATTTATAACCACCGTCTTAAAATGCATCCCATCCCATATCGATTACACAATAAATGGGAGAACCTGTTTGATTGTCCACTCCCATGGTACCAAGTTTTCAATCTCATTTATAAAACAACTGTCGATTCCCACATAAGATACTTTCAATTCAAGTTAATTTATAATTATTTAGCAAAAAAAAAATGTTACATATCTGGGGCCTAGAAGAAACTAGGTTCTGTGACGAGGAAATTGAATCCTCCCCCCATCTATTTTGGTATTGTCCTTGTGTAGCCTTATTTTGGACACAAGTACAAAAGCTTTATTCCAATAAAAATAAAACTCTTAAGTTGGACCTTGTGAAGGTTTTAATTTGTGATCTTGACGAGGAAAATAAAATTATAAATAATAAAACCATTTTATAGGTAAAATATTTATAATTTTAATAATTTTAATTTGGCCATTTAGCAGACGCTTTTAATCCAAAGCGATTTAAAATTACGAATTACAGGGACATTCCCCCTGGAGTAACTGAGGGCTAAGTGCCTTACTCAAGGGCACACTAGTAGTGGTGTGGTTTCAGGCGGGATTTGAACTCACAACCTTCCGATCACAAGTCCAACTCACTATCCACTAGACCACCACTACCCCTTAAATATAAGTAGATTTAAAGAACTCCTTAAGCACAACTTTATTATAGAAACATACATTGCTGAAAAGAATGGAAATATGGAACAGCATTTGTGTGGGTGGGGCGCAGTCTCTATTGGAGAGGTCCTTGATATGTTCGCTTGACCTCGGTCGGAGTGCTATGTCGGGGACCTACATTTGTAAAAAAAAAGTGTTGTTTGTTGTTGATTATGTTATTGATTATCTGGTGGTGTTTAAGGTAGTTATTATTATTATTATTATTATTATTATTATCCTTATGTATTGTTTTATCCACTGTTGTCCTCCTACTCTAGTTTCGTTCCTGCTTACTGTTGTGGTTGTTTCCCTGTCCTTCTCGTTGTCTTGTCTGTCAGTCTGTTGGTTGATTGTTTGTTTTGTATAAGTGTAGTCCCCCTTTCCATCCTCCCCTTTCCCTCCCACACTGACCTCCCCATTAACCCCCCACCCCCACTCTCCCCTTGAACCCCCTTCCCTCCTTCCCCCCACCGCACCCCCCCCATCCCTCCCACTTCCATCCCGACCCTGGTCTCCCCCCCCTCTCCCCACCCTTCATCTTAAATATATCAAAATAAATAAATAAAAGTACTATGGTCCCCCATTCTGAGGGGGGGGGGGGGGTGGAGGTAAGGGCCTTATGCCCGGGGGGGGGAAAAAAAAACTGGGGCTAGTATGACCTATGCATTTAATCGGTCAGCAATTTCTTGCCAAACCATTTCCCTCGCCTTGTTAATTGCGGCAGTATTACACTATTTTACATCTTATTTGTCGTCTTCATAAAGATCAATCTTCATTTCGACAGTTTGACTCTTCAGGGCTTTTTATGTCTGTGTGCACGCGCCCATATCGAGGATTTCTAAGCCGGTGTTCTGTGAACACTCATGACACAAGCCTGATCCTCGTTCGAGGAATCACCTGAGGCTTGAATTCCAATCCCGAGTTGCCTGATCGCCTGATATATTTTAATCGCCGATATACTAATCAACGTTAGTGGAACGGCCCCTAGATCTCATCAGTCATATTTTAAAGAGATAAGACCTTCAGCCCTAATTGATGTCACTTAGACACACACACACACATTGGACTTTGGACACACAGAGGACTTACACGTATTAGTGTTCTCTTTCACTTTCTTGCCGTAAGATGCTATTTTTTGGCATCGACCTAGTCTATGTTACTAATGAGATGAAAGATTGACCGTTCAATGTTTTCTGTCATCTATATACACAATCTCTCCTCTCATACACAGTGTTTTAGGAGTTATGGTGTCTTACCAATTCCATTGATTAAAGATAGGCCTGTCATGTAAACGTGTTACTTTGTTTTTGTAACGCTTGTTTCTTTCACAGAGCTCCAAGAAGAGTCAGACGGAGGACAGCCCGGCCCCAGAGGAAGAATAGGAGCCCAAGGCTGGAGGCTGCTTCTGTAAGTCTGCTGACAGGAAGACCCTTCTGCTGTAGGGTTGATACTGCATGAACCAGCTAATCCTCAACATTACTACAAGCATCAATACACTAGGAGACAAAATGTAATCCTTGAAAAAGCAAGAATTCTGTGACAAGTTAATGTCTCTCTCTCTCTCTGTCTCTCTCTGTCTCTCTCTCTCTCTCTCTCTCTCTCTCTTTCGCTCTCAAGTTATCTCTTTCTCTCTCTCTCTCTCTCTCAAGTTATCTCTCTCTCTCTCTCACGTTATCTCTTTCTCTCTCTCTCTCTCTCTCGTTTTCTCTCTCTCTCTCACGTTATCTCTCTCTCGCTCACGTTATCTCTCTCTCGCTCACGTTATCTCTCTCTCTCTCTCTCTTGTCTCTAGTGGCCGTCTGCAAGGGCCTGTGTAAGCCCTTCAAGAAGGCCTCAAGAAAGACCACACCTGAATCTATCTCTGCATCTATCTAATTAACTAAATGTGTTTCTTGCATTCAACCTATTGTATTCCTTGTCTTTTGTCATTCCACAGTTGGATTTAATCATCCACATTACCAGAGTGATTCATTGACACCTAATAGGAAATACTCCTACATTTACTGCTTACAGCCACTAGAGGGCGCTACCACTACACCATTGTGTGGGTCTATATAAAGAGTGAAACATAGAGCATTTACCATTACTCACTGATAATAATAATATAATTATTCATCTTCATCACAAAAGGTGTTCCCCAAGGCTCTGTCCTGGGACCCTTACTTTTCTTGCTGTATATTAACAACATCTGTGACAACTTCAGCAAATACCATCTATATGCAGATGATACCGTTATCTATTCTTGCGCTGCCTCTGCTGAGGAAGCCCTCTCCAACTTGCAGGCAGACTTCAATGCCCTTCAACATGCTTTGTTTGGACTTAAACTCTGCCTCAACTCCTCAAAGACAAAGGCAATGTCTTTCACCTCCGGGAGGAAAAAGGCCAGTGCCTTTTGTTCTCCAGTCACTACACTGGATGGCATCGCTATACAGCCCGTCGACCACTACAAATACTTAGGCATTTGGCTTGACTCTCACCTCAACTTCAAACATCATGTTGATCTTCTCGCCATAAAGCTTAAGCGTACAGTGGGCTTCCTGTATAGATTTAAATCTTGCTTTTCCTTGGCTTCCAGAAAATGGATTATTACAATTACAATTGGATTATGGTGATACAGTATATAGGTTTGCTTCTCTGTCCACTTTATCCAAGCTAGACCCCCTGTATCATTCGGTTCTAAGATACATCACCAATAGTGCCTTCAGGACCCATCACTGTACACTGTATAGTCTGGTTGGATGGCCATCTCTTTCTGTCAGAAGGCTCCAACACTGGTACACTCTTGTGTTTAAAATCATCTCTGGCTTCTTACCGAATTATCTGGGCCTGAAGTTCATCCCTATACCGAGTGGCTCAGGTCTCGTAGATGGCTACAATACAAGGTGCCACTTATCATGAACAATGTTGGAAGGGCAAGCTTGTCTTATTATGGCCCTTGGTCTTGGAATGACCTACAGATTACTTATAAATTAGAGGCCCTTATTTCCATAAGTATCTTCAAGCGTAGATTAAAGGATGTGGTCACCGCTCGCTGTACCTGCTTTGGTTAGACTTCTCAATGTTTTAATCACCTTGTAAATACCCCTACCATTGTTTGTCTATTGTATTGTTGTCACTGTCTTATGTCCTGTCTTGTTATCTGAACTGTTTTTTAAGCTACTATTTTGACCCTGTCTTGGCCAGGTCTCTCTTGTAAAAGAGGTTTTAATCTCAATGTGACTTCCTGGTAAAATAAAGGTTAAAAAAAAAGGTCCCCCCCTCTTCCTCATCCCTGTCCCTTCTCCTCCCCTCCTCTTCCTCATTTCTGTCCCTTCTCCTCCCCTCCTCTTCCTCATCTCTGTCCCTTCTCCTCTCCTCCTCTTCCTCATCTCAGTCCCTATAGATGATTCACTTACCTAGACAACTTCCAGGTAAGTCTTTGGCTATGTTCGAAATGGCATACTAGCATACTGCATACTAGCATACTCAATGAGTATATACTGCATACTGCCTACTAAATTCATAATAAGTATGCCAATACCAGCCGACCGTTTACACTGCAGTATGCATACTGCCTCCCAGAATGCATTTTCGCACCGGCCAGGAGCGGGGAATTTAAATCCTCCATTTTAAACCTCCATTGGCTAAAAGCTGTAATTTTGGCTTTACAAGTGTTAACATGTCATTTAACAAAAATATTTTTATGAAGTTTTAATATGTTTTCAGGCGAGAAAGTAACCATATATATTCCCAAAATGTGTCCAGTTTATAAAAATAACCCGTTTATATATCTGATCTGACGTTTTTTCCCCTCTTCTGTTCGCTAGCTACATTATGGCTGCGTTCGTAAATTCGCCCTGGAAATCTGATCAGCACTCATGGAATGCCTCTTGTCCAATCAAATTACCTGGGGCCTCATTTATAAAGCTTGCCTACGCACACTAAGGTGCGTAAGCAAATTTTCCCGCAATTTTGGGATTTATAAAAACTGTGCGCACCTCTAGGCTACGCACACTGTGATCCATGCGTACGCATAGAAACTCGAGAAATGTCAACTGCGACTCCGCTGAAAGGATGAAACAGGAGAAACGCTTTGAAATGGATACAATTTCCACCAACATAAATCGAAATATTACCTCACATATTATGTGAGTGCACACAAAGAATATACGTGCACACTGCACATATCTTATTCTCCCTTGTCCTGTACCCATCACAATGTAACCTACATATATCTTTGTTCGTATATAGATATTCATGCAAATATATTAACTTTTTATATTCATATTCATTGCACATAGCGCGAGGCTGGACAAGTTGAGCACCGTTCCTGATTCACTGTTCCCGAGTGCTCAGTGGGTAACGTCCCGATAAGTCCAATGATCGCAATATCCATACATTGAAGAACATGAACAAGCCCACTAGACAATTGACTATCATCCCCAAGCACACCCCATCTAAACGGACTACGAACATTTTAAGCGCACAGACACTTTATTACTGAGCTATCTATTATTAATAATTGCACCACCAGTGTATCTTGTCTTACTTAATCTGTAATTATTAAACAATACATGATGTTATGACATGTATTATCATGAATAGTAAGGTGAACAGTAGGACGAATCACGTTTAAACTGACTCCGTTGTTGAAGCAGTCTGGAACATAGATATTATGAGGGCGCTGAGGGCGACCCCCTGCTGGCGGAAGAGCTGAACTCCTTCTACGCCCGGTTCGACGAGGGGCGAACGGAGGTAACCACAACACAAACACCACTCTCTCCAGCTCTCAGCAGCCTCACCCTCACAGAGCATGAAGTGAGACGCGTGCTGAAGGCGGTGGACCCCAGAAAAGCCTCAGGGCCGGATGGCGTCCTGGGACGGGTGCTGAGGGACTGCACCGACCAGCTGGCCGGGGTTTTCACCAACATCTTCAACCAGTCCCTGTCCCAGGCCACCATCCCACCCTGCCTGAAAACCTCAACAATCATCCCAGTCCCGAAGAAAAGCACGGTGAGCTGCCTAAACGACTACCGCCCGGTGGCACTCACACCAATCATCATGAAGTGCTTCGAGAAACTGGTCCGGGCCCACATAGTCACACGCCTCCCGCCCAACCTGGATCCATACCAGTTCGCCTACAGAGCCCACAGGTCCACAGAGGACGCCATCGCGACGACTCTCCACTCCACTCTATCCCACCTGGAGAGGGGGAACAGCTACGCGAGACTGCTCTTTGTGGACTTCAGCTCTGCCTTCAACACTATCCTTCCAGACAGGCTAGTGACCAAACTACTAGACCTGGGACTATCACACTCTATCTGTGCATGGATCAAGGCCGTCCTGTCTGACCGCCCCCAGAGGGTGCGGGTGGGCTCCCACACCTCCACAGCCCTCAGACTCAGCACTGGGTCCCCCCAGCGCTGCGTGCTAAGCCCCATCCTCTACAACCTCTACACCTACGACTTCACCCCCGTCCACCCCAGCAACTCCATCATAAAGTTTGCAGACGACACCACCGTGGTGGGCTGCATCTCGGGGGGAGACGAGGCGGCATACAGGGATGAGGTGGAGCAGCTGGGCAAGCTGTGCAAGGTTAACAACCTGCTGCTGAACCAGTCAAAGACCCAGGAAATCATTGTGGACTTCAGGAGGAAAAAATCTGAGGTCCAGCCCCTGCTCGTCGATGGAGGGAGCGTGGAGAGAGTCTCAACCCTCCGATTCCTGGGGGTGCACATACAGGATGACCTGTCCTGGAAGACCAACACAGCAGCCATCATCAAGAAGGCACAACAGCGGCTCTACTTCCTGAGAGTCCTCAGGAAATACCACCTCAGATAGGAGCTGCTTGTGACCTTCTACCGCTGCACAGTGGAGAGCATCCTCACCTACTGCATCTGCGTGTGGTTCTCCAGCTGCACAGCCGCAGAGAGGAAAGCGCTACAGAGTCGTGAGATCAGCCCAGAAGATCATCGGCGCCCCCCTCCCCTCTCTGGAAGAGCTGTACAACACACACTGCCTCAGGAAGGCCTCCAAGATCTCCAAAGACCCATCCCACCCTGGGAACGAACACTTTGTTCGGCTGCCCTCGGGCAGGCGGTTCAGGACCATGTCCGCAAGGACAAATAGACTGAAGCTCAGCTTCTACCCTAGGGCCATTCAGGCCCTGAACACAGCAAAGACCTATAGGTTCTAGGCCCTGGACAATCTAGACAATTTGATGGCAGCTACTAGATTGTAATCAAGTGCAATACTGAAACACAACTGTGAACATTTCAAACCTGCAAACCGCGACACTTTAAATGAATGTGCAATAATACTATGTGCAATATGACAACTCTCGTGTACATAAGGTTCAGAGATAGGAAATGTTAGGATATTTATAGCATAGCATAGAGTACAGCACAGTGTTTTATTTGTATAGTATAGTGGATAGTGTATATAGCCTTTATTTATGTAAACCAGCTCTTTTCCCTTCTTGTTTTTAGTATTTTTTTCCTAGCACCAGGGGAGCCCCCCCTCCCAAATTTCGTTGTATGGTACCTGTACTATATCAATGACAATAAAGACCATTCATTCATACAGTTACAGGATCAGTATTTGCAAATATGCAACCACTTGGATAGCCCATTCAGATTGTGTCCATGATGAAGCTAATATTCACAGTATTATAAGCTACAGTAATTTGATGACGAAACGGTAATGCATTATGGGTATACAATTGAATACAAAACCACACAGAGAAAATTATTGTATTTTTTTCATTACAGATGATCATTTTAATAACAATCAAGCAACATTTCAATGACTATTCATTCAGGGTAGACAACACAGTGATTTTTGACAATGACTTCACCAAGCAGGTCTGCTCTGTGGTCAAAAATAGCTTTTTTCACCTCATACTCCTCGCTAAGACAAGGGCCTATCTTCCAGAGAAGGACCAAGAGAAGGTGATCCATGCCTTCATAACAACCCGGCTGGATTCCTGCAACTCCCTGTATGTTGGCATCGACCAGTCTCTGCTCCGCCGACTGCAGCTAGTGCAAAAGCGTGCACCAAGAAGCGTGACCACATCACACTAGGGATGGACGGTTTCCAATTATTGAAACCGAAAAACCGTCAAAGACTAAAACCGGGGTTTTCCGGTTAACCGGAAAAAAAATGAAAAAAAATAAAGAGCGCCAATTTCAAATAATTGAGCCCTACTGCTACAATACACTCATGTCGAACACCATTAAAACACCGTAAGCACAGTCGCAACACATTTAGGCTACTTAGTTTCACAAATATAAGTGGAAAGGCAGACTTTTGTAAGCTACACCATACAAGAAAACACATGAACACTTAACACACCAGCTCCGCTGATCCAGGGTGCACGCCTGCACGGAAGATCATCTCTTGGAACAGCGTCTTCATTGAATGAACTGCTTTCTCAATATCTTGGTTCTTAGACAAAGTTTCAGCTGCTGCTCAATGTATTTAAATATTTGAATACTGCTCAATAATCACTGAAATATTAGACTTAGAATTATGCAGTGAACATACTTAAAGCTTTTCATAAAAACCACATGCCGCGAGACTGACTCGTCCTGAACTGTCGTAAGTCAATCAACAAAGAATGCCCCATCAAAATAAAAGTGCCCATGGTAGAGCTGTCAAAATAGAGCTTTCAAAATAAATGTACTAATACAGATAGAGATAAATACAGAACTACCTTTGCGTCACTAAGTGACCGCGTATCTTCTGAGACATGCGTTCTGTCATCACTTTCAGTAGCGCCTTCACACACAGTGGCGCTGTGCACAAACACTCTTGATCCGTATAGCTCTTGTTTTATTATATTGTGGTTTAGTAAATACTGCACTTGGAGTTACATTCAATGCATGATTTGTGCTATAGAACATAAATAAAGTTTGATTGATTGATATCAAATCAAATCACATTTTATTTCTATAGCGCATTTCTCACAAAAGTGACCCAATGCGCTTTACAGAGAGCAGCGAAAATGATCTTATAAAATGTAAGCGAGTAATTGTAAAAAACCTTTCCTATCTACCAATAACTGAAGGCAACTATCTGGCATAGAGTGATTCGTTACCCTTAAATATAATCCCAATTAGATATTAATCCTCAGTTATTCTTCACAACTGACCAAACCTCGCACTCATTGCGCAGCAGATTCAGACTGTATCATTGTTATTTTCACACACGACAAACATGTGACATGTTCCAGTTTTATTCTTATTCTATTTTATTCTTAAAAAAAAAAAAAAAAAAAAAAAAAGTTTCAGACGGTTTTGATAAAAAACCGTTTCTATTTTTTATAAACCCCGGTTTCCATCCCTACATCATACCCATCCTGACCTCACTCCACTGGCTCCCCGTCAGCTTCCGCATTGATTTTAACTCACTAAGAATTTATTTGAAAAGCACAATTCATTGTGAACGAAAAGAAAAATACATAGGCTTCAGCTTGACTTCCATTAATCACCAAAATCCACAGCAAGTTTCCATTAAACAGAAGCTGTGGAACCTGAACAGTAGTTGAACTTAATGCAGAGCAAAAGCAAAAGACCATGGGTTAGGGTGGAAAAGCAAGCTTGTGACTGTTCAAAGTGATTTATCCAATACACAACGTAAGAGATGAGAACAAACCATGTGGGGAGCCCTGCAAAAAAAAATACAATGCATATCATACTATATGCAGAGCAAAAGCTTTGTATGGACAGAGCCTATACACATTAATCAAACAATTACTTAGAAAAAGGGTTAGGGTTAGGAAAAAAAATAGAAAAACTACGTTAAGCATATTTACAAATAGAACCAAATCACCTTTCACTCTTGATTGAAATCTGGTACGGTTTCTCTCCTGTGTGTGTTCTCTGGCATGTCTTTAGGTTTCCTGGCTGCTTGAAACTCTTCCTGTGTGTGTTTTCTGATGGCCCTTCAGGGAATCTGCTCGATTGAAACTCTTCAAACACTGGGAGCAGTGGTAGGGTTTCTCTCCTGTGTGTATTCTCTGGTGCTTCTTCAGGTGTCCTGCTTGACTGAAACTCTTCCCACACTGGGAGCACTGGTATGGTTTCTCTCCTGTGTGTATTCTCTGATGTTCCTTTAGTGTTCCTGCATGAATGAAACTCTTCCCACACTCGGAGCACTGGTATGGTTTCTCTCCTGTGTGTATTCTCTGATGAATCTTCAGGCTTCCTGCTTGACTAAAACTCTTCCCACACTGAGAGCACTGGTATGGTTTCTCTCCTGTGTGTATTCTCTGGTGCTTCTCCAGGTCTCCTGCTCGACTGAAACTCTTCCCACACTGGGAGCACTGGTAGGGTTTCTCTCCGGTGTGCATTCTCTGATGTCCTTTCAAATGTCCTGCATCAATGAAACCCTTCCCACACTGGGAGCACTGGTATGGTTTCTCTCCTGTGTGTATTCTCTGGTGCTTCTTCAGGCTTTCTGCTTGACTGAAACTCTTCCCACACTGGGAGCACTGGTATGTTTTCTCTCCTGTGTGTATTCTCTGGTGCTTCTTCAGGTTTCCTGCATGCCTGAAACTCTTCCCACACTGGGAGCACTGGAATGGTTTCTCTCCTGTGTGTATTCTCTGGTGCTTCTTCAGGTTTCCTGCTTGACTGAAACTCTTCCCACACTGGGAGCACTGGTATGGTTTCTCTCCTGTGTGTATTCTCTGGTGCTTCTTCAGGTGTCCTGCATGAATGAAACTCTTCCCACACTCGGAGCACTGGTATGGTTTCTCTCCTGTATGTATTCTCTGGTGTATCTTTAGGCGTTCTGCTTGACTAAAACTCTTCCCACACTCGGAGCAGTAGTATGGTTTCTCTCCTGTGTGTATTCTCTGGTGTATCTTTAGGTGTTCTGCTTGACTAAAACTCTTCCCACACTGGGCGCACTGGTATGGTTTCTCTCCGGTGTGTATTCTCTGATGAACCTTCAGGCTTCCTGCTTGACTAAAACTCTTCCCACACTGGGAGCACTGGTATGGTTTCTCTCCTCTGTGTATTCTCTGGTGCTTCTTCAGGTCTCCTGCTTTACTAAAACTATTTCCACACAGTGGGCAACGGTAGGTCTTCTCTCCTGTGTAAGTCTGTGGGTGTGTTTTATGGTGATTCTTCTGCCTTGAGCTCCTGTGTTGTTTATGGTTTCCTGATGTGGTGGAGCTGGGCTCGCTGTCTGAACCTGGGTTGGAGCTCTGCTGGTCTGTAAGATAGGAACATATACAGGATTACATAGGCAAGTTTAACTTTAATATAGGCAAGGCAAGTTGATTTGTATAGCACATTTGATACAACAGCACATTTGATACAACAGGGGCAATTCAAAGCGCTTTACATACAGCATTAAAAAAAATACAGCAAGAGGAGGATAGTAACAAAAAAAATAGAGAGAAATTAAATAGATAAACATTTAACAAGATAATAAACAATGAATAAAAAGATATAGATAAAAGTGTTCTCTATCTAACTATGTCTCTCAGAGAGATAAACCTCTGCACCTTGTACAAGTATCGTGCCCTGATACAGGATTAAGGTCGCAGATTATCACGGGTAGTGGCTGCATGTATGATGCAGAAGTAGTTGATTATCATTATTAAAAAACAATAGTCATGAATATGCAAATATTCCGGGTGCGTGGAACGCTATTTCCATACACCCATTCACCCATGTGTCGCATTTGATTGGAACAACCCACCGTTTGCATCCCACCCCTGCTAGATTCCCCTGGCCCTGGTAAACACGGGGATGTGTGTATTTGTTTTTATTTGTTTTTCAGATTTTATCCCCTTTTTTCACCCAATTTGGTAGCCAATTGAACCCAACCTAGCATCCAATTATCCCCTGCCTATTGCGTAGGATCCGCCGCACGACCCCGTGGCCGGCAGCCCCAGAGGAGAGAGCCAGGCAGACTAGCTGACTGGCTCCTCGAGCCCAGCACCGTTATTCCGGCACCCCGGGGGCGCTGTTGCGCGACGGATCCTTGTCCGGAACTATTCCTATACCGCCCTCGGGAGCGGCCGCTCAATATGCCGCTCCCTGTATGTGCCCCGGCCATATCCAGATCTGGCGAGCTGGGATTCGATCCCAGTCCCCGGTGGGCAGGGATGTGTATTTTTATGTTAGCCCCCTGGGAAGTGAAGCATGCCCCTTCTGCCTGCCTGCCTATACTATCTACATACCTATACTATCTACATACCTATACTATCTACATGCCTATACTATCTACATGCCTATACTATCTACATGCCTATACTACCAACATGCCTATACTATCTACATGCCTATACTACAGTGTTTCCTCTATATGCATTTATTCGTGGCGGGCCGCCACGAATGAATTTCCTCCGCCACTAATTGATTCAGACAGTCTACTTTGATTCAGGCTGCGCAGAAAGGCAGTGAGTTATTATGACCAGAGAACAGAAAAAAAGCGGATTGAAGCTAGATTTAGGCCGCTTCCACATTTCGTTACGATTTAGGGCGTAGTTAGTTACAATATGTTACAATGTTGCAATTAACCTCGTCGTTTGTGTTCGCACTGCAATCGAGACTGAATCGCTCTCAACAGGCGCGGGCTTTCAAAACAGTTTTGTGATTGGTCCGAATTTCGCATCGTTTGAAACCCATGTCAGACACACACACACACACACACACACACACTCACTCACTATCAAATACATTATCAAGCTGCAAAAATACACTTGATTACATGATATACTGTATTATAAATGGAATTTTATTTGTTCAATGTTGCGTGGAAATTCGTTGACGATTACAGACATAATCAAATGTAGGTTGTTGCAATTACTTTGCTGCGGTAGCTATAGCGTGCAACACTCAACTGGGAGACCTACTGTACAGTCTCTCATTCATAATTGTCTGTACATAGACATACAATATCCTATCACTATTGCGTATGTAACTTGGGTAAACCCTGTTGAAGAAGTAGCTTCATACAAGGTAGATTTAGAAAATGTAAGGATACTGGGTGGTAGAACGCATCTAGAAAAAGTCATGAAAGGTGGGTACTGAAAAGGTGGGTCTGGAGTTTAAAAAAAGATATCGATTTTTTTACTTACTAGGTCAAATGACCCCACCCATGGCTGCTTTAGTGTTAATAATCTCGTCTCCCTGGGGGAGTTCAAAGCTCTAATTAATTGTGTGACAGTAGAGTGCAGTAGAGTGCTAGTAGACAGTTGCTATTCCTAAAATGGATTTTCTATCATATTTATCTCTCGTCCCTTGTCTGTTTTTATTATGTTTTATTCTCCAATTGTGTAAACGTGTACTTGAACTGGTGTGCTGTTGGCCAGGTCTGCCTCGAAAAATTGATTTTAATCTCAAGGGACCTTCTGGTTAAATAACTGATTAAATGAATAAAAATAAATATGCTAAGCCTGCCTGCGTGGCGCTAACATTATTAGCACAGTATATTTGTACCAGCGTGGCAACATGGCATTCCTGTAATTTTAGCCCATGTTGCGTCGAAAGATAATAATAATAATAATTACTTTAATTTATATAGCGCCTTTCAAAAAACCCAAGGACGCTTTACAATTCAAGGGAATGATCAGACAGACAAAACAGAAAACAAACAAAGCAAAACTGAAACATTGACTAGGGGCCAAAGGTCTTGGAGAACAGATGTGTTTTGAGCAGGGCTTGACACTTACCTTTTCCCCAGGTAGCACTGTGCTACCATGTTGAAAAATTTAGTAGCACACCAAGAATTTCAGTAGCACAATGGCAATTTTCATCAACAACGACAACAAATTATCAGAATCATAAGTTAACATATCAAAATGATCATAACCGGCTCTTGGCCGTAATAAAAATGGAGACTCACACAATGTAAAGGGGAAGTAAGAATATTAATTTCAGTTGGCCCACGGTTCGGTATGAACCTCGGTTTTTGGGTCACGGTTCACGGTCCGTTTTTTTTTTTTTTTTTTTTAAATGCTACTATTTATTTACAAACTGTCACTTTATGTTGCTTATACTTATGGAACTTTAACATTTAGACACATTCCAGAATATGACTGGTATATTGTATAATATAAATATACATAAACAAAAAACACTTTCAAATGTAAAAAAATTACATAAACACTTTCAAATGTGACGTGTTGTGGATTGGAACTACGGATCATAAGCTTTCAAATGATGTGTCATACATTGAAATCCGAAAAAATATGAAGTTTGAGTCATTTGAATGTTGTTAGACGTCAGGCACATATGGGGTTAACCTCTTTGTAATGAAACCAGAAGCAAACGCTGCTAGCAGCTAGCGGCTAACAAAACACAGCGCTACGAGCGCATTTTAAGCGCATATAGGACTCGCGTGAAGTATTTCTGCGACACGCGTTTCTGTTCACTGTTTTCATTCCCTCATCGCTTGTACACATAAGTTTGACTGCGCATGACAGTAGTTCAGCAGTCTTTTAGTCGCACTGCTGCGATTGAATGTATTTCCAAGTCGCACAGAAATATATTCACTCGCAAATGCGACCAAAACAGTCGCACTGTCGAGCCCTGGTTTTGAGGGCTAATTTGAAGAAGTCCAGGGTGGGGGCATTGCGAATCACTGTGGGGATGGAGTTCCAGAGAGTAGGTGCGGCCACGCTGAAGGCTCTGTCCCCAAAGGTCCGTAGGTTGGTGCGGGGGGTGGACAGCAGGCCCATGTCTGCGGACCGCAGGTTCCGGGAAGGGGTATGTTGGGGGAGGAGGTCAGTTAGGTACTGGGGGGCGCAGGCGTGGATATTTCATGTCAGGGTGATGCCTCAATAAGTGGTTCCGTAGATTTGTGGTGTTTCCACTACATTTAATCTCCACTGCTCACAGCTTGCACATCGAAAGATGTTTTGACATGTGTAACAGCTGCTGGTGTTTTGGGGAACAAGTAGCCAAAGTTGTTTATATGTCAGTACACACGCGTACAGAACTGAACGACTTACAGTCCAATTTCAGTGCAAATACGTGTACCGTTACACCCCTACTAACTAGCTAGCTTTGTGAGTGTGAGCTGAAACCACTATGTTCAGTGTGCACTTAGCTAGCTAAAGCTTTTGTTTGTTAGCTACGCTAGCTTTGTTTGTAGCTACGGTACGTTTACAGGGTTTTTCCTGGCTCAAAATGAGGCGGAGGTGGTACCACAGGCGTTTGACATCGGGGGGACCCATGAAGCGGTCTGGGGGTCCTCACACGAGCGTCAAACACTTAATTTCTTGCACTGTGCTACCATGTTGAAAAATTTAGTAGCACACCAAGAATTTCAGTAGCACAATGAAAATTGCGCAATTTTCATCAACAACGACAACAAATTATCAGAATCATAAGTTAACATATCAAAATGATCATAACCGGCTCTTGGCCGTAATAAAAATGGAGACTCACACAATGTAAAGGGGAAGTAAGAATATTAATTTCAGTTGGCCCACGGTTCGGTATGAACCTCGGTTTTTGGGTCACGGTTCACGGTTCGTTTTATTTTTTATTTTTTAAATGCTACTATTTATTTACAAACTGTTACTTTATTTTGCTTATACTTATGGAACATTAACATTTAGACACATTCCAGAATATGACTGGTATATTGTATAATATAAATATATATAAACAAAAAACACTTTCAAATGTAAAAAAATTACATAAACACTTTCAAATGTGACGTGTTGTGGATTGGAACTACGGATCATAAGCTTTCAAATGATGTGTCATACATTGAAATCCGAAAAAATATGAAGTTTGAGTCATTTGAATGTTGTTAGACGTCAGGCACATATGGGGTTAACCTCGTTGTAATGAAACCAGAAGCAAACGCTGCTAGCAGCTAGCGGCTAACAAAACACAGCGCTACGAGCGCATTTTAAGCGCATATAGGACTCGCGTGAAGTATTTCTGCGACACGCGTTTCTGTTCACTGTTTTCATTCCCTCATCGCTTGTACACATAAGTTTGACCGCGCATGACAGTAGTTCAGCAGTCTTTTAGTCGCACTGCTGCGATTGAATGTATTTCCAAGTCGCACAGAAATATATTCACTCGCAAATTCGACCAAAACAGTCGCACTGTCGAGCCCTGGTTTTGAGGGCTAATTTGAAGGAGTCCAGGGTGGGGGCATTGCGAATCACTGTGGGGATGGAGTTCCAGAGAGTAGGTGCGGCCACGCTGAAGGCTCTGTCCCCAAAGGTCCGTAGGTTGGTGCGGGGGGTGGACAGCAGGCCCATGTCTGCGGACCGCAGGTTCCGGGAAGGGGTATGTTGGGGGAGGAGGTCAGTTAGGTACTGGGGGGCGCAGGCGTGGATGTTTCATGTCAGGGTGATGCCTCAATAAGTGGTTCCGTAGATTTGTGGTGTTTCCACTAAATTTAACCTCCACTGCTCACAGCTTGCACATCGAAAGATGTTTTGACATGTGTAACAGCTGCTGGTGTTTTGGGGAACAAGTAGCCAAAGTTGTTTATATGTCAGTACACACGCGTACAGAACTGAACGACTTACAGTCCAATTTCAGTGCAAATACGTGTACCGTTACACCCCTACTAACTAGCTAGCTTTGTGAGTGTGAGCTGAAACCACTATGTTCAGTGTGCACTTAGCTAGCCAAAGCTTTTGTTTGTTAGCTACGCTAGCTTTGTTTGTAGCTACGGTACGTTTACAGGGTTTTTCCTGGCTCAAAATGAGGCGGAGGTGGTACCACAGGCGTTTGACATCGGGGGGACCCATGAAGCGGTCTGGGGGTCCTCACACGAGCGTCAAACACTTAATTTCTTGCATTCTGGTGAATTGATATGGGTCCCCCCAGGGCTGCGTGCTAAGCCCCATCCTCTACAACCTCTACACCTACGACTTCACCCCCGTCCACCCCAGCAACTCCATCGTAAAGTTTGCAGACGACACCACCGTGGTGGGATGCATCTCGGGGGGGGGGGACGAGGCGGCGTACAGGGATGAGGTAGAGCAACTGAGCAAGCTGTGCAAGGTTAACAACCTGCTGCTGAACAAGTCAAAGACCCAGGAAATCATCGTAGACTTCAGGAGGAAAAAGTCTGAGATCCAGCCCCTGCTCATCGACGGAGAGAGCGTGGAGAGAGTCTCAACCCTCCGATTCCTGGGGATGCACATGCGGGATGACCTGACCTGGAAGCCACCATCAAGAAGGCACAACAGCGGCTATACACCCTGAGAGTCCTCAGGAAGGAACACAGCAAGCAGGAGATACTGGTGACCTTCTACCGCGGCGCAGTGGAGAGCATCCTCACCTACGGCATCTGCAACTGGTTCTCCAGCTGCACAACAGCGGAGAGAAATGCGCTACAGAGAGTCGTGAGAACAGCACAGAAGATCACCGGCGCCCCCCTCCCCTCTCTGGAAGAGCTGTACAACACACGCTGTCTCAGGAAGGCCTCCAAGATCTCCAGGGACCCGACCCACCCTGGGTACGAACACTTTACCAGGCTGCCCTCGAAAAGGCGGTTCAGGACCTTGGCCGCAAGGACAAACAGACTGAAGAACAGCTTCTACCACAGGGCCGTCCAGGCCCTGAACACAGCAAAGACCTAGGTTCTGGGCCCTGGACAGTCTGGACGGATTGATGGCAGCTGCTGGACTGAAAAAATCAGGTGTAGTGCTGAGGCACAAACATGTACATTTCAAGCCTGCAAACTGCGACACTTTAAATAAATGTGAAATAACACTATTGTGCAATATGACAACCCTAGTCGTCTATCTGTACAGTATAGTACAGTGGATAGTGTACATAGCCTTTATTTATGTAAACCAGCTCCTTCCCTTCTTCTGATTTTTTTTTTAAAGTTTTTTTTTTCCCTTTCCTAACACCAGGGGAGCCACCCCTCCTAAATGTCGTTGTTTGGTACCTGTACTGTAGCAATGACAATAAAGACCATTCATTCATTCATTCATTCATTCATTCATTCACCAATTGGTGCCTTTTCTGCATCAATTTATGGTGGAACTGTCATTATTTATGTAAAGGAAAACACAATATTCAGGCACCAGGGGCCTCATTTATAAAGCTTGCGTACGCACACTAAGGTGCGTAAGCTAATTTTCCCGCAATTTGGGGATTTATAAAAACTGTGCGCACCTCTAGGCTACGCACAGTGTGATCCATGCGTACGCATAGAAACTGGAGAAATGTCAACTGCGACTCCGCTGGCAGAAGGATGAAACAGGAGAAACGCTTTGAAATAGATACAACTTCCACCAACATAAATCGAAATATTACCTCACATATTATGCGAGTGCACACAAAGAATATACGTGCACACTGCACATATCTTATTCTCCCTTGTCCTGTACCCATCACAATGTAGCCTACATATATCTTTGTTCGTATCAATCATATAGATATTCATGCAAATATATTAACTTTTTATATTCATATTCATTGCACATGACAAGTTGAGCACCGTTCCTGATTCACTGTTCCCGAGTGCTCAGTGGGTAACGTCCCGATAAGTCCAATGATCGCAATATCCATACATTGAAGAACATGAACAAGCCCACTGTAGACAATTGACTATCATCCCCAAGCACACCCCATACGGACTACGAACATTTTAAGCGCACAGACACTTTATTACTGAGCTATCTATTATTACTAATTGCACCACCAGTGTATCTTGTCTTACTTAATCTGTAATTATTAAACAATACTTAGATGTTATGACATGTATTATCATGAATAGTAAGGTGAACAGTAGGACGAATCACGTTTAAACTGACTCCGTTGTTGAAGCAGTCTGGAACATAGATATTATATAGACGAGAGAAGAGAGTTTCGGTGCGTACGCAAAGCAAGAACATTTGGATTCTGATTTATAAAATTGGTGCGCACGCGGCAAGTGGAATTTGCGGGCCACTCTTCCCATACCTGCTTCCCTTTATCCCAATCAACCCTAAATGTTGCGCACAGGAACGAGCGTCTCGCCCCACCCTTTTTAACACCCATGCTTTGCCTATTATTGGTCAGTTAAATGCCCGACAGAAGGCGAAAAAAAATTCACCCACTCAATTTCTGCGCAGTAGTTCCGCTTAACGAACACATAACAATATGAAACTCTCTATACCAGGGGTCCCCAAACTACGGCCCGCGGGCCGAACACGGCCCACCCCCACACTTGGACCGGCCCTTTGAACAACGTCGCCCCCACACACTCTCAACAATGCCAGAAACATATTTTGAAAATTAAACTTTAAATATATGTTTTAATCATATCATATCTGTATTTGATATTAAAGGTTGGCTTTCAAATAAAAATGTCCCTTAGTTATAAACTATTTTCATTAATAACATTATTAGTTAGTTTCACCCGCCCACAGAATGCGGATCTATAGCAGGTGCACGCGAGCTAGAACGAAAATTCAGAGAGATGAAAAATGGCCAAACGGTTGGTAAAGAGAAAAGTTGATTCAGAATGCAGGGTATTTAACCAACAGTGCACAAGTGATTATTATTGTTAAAGGCAAAGAAGTTTGTCAATAAATGTATGAATGTGATCGCGGAGGAGGTGTGTCCCGCAGTGAGTCTGTCCGCAAGTTGGCACCAGATGAATTGAAACAATGGGGGATTAGATAATGTAGATGCCCAGCTGCAGGAGAAAACGAAATAATTTGTTCATGATCTGTGTCAAGCAGGGTTTTTCCTGCATAGAGAATTATGAGGCGGCCGCCTCCGTCATATTTCTTGCCGCCTCCAGCTCTCAACAAAACTCTGACGGTCGTATTTTCTACGGTGGGTTTCTGTGATTTCTAACTGCAATTACGGCATTGCGCCGACGTGGTGGCGGGGGCGCTGTTTCGCAAATAAGTTAGCTTTCGTTTTTGCTAGCGAAATAGCTGATAGTATGTTGACTGCTCAAGGAGAATACATATTTGAAAGTACAGAATGCCCGAGAGCCTTATATTGCATTATATTACATTATATTTTGATCATCTGGTGCCTGAATATTGTGTTTTCCTTTACATAAATAATGACATTTCCACCATAAATTGATGCAGAAAGGTCACAAATTGGTGCATATCAATTCACCAGAATGCAAGAAATGAAGTGTTGAGTGATGCTCGTTTAAGGACCCCCAGACAGCCCTGCTTCATGGGTCCCCCCGTGTATGATGAGGGTCCTCCCTCATGTATCAGACTGTAAAACTGATTATATTTCATTGACATATCACTATAGGTATAAATTCCATCCAAATTCAACTGTTTAGACTTTGTTTGCATCCACCAGTGCTCCCTGCGCGCAATTGCTTAGCGCAACCTCCTCCATTTCACTCCGTTCCATATTATTTTATGTTAGAGACCGACCCAGGCCCCCCATCACAGAAAGGAAAAATTATGTGGCCCTCACAGAAAAAAGTTTGGGGACCCCTGCTCTATAATATCTATGTTCCAGACTGTATCGACAACGTGTTCGCCTTATTATGTATGATAATACATTTAATAACATTCAAGTATTGTTTAATAATTACAGATTCAATTAAATATGATTCCCGATTAAACTGTACAACATATCTTCCTTTGTATTTATGTTAAATCATGTTTTTTCTTTTAGATTAGATTCAATCTTATTGTCATTGACAAGTACCAAGGTTGTCACAAGGAAATGCAGTTCGTCATCTAACCTGCATTGTAGAAAAGCCAAGCATGTTTCAAGTTTATTGTTACGTTACATTAAGAGAGTAAAATTCGTAGGCTTCGGTTCCTGACATGGCAGCACAAGACATAAGGCAATAGGCATAATACAAGATAAAGGTGACAATATTACAGCTAAGACAGGATACACTAGTGATGCAACTAATAATAGATAGTTCAGTAATCTGTGCGCTTAAAGTTTTCGTAGTCCGTATAAATAGGGATGGGGTGTAGGCCTACTTGGGGATGATAGTCAATTGTCTACAGTGGGCCTGTTCATGTTCTTCACTGTATGGATATTGCAATCATTGGACTTATCGGGAACGTTACCCTTATGAAGACGTACATTACTGTGAAGTCAATGCGGACGGTGGTCAACCTCGCGCTACGTGCAATGAATATTTATGTAAAAAGTAAATATATTTGCATGAATATCAATATGATATGTACAGTAAAGATATATGTATATAGTGTGATGCGTACAGGACAAGGACGAATAAGATATGTGTAGTGTGCACGTATCCTTTGTGTGCACTCCTTCATAATACGTGAGGCAATATTTCTTATGTCGGTGGAAATGGTATCCATTTCAAAGCGTTTCTCCTCTTTCATCCTTCTGCCAGCGGAGTCGCAGTTGCTCATTTCTCCAGTTACTATGCGTACGCATGGGTCCCAGTGTGCTTAGAGGTGCGCACAGTTTCACGGCAAGTTCCTTTTTTATAAATCCCAAATTTGCGGGAGGATTTACGTACGCATGTACGTACGCAAGTCACAAAATCAATCAATCAGATTCTAACCTCTCCATCATGGGCAAGACCAAAAAGTTGTATAAGGACGTCAGGGACAAGATTGTAGACCTGCACAAGGCTGGAATGGGCTACAAGACCATCAGCAAGCAGCTTGTTACTGTTGTGCGATTATTTGAAAATGACAGAAAGACAAAATAACCATCAATCGCCCTCGGTCTGGGGCGACGAACATGAAATGCATCTGCGTTTCCTTGTCTTAGTACTTCTCAATGACAATAAGGTTGAATTTAATCTAATCTAAAAGAGAAATGATTTAGTATAATAACTACAAAGCGAGGTATCTGTTTTTGCAAAACAACCTCTCAAAAGTTGTACCGGTAGTTTAATCGGGAATCATATTGGATCTGTAATTATTATAAATATTATACCAATACTTGGATGTTATGACATTATCATAAATAATAAGGTAAACAGTAGGACGAATCACGTTTAAACTGATTCCGTTGTCGATGCAGTCTGGAACATGTTATATATGGTCTGGCGAGAACGTTCGTTGCGCGGAAATTTACTGATTGGGTGAAAAGTAATTTTTTGCGGCGTTCTGTCGGCCGTTTGACTGACCATATGCAACGTTTGCAGGAAAAGTGCCATAGAAATAAAAAGTTATTATTATTATTATAGGCAACTATGGGCATCAAAAAGGGTGGGACAAGACGCTCGTTCACATGTGCAACAGAGTTGATTGGAAGCAGGCGTGGAACTTGCAAATTCCACTGGCGTGCGCACCGTTTTATAAATCCAAATGTTGGCGACGTAAATGTTCTTGCTTTGCAAAGGTGCGTAGGTACGCAAAGCGTAGGTACTAGGGGTGGGCATCAATGATCGATGATCGATTAATTGATCGATAAGGTCTTGGTCGATCACAAAATATTTTGCTCGATAATCGTTCAATTTTTTTTATTTTTTATAATAATAATAATAATGGAAATTAGTTTGTCCACGTTATGTGTGAGAAATGAACTTTGCATTTGCCTTCGCATTGAATTTCGCAACGCAGTACGGCATGACGGAAGTTCCCGTAAGTTAGTGTAACCTGACCTCCAGTAATAGGTGCACGATCTCCACTACTTCCTGAAAGGCACCTTGCATGTTTAATTGATTAATCAGCTGTGCGGTAAACTGTTGGAACACACACCTGCTCCGGTCAGCGCCATGGCACAGCTCCTCGGGGAGCAATACGCAGCAGGCGCTGCTGCTGACATCCCCATCGAAACCGAAGTTTGCACCTTTCTGAGGGAGCCTTCTGCGGGCCTGAACTGCGACCCAACTGACTGGTGGAAATTAAACGAAAGAAGGTTTCCTCGGTTGGCCAAATTAGCGCGGACCTACCTCTGCATCCCCGCAACCTCGGTGCCCTCGGAGCGAGTGTTTTCTGCGGCTGGCCTAACTGTCACCAGATTGCGTTCGTCTCTCACCCCTGAACATGTTAACATGATCATCTTTTTGAACAAGAACCAGTAGGCCTGCCGCCTACAGTCTCTCGCTGGAGTTTAAATTTAAGTTAAGCTGGACGCTCTTAAGGACACTAACGTTTTCAGTCGTCCTCCTATTTGTGAGTAACTGTTTTTTTACTGCTCCTATGGTGAGTTACTTATTTTCTATATTTTTATTTATAATGTAAAATGTGTTTTTAATAGGGATGTCCCGATCCCACTTTTTCACTACCGATACCGATACCGATACCTGGGCTTCGGGTATCGGCGATACCGATACCGATCCGATATTTGTATACATTTTTTGACCCCTGAATAATAACAAATACCTCCCCAGTATATAGTCCACACCAACAACAGTTAAATTAAAGACTGCCAGCCTTTATTAACGCAACAAATGCGACGTGTTGTGGATTGGAACTACGGATCATAAGCTTTCAAATGATGTGTCATACATTGAAATCCGAAAAAATATGAAGTTAGAGTCATTTGAATGTTGTTAGACGTCAGGCACATATAGGGTTAACCTCTTTGTAATGAAACCGGAAGCACACAGCGCAGCGCTATGCGCATTTTAAGCGCATATAGGACTCGCGTGAAGCGCTATGCGCATTTTAAGCGCATATAGGACTCGCGTGAAGCATTTCTGCGACACGCGTTCTGTTCACTGTTTTTATTTCCTTATCGCTTATACACATAAGTTTGACTGCGGATGACAGTAGGATCGGATCGGAGCCTTTTTTTTCCTCTGGTGCGATCCCCGATCCAGCATTCAGGACCAATATCGGGTCGATATCCGATATCAGTATCGGATCGGGACATCCCTAGTTTTTAAGTTAAACAATTTAGGCTACTCACTGCCTTGTTTAAGAGGATTGTTATCTGACTGTAGTGTCTAGTTAATGTGAATGAATGAATGTGTGCATTGTGCAATTCTGCAATAGCAACACAAATAAAGTTTTTTCCCCAAGGAAAACATGCTTGTTATTTCTGCCCTAGTTTTTTATTTATTTTTTAATTTTTGTTATGAAAAAAAAGCTTATTGATTAATCGATAATTGATCGTTAATTCTTACGATTATCTAAAAAAAAATGTTGATCGTTTGGCCAGCCCTAGTAGGTACGCAAAGCTTTATAAATGAGGCCCCAGATGACCATTTAAAATATAATGCAATATAAGGCTCTCAGGCATTCTGTACTTCCAAAGTCGAGAGCTAAAGCAAATAATATTAATAATTTAATTTGACAGCATACATGCTACTGAAAACAGCTGGTTGACTGTCCGCTGTGAAAAAGCTTGTCCGTAACGTCCGTAACACTTTGCGGAGCTCCTGTAAACAGCTGGTGGAGAACAGCGCTGGACCGGAAGCTAACCAGCCTTATTAGTAGAAGTGAAGTGATTGTGCATGTAGTCTGATTATCATTATTCATGATCGCAGAGAATTACGCTACATTTTCAATTATTAGTTATATTCTGTCATGAGCATCAGAGAATGACTGACAGGCCGGTAGAATATGAGAATGGGATCATTTGAATAATATATTCTAATATATTAGCCTATAAGCGTGTGTGTTTCATGCAATACCATTATTGCATGAAATGGTCAACATTTTAATGTTGTCAGCTACGAAGCGGATGTGTTTACTAGAACATGGAAATGCAAACGCTAATCACATTATTGCATTACAATTGTCATATTGACTCAAGTAATGCAGGAAAGAGTGGAAAATGCTATTGTGGGATTGCATAGTAATTTTCAGTTCAGAATGAACTTTTTTCAGAATGAACTTGCATACCAGCTACATGAAAATGAAAATGGAAATAATATGATTGCATTTGATTTTGAATATTGACCGGAAGAATGCGTGCAAAAGTGGAACATGCAATTGCAATCTCAAATTGCATTAACATTTTAATTTAATCCACTATATGCTTCCATACATTGGTAGCACTGATTTTACAACAGGGCAATTACACTCACCAATAACAAAGACTTACCATCCATCTCACTGTCTTTCATCTCCACTCTTCCTCTGTCCTCTTCTTTTACCATTACTCCCTCCTCTCTCATTTGGTCTCCTCCATCCTCTTCTTTTACCATGACACCATACTCCTCTACATCTTTTTCCTCCAGATTCACTGCCACCATCTCTGGACCCCACTGTGGGCTTTTCAGGGATGGAGAACCACAGCCAGATCCGGGGGACTCGGTGCATTCTGGTTCATACATGGTTACATGAGCTGAAGAGGACCTGCGGCTAGAAACACTGGAGGCACAAACAACGCAGGGTCGATTAGAAATGACAGACAAACAGTTCACTGAACTCCCATCTAGACTGACAGGACACATCCTGCAAATGCAATAATCTATGGTTACTGATAGGGCTGGGTATCGCCACTGATTTCCCAAAACGATTCGATTCCGATTCACCAGCTCAGTGAGCTCACGATTCGATTCGATTCACGATTCGATTCGATTCGATTCCGATTCGATCTAGTTAAAATATAAATTTTTTGCTTGAATATGAAAGAGATTCTCAGAATTAATGCTATAAATGGTTCAAGGAACCCTATAACATGTAGCATTGTTAAACATATCAATGAATTGACTCCAAAGCAGTTACATGAATGTACTTTTTATTTACATATGACTTTGCTTTTGTCCAGCTCATCTCTATCGTCACATTTTTTAAATCCAAAATGCACCCAGACATCTGACTTTAAGCCTGGTGGTGACTTGAGTGTCCCTGCCATCGCCATGTTTTTAGATTTTAGTGTTGAGACCTCACGTTGCGTGAGATATGATCAATTCTTGTAGCACGAGATCTCGTTGCGGGTTGAAGCTGCAAGCAAAAAAAAAAAAAAAAAAAAGATCGATCTCGGGATTTAGGAATCGATAATCGCTCATTTTAATGAAGATCGATTCTGAATCGGGAAATCGATTTTTTGAACCCAGCCCTAGTTACTGATTGCATTTGTTGTAATTAAAGGGTCTGGAAAGTAGACATTAAATGGTTCCAATTGTATTTTGTGTCCAGGAAAAATGTTAACACAAAATAAACTATGGAAATAAGCTTCTTGTTAGGCTCAACTTCCTGGTCACAGTTCCGAGGGCTGTGTGGGCGTGGACTTTGAACGCTTGACTGGCAGCTCCCTTTCAAGCTAGCTTGCTGCGATATCATACATGACATTCATCTATTGGATGTGCTTATAGTTCTGCCCTTTAATTACCAACTGTTTAGCTGCTGTTGACTTATTAGTCATGCAACTGGCAGTATTATTCACCATATCAATTCAATGAGCACCATTTGCATACTTGACACCTGGCACCCTATGGTGAATTATTGAACACAATACTTGTGGACAGGATTCACAGCATGTGTGTGACTTACTGATCAGTTGGAGCACAATGGTGTTGCTCTCGTCTTCTGATTTGCTGCTGTATTGTCACAATATCCGCCATGTTTACTTTCTTCCCACACTGGACGTAGCACTGGCGCATGTCGTCATGACCACAGCTATGTTTCGTTTGCCCAGAGATTTGCCCTGCCGCTGTCCTTCTCTGCTGTTCCTGTAATCCAATCACTGAGCTGCTCTTGTGACCACCTGACTCACATCCAGGATGTGATTGGTCAGCTCTAGCGCGGCCTGTGGTTGGCCTTTGTTGAGAGGAATTCCTACCATAGCACTCTTCGATCTTGACCTCTTGACCTCTAGTCTTGACCTCTGAACTGGTGTTACTGTCACTATCCATGTCATTCGGTGCTTCAGAGAGTCGATGCCTCTCTTTAAGAGCATGTGCATCTTTCCCTGAGGCATTTGTGCTGAGCATCTCATCTTTGGCCTTTTGGTTTTTGATATAGTCCCGTAAAAACCTATCCCACGGTGTGTCGTACTCTTCTTTAATGTTGGGAGAGTGATGGTTCCTACTGTGGGTGGGAGGTGGTGGTAGTGGTGGTGGCTGGAGCCTAATAAGATTGTCCTTCCGGTGGTTCTGTCCTTCTGTCTCTGCATCAGGGGACCCAAGGTGTGTCCTCTGGCTCTCTGACACTGAATAAGCAGAAGCATCCATCTCACTGCCCAGATGGAGAGTTAACAGTGCAGGGAATCCTACGAATAAAGATGATCAAAATATTAAAACAAGTGAAGAAATGTATCAAAAGGTCTATCAGCCATCAAAAGGTTTGTGGACATTTTTTAAAAGACTCTTAAAACATTTAGGCCGAGGCCTCTCTTTATCAGATGCTCTAAATGTTAAATGTCTCATCCACACTCATTTTAGTTTTTATTTTGATTCATATTTATGTATTAGCCTATTATTTGATCGGTATGGGCAGTAGCCTATATTGGTCGATATTGCTCATAGATTATAGGTGATCCATATCAGTCGCAAAAAACGGTATGGGGGCATCCCTAGTCTGTCTGTTGTTTGGTTAAATCTGACCATGACGCGTATCACAGCCTGAACACCAGAGGATAATCGTGATAGCAGTGAATTGTAATAAATACGCTACAAAATATTAGTGTCAAAAACCGGAAAGGTTTGTGCCATTTATCTATCTTACATGGAATAGTACTGCTCTGTTGTTGTCCACTAGTTGTTACGAAAACCACCATTGTGAATTGCTAGGAATAACTAACTAGATTTGACTCATTGTATTTGATATTAATTAATAATTGTGTGGTGGCCTGGGAAAACCCGTCGGATGTCGCTGGCGTTCGTTTGTGGCAAAGAGCAAAAATAGATGGAAATCGCGATTTTGGCGATTTTGATATTATGTGGTATTCTAGTACTTTGAACTCCATACTACATTATGGTGAATAAACATTTTAAGAAAACAAAAGAGAAAGTACTTGTTTTATACCGACGAGGCGAGCAGACTAACACCGCATCACAAGCAGACAAACGAGACCGGCCGAACTGCATAGGCTCCTCCCCCGACCCGGAGGAGAAAGGAGTCGGGGGCAGCATGGGGGCAGCATTTCTTACCTTTCACTTTTTTTGACATGATACATTAAAATGCTCATAACTTTTTAAAATAAAGGGCTATCTCAGTCATTCAACCAGTTATGAATAGCTGAGAACTTCTAATTTATGGAAATATTAAAAAATGAAAATGTCAAAATGCCACCATGTGAAGGGTTTTCCCAGGCCACCACACAATTATCTATTATACAACAGTTAGATCCGACCAAGTAATTTGATTGGACAAGAGGCATTCCATGAGTGCCGATATACAGTATAACAGCACTGGGACTTTTAACTATATGTATCACTCCGCCGCACAGGTGTTCTATTAAATGACCGTTAATTAGATGACATTAACGGTCGTTATCTATCAGATTATCTATGTGTGTTGGTTTCAAACAAAGATGGATATATTTCCAAATATAACATTTGAGTTAAATTATGAATGGTCATCAGAAGAGGGCGAATGTGTTTAGGTCTGAAAGCTCGCAGATGGAGCAATGTACTATCTTGTCAACTGGTCTGAATCGCATTCACACATTCACCACCAAAGCGACTGTCAGCCGAGTCATATTTCACTGTTTGCACAATAAATGGAAACGTACAGATAAATGTACACGATACAAAGTAGCTAGCCTGCGGATGTTTGAATACATTACTTGAGAAGTTACAAAGCCACTTTACCTAACTAGTTTGCAGTGTAGCTTCATGTTCATTCCATTCGATGTTCACACAAATGTAGCTGTGTTGTACCATTAGATGACGTCATTCTATCTATTTCTAGGCTTCCTGCCTAATCTTCCCATAATGCATTGCATCGTGCTTGCTGCTTACGTCAGAGACGCAAGCTCAATAAACAAACAAATCATAATCTGTAGTCGCTTATTACTGTTAACTAATAAATGGCGCTGCCAGCGGCCTCGCATCTACGACCAAATCACAGCCGTGCTGATGTTCAGTATAACAGCACTCCCTCTCGTGTGATATGTGTTAAATAATGACCGTGTGTCACTAACGCAGCTCCACCTATGAGCGGCTTCAGCTCTGTACTGACCATTGTAGCTAGCAGCTCTCTACTACATTCATCAATCACTCCAACTCCTACCGTCAGGTCGGCGCCTCCGTTGTTGTTCAAGCTAGTGTCGCTTTCCCAGTCTTTGTGTAATAAGTGAACATACTGTAATGTTTGCCCTCTGGCACAGTTATAAACGTAATAAATGACTCGTGTTGTCTTCGGTCTCAGCACTGTGTGCGTTTACTAATCCACCATCTTTGTTTCACATCCGGTTTCTTCTTCTTCTTCTTCTTCTATTGGGTTTAACGGCAGCTTGCATCCTTCGCGTTGCACTACTGCCATCTTCTGGATTTATCCAATTCCTACATTGTCCATTTCGTCACAGTCTCCCTATCAGGCCAGTTCTCATGAGAAATGTGACCAGACACTTCCTGCCCTGTCCACTCCCACCACACTCCAATACGCCCTCCACACCTTCTCTTGTCAGTACCCATCTGTTCAGTCCCTCCATCATTTCCTGTCTTTGTGACGCATATTTCCTGCAGTTAATAAGAACATGCTCTACTGTTTCTATTACAGGACAATAGTCACATAAACCTGTCGGGTGTTTTCCTATATTGTGTAGAGTTCCATTCAGATTACTATGCCCTATTCTTAGGGTGATTCCCAATTCACCACTCCGGCTCCGTTTTCACCCCTCCGGCTCTGTTTTGCGCGTTCACGTGTAGTCGTAGTGGCGACCCAATTCATTACTCATTTAGGGTTAGGGTTTTCCATGGCTCCATTTGGAGCAAATCTTGACCCTCGTTCGATTCGGAGCCATGAGACTCCCTTCCGGCATGCATTGCGAAATATCTACAGAAATGTTCTTTTCGCTCTCGTAATACGGAAGCGAGCCTGAAATGTCATTTACTTTTTCTGGAATTACTTGTAATTAAAGACTTGAAAAATTATGATAACCATCGTATTATCTTAGTTTAATGTCATTACAATGCATTATAGACAGGGGTGCACATAACTTTTTGGGGCCAGTGCTCAGAGGAGCACCTAGGGATGCTGCTTGGTGCTCCCCGAGCTCGCGAGTCACGACCCGTCCCACAGGATGGATGAAAAAGGGATACATGGATAACTTATATTAGCAAAACGACATTTATTCATAAATAAAGATGAACGAACAAATGATTGTGTGCAAAACAAAAGAAACAAATGCAAAATCAAATGACTGCTCTTTAAGCATGAAAGTCTGTCAGACTCCTTTAAACACAATGAAATCAACTGATCTCTTTAAGCACTGCTCTGTTCTGTAAACACTGAAATCAACTTTTCAACAAAAAGTTACAGCCTAAGCATTTATTTATACTACAAGCTTAATCGTCATCATCACTGCTCTCTTGACTACTGTAAATTATCACTGTCCTCAATTTCAACCATGGTAGAGGATGTTTTTTTTGTGATCAACTTTTTTTTTTTTTTTTTTTTGGGTGTGCAAAAGCGCCCTCATGCGGCTGATCTGCCGCGCAGCATGCATTTTGGCGACACATGCGCACTGGCGCACCAGTTATGTGCACCCCTGATTATAGACCTTTTATTTATAACAAGAATAACAAATAAATCGCTTTTAAGTCGGTGCTGTGTCTAACGTTACAGTAACGCAACGCTGCATGACAGTCGAGCATTTCAGAGATGTACAATCATAAATCAATTATTACCTGTGGCGTTTGACAGCGGATGATGGTACACATATGTAAAGTTATCTATCAAACGTTCGTCTGACTTGTACATGATGTGCATTTTGACCTATTTCCATGTAGCGGCACCCGCAATCTAATCCGAGCAGTTGTTATTAGGTAATATTATTAATGGGTTGTATCATTAATTTAAATGCATTATAGACCTTTTCTTTATAACAAGCACAACAACAACAAAACGTTATTATGCCGATGTACTGTGTGTCTAACGTTACAAGCTGATTTGTGCATGACAGCCGCGCATTGACATATTTCCATGTCTGATGTCTAATGTCTGATGTACTAATGTCATTTCAATGCATTATAGACCTTTTCTTTACACGCTTCGCGCACTAGGTGGGCCGCGAATACTGTAGAGATTTGTAAAGTGGGCCGTGAGTCCAAAAAGGTTGGGAACCGCTGCCGACTATCAAAGCAGGACACCGGAGCACTCATATCTGCGCGTTTGTCACAGGGCGACAGTCCCTGTTCCTCTGCCCGGCGTCAGTCCAATGGAATTGTCAAGCACAGCCTTCCCCATATAAATACATCGGTGCGCGATTACAGAGATGTACACTCATGTTTATTTAAAAATAAATTGTGGTGTTTGACAGCGGATGATGGTAGACATATTTAATGTAAAGTTATCTATCTAAAGTTATCTATCCACAGCTGATATGTGCATGATAGGCGCAAATTCCCCCCCCCCTTGGTGGTATATGACGCTATCTGTATTGCGGCACTTATTATACCAAAACAACTCGGAATCTAATCCGAGCAGTTGTTATTATGTAATATTATCAATGGATGTGCCATTTTTGATGGAGGGCAGTGAGCGGGAGACTCATCAAGGACATTAAGTACCGTATTTTCCGGACTATAAGTCGCACCCGAGTATAAGTCGCAGCAGACCAAAAATGGGTCATGAAGAGGAAAAAACCACATATAAGTCGCACTGGACTATAAGTCGCATGGTTCAAGGGAACGGGCTTGGCGGAATCAGCGGGGAAAGAAGACCCTGTTGAGCTTGACTCTAGTCTGGCACTGTGAAGAGACATGAGAGGATTTGTAAGCCCAGGAAGGACATAATTCACGTTGAAACTTCTTCTGAAAGGTTAAGGAATACTTGTATTATCGAGTGTAAAGTCCGCTAGCTAGCGCGGGGCTAACAACATGGCGTCGCGGAGGAAAAATGAAACTTTGAACAGCCTCTAAAAGGTAATAAATGACTTTAACATCGTGTGTAACGTTCATAATAGCGTGTATAACGTTGATAATATAGTGCTTAATGTCCACATTGTCGAGTGTAACGACTATTTATCGTGTATGAGGCCATGGGAAAAGATAGCTTGGTGAAAAACGGAAGTAGGTAGGATGCTACAAACAATGTAACATTGAACAGCCTCTAAAAGGTAATAAATGACTTTAATGTCGTGTATAAACGTTCATAATATCGTGTATAAGGTCCATAATATAGTGCTTAATGTCCACATTGTCGTGTTTAATGTCCACATTGTCGAGTATAATGGCTATTCTATCGCGTATGAAGCGCTACCGGAAGTAGCAAAATGCTACTCGCGGGTGCAACATTGCAACGTTAAATAGCCTCTGGAAGGTATAAATGACTTTAATATCGTTTCTAACGTCCATAACATTGTGTATAAGGTCCATAACATCATGTTTAATGTCCACATTGTCGTGTTTAATGTCCACATTGTCGAGTATAATGGCTATTCTATCGCGTATGAAGCGCTACCGAAAGTAGCAAAATGCTACTCGCGGGTGCAACATTGCAACGTTAAATAGCCTCTGGAAGGTATAAATGACTTTAATATCGTTTCTAACGTCCATAACATTGTGTATAAGGTCCATAACATCATGTTTAATGTCCACATTGTCGTGTTTAATGTCCACATTGTCAAGTATAATGGCTATTCTATCGTGTATGAGGCGCTAGCGGAAGTTACTCCTTGGTTCATGTCAGTCAGAGATTACCGTATGTCAGTTCATGTCAGTCAGAGATTATGAATTATTGATATATAAGTCGCACCTGACTATAAGTCGCAGGACCAGCCAAAGTATGAAAAAAACCGCGACTTATAGTCCGGAAAATACGGTAGTTAATTAATGCAGTGGACAGCGGCTGTTTCTCCAGCGTTCCTGTCACATCGGATTTCGTAACGCCATAAAAATATATCTGTGCTGTTATATATATATATATTACATGTTATAAGGCTGATCTGCGCATGATAGTGCTGCATTTTGACATATTTCATGTTTCCGCCCGTTGATGGTATATGAAGCTATTGTCAGTCCCAATGGTCCAAAAGTCAAGCGCTTCGTAACACAGACGGGGTGATTGTTATGAATGAAAGTGAAAGTTCTGTCACAAAACGCCGTTACGTATCCTCACACATTTTTAAGTGAGTATACGGAAATCCTTGGCCTTTCCTAGTGGGTATACGGCATAGTCCTGCGTATCACCTAGACTACACCACTGGAGCACAGGTTTCATACAGGTTAAAGCTTATTCTGTCATGGTCTGATAATGAAGCATTGTTCTTTTTTATTTTATGACTTGTTTGATCGAGTTGTGAATGAATCGCGAGCGTCAATGCTTTTCTACGTTACTACGTGTAATGTCACTTGGACATAGAATAATAAGACACTTTAGTCTTGGTTCAACAAAGGTATAACCAGTTTACTTCGGTTCTCTCGACACCTGTCAGTCACCTACTGGTATATCATGAACTCTCTCTAAGGCGCATGCGCTGTCCTGACTATGAATTAACCCATTCATTACACTACGGATGACGTCGTGAAGGGTTGTCCCATTTCCCCCGGGGAACCACTACGGCTTGTGGCTCCAAAACGAGTGACTCCAAAACGAGTGACTCCAAAACGAGCCGAAGTGGTAGAAAAGAGAATCGGGATTGGGCCCTAGTCTGGACATTACCACCTCCTCTTTTCTATTCCCTCCGCTGATTCTCACACCACCCACTCTGTTTTGTAATGCATATCATTGTCTTCCCCATGTCTTCTGGTCCCACTGTTGCTGCCACTTTTTATTTGCTTCCCTCCACACAATACTTTTTCCCTCTGATTTTGATATTTGGATGTCTGTGTCTATGTTTCCTTTTTTTACCGCTTGTTTAGCTAGTTTGTCTACTCTTTCGTTTCCCATGATACCCATATGTGCAGGGACCCACATGACCACTACCACCACTCCCTGCTTCACCACCCTTGAATGTACATCCATTATACTGTGCATTAAGTATTGGCGCTTTTTTGCTGTCCCACGCCTCAAGCTGTACAGACAGTTTGGAAGTGAAGTGATTGTGCATGTAGTCTGATTATCATTATTCATGATCGCAGAGAATTACGCTACATTTTCAATTATTAGTTCTATTCTGTCATGAGCATCAGAGAATGACTGACAGGCCGGTAGAATATGAGAATGGGATCATTTGAATAATATATTCTAATATATTAGCCTATAAGCGTGTGTGTTTCATGCAATACCATTATTGCATGAAATGGTCAACATTTTAATGTTGTCAGCTACGAAGCGGATGTGTTTACTAGAACATGGAAATGCAAACGCTAATCACATTATTGCATTACAATTGTCATATTGACTCAAGTAATGCAGGAAAGAGTGGAAAATGCTATTGTGGGATTGCATAGTAATTTTCAGTTCAGAATGAACTTTTTTCAGAATGAACTCGCATACCAGCTACCGGTACATGAAAATGAAAATGCAAATCATATGATTGCATTTGATTTTGAATATTGACCGAAAGAATGCGTGCAAAAGTGGAACATGCAATTGCAATCTCAAATTGCATTAACATTTTAATTTAGTCCACTATATGCTTCCATATACTGGTAGCACTGATTTTACAACAGGGCAATTACACTCACCAATAACAAAGACTTACCATCCATCTCACTGTCTTTCATCTCCACTCTTCCTCTGTCCTCTTCTTTTACCATCACTCCCACCTCTCTCATTTGGTCTCCTCCATCCTCTTCTTTTACCATGACACCATACTCCTCTACATCGTCTTCCTCCAGCTTCACTGCCACCATCTCTGGACCCCACTGTGGGCTTTTCAGGGCTGGAGAACCACAGCCAGATCCGGGGGACTCGGTACATTCTGGTTCATACATGGTTACCATGGTTACATGAGCTGAAGAGGACCTGTGGCTAGAAACACTGGAGGCACAAACAACGCAGGGTCGATTAGAAATGACAGACAAACAGTTCACTGAACTCCCATCTAGACTGACAGGACACGTCCTGCAAATGCAATAATCTATGGATTACTGATTGCATTTGTTATAATTAAAGGGTCTGGAAAGTAGAAATTAAATGGTTCCAATTGTATTTTGTGTCCAGGAAAAATGTTAACACAAAATAAATGGAAATAAGCTTCTTGTTAGGCTCAACTTCCTGGTCAGTTCCGAGGGCTGTATGGGCGTGGACTTTGCAAGCTTTACTGGCAGCTCCCTTTCAAGCTAGCTTGCTGCGATATCATACATGACATTCATCTATTAGATGTGCTTATAGTTCTGCCCTTTAATTACCAACTGTTTAGCTGCTGTTGAAATGTGTTACTGAGCTAATTCAATTACAAATCGACTTATTAGTCATGTAACTGGCAGTATGATTCATCATATCAATTCAATGACCACCCTTTGCATACTTGACACCTGGCACCCTATGGTGAATTATTAAACAGGATACTTGTGGACAGGATTCACAGCATGTGTGTGACTTACTGATCAGTTGGAGCACAATGGTGTTGCTCTCGTCTTCTAATTTGCTGCTGTATTGTCACAATATCCGCCATGTTTACTTTCTTCCCACACTGGACGTAGCACTGGCGCATGTCGTCATGACCACAACCATGTTTCGTTTGCCCAGAGATTTGCCCTGCCGCTGTCCTTCTCTGCTGTTCCTGTAATCCAATCACTGAGCTGCTCTTGTGACCACCTGACTCACATCCAGGATGTGATTGGTCAGCTCTAGCGCAGCCTGTGGTTGGCATTTGTTGAGAGGAATTCCTACCATAGCACTCTTCGATCTTGACCTCTTGACCTCTAGTCTTGACCTCTGAACTGGCGTTACTGTCACTATCCATGTCATTACTGTCACTATCCATGTCATTACTGTCACTATCCATGTCATTCGGTGCTTCAGAGAGTCGATGCCTCTCTTTAAGAGCATGTGCATCTTGCCCTGAGGCGTTTGTGCTGAGCATCTCATCTTTGGCCTTTTGGTTTTTGATGTAGTCCCGTAAAAACCTATCCCACGGTGTGTCGTACTCTTCTTTAATGTTGGGAGAGTGATGGTTCCTACTGTGGGTGGGAGGTGGTGGTAGTGGTGGTGGCTGGAGCCTAATAAGATTGTCCTTCCGGTGGTTCTGTCCTTCTGTCTCTGCATCAGGGGACCCAAGGTGTGTCCTCTGGCTCTCTGACACTGAATAAGCAGAAGCATCCATCTCACTGCCCAGATGGAGAGTTCACAGTGCAGGGAATCCTACGAATAAAAATGATCAAAACATTAAAACAAGATTGAAGAAATGTATCAAAAGGTCTATCAGCCATCAAAAGTTTTGTGGACATTTTTTAAAAAGACTCTTAAAACATTTAGGCCGAGGCCTCTCTTTATCAGATGCTCTAAATGTTAAATGTCTCATCCACACTCATTTTAGTTTTTATTTTGATTCATATTTATTTATTAGCCTATTAGTATTAGGCTATTATTTGATCGGTATGGGCAGTAGCCTATATCGGTCGATATTGCTCATAGATTATAGGCAGGGGTGCACATAACTGGTGCGCCAGTGCGCATGCGTCGCCAAAATGCATGCTGCGCGGCAGATCAGCCGCATGAGGGCGCTTTTGCGCACCAAAAAATAAAAAAAATAAAAATAAAAAGTTGATCACAAAAATAACATCCTCTACCATGGTTGAAATTGAGGACAGTGATAATTTACAGCAGTCAAGAGAGCAGTGATGATGACGATTAAGCTTGTAGTATAAATAAATGCTTAGGCTGTAACTTTTTGTTGAAAAGTTGATTTCAGTGTTTACAGAACAGAGCAGTGCTTAAAGAGATCAGTTGATTTCATTGTGTTTAAAGGAGTCTGACAGACTTTCATGCTTAAAGAGCAGTCATTTGATTTTGCATTTGTTTCTTTTGTTTTGAACACAATCAATTGTTCGTTCATCTTTATTTATGAATAAATGTCATTTTGCTAATATAAGTTATCCATGTATCCCTTTTTCATCCATCCTGTGGGACGGGTCGTGACTCGCGAGCTCGGGGAGCACCAAGCAGCATCCCTAGGTGCTCCTCTGAGCACTGGCCCCAAAAAGTTATGTGCACCCCTGATTATAGGTGATCAATATCAGTCGCAAAAAAATGGTATGGGGGCATCCCTAGTCTGTCTGAATGAATGAATGAATGAATGAATGAATGGTCTTTATTGTCATTGATATAGTACAGGTACCAAACAACGAAATTTGGGAGGGGGGGCTCCCCTGGTGCTAGGAAGAAAAAAAAAGAAAAAAAAAGAAGGGAAAGGAGCTGGTTTACATAAATAAAGGCTATGTACACTATCCACTATACTATACTATACAAATAAAACACTTGCTGTACTCTATGCTATGCTATACCTATTCTAACATCTCCTATTCTCTGAACCTTATGTACCCTAGGGTTGTCATATTGCACATAGTGTTATTGCACATTCATTTAAAGTGTCGCAGTTTGCAGGCTTGAAATGTACACATTTGTGCCTCAGCACTACACCTGATTTCAATCCAGCAGCTGCCATCAATCCGTCCAGACTGTCCAGGGCCCAGAACCTAGAACCCAGAACCTAGGTCCCTAGTCTGTCTGTTGTTTGGTTAAATCTGACCATGACGAGTATCACAGCCTGAACACCAGAGGATAATCATTGGATTGTAATAAATCCGCTACAAAATATTAGTATGAAAAAACTGAAAAGTTTGTGCCATTTATCTATCTTACATGGAATAGTACTGCTCTGCTGTTGTCCACTGGTTGTTATGAAAACCACCATTGTGAATTGCTAGGAACAACTAACTAGATTTGACTCATTGTATTTGATTGTAATTAATAATTATCTATTATACAACAGTTAGTTCCGACCAAGTAATTTGATTGGACAAGAGACATTCCATGAGTGCTGATATACAGTATAACAGCACAGCACTGGGACTTTTAACTATATGTAGGGTGTTAGGTCACGTGACAGAATGTGGACGCTAGGAATAATTCTACAAAAATAACATGCTACTACAACATCAAATGCACTTTTGTGGCATTTCTATGACAATATATTGTTACATTTCAACATAAAAATATACCTCTGTGTTTTTTAAAGTGTTGTATTATTTTGTCAATGTCCGTTTTAATAATCATAAGTTATGAGATCATGTTTACAGCGACAGGCATGTCTGACCATGTGTCAATCCTCCTGATTCCTGCATACACTACCATGGGGAAAAGTGATCCCATCACCACTAAGACTGTCAGAACCTGGCCAGAAGGGTCCGCTCCACTGCAGATCTGCCTAAATGACACCCTATGGCAGGAATATGAGCATGAGGACCTGGAACAGTACACGTCGTCGGTTCTGAACCACATAGTGAACTGCACCAACTCAGTCACCGTGGACAAACGGGTCCGGGTCTACCCCAACACGAAGCCATGGATGACTGGGAAGGTCCAAAAACTGATCAACGAGAGGGACAACGCCTTCTTCGCAGGGAAGAGCACACCGCTGTACAGCTCCACCAGGGCCAACCTAAAGCGCGGAATCAAAGCGGCCAAGGCAGAGCACAGAGAGAAGATTGAGGAATGCCTCCTGAGCAACGACTCCAGGCGGATGTGGCAGGGGGTTCAGCAGATGACAAACTTCAGAGCCAACAGGCTCACAGCCGCAGAGGACGACCCCCTGCTGGCGGGAAAGCTGAACACCTTCTACGCCCGGTTCGACGAGGGGCGAACGGAGGTAACCGCAACACAAACACCACTCTCTCCAGCTCTCAGCAGCCTCACCCTCACAGAGCATGAAGTGAGACGCGTACTGAAGGCGGTGGACCCCAGGAAAGCCTCGGGGCCGGATGGCGTCCTGGGACGGGTGCTGAGAGACTGCGCCGACCAGCTGGCCGGGGTTTTCACCAACATCTTTAACCAGTCCCTGTCCCAGGCCACCGTCCCACCCTGCCTGAAAACCTCAACTATCATCCCAGTCCCGAAGAAAAGCACGGTGAGCTGCCTAAACGACTACCGCCCGGTGGCACTCACACCAATCATCATGAAGTGCTTCGAGAAACTAGTCCGGGCCCACATACTCACACGCCTCCCGCCCAACCTGGATCCATACCAGTTCGCCTACAGAGCCCACAGGTCCACAGAGGACGCCATCGCGACGACTCTCCACGCCACTCTATCCCACCTGGAGAGGGGAAACAGCTACGCGAGACTGCTCTTCGTGGACTTCAGCTCCGCCTTCAACACCATCCTTCCAGACAGGCTAGTGACCAAACTACTAGACCTGGGTCTATCACACTCTATATGTGCGTGGATCAAGGACTTCCTGACCGACCGCCCCCAGAGGGTGCGGGTGGGCCCCCACACCTCCACAGCCCTCAGCCTCAGCACTGGGTCCCCCCAGGGCTGCGTGCTAAGCCCCATCCTCTACAACCTCTACACCTACGACTTCACCCCCGTCCACCCCAGCAACTACATCGTAAAGTTTGCAGACGACACCACCGTGGTGGGATGTATCTCGGGGGGGGACGAGGCGGCGTACAGGGATAAGGTAGAGCAACTGAGCAAGCTGTGCAAGGTTAACAACCTGCTGCTGAACAAGTCAAAGACCCAGGAATTCATCGTAGACTTCAGGAGGAAAAAGTCCGAGATCCAGCCTCTGCTCATCGACGGAGAGAGCGTGGAGAGAGTCTCAACCCTCCGATTCCTGGGACATCACATGCGGGATGACCTGACCTGGAAGGACAACACAAAAGGCACCATCAAGAGGGCACAACAGCGGCTATACACCCTGAGATGCCTCAGGAAGGAACACAACAAGCAGGAGATACTGGTGGCCTTCTACCGCGGCGCAGTGGAGAGCATCCTCACCTACGGCATCTGCAACTGGTTCTCCAGCTGCACAACAGCGGAGAGAAATGCGCTACAGAGAGTAGTGAGAACAGCACAGAAGATCACCGGCGCCCCCCTCCCCTCTCTGGAAGAGCTGTACAACACACGCTGTCTCAGGAAGGCCTCAAAGATCTCCAGGGACCCGACCCACCCTGGGCACGTACACTTTACCAGGCTGCCCTCGAAAAGGAGGACCCTGGCCGCTAAGACAAACAGACTGAAGAACTGCTTCTACCACAGGGCCGTCCAGGCCCTGAACACAGCAAAGACCTAAGTTCTGGGCCCTGGACAGTCTGGACGGATTGTATGGCAGCTGCTGGACTGAAAAAATCAGGTGTAGTGCTGAGGCACAAACATGTACATTTCAAGCCTGCAAACTGTGACACTTTAAATAACGTGAAAAAATACTATTGTGCAATATGACAACCCTAGTTGACTATCTGTACAGTATAGTACAGTGGATTGTGTACATAGCCTTTATTTATGTAAACTAAGGCTGCCACGATTAGTCGACTAGTCACGACGACGTCGACTACCAAAATCGTCGCCGACATATTTGGTAATCGCCGTAGTCGCATGTTTTTTTGGAGCTGAAATAAGCGTTTTTTTTTTTTTTGGGGGGGGCCTAGCACCGGGGGAGCCCCCCCTCCCAAATTTCGTTGTTTGGTACCTGTACAATATCAATGACAATAAAGACCATTCATTTCATTCTATAAGCATTCGTTTTTCTTCCCTGAAGCTGCCACTGGCTAGCGTCTTTGATTGATTGATTGAAAACTTTATTAGAAGATTTGCAGAAGTAGGTACATGAAAGTACATATTACATACAAGGTCAACTAACAGGATAAAAACCCAAGAAAGCCACTGGCTTATTTCAATTGGGGTCCTTGATTCTCAATTCATCGTCTCCCAGTGTCTTTGATGTACATGCGCAGTGTCGGTCATCCGGGGCACACGTGACTTCCCCGGAAAAACAAACAGAGAAATGTCGTCCTGTCCTCGTACCTCTAAAGTGTGGGAGCATTTCAACCACAACGTTGAAAAAAAGAATGTAAAATGTAAAATTTGCAAAGCTGAACTTGCTTATCATGGCAGCACGTCTATGATGCGCGAGCATCTAAAAAGGAAGCACGTTGTGGCAGATGACGAGGAAGACGATGGCTCGTCTCGGTAAGCTAGTTAGCTTGTTATTGGCTAACGATATCGTTACGTTAAAAGCCTTCTTACATTATTTTACGTTGTCATCAAAGCGATACTTATCAAATAGCTAAAAATGTTGTCTTAACGTTACAGTGCTAAGAAGGCGCGTTCTACTATGAGATGAGTGAAGCAAAGCAAAACTTTTGTACTCTGTACAAGTATTTATTTTTGTTTTTGTATTCTTTTGGTTGCCTAGTGCCTAGCCTACCTCATTTTACTCAGCAGTTTGCACCCTCTACTACTCTTTACATTACATTACATGCAAGTGATGCCAGAAATAAATCTGGAAAGTTCATTAAAATATCTATTTTTGAGTGAACAATCATTTTAATTGTCTTTATTTTTAGTTAGCACATGCCTACAACAACAACTAACAACTTCAAGCTAAATTTAGAAGCTGATTTAGAAGATGATAGCTAAATAAGAGCGATTGAGTAATTGTGCGATAAGCTGTAATTTATGATCCGATTAGTCGACTAATCGTTAAAATAATCGGTGACTAGTCGACTATGAAAATAATCGTTTGTGGCAGCCCTAATGTAAACCATACCGTACCTTCTTGTGATTTTTTTTTTCTAAAAGTTTTTTTTTTTTCTTTCCTAACACCAGGGGAGCCACCCCTCCTAAATTTCGTTGTTTGGTACCTGTACTGTAGCAATGACAATAAAGTCCATTCATTCATTCATTCATTCAGACCCGTAGAACGCTCGGTTTCGTGAGATTTCACTTTTTAATGCTCCCCGCAAAACCTAGTGTGGCCAAATATCTTTCTTTCGCAAACTGCAGTAATAAAAACTGGACTGAGTCAAGTGAGTTTTCCTTGGCAAGACTCATCCTGACCTCCACAAGTGTGTTGTGAAAGCAGACAACGCATATTGACTGAAATACAAGGTAAGAACCATTTCACTTCGATATTATGACAGGATTTCTTACAGATATGTATTCACAACGTAGCTAGTTAGAAACTGCAAGTTCTAAGCTAAATTTTGATATACAGGTTGTTGGTGGTTGATCCAGATCCGTGATGCGATCCGGGTTTTCTTTTATGGTGACAGCCACCGCAGCCTGAAACAGCAGCGGGCTTTCAGTGGAGCAACGCGGCAGCAGCTGGTGTACAGATTTTTTACCTTTGCCTGCTTGTGGCTCTGTCAGTATGTGAAGCGCATTGAGTCACATCTTGTGAGAAATGAGCTATATAAATAAAACTTGATTTGATTTGATACAATGTCTGGAATCTAATTTCTTTCATTTGACATTGGTTTAGTCATAATATAAAACAATGTCTATAGTACAGCTAAGGGCTAAGCCTATTGAGTGTTAGCTGTCCTTATTATATCATCTTTGATTATAACTCATTGTTTATTAATTAAATAAATAAATAAATAAATAGTTTGCCTACATGAAAATGGGCTTTTCATAACTCAGCATGGTCACAATACTGATTCGCCTATTATAGAAATAGTTTTCATAATATGGATTTTAAATCACAATTATCACAATCACATATTACTAAAAATCATGTTCAACACAAAGGGAGCAATGTTACTTATACTATAATAGTATACTATAAACAGTGGAGCTGTTAAAACGGTTTTTAATCAAGATTTTCCCACAGATCTGCGTAAATTAACATGTACATTTGCATATTATTCATTTAATTAGCATACTATTTTCATATTTATTTATTTTAAATGTCATGCATAGTAGTTTCTATCATCCCTGAAAATATCATTACAGTGTGACCAACCTATCTTAAGCTATGAAGTAAAGTATGTAAAATATAGTGATAAAAAGGTCCATTTGGTGCCATTCCGGAAGACAGGTGTCCATTGTTAGGTGCGCGACCTTTTTGACCCTGTCTCGGTTCACAAAATGGGTTGTATCTCAGCAACCGTATGTCCTATCTTCATAAAACAAAGTGCTCTGTGCTTCTGAGAGTATACTCTAGAACAATGTATATCAATTGTACCAGCAAAAGCAATCTTTAAAATTGGTACCTAACACCCTACTATATGCATCACTCCACCGCACAGGTGTTCTATTAAATGACCGTTAATTAGACGACATTAACGGTCATTATCTATCAGATTATCGATGTGTGTTGGTTTCAAACAAAGATGGATATATTTCCAAATATAACATTTGAGTTAATAATGAATGGTCATCAGAAGAGGGCGAATGTGTTTAGGTCTGAAAGCACGCAGATGGAGCAATGTACTATCTTGTCAACTCGTCTGAATCGCATTCACACATTCACCACCAAAGCGACTGTCAACAGAGTCATATTTCACTGGTTGCACAATAAATGGAAATGTACAGATAAATGTACACGATACAAAGTAGCTAGCCTGCGGATGTTTGAATACATTACTTGAGTTACAAAGCCACTTTACCTAACTAGTTTGCAGTGTAGCTTTATGTTCATTCCATTCGATGTTGACACAAATGTAGCTGTGTTGTACCATTAGATGACGTCATTCTATCTATTTCTAGGCTTCCTGCCTAATCTTCCCATAATGCATTGCACCGTGCTTGCTGCTTACGTCAGAGGCGCAAGCTCAATAAACAAACAAATCATAATCTGTAGTCGCTTATTACTGTTAACTAATAAATGTCGCTGCCAGCGGCCTCGCATCTAGGAGCGAATCCCAGCCGTGCTGATGTTCAGTATAACAGCACTCCCTCTCGTGTGAGATGTGTTAAATAATGACCGTGTGTCACTAACAGCTCCACCTATGAGCGGCTGCAGCTCTGTGCGGACCATTGTATCAAGCAGCTCTCTGCTTCATTCATCAATCACTCCAACTCCTACCGTCAGGTCGGCGACTCCGTTGTTGTTCAAGCTAGTGTCGCTTTCCCAGTCTTTGTGTAATAAGTGAACATACTGTAATGTTTGCCCTCTGGCACAGTTATAAACTTAATAAATGACTCGTGTTGTCTTCGGTCTCAGCACTGTGTGTGTTTACTGATCCACCATCTTTGTTTCACATCCGGTTCCTTCTTCTTCTTCTGTTGGGTTTAACGGCAGCTTGCATCCTTCGCGTTGCACTACTGCCATCTCCTGGATTTATCCAATTCCTACATTGTCCATTTCGTCACAGTCTCCCTATCAGGCCAGTTCTCATGAGAAATGTGACCAGACACTTCCTGCCCTGTCCACTCCCACCACACTCCAATACGCCCTCCACACCTTCTCTCGTCAGTCCCCATCTGTTCAGTCCCTCCATCAGTTCCTGTCTTTCTGACGCATATTTCCTGCAGTTAATAAGAACATGCTCTACTGTTTCTATTACAGGACAACAGTCACACAAACCTGTCGGGTGTTTTCCTATTTTGTGTTGAGTTCCATTCAGATTACTATGCCCTATTCTTAGTCTGGACATTACCACCTCCTCTTTTCTATTCCCTGCCCTGATTCTCACACCACCCACTCTGTTTTGTAATGCATATAATTGTCTTCCCCTTGTCTCCTGGTCCCACTGTTGCTGCCACTTTTTATTTGCTTCCCTCCACACAATACTTTTTCCCTCTGATTTTGATATTTGGATGTCAGTGTCTATGTTTCCTTTTTTTACCGCTTGTTTAGCTAGTTTGTCTACTCTTTCGTTTCCCATGATACCCATATGTGCAAGGACCCACATGAGCACTACCACCACTCCCTGCTTCACCACCCTTGAATATACATCCATTATACTGTAATTATAAGTAAGTTAAGTCTTGGCGCTTTTTTGCTGTCCCACGCCTCAAGCTGTACAGACAAGCTGCTGCGTCGCTGCAGATCAGCACTCTGCTGGGTTTAGCTTGTACCACCTACTCTAACGCCATCAGAATGGCGTACAGCTCAACTGAATAGACACTTAAGCAGTTTGTGGTCCTTTTACATAACTCGACTCTGCGACTATAGCGACTACCACTGCAGAGCCAGTGTTATCTGTTATTGGGTCTTTTGATCCATCCGTAAATATCTGCATATATTCTGTATACTTCTTTTCCGTATACATATAAAATTCATGAACCAAATCTACATTTTCTTATCCCGTTCCTTGGTCTCGCGGGAATAGCTGACGTCTATCCTATGGCAAGCGGTGAGGTACAATATTATGGTTTATAGTATATCAGATACATCAGATGTTACAACTCCTTATAAAAAGTGCTGCCGTACACAATAACAATTAGTCTAACAGTTTTTTTTTAAATACAAATATAATACACAATAAAATACAAATATGATGCAAATATGATGGAGAGGCCTGGGTGCCATACCTGTTGTGAAGGCAACACTGTTGTTTTCTAAATGTTTCAATAATCTTTAAACACCACCTCAATTACTAGGTGAAATAAATGCTTAAAGATTAAACGGTCGATGAAGCAACATGGAAAACATGAAGTGTATAGAAATGTATTACGGATTTAAGATGGAGTGTTTTCTGTGTTTTTCTTGCTTTGTTTGAATTTAGCACTGTCGTAATCACTTTTGTCACACTTGTTTTCTGAATTGCACTATGGCATGTAACACCTCACTTGCACTAACAAACACATACAGTGATGCTTGAAAGTATGTGAACCCCCTGCAATTGTTCTTTTTTGTTTGTGTTGGAATATTACAATAATATAATAATAATAATAATAATTCATTACATTTATATAGCGCTTTTCCGAGGCTCAAAGACACTGACAATATAGGAGAAACGGAAAACACAGAAACAACAAGCAACAGATAACATGGGCACATGGAGTTAGCGAACGGGGAGAGGGGGGGGGGGTGGTAGGGACAGGGGAGATGGTTAGGGGTAGGGGAGGCTGTATGCATGTCAGGGGGGTGGTCGGGATGGGGGAGATGGCTAGGGGTAGGGGAGGCTGTAGGCATGGGAGAACAGGTAGGTTTTGAGGTGGGATTTAAAAGTGAGGAGTGAGGGTGAGTCTCTGAGTGGTTGAGGGAGAGAGTTCCAGAGGCGGGGTGCAGCTCGTGAAAAGGCATGGTGACCGAAGCCTTTGAGTTTTGAGGGTGGGACAGTGAGGGGAACAATGGATGAGGATCGGAGGGTACGGGTAGGGCGGTGGGGGAGAAGGAGGTCAGTCAGGTAAGCGGGGGGGGGGGGGCAGGCTATGGAGGGCTTTGTATGTGAGGATGAGGACTTTGAATTGGATACGTTCTTTGATGATTATACTGTATATGGTGAAGTCATGTGTTCTCATATATGTTCTCATGTGTGATGTCACCAAGGTGCGACTAATCTATAAATAAGCATGTGCAAATAAACTAAGCCTCTTTCCGGTGTTAACTAAACTGAAGTGAGCAGTGTGTGTGTTTGTTACGCCCCCTGGTGACTCGGGGTAGAAGGGCGCAACATAGAGCAACAAGAAGGACAAGTGAGGGTGCAGTCACACAAACTCCAGGAAACTAAGGGTTGCAATAAAATTGATATTTATTGATAAAGCAACACAGGGAACAGAGAGGACTAACAGTGGCACCAAATAAAAGTCATAATCAAAATAACAACCCCCACCCAGGGCCGTTTGGGAGATATGCGAGGCCCTGTGCTAAGTCAGATTTGCGAGGCCTTTTATAATGATGTAGGCTCAGGCACGTGCCGTGAGCTTTTAGATTGGGTAAGCATAAGATATAGAAATACTCATAATTACACATACACGCTATCAGTGAACACAGTTTCAAGGAAATGCAATTTTGATGCCCTAGAACCCGCTAATAAACTGTCCAGTTTCAACATCGCAAACGCACACACACACAACACAGACACACACCGTTTCCATCCTCCATAGTAAACTCACAACACACTTTCTTTTCACACTTTGTCACATAGGCACTTGACATCACATCACAAACCCTCCCTCTCTATCTCTCTCAAACACTTTTGGTCCAGAACCAGATCGCCACCAGCCTCGCGAATCATATAAATCATATAAACCGCTCATACCAGGCTTGCTGTATCCCCTAGCGACTCTCCCGGGCGGCCTTTAGCCAGTAGTTGTGTTTTTCCAGTCCAGTCCAGTCTATGAAATCCCTTTAGGTCGCTGACAGTAATGTCCATATTCACAAAATCAAGCAAGTTATCCTTATTGATTATTATTCTTTAGATCGTTTGAGCTAGCTGGCATAAGCTATTCTGCCGGGCGAGAGGTGAAATGTTAAGTGAACTTGAAAGTGATAAGAGCCAATCAGTAGCTCTTATGGAATGAAAGAACTACTGATTGGCTGTAAGCATGCTTACCCTGGCCACATTAAACAGCGGGCTGAGGCATCGGAAAAAAATTAAAAATACATTTTCACGCATTCGAATGTACGTGAGGGAAAGCAGAGACAGACGTGCTTATGCAACGCAATGCAGAGTAGGAAGTGCTTACTCCTGCAGGTTGCGCTAAAAATGCAACGTCAAAATGAATGACTCCTGCTGCCCTGGGACCTAAAATACGACTCTTTTAATGAAATCAAACAAACGGTTTACATGCACTTTTATTTTAATATTTTCACGGTCCTTTTTTAGTTTTTCGTTGGGTAAGCACTGCTTACTCTGCTTATATGGACGGCACGTCCCTGTGTAGGCTACTATTATAACCGCGCGACACGCACGCACCGATATTGCAAGAAATGCGCTCACATGCTGTGCTGATAGACAATAGAATATCTACTTATTTAGATAGTTTACAACCATGTTTGTTTCATTTCAAACCTTTTATACTCGTAAAGGATTAGGATTTAGGATAAAGCAGTCATCATACCCAACATTAAATACACACAAGCCATTATTGACATGAATAGAGATGTTACTCACCACCATGTAGGCCTATCCTTTATGTTGAAAAGCTTACAGCAAAAGCAAAAAGACATGTCCCGTTTTTGAGAGTACACAAGCCACTTTCTTTCTATTTTTTCCCCATTTGGTAGTTTTCGGAGAAATAAAGTTTCACTAAAGTTTCTGTTCTCATTATTTTTAGGATAACTAAATCCAGGTTTCATCTTTGGGGGACCTCTTCTAATGATCACTTCTGTAACTGTAGAGTCCATATGTACCGGCCAATTTACCAGGATCATCATACATGACATATCTGACACCATAGTCCTTGGGCCAAACCCCAAAATTGAACATTTCATTACCAAATTCTGGGCAAATTCTAGATGTGATTTTTTTTATTCCTATACATCCCTAGATTATGTTTTGATATGATAGACCTTTTGGTTTGGCAGCTTATTAGTGGTTATCACCTCTTAAAGGTATGGAGTGCTTTTCTTCAAAACCGGAGTTTTGACAGAAAAAGTCCCCTGCCATATCTTGCTCCCCTTCGCATGATTCGCGCGTAGCTGTGCTGTGGTTGTGATAGAGACATGAGCCCTTTCATGTATGGAGGACCAAGTCTGCCAAAATTAACAATAAATATATAAACACATAAATGAATGTATGAACAAATACATCAATGAATACACACAGTATAACGCAATACATTTCTATATGTATTTATTATTTTCCACATTTATTCTTTCTTTTCCACATTCAAGGACCCCAATTGTAATAAGCCAGTGGCTTTCTTGGGTTTTTATCCTGTTAGTTGACCTTGTATGTAATGTGTACTTTCATGTACCTACTTCTGCAAATCTTCTAATAAAGTTTTCAATCAATCAATCAATTCTTTCTTTTCCACATTGTTTTCCACATTCATTCTTTCTTTTCCACATTCATTCTTTCTTTTCCACATTCATTCGTTCATTCTTTCTTTTCCACATTCATTCTTTCTTTTCCACTTTATCAGTAATGTATGCAAATATCTGGGGGCGTATCTTGCATGTTTTCCACGCCCCTACGCATTTTCATTGGTTGATACCACGCGTGACGTATGAAAGCAGCGACGCTGTTATTACCACAGACGGGTAGAGAGTCTATAGTCCCGTTCTCTCACAGCCTCTTTCTCCCTATAATTTCCATGGAATCCCAAACTATGTCTATGACATCCCAAGCTATTCCCGTGTTGTCCCCTTTCACACATGTCGGCAATGGTCTATACTAGTCCATCAGCACTGTATGGGAGAACTTGGTGATAACCACAATACCAGTTGACTCAATTAGACATATACGCTCTGGGCTATGCGCGATGCAAGACAGCTGAGAGTGTCTCCACTGCGTTTATATCACAAAATGTACATTTGATAAGTAAAAGTAAGCTAGCTAAGTAAGCAATCTAGCTGACTATGACTGGAAACGAAGTACTATCCAGTTAGAATTATAGAAGATCTAGTTGTGTTTTCCTGCTGGTCTCGCTGCCTGGGTTTGAACAGACTTGTGGTGACTAAAAATGGCTTTAAAAAATGCCTTTCCACCAAAGAATATATCAATGGTCTATACTAGTTCATCAGCACTGTATGGGAGAACTTGGTGATAACCACAATACCAGTTGACTCAATTAGACATATACGCTCTGGGCTATGCGCGATGCAAGACAGCTGAGAGTGTCTCCACTGCGTTTATATCACAAAATGTACATTTGATAAGTAAAAGTAAGCTAGCTAAGTAAGCAATCTAGCTGACTATGACTGGAAACGAAGTACTGTCTATCCAGTTAGAATTATAGAAGATCTAGTTGTGTTTTCCTGCTGGTCTCGCTGCCTGGGTTTGAACAGACTTGTGGTGACTAAAAATGGCTTTAAAAAATGCCTTTCCACCAAAGAATATATATATATACATATATGCCATATATATGCGATATATCATACCTCCACTATGATTCATATGCCCTAACCCTTTTTTTTTTTTTTTACATGCTATGATTGGAAATTAGAGTGTCTGCTCTCGGCAGAGGGCTTCATCACGTCTCGCGCAGTATCAACCAATGAAAATGCGCAGGGGCGTGGACAACATGCTGCATACATTACTGATAAAGCATACATTACTGATAAAGCGAAAGACAATGTTGTTTTCACCTAGCTATTCACATAGAATAGTTTGTCTTTGTAATTGTCAGATGTGTATGCAAATATAGGGGCGTATCTTGGACGCACTCTACGCATTTTCATTGGTTGATACTGCGCGTGACGTGGTAAAGCACTCAGCCAAGAGTACCTGAACATTTCATTACCATCTGGGTGGGCAAATTCTAGATGTGATTTTTTTATTCCTATACATCCCTAGAAAAGTCTGGGAAAATGCCTATTTTAAGTAGATAATGTATAATTTGTATATTTAAACTGAAAACAATAAATGTACCCATCCATGGGTTTGACCTTTCATCTTTTTTTTGTGGACCTGAATGCAGGACACTGAGGCCGAGGCAGATGAAAGGTCAAACCCATGGATGGGGTACATTTATTATTGTGTGTGTGTGTGTGTGTGTGTGTGTGTGTGTGTGTGTGTGTGTGTGTGTGTGTGGTATAGTTCCATAAATAAATTTAAAAAACATCACACCCTGAACATTGTTTTCAGTGAGTATTGTTGTGTGTAATGGATCCTCTGTAGTGTTTGCATTGAGTTGTGATACAGTACAGTAGTGTACAAGTTACGGTACATGTGGGAATACAGTACATGTGGGAAAACTAGGGTTAGGGTTAGGTGCTAGGGTACTAGGGTTAAGGTTAGGGTTAGGGTTAGGGTTAGGGTTAGGGTTAGGGTTAGACATGCCAGCATGTACCAAGTCACCCTAGCACCTAAACCTAACCCTAGTTTTCCCACATGTACCGTATTCCCACATGTACCGTAACATACATACTGTATTTTCTGTAGATTTACATATTGTTCATATGAAACACACACATCTATGAATGCCCAATACTCTACAGCAGGGGTGCCCAATACGTCGATCGCAAAGGTAGTATGGGTAGATCGCATGGCATTGAACAAAACGGGGGAAAAAAAGGAAAAAAAAAAGAAGAAAAAAAAAGAAAAAGAAAGTTCGCCTATCATCCATCCTCACTATGGCTTTTGCCACTTGATTGACGTACGATACGATAGTTCTTGTTCATGATTGGACAGCTCAGGGCTTGTGCCCTTTTCTATCCATCGTTTCGCTTGGATGTGGAGGTGTAGATGGAGGGGAGGAGCGGTAGCTGAGCCAATGGCTTCCATAGGAGTTTTTTTTTTCTTTTCTTTTTTTTCTCTTGATAGAAGATAGAAGAAGACAACAGGAACAAGGCCAACATTGCTCAATAGTGCTTATGGGTGGATGCATGGAGGTTATTATCTAGTAAATGAAATAAAAATATAAAATCATATTGTCAGTCAGGATGTTGATGGTTATGGTGGATTGTTTTGCAGGATTATGGAGAGAGGTGTTCCGGTGGTCCATTGTGCTTCTTGAATTAACTGCGTCAGTGATGGATTGTTGATTGCTCGTTGGATATATTTCTGAGTGAGAATGGTGTTTCTTTGTTTGATGGTTTGGAGTCCGGACATGCTGTGGATGTATTGAGTGCTGATGTACATCGGGAGTCTGTATGCCATTTTTATTGCCTTGTTTTGGATGGTTTGGAGTTTTTTGGCAGCAAGTGGAATGGATTTTGAATGAGTCCAGTAGCAGAGGTCGTCGGCAAATTGTGAAACATGTCCAATGGTGGGTGGGGGGTAGTAGATGTCTGAGATGTAGACGAGGAAAAGGAGGGGACTGAGGACTGCACCTTGTGGAACACCGGCTTCAGGAGTGAAAGGGGTGTAGAGGGACGTGTTGACTTTGACCTTGATTTGACGATTATGAAGAAAGCTTGATATTATGTTGTAGATGGGAAGTGGTAGTTTGAATTTATTGTCTTGGAGTTTGAAGAGTAGTCCGTTGTGCCACATTTTGTCAAATGCCTTTTCTACATCGATTGACGTACAGGTAAGCCAGTCTGAGATCTGATCTTTTCACCTACACCTAACACGCGGTTCACCACGCATCCGCAGTCAACAGCACCAACTACAAAATACTGGCGAGACTAATTACCTAGTTACCCTTCCAATTTCTACTATTTACTATATAATACTAAATAAAGGCTCTACAAATGAGTGGGGAAGCTGGACCATTTCGAAGAAGGGAAATGTGGCAAAAGAGCGAAAACGTACGGCTGCAACGATAGCTTCTTATCGCGTCAGTCACGTTCTTGTTAAACACAAGAAGTCATTCAAAGACGGCGAAATTGTGAAAAAAGTTTCTCGAGGCTGCAGATTGCCTTTTCGATGACAGATCCACAGTGGCTGATGACACCTTGCAACCAGCTCCTACAGCCCTGACTACTAGAAACTAGCTGCCTCCTCCCAGTGCCAGGTCTCCCACTAAGGTAGAGAAATGCATTTATTTCCTCCTTTCAAACTAGGGAACTACCTGTTTTGTATCTGGTTTACTTTTCTGTTTGTTGGATCAGTAGTTGGCTATGGTACTGCAGACTGGCTGTCAGTGTGTGAGTGAGAGAAAGTGAGTGTGTGTGTGTGTGTGTGTGTGTGTGTGTGTGTGTGTGTGTGTGTGTGTGTGTGTGTGTGTGTGTGTGTGTGTGTAAGAGAGTGAGAGAGAGAGAGGGAGAGAGAGGGGGAGAGAGAGGGAGGGTTTGTGCTATGGCTCCCTATGCAGACTGGCAAATGTGTGTGTGTGTGTGTGTGTGTGTGTGTGTGTGTGTGTGTGTGTGTGTGTGTGAATGTGTGTGAGCGAGAATAGCAAAGAGGGAGGGTTTGTGATGGTCTTCTCCTGTGGCTGTGTGACAGAGAGAGGGAAAGTGTATTGTGAGTTTACTATGCAGGCTGGGAACTGTGTGTGTGTGTGTGTGTGTGTGTGTGTGTGTGTGTGTGTGTGTGTGTGTGTGTGTGTGTGTGTTTGTAGTGCGTGCATGTACGTTTGCGATGTTGAAACTAGACTGGTAGATCTTGGCAGACTGGCTACTTGAAAAGTAGATCTTGGTTCCAAAAAGTGTGAGCACCCCTGCTCTACAGTGATATATTCTGAGAACAGATACTGTAAAAAATGTGTCTAAAAATGTGCTTTGGCAGTTGTGAAAAAAAAGAACATTCTCACACACTGAACATTGTGTTTTCAGTTGTTTTGTTGTAGTCTGTAATGATGCATATAGTGTTTACATTTTTGCAGGCTTTGAGCAGCTGTTTTGGTGTGAAAGTTTGAGTTTTGAAGAGAGAAGGTGTGGTTTTGCTTATGTAGCTTTAGAAAAGTGTGTTGTGTTTAGAGTTTTGGGAAAATGGAGGGAAGTTTTGTGAAATGTGTTTTAGCAATTGAGAAAAACTGTATAATCAAAGCTGTAAAGAAAATACAGGTGATGAACAAGAATAGAAATGAAAGAAGCAAACTAAGATTGTTTTTGCCAATAGCTATGAAATACATCTCTTAAAAATGTCTGCAAATGCTGAATCACAAAACACGGACGGAATGTACACTATTTTCACTGTCACTGTCGAAATACAGTATTATGTCTGAAAAATCTCAAATAATTCTGAAATAACACTGGCTACAATTGTGTGTGCATGGGTATGCCTGTCTACACAACACATGAAGCACAGAATGTGACAGTGTGTGTACCTCAAATGTACTTTTTGAAGTTGCTGCATACTTTCTGTACAGAGCAAGAACATTAAAAAATGTTTACAATGTTGCACTTCAAAGGGTAAAGAGCGCGAGAGCAGACGGTACTTGGCGTGGGAAAGGCAGAGCAGACGTGTTGACCCGAACACCACACAAGGGTTAAGAGGTGATAACCACTAATAAGCTGCCAAACCAAAGTCTATCACATCAAAACATAATCTAGGGATGTATAGGAATAAAAAAAATCACATCTAGAATTTGCCCACCCAGATGGTAATGAAAAATGGTTTGGCCCAAGGACTATAAAGCAGGTTTCCCAACGGACCATAAAGTCGTGGAACAAGGAAGGTGTGAGCTGGAGCTAATAAGAAAAACTATTTGTAGACCAGAAATTGTACAACATGGCAGGGCGCTTAACCCTCGTAGAGACAATTCGCCAAGCAGGGTCTCTTCTGATGAACGCGGCGGAGGACGTGCAGTGTAAGTATGATTACTTGATATAGTAGTTTTACTTGATAAAGTAATTTATTAGTGCTAGCTAAAAGCCCATAGCCATCGCTGTGCGCGCACGATGCTGCTCCTTATTAAGGTGATTCTTCAGTGAGCTGCATGAAGTTTCAATGAAAGGTAGCCTACCTACAGGGTTGCAAATGTGACACCGTTAGGTGAAAATAGCTCTGTTTTTAATCCAAGATAGCTCAGTTGTTTGATTTATGTATCAGTTGCATCTTTGTCACATTTTTCACCCATGATGGGTTTACACCCCTGTACCTTGGCTATTGATAGCTAGTGTTAGCTAACGTAAATTAACCAGGGAAGTGTTTGAATAGGACCAAAATATGCGTGGCGTTAAAGACAGATGCACATCCAACGATTTTTTAATAGGAATGAGAGCAGGGAGGCAACTGGCCATGATTTAACAATACATTGGAGAGGATTTGGGTAATGTTAGGCTAGGACCAGATCGCCTCTGTCAGGGGAAGTGTCTGATCGGTCAAAACTGGATGTGTAGAAAATGAATGTGGTAAATAATTAAGACCTCGTAGTAACGTAAACGACAGTGACTGTAGTGTGTAGCCAATCTATTGGATTAGTGAAGCAGCTGTGCATAGACTACGTGCATAGCTAGCAAAGAGGGTCTCCAAGTTCGCATATGTCATTCGGTCGCGTGGTTGTTACCCCTGGTTTCCACGGACACGCCCACTTAAGACTTTTGGCAGTGTTATTTCAAATGTCTAGTGGTTGCCTATTCACCTTTATTTTTAGGACCATGCTTAGCCTCTCTTTACTTAGCTTGTGTACGAGGGAACTATACATTGTAGCTAACGTTAATTTATTACCAGCAGCAATTTTTTCTGGGAGTGGCACCGGAACTCCAGTGCCAGGAACTCCAGTGCCAGGAACTCCAGGAGTGCTAGGAACTCCAGTGCCAGGAACTCCAGTGCCAGGAACAAGCACCCCACGGCACCCTGTTGATGGTAGGAAATTATTTTTTACTCAAACTGCATTTACATGCATCTACATCAGTTTCAAATTAATATAAGCTGTGCGGGCCTGTGTAGTAGTGGCTCTGTGCACAGCAGCCTTGTCAGACACTAGTCTGCACTAATCTGGACTCAAATGCCTCAAATCATGGTGAACGGGGCGCGTCCTAACGATTCCCACCGTAGTTGGGCCCTCCGCCACGCCCCCAGCGGGCTCGCCACGCCCCCAGCGGGCTCGACTCCGAAACGGCATACATTTTGCCGGACTGCATACATTTTCACGCACTGCGTGGCTATTTTAAACATTACCGTTTCAATCAACCACGTAATATGTCCCTGTAGCGTACTCCTAATGTCCACCATGTACTTGAAACACAAATCAGATATTTATTCACCAGAACTAGTAAAACAGAGGTAGAAGACAACAGAGGGGCCAGAAAAGCGAGCTGTAAAAAAATATTCCCTGACCTCTCTTAACGAGACGAGCGATAAGTTACATTAAATTACAATATCAGAGCATAAAAACATCACAGGAGAGACATGGCAAATGTGCGTCCATGCGTGTGAGTCCATCCCACCAGCTAAGCAGTTTTTGAGTCGATTAAAGTTTCATTTATTTCAGTTGTTCTGCCTATGTATCCTCTTGAGGATAAAACATGTGAGATCAGGTTTTGTATAGATTTGTAAAAATGAACATTAGAACCTGAAATGAACTGATTGAAAAGAACCGATTCATATGAACTGATTGAAAAGGGCCTATTGATATGAACAGATTGAAGTGAACAGATTGACAATAGCAGGCCTATTAAATACAATGGCAGTCAAAACTGTCCTTTTGAGCCGTCTTTGGGTCTTCAATATATACAAAGGGGTAGAGGAGCACCAAAATATTATGAATGAAAAAACCTTTATTGTCGCCAATGGGGAAATGTTGTTGTCAAACAGCTTAGTAGGGCAGACAGAAAACATTCAATAAATAAATAAATAAAACAATTTTCCTGTCTCCCTTCTCCACATCACTCTCCTTACTCCACAGCCACCTCCAGGTAGCTTGGAGGAGGTGGAAGGAGCAGAGCAGCAGTGTAGCCTCAGGAAATGCCTGCTTTAGAGCTCCCCTCTCTGCACTGGAGTCATCTGTCAGGAACACGCCAGGTCCTGCCTGTCCTTTCCCTGCAAAGCCTTCCCTTCCAATGAGCCCTTTCAGCAGCTCCAGCCCCTCAAAGATTGTGCCTTTGTCCTCCGCTTGAGTGATGATGATCCCAAGGGGAAGGCCACCTGCACATGTGTGTGTGAGGAGGAGGAAGACCCGGCAGTTCTCTCTGTCCATGTTCCCCGAGGAGTCGATGAAGCAGAGCTCCCCACTGTGCTTGTTGGTGTGAAGGCGTTTCATCAGTGGGGAGCATATCGCGATGAGAGGAGCTCCAGCAGAGGAAGTGGTCATCCTGGCACACACTTCTCCACACTTGGTGTTGTACTCCACCACCTGTCGTTCCAGAGCTTCCAGCATAGAAGGGCCTTGCTGTGCACCATACTCTCCCCTGCACACCTTTTGGAAGAGTCTGAACAAAAAAATGTTAGCCAATAAAGTTATAATATGCATGCTGTATACCGTTTCAAACTATACATCCCACTCCACTGCTCATATGTGTTCAAATGTGTGACACATACACAACCATCATCAACATAGTATTATACAGTCTCAACCCCAATCATGTGAGGGGTCTTTCGACAATACATACATAATAACTACAATATGATCTTAAAAAAAAGGTGCACCTTTGGACAAACTGGAGGTCTGGGCAGATCTCTCTGTTCGCTGAGGCATGGACATATCTCACGCCATACTGCATTTGCAGGTCGTGCTTCAACACACAAAGTGCTGATGTGGGAGAGAGGCCGATTTCAAAAAGCCTCGTCAGGCTCTCAATTGATGCCTTCCCCACATCTCTGTGCCCAAGGGCCTCGGCCACAAACAGGTTGTGGTTGTGGGTGTTCTTTACCCTGACTTCCAATGGGAAGTCAGGCATGTGTCTGTCCTTGCAGCTGTTGACAGAATCATATCAACATTATGTTAAGTTTGAGCCAGTGAATGAGGGAATCAGTGGATTGGTGAGGTAACAAGGAGGATGTGGATGAGTTGAAATACTTGGCGTCAACAATCCAAAGTAATGGAGAGCGTAAAATAGAGGTGAAGAAGATAGTGCAAGCTGGGTGGAGTGGGTGGAGAAGTGTCTTAAGAATGATTTGTGACAGAATGCTACCAGAATTCTACCACCAATAGTGAAAAGGAAAGTTTACACGTGGTGGCATTGTCTGACAAATAACTAAACAAGAGGCAGAGCTTGGTTTTGGACATGGCAGATAGGAGACAAGCTGGTAGGGGTAAGGATGCTGGAGATAGAGCTGAAGGAAAAGGCGGAGGCCTAAAAGAAGGTATATGGTGTGGTGAGGGTGGACCTGCAGATGGTTGGAGTGAGAGAAGCTGATACAGGACAGTTTAAAATGGAAAAAAATACTCTGCTAACGAGGATGTTAAGTTTAAGCCAAGGATGAATATAACAACATGATTATCAGCGTACAGTAGACCTGCATACATCTCTCAACTCTCCGGCTAATCCGCCGCCTTAGAGGCTGGCACTGTTTCAGGGTGAGAGACATTGTGGCTGGACAGCATGTGTTTTTAGATGAAGGTCTCGAATTGGCCGTCATAGACCTCACATCAACATGGTGCTGACACTTGTAGTCCACCTAAACAAAACATTATATTCACTATATAAACGTAAAGTGGAAGGAGTTGAGAACCTATGTGAATGCCATCCGCCTGATACGTGACTGTTTGGAGCAGGCACAAGACATTTTAACTGTTACCCTGAAAAGAACGCGCGTTGCCAGACATGGAATGGTTCTTTGGACCCTCCATGTTACCCCGGAGTGTTTTGCTGCCTTCACCCACTCCCTTGCCTCGTCCTCTGTCCTGACCTGGACTCTAATTTGTGCCTCAAATGAAGCATGATCCCCTGGTGATGGCAGGTCCATGTATTTGCACACATGGTATGTGTGATCAGGGGGTAGCCAACTCTGCAGATGGAAGCCACAGAGGAAGAAAATACAATTAGTATGGACGGATATACATTGGGACTTTTACCTCATAACCTTATCCTACAATGATGACTTATTGCGATTCTCATCAGTTCCCTTCTTCCAGTTGCTAGGTTAATAAATAAACACTTTAGGGCTCAATCTGTCAATAACAAGCTAGTACTCAACAATAAGCAATCCGGTCTTCTCTGGTCATAACTGTCATCATATTTCATATTTACATGCTAACGGCAATGTAATTTGAAGGGCTTGACTTTGTAGCCTACATTATGTGTGAACACATTACTTTTTCCTTGTGATGAGTTCACTTGTCTGAAGGACAAGTAGGCTACAGTACATGAAAAAGTCCTGCTAAACTTTAACGTTACACCTTCAATTGAGGATATTCCTCCACGTTTTCCCTGACATCTGAGCACACACTGACCTGAGTGCTACTGACAGTGACAGGGTTCACTGATGGTCTGTAAATTACCAAGGAGAAGTGTTAGGTTCAAAACGTAGGAGCAATAACCAAAATCATGAATGAAAGACCCAAATATGTACTTTTCACAATGCACATGGAGTTCATATTTTAACTTTAGAAACGTTGATAAATGCAACCTACGCGGGCGCAGCATAAGTGCGGCAGTCTTGCATCGACATCTTGCAGCGAGGCATCGACATCTTGCAGCGAGGAAAGAGATGCGCAGCCTTGAATTGAGGATATTCCTCCACGTTTTCCCTGACATCTGAGCACACACTGACCTGAGTGCTACTGACAGTGACAGGGTTCACTGATGGTCTGTAAATTACCAAGGAGAAGTGTTAGGTTCAAAACGTAGGAGCAATAACCAAAATCATGAATGAAAGACCCAAATATGTACTTTTCACAATGCACATGGAGTTCATATTTTAACTTTAGAAACGTTGATAAATGAAACCTACGCGGGCGCAGCATAAGTGCGGCAGTCTTGCATCGACATCTTGCAGCGAGGAAAGAGGCGCGCAGCCTGGGGGGCGGAGCGCAGCCTGGGGGGCGGAGCCCGCTGGGCGTGGCGGAGGGCCCAACTACGGTGGGAATCGTTAGGACGCGAACGGGGCAGAGGTAATCTAAATACCTGGAAATCCAGGAATTGAACAACATGACCTTGGATTAACTGTCAACTTTTCTTTTGTTAGCAGAAGTTGCGAGACTGTTCCTTCCTTACAATGCAGCCTCCAGGGGAAGGCGCCTCCAGAGAAGCCCAGCTCAGGGATTGGGGGTAACCACCTACACCCACAATTTCTGCTGCCTGGAGAAGAAAGATACGAGGATGGTCCCTACAAGGGTTGTGAAAGACAACCTGCTGGGCATGGGTTTGGGGGACGGTCGCCTGACCTTTCGAGGTATGTCACCTGACAGTCTGTACTGTGTGTAGCCAGTTGTACACTGTAGTGTGTAGCCAGACAGTCTGTAGTGTGTGGCCAGACAGTCTGTAGTGTGTAGCCAGTTTCTGTCATCTCAACCCAGCACCTGATCTGTGCATTATTTGTCTTGTCTGTCCCTCTCAATTTCACAGGAAACCAACACAGTGCAGAGGAATTGGCAGAATTGCTCTTCTCAGCCTACCCTAAACTGCGTGAGGGGGGTGGGTTTGAGCTAATGAAAGTTGCGGGGTCTACACGGAGCCGCAATTTGGAAGTGATTCCATGCCCAAATGAGGGGTACACGGTTCAGTATCTGAAGGAGATACTGAACCATGCAACGGTTTATGTCCGGCCACTGCAACGCAGTCTGACCTCTGTGAATGTAAGATTCGATATCACTTTGTGTTGTGTCCCAAATATTAATAAAATACTGAATGAATGTTCCTGAAGTTGAACTAATTTATATTTAAATGTGATTTGTCTCCACAAATAGGTCGTGAATAACAGACAGGCCCAGTGTGGACCCTCGGTCCAGTGTGTAAATTGTGGGGAGGAGTTTGACTTCTCCACTATAAGGGTACACAATGCAGTGTGTTCCAGGTAATACTGAATGTAAAGCAATTTAGAAAAGTATCTTCTAACATGCTAAATGTAATTACTTACCCCTGAATCCGTATTGTGAATTGGATACAACAGTGTTTGTTCAGGAAATACTGTGTCTGCTCATTATTACAAGTACTGCAATACTCTGGTAGGAAAATAATGATTTACTGTTGTAAATAAATAGTTCTTGTGTGTAGACAAGTATAAGTATGTGATAAATCCCTGATGTTATTAACTGTTTTAACGCCCTCTTAAGTATACTGCAGGGTGAGAGAAGGAGAGCTGACAGTGCCACACAGCAGGATCTTATAGGTTAGTCAGTGTAGACCGAGGGTTTCTGACATTTTTAGTGCTTTAAGACATGGCTCAAATGTGAATTAATTTCTGTGAAAATGGCGAACTGCTTTTGTACTAGGAAAAAACTGAACTTTTACTGTTCACGTTTAGATTAAGAATCTGAACTTTTATTGTTTACCTAGATGATCAAAACTTTTACAGTTTCCTGGTGACTAAGCTGTGGACTGTGCTAACTGCTTTTACTTATTATTTCTTTATTAATTGAACCAGCAGGATCCTCCACAGCCACTCAGATTCAGATTCAGATTCAGATAACGTTTATTGCCATTATGCATACACATATAGGAATTTGCTTCGACATTACAGTAAGTGCGTTTATACTTTTTTCACGTGTCAAAAAACAGGACAACACAGGACAGACAACAGTGCATTGGATAGTGCAATATAAAGTGCAGTGCAGAGTTTTTACGGTGAGTCCAGTGCATATTCAGTCCTGGGCAGACTTGGGGGCGGGGGGGAGGGGGAAGCCAGAGTAATTTATCAGCCTGGCGGCTGAGGGGTAGAAACTGAGCCTGTGGCGGGCCTTCAGTGCCTTAGGCAGCCGCAACCTTCTTCCAGAGGGAAGCAGGGTGAGGAGGCCGTGGCCGGGGTGGAAGGGGTCTGCCATGATCTTCCTTGCCCTCCTCAGAGCCCTGGTGTCATGCAGGGAGTTGAGGGAGGGCAAGGGACAGCCGATCACCCTCTCTGCTGAACGTAACACCCGCTGCAACTTGGCCTTGTCCTTGGTTGTTGCAGCAGGGAACCAGGTGATGATGGAGTGGGTGAGGATGGACTCTATGATGGCCGTGTAAAACTGGACCATCATGGACCTCGGCAGCCTGAGTTTCCTCAGCTGCCGGAGGAAGAACATCCTCTTCTGGGCCTTCTTCGTGAGGGCCTCGGTGTTCCGCTCCCACTTGAGGTCCCAGGAGATGGTCATGCCTAGAAAGCGGCATGACTCCACGGAGGCCACCGGGGTACCTCCCAGCGTGATGGGAGGGGGTAGGGCTGCTTTCCTACGGAAGTCCACCACCATCTCCACTGTTTTCAGAGCATTGAGCTCCAGATTGTTTAAACTGCACCAGCTCTGCAGCCCCTCGATCTCACCCCTGTAGGCAGATTCGTCCCCCCCGGAGATGAGGCCCACCAGGGTGGTGTCGTCTGCAAACTTCAGGAGCTTGACCGAGGGGTGGCGGGAGACACAGCTGTTGGTGTAAAGGGAGAATAGTGCTGGAGACAGGACGCAGCCCTGCGGGGAGCCCGTGCTGGTGGACCTGGAGCTGGAAATGCTCGCCGCTCTGCTGCAGCTGGGTCCTCTGCAGCCTCTCTCCCGTCTGCTGCAGCTGGGTCCTCTGCAGCCTCTCTCCCGTCTGCTGCAGCTGGGTCCTCTGCAGCCTCTCTCCCGTCTGCTGCAGCTGGGTCCTCTGCAGCCTCTCTCCCGTCTGCTGCAGCTGGGTCCTCTGCAGCCTCTCTCCCATCTGCTGCAGCTGGGTCCTCTGCAGCCTCTCTCCTGTCTGCTGCAGCTGGGTCCTCTGCAGCCTCTCTCCCGTCTGCTGCAGCTGGGTCCTCTGCAGCCTCTCTCCCATCTGCTGCAGCTGGGTCCTCTGCAGCCTCTCTCCCGTCTGCTGCAGCAGGTTCTGCCGCGGCAGCAGGTTCCTCTGGCACCCTACAGTCAGAGGATCACATCATGGATGGTAAGCACATGTACAGTGTTAAAGCTGGTTGCTAGGAAAATCAGCTAATGGGGATCCTTAATAAAATGCAATAAAATACTGGTGACAACTGTGGACTTATACTGGTGACAACTGTGGACTGTGGACTTAATTGATTATCTTTTCTATATCGATAACAGACCTTGATCCATCTGAGTCGTTGGACTCCATTGCTGGTAAGCACAAGCTGTGAATAAGAAAAACAAAGGTTCTACACTATGTTTAAGTGTGTGTACACCATGGATGGGGTTGAATCCTACAATCACATTCAGGCTATTGACAGGCTACATGTCTGACTAAGTTATATCAATTTAGAACTGTGTACAGTGAATGCAATCTTGTGTGTAGTGTAATTTGAGTTTCTTTCTGTTAAAGCGTGGATAATGGAAGCAGACTCTGCAAAGGCTGCCAAGCTCTTCTGCGCGTCGGCCCTCGCAGATATGAATAATCAGTCGCCGCTCAACTTCACTCTCAGTTTGAGAGGTTCTCTGGAGGAACGAACACGAGCGATCGTTTCGTTCTACAAAAGGCCGAAGGTGAACTGGGCGAGTCCTCTCACCTGCAAACTGATTGGTAATGATCTTAATAATTTTTCTTGTTTTTAAATGTATTTTTGGGGCATTTTATGCTTTATTGTAGAGAGATAGTAGAGACAATGACAGGAAAGGGGGATAGAGAGATTGGAGAGGACATTTGGGGAAGCAAAAAACCAGTTACCCATGGGCCAATCAGGATAATCTATAGATCTGTACAGTACCATTACACTAATGGTTTTCAATAACTTGTTAAGCTAAACTTGTTATTTAAAAATTACTGATTATTTCACTTTTACAAGGGGACCCCGCCGTCGGTGAGGGTGTGGCCAGATTTGTCCTCGCCACCGCAATGGAGAGCCTCCAATATGGCTTCCACCTTGATGAAGAGAAAGGTAATTAAGTCTTGTTACTCGTACATATGTGATTTTTATTTTTTTAATGCATAGGCTATATGGTCATGACCTCACCGAGGACAACAAAGAGAAGGTCCTCTCCCTATGCCAGGCATGGGATTTCCCAGGGCCTACATCAGCAAACAGGATGTGGCTGGCGGAGAAACTATTGGTGCATGCTGTAAGTTTGTCTTTCTTAAGTCTTTGAATTTAAACGAAACCACTGGTTCTCATTGAATTCACTGTTGCCTTAATATAACCATGACACGTTTTTTGGGGGGTTTATTTGTTTTACAGGTGCTGGAAAGGACGACCAAGCAGGTCAAGCACCTGAGGAGGGGGCTAAAAGACACCGGTGTCTGGGAGCTATTAAGTTCCAGGCCGGACACTGTGCCAGTCTTATGGCCAAGAGCCGCAGAAACCAGGATCACGCCACAGGTAATGCAAATGAAAACATTAAAGCTACATGTGACAGCATTTTTATTGCTAAATATTCACTTGTTTTTGTTACGAGAGTATGGATTGGCCTTAGCAAGATCCCCAAAATATTTTTCGTGACATGAGACCCTGTGAATTTCAGATTTTAGACATAGGTGTCTAGGCTAGATACCATGGGAAATATTGCCAGAAGTTACTTTTTAAGCATGCAACTACATCAACACTCCGCCCTCGGAATCCACAAAGCAGTGTCACAGCAAGAGAGGAGTGAATTGTAGGAGATATGGTTCTTAAAACACATTTTTATTATGACCAGTAGGGTCGCCAAAGTGCGAACTTATCACATGTAGCTTTGCATTAAATGTGTCTCGATTATTTTTTTAAAGATTGTGTATTGAAACGGCTTTTGTAATTGAAAAAGCATAAAGGGGGAGCAAATTTTAACCGGTGCATTTATATTAGATGATTCTGGAGAAAATTGAATGGCCGGAGGCAGATTCGGACATTGAAGATGGCGATGAGGAGGGCCAGGAGAGGATGCTGGGATTCCTGAGGACCTTCATCGAAACAAGTATGGCTATTTTTCATTATTCGATACTGATGCCCTTACATGGATGTGTATACAGAACAAGCACCAAGCGCATTAGACCACAGCACTCTCTAGGGCACTTGCAATTAATTACTTTATTCTGCCAAAATCTGCCACCTATTGCTCTAGGATAGGTCTCCTAGGGCGGAGACATTCGTTGTTGGCCCTTGTTGAAATGGATTGTTTCTGAATTGATATCCTATCCACTACCTAGGTTCGTCTGAAGGTCTGAAAAGACTTCTGGCTTTTTGGACTGGGTGGGATGTCCCTCCAGAATACCTGGAAGTGGAAGTGGTTGACTGTGTTCTACCACAGTCATCCACTTGCTTCCTGAAGCTGAAATTGTCCAAACATCAACGGACATATGAGGACTTCCACCGCGACCTGATGGCCAGCATTTCGGCCGCTTCCTATGGCTTTGGCCAGTATTAAAGGTAAATAACATTGAATAAAAGAAATAATAAAGTATACTTTCATGACATGCAGGCACACACATATACACACACACAGACGTACATCTGGAGATACTTACACTATCATTACATCCATCTATCATTTATACAGAGCGATTAAGACCCCAGTCATGTAGCTCTATACCATAGATCTGACATGATCACCTTTTCCTTCCCTCACAGGTGCCTGATCTCCCTCTGTGTTGTTATTGTTGTTGTTCCTGGAGATGGTGTCAGGTGTTGAATAGGACGTCATGCTTCCTGCTGCAGCAGTTGGTGTGGCAGAGGCCCTGGAGGGCGCGTGCGACAGCAGGATGGCCGCCATGCTGAGCGGCACGGGCACGGAGCAGCCTGGGCACAGCGTGGCCTTCCTGATCTCCCGCCGCCGCCTCCCCCTCCCGGCCTGGGCTGGCCTCCTGTGACCCCTGACCCTGGCCCAGACTCCCCCCTGGTCCTGGTCCTGGCCCACCCCCGCCTCAGGGTGATTTAGGGTTGGGTGGCTTCGCCAGGCTGCATGTGACTTAATAAAAGGCCTCTTTGGAGATAATTGATTTAAGCTCTTTGTGCTTTATACGTTTTACTCAATCTAATAAGAATCAATTAAATCCACGACAATGGCCTACACTGCTGTTCTTTTATAGCCTAAACTGCTCCTGTTCCTAGTTACAGTTTTTTTACGGTCGCTAAGTCACAGTGTTCAATACTGAAGTCACAGAGTCACAACTCTTCATACAGTCTGCATTACTAACACGCATGTTGGCCAATCACTTCATTCATGTCTCAAAAGAAGCTCGTTCAACCATACACTGGCAACAATGTTCACTCAGAAAGCATACACAGTCATTCATAACATTCTGACTTACAAAACATTAACAACAGGGAGCATTACATAGTCTGAATGATTTTCACAAGAATGAATATTTCATTATAAGAATGGTTTGATTTATAGTAATCATAGACAGAATAGTTGACTGTAAAACTGTAAAGTATTAGGCAACAAGAATGAATCAGAAATGCCGCAATTTGCTTCTATCCTTAAGTGTATTTATTTTTTTCAGTATCTTTGCAGAAAGTAAGTTACGGTACATTTACTTCAAAGTACACTACATTTACTTGTGTAAAATGAAAAGTGGAAAATAAAGTGGAAGATGCAAAGTTCCAACAAAAAAGAAAAACAGAAATTCCAGGGCTACAATACAATAGCAATCACACCAAAAATGTCTCACTCCTGGGGGTTTTGGTCCACCCTCTGGTCTGCATCTGGTCACATCTAATGTCTTCCCTGGCAATGCATCTAGTCTATTTCATTTCATTGTATATATTCTGCTAATATTTTCTAGACATGTCAATATGATTACTGCAAATAGTGAAAATACCACCGCTCATCCCTTATCAGACTTTGCTGAGGTGCTGGAACTGAAGAGTATCAATAGAGTGCAAAATAACAGTCACTCAAAACACTGTGCAAAAAAACTGTTTATTGTGAGCTTTCTGTCATATAGGAATATGATTACTGCAAAAATGCACCAAATCATTTTGTTTTGAACGTGTTCTTCACCGTTTTGAACACAGTATGTTAACAATGAAAAAATGTCAACTTTGTCGCTTTTACCACGTCACGTGCGGTATCAACCAATGAAAATGCGTGGGGCATCAACCAATGAAAATGCGTGGGGCGAGGACAACATGCAAGACACGCCCCTATATTTGCAAACATTACTGATAATCGGGGAAAGAATGAAAGCATGAATGTGGAAAAGAAAGAATGAATGTGGAAAACAATGTGGAAAACAATGTGGAAAAGAAAGAATGAATGTGGAAAACAATGTGGAAAAGAAAGAATGAATGTGGAAAACAATGTGGAAAAGAAAGAATGAATGTGGAAAAGAAAGAATAAATGTGGAAAAGAATAAATACATATAGAAATGTATTGCGTTATACTGTGTGTATTCATTGATGTATTTGTTCATACATTCATTTATGTGTCTATATATTTATTGTTAATTTTGGCAGACTTGGTCCTCCATAGAGGAGGAGCTGGGAACCGGAGGGCGACTGTTCAGATGGGAGAGGAACAGTCTGCATGTGATTGACACCGGTTTTGTTTTGGTGTTGTCTCGCGTCCATGTGCGTATCCTGACTGTGTCACCCGTTTTACCGTTTTTTGTTCTTCCGTTTTTTGTTTTACCGGTATTTATGTTCACTGTGCTGGTGTTCGAGCGCGACCGCTCTGCACGTCATCTGTCGTAAATAGAGCGGGAAGCACGTTCAGCTGGAGCGGATATTGAAATATCCGCGCGACTCGTTGCATATACAACGCTTCGGTAAGTTAGCTGTTCTCTTCCCGTTTGCTTTTAAAGTTTAATGATCAAATCCGTAGTTGTTTGAGTGTTGGTTGTAATTGCTCTTTGGCTGATTATGTTACTATACCCTAATAAATGGAATACTTTTGAAAAGGAAATGAAAATGTGTAGTACATTAAAAGGATTTAAAAAAATATTTAAAAATAAGACGATTAACAAGTATAAAACAGAGGTTTAAATATAGTTTTTGTTTGGTATTTTTATTTTATTTTTTGAACTTTTTGTTGACATGCGTAAGTGACATTTTGTTTATAAAAGTTTCAATGTTTTGATTATGCATTCATGGGGGGACATGCATACATGTAACAAGGGTAGGCGCAATAAGCCACGGCTTCAGCCTACACCTTTTTGGTCCTGATGTTATAAATTGTGACTATGTACATTTTCTTATATCTGTATTGTGAATTGTATAGGGGACCAAAATGAACATTCTCAATCAATCAATCAATCAAAAAAAAAAAAAAAGACGTTTCTGTATTTATTATACATGTTTCTCTATGTATTGTTTGTTTTGTAACATGGCTGTTCAGGCCAAGCAGGGAGGGGGCGGGGCGTAACGCTAGCTAGCTAGCAGATTTTAGTGAAGTTAATGACAGTTTAGGCAGTTGATTGAATTGCTTTTAATGACTTATTAATATATGTTATATTACTGATTTTATCTGGCAATATGTCAGGCCAACCATAATAATATTGATCGCACCACACTTTCTTGCATAACCGTTAATCAGATACTACAAAATGTAATGTGACTTTGACATAATTACTGTGACTCACAGTGCAAACGATAAAATTATTGCTATCTGGCAAAAAACGGTTGTTTCCCGCCAGCTAGCATCAGGCACCTAGGAAGAGGGGTTGCGGCCTCCTGTCAGCATGTCTTATTTTTATTATTATTATTTTATTTTTTATATAAATGTGTTTAATATGTGACTGCTGTTGGATTCTACACTTTTCACTTACAATAACCACTATGTTATTCTCCCGTCAAGTCTCACCAGACTTGCTTGTCCAGCAAGTGCGGGGCAACTTTTTCGCTCTGCACATTAAGGGTGGGACATCTTCTGTCATTGTCAGAATCGGGACAAATAGCCCGAATGTGAGGTGTTCACCTTACTCTGTCTCGAATTACATTGCTCTTTCACTGATTGCGATCACTGGTGGTGTGCCGCAATGCGTTTTAACACAAATACAGGATTTTTCCTACATGTGCGGAATCTTGGAACGCAATGCAGACTTCTGCAGTTGCGGAGTTGCAATATTGCAGACCACATCCTATTGCACAGTCTATGTGCGGCGTGAGAGCTCATTCACATGACATACAACAAGAACAGACATGCTAGTCTGTCAACTTCTTGTTCTTGGTCTGGAATATAGACATTTATTTTTGGACTTACCCATGTTAATATAGACACTCACCTAACACTTTATTAGGTACACCTTCTCCTGATCTACCACACCCCAAAGTTGTGGGGAATTTTATCAGGCACACTTTGGGCCTGTTAATACAAATCAATCATCGCTTGAATGCCACAGCCTATTTTGAGTATTGTTGCTGACAATGTGCATCCCTTCATGGCCACAATGTACCCATCTTCTAATGGCTGCTTCCAGCATCATAATGCACCATGTCACAAAGCAAAAGACTGGTTCATCAAACTGGTTTCATGAACATGATAATGAGTGTTCTTCAGTGGCCTTCTCAGTCACCGGATCTGAACCTAATAGAACACCTTTGGGATGTGGTAAAATCGGGAGATTCACAGCTTGAAAGTGCACCTGAAAATCTGCAGGAATTGCGTTATGAAATCATGTCAAAATGGACCAGAATCTCAAAGGAATGTTTCCAACCTCTTGTGGAATCAATGCCACAAATAATTGAGGCTGTTTTGAGGGCAAAGGGAAGCCCTACCCAGTATTAGTATAATGTTCCTAATAAAGTGTCTGGAGAGTGTAGACAGATTTGCAGGATTTGGAAAATATCCTCAAGTAAAAGTATTAATTATCACGTTTATCACGTTTTCTGAATACTTTACTATTTTCCTGGGTCCTATTATCCCCTTTTTACTGCAAAAAATGGGTTTTACCTGGTTGCCTGTGAATCACAATCAAACCCATTCACCACCCAGATCAACTTTCAAGTAGGCGCAATGAGGATCCTTTCCTTTATGGGTATTCTCCATATATCAGATTTTGTAGGTTTATGTAGAGAACTTTAGGGAGTGCCCTAATCTGATTGCATGGTGGTCTCTGACATTTCAATAACTGGAGATAATAGCTCCAAGTCTGCAAGAGCAATGGTGGACACACTAGCTGCCGGGGCCAAGCAGAGCAGACCTGGTGGCCATTTTGAGTTGCTGCAATAACCTGTGGCACCACCAGAAAATGTGGCGGTGGAGAGACCATGTGTGGGGGAGGGGAGAGTGAATATGTAGCTGCTGCCTTACTAGCCTGAACACAGTTTTCTGAACATAATTATGCAGGAAGGATTTAGATCTAAGCCTAGGTCTATTTTTCTTGATTCTCCACAAGGAGTATTCCAAAAATCCATGTTGATGCCCTACCAGTTCCACGAATGGAAGCGTGACAATAACCGCGCCTCAGAACATTTTGTAGTCACTATGTTTTGTTTTATACACCTTTGTTTTTTTAAAATAAATTACGCAAAGATTGTGGGAAAGATGAGGTAGTGTGTGTTCTAATAGACCCAAGAAGAGCTTAGAGCTGTGTAACAGACAGAGTGCAGACTCTAACACCATTTTGCGTTACACCTCTTGTCACATGGTGTTTGCTAGCATGCTGAAGCTTTAAGCAACCTTGTGCTTCCCAGGGAAAAGCAACTAAATAACCTGCTAATAGACTAAAATCATGGCTCCATTGATGTTAAAAAAGGGTTAGGGTTTTAAGTGTTTTCCTTGTACATGTTATATTTACTACATGACATTGGTCTCTTCTGACAATTTGTTGTGAACTACCCTGTAGCTTCTTAAAGTGGTACAACCCTGCATCGGTGTAATTTTCCACTGAGCACACTGAGTCTGTAGCTGAGTGAGTTTAGTGAGGGGGGGAGGGGTGTTCCAATGTCTATTGTGTAGGCTACAGGTTTACTGTGAACTCTAGCATTTTGTTGTTGTTTTTTGTTATTACAGTGTGTGTGTGTGTGTGTGTGTGTGTGTGTGTGTGTGTGTGTGTGTGTGTGTGTGTGTGTGTGTGTCTGTGTGTGTGTCTGTGTCTGTGTGTCTGTGTGTATAAGTCACCCAAGTGATTTCAGTCAGATTATTTTCTATTCTTTTAAATGTCTATTGAGTAGCCTATAGAAAGATTACATTTGACATTTAGATTTCTTTAGGCCTTTAGTTGCGCATAAAGTATGCCATTCTGTTTAAAAATGTGAGGAGTTCTAGAATAGATTTCTTTTCTCTGGTGACCAAGACAGGTTTTGGTTCTAGTCCAAGAGTATTCACACCCAGTGTGGGTCTCTTAAACCAATTTAACCTCACCCACTCAGGAACATGGTACAGTCCAGCAGACAGTTTCCCCTCCCCCACTGTTTTTCTGGCTCTCAAATGCATGTGGTTTTGTGTTCACATGGTACAGCAGCAATTCAGTATGCTTGCTTTTTTTCTCTCTCTCCAGCTCAGAACAAATCTAACTCGGAACAAGAATCATTTAGTCATTCCTTTAGTTACCGGCTATACTGATATAATGTAGGCCTATCGCAAACATACAGTGTTTAATTAGAATTGTTACATTTGAAATCAAATGTAGTGGTTGTATCATGTATTTTATTCTAGAAACGTGATGACAAATTAACAAGGCCTCTTTAAGATTTATAGTAATAATAATAATAATAATATGCCTTATTTATGCATCAGAAACATAGCGAAGAACTGCAGTGTTATTTGCGCACCTTGTTTTGGCTAGACCTAATCACGTTTGTGGTCAGTGAGAGATGTTAGGCTAGTTAACGCAACCTACACACACAACCGTAATAGTGTTCTGGATCCCCTGGTGCAATCTAGATAGTGATGTCATAGTTCTCCAGTTAAGTAAAGGTTGATAAGCTAGAACACCGGATAAGGAAAGGGAAGGGCAGAATGATTCTGAATATATTACCTCAACTGGTTTCAGCCGGTTCTAGCCAGTTCCTATTTCACAACCTCTCTGGATTGGCTAACAACATGCTGGAGAGAGGAGGAGCGCAATCTTACTCGAATCCACTTTATATTAATCAACAGTTCTGTCAACATATTAATAAATAATGTATTATTATTTTCTATCACATTAACATCACAAGATTGATACCAAATATTTAAATAATAGATAATAATAAACAATGGCTTAACTTGTGCAGTCTTTCAGATCACACTATAATAAATGTTGGCAGGAAACCCCCCAGGGTGCAGCAAGAGTGTTGCTAGGCTCTGATCACTTGAATCTGAGCACCAGCCTACATGTAGCTAGCTACTGCAGCACTTTATCCTCTCTATGCTTGTCTCTATGATGATCTTGTTTAACTAGGCAGGTTATCAGGACATTTCTCAAATCGTGTTGCTACCACGGAGTTAGGAGTTAAAACAGGAGGGTGTTATAGGCATCTAGTCACTAGTAATTTGGGTTTGAGCAGTGTCTCTCAAACCCAGGTTTTGTGGTCTGGTGCCGGGCCCTGAGCTGACACCAATGTAGTCCTCAAAGGAGGACATAGCTTGCTAGTCCGTTCCCCAAAAAGACATAGCTTCCAAAGATACACCGGGCTAGGGCATTAGCCTATACAGTCATGATCCACTTCCATTCACAGTCTGCCCCAATCAAGATAAATGACTGTAACTGCATGGTATTTGGATTTGAGGATTAAGGGACAGCCCTTATTATAAAGCAATTACTAATGTACTGTGTAATTAACAACATGTTAATACAATTTTGTTACCTACAGACTTGTTGTTACAGACTTTCTACACAGGTACTGGGGCATCTTGATTTACCTGTCAGCAGCTTCCATTAAAGCTGACATTGCACGACCAGACCTTATGTGAAAAGGCTATTATTGAATGTAGCAAGTGCCAGTAGCAGTGCCTGTAGCTATGCAGACGTCAAAATGACATCCACTGGGCTGAGGCCCCTGTATGGTTAAAATAAACTGAGGTCTGTCAAAAACATATTGACCATATTGTTTTTTCTACACAAGTGAATTTTAAACAGACAGATACTTGAAGTTAATTCAGCTGCCATACAGGTAGCCACATTTTTCTGGTTGTAAAAGGTCATCTTTTGTCTGAGGATTTCTGCTAATATTTAAGTGATACTGCAAAAGTAGGCGGAGTTTAAACTCCAAGTCGCTCTACTAGTAATTCAGTCAACAGCTGCCATGTGAAGCCCTGCAGTGCACAGCAGCACTGGTGGCCATTTTGAGTTTCTGCAGGCAGCCCAGATGCTATCTGTGAAAGATAAGGAAGAGGGGGATGGGCAGACTACAGAGTGAGCTGTTTACTGAATAGGCTAGTTCTACTGGGGAAAAAAAACGTAGTCTGAACGATTCCTAAATAATTTATATTTTTGGTTTATCTCCCAAGACCATACATTTGGAAGAGACTTAAACAAATATTTCAGTTTATGATGACTAAGGTTACATAATTGTATTGCTTTCACAGTCAGTGATTTCTTTTCACATGTATGTTAGGCTGAAGAAGGCCATTGTTGCTTGTGTATTTTGTCTGTTAATTTTGTGCTCAGCTGCACCGAGACTATTGGACTTGGACTGTATGTTCCCCTGGAATGCCATGTTTCCTAAAAATAAATAAAAATAATTAGTTATGTCTCCAACTATATATATATATTTATATATACATATATGTGCTCCCCCTCTAGTTGGAGAACCCTCTTCTAGTTGGAGAACCCCCCTCTGCCAGAATGGTACAGCCCATTCTTGGCTGTAATTTTCCATGCTGTGGGAGACTGTGCTCGGGTGGGGGAGGGGTGGTGCTAAGTGTGTCAGGCAGGCTGTGCACCTTAGTATTGACTGTGCGCGCCGCTAGCTGTGGTTGCTTGGCAAAGAGCATGCTGTGCTGTCTGTTGATGCTATACAAGTAGCCTGTTTTTTTTCTTCATTTCCTGTAGCTTTTAGCCCACATGTTCACCATGGCATATATCCTAAAAAACAGTGTCCTTTTGTCTTCCTCCTTCTACATTTACATTTACATCTTTGGCATTTAGCAGACGCCTTATTCCAAAGCGACTTATAATCGATACATTTGACTAAGCAAGTGAATCATCAATTCACCCTCTGCTGTACGGGTGTTTCGTTGTGTGGTATCATATGTCAGAGCAGTCTATGCTGTGTCAGTATCACTTCATCAGGCTGTGCCTGTCACGGTGCACATGTGTACAGATCCTTAAAAAAAAAAAAAAAACGCTACTGAAACTAATGGAACAGTCCTAGAGCCCAGCCTCCCTCCCCCCTCCCGCCTTTTCCCTCTCTGCCCTGCCATGGCTAGTTCCCTCGATCACAGCAAAACAAATCAAGCGTACAACCTCTGTCCAACAGAAGGCCTACTTCTCCAGGCAGGTTAATTTGGATTTCTTTCTTTTTAAATGATATTTGACATTTGATATTGGTATCACTTCTTTCTGGCTAACATATTTGCCAACATTTCAGCTTTTAACTTACAGTTCTATTTTGTTTAGCTAAAGACCGCTAAGGCTAATTCCGCGTAATTCATCGTAGGCTATTGTTTTGTTTTTTAATTAATAAAGTGCTTTGTATGTGTTCTGTTACGTGTTTGTTTAATAGTAGGACAATTGATATTTGTATTTTATAATCTTTTGAATTTTAGCTGTTTAGAGGTTAGCACTAGGCCTATTAGCCTATTTGTGTTAACCTTGTTAGAAGTGACAGGATCACAAGAACAAGAACATGGAACAGGTTATTGTCATAAAAGTCTCAGCTGTTGAACTCTTCTAGGCCTAGCCAAAATGTTTTCTCTCATTGCTTTCATGACTAATGTGGAAACTTGACAGAACAAACATCCTCTGATCAACATGGGGAAAAAGCGACTCATCAAGGTTCCTTTTGGTGTCTCCTCCCACTTGTTAATTAGTCAATTAATTTGCTAATTGGAGAAAAAACTAAACACCTGGGGGTTGAAAGGTAGACTACTTCGGATCAAAGCTGATTAACCAATTCATAACTAAATTATTTGGAGCCAGTTAGGAGGAAAGGGAATACTTCTGGAAGATTCCTGGGAACCAGCTACCTCAGCTAAAGCAACTGTGAATAACAAATTCAACATTTGCGAGTCTTATTCAACAGCGCAGAGTGAGGAGAAATATGCTTTTCAGTGTCTTGTGATGGATCTAAAAGCTGTTGGAAATGATATTGAGCTGAAACAAGTTCTTGAAATGTAGGCTAGGCCTTTCCCTACGCTTACAGGGCATGTAGACCTCACAACAGAACATGGGAGGACTGCTTTCGCTCAAGGGGGCCTTGACTGGGGAAAGCAGTGGCTTTTTGGTTTGAGCATATTCTCTCTCTTTCTGTGTAACAAGAAACACCAGAATAAGTAGTATTCAGACAGCTCCATGCACATGAATGAATTGTTTCTAATAGACCTTCATTGAGTCCTGCATATTTCTAGCTTGGACTCCTGTTGTCTAATTAGCATCAAGAATAATGTGATTAATGGCCTACAACCTGCATGGTGTGTAGGTATAGATGTTTTGAGGTGTTTTTGTGACTCTCGATAAATATCCTCTTGCTGTGCTTTTGCTCAAGAATTGTAAATGGTAAAAGTATTTACCATTTTCATTGATTTGGAGGCATGTTCTTATGCCTGACCATGCTGCCAGACGTTGTTGCTCTCTGTCAACTGTAAAGTCAGTGACATTTCCGAGGTGGAGGGGAATGATCGAGATGGATAGAAACAACTTCAAAGTGACAATGCCGTTGACGGGAAATTAGTAGTCAGTACTGCTGCGATAGGATGGACGGTTTTGGAGTGATCCATAGCAGATCATTTGGCTTTCTTTAGACTTGTGACTGAGAAAATCTTTAGTACCCTTTCTGTGGATATTGGATCCAATGGACTATATGGGTTTCACACATAAAACATTCAGACAATCTAATACACAATGCGAATACTTGATGAGCTTGATTATTACTTGATTATTTATTTATTTAATCCATGGTAGTCAACAGAGAGAGAGTTCATCAAGTCCAACCATTTTGTTTTATGAGCGATCTTGTCTGCAATGCAGTTTCAATACATGTTTTGATTCGCTCTGTGACTGCTAAGACAAGAAAAGACATCTTAAGAATGATCTCCCTGTCAGCAGCTTTGTATTAAAACAGATAAGACTACATGGAAAGGTTGTGATGATGTCAACAAAAAGCAATGTGGTGGTGGATCTCAACAAGTGAATGTCATAACTTCCACACTAAGGCTCCTGGTCAGATAGAAGGACAAAAATGAACTAGAATTGGTATGCATGTAGTAGGCATAATATGACTTGGGCTTTCCTCACATTGTTTCACAATGTGAAAAATCCATACAGCAGTTGTACCTTTCCCCTGTAATAATGAATAGACAATGAACTCCTGGTGTTAACTGAATTCTCAAGTGGTTCAAAGGTCAAAGTATGAGGATGGATCTGGAAGGTGAAAATGAGGAGATGCGGAGACATAGCTAGTAATGCAGGAAAGTGCGTGTACGAGCTCACATTGTTAATGTTCATGAAGATTCAATACAGTGGTAAATAACTGTTTCTCAATCAAAGGTCAAAACAGTCAAAGATTCTGGTTATATTGTTAGCAGGAACAATCAATAAAAGAGACATGGGAAAGAGGCAGATTATAAATAATAATAATCTTTTGGTTAAATCCCTATTAGGTCTACATGTAGGCTAGATCAATGCAAATATTAAGTTGACACTGAAAAGTGGGCGGAGTTTCAACTGTAATGTCCTCCTGCAAATGTGGATACTGATTTAACAGCTGGCAAGCACTAAGCCCTTCTGCGCACAGCGCTGGCGGACATTTTGAGTTTCTGCAGTGTATGGAAGAGAAGAGAGAGGGGGATGGGCAGAGTACGCAGAGTGAGCTAGTAGCTGGGCAACATTATTTATACAGTGGTGAAATTGAACTCATTTATACTCAACATAATAAATAAATAAATAATCTAATTTTGGCCTCAGCTTGTACTATTAGAGCAGTGAGAGAAACAGAAATGAATGAATACTAAAATAATGTGTGATGATTAACGTTATATCCAGGGGTGCACATAACTAGTGCGCCAGTGCGCATGCGTCGCCAAAATGCATGCTGCGCGGGAGATCAGCGGCATGAACGCGCTCTTGCGCACCAACAGCTGGAAGCGCTGGGAGAGGAATTTACTTCCTCAAAATCCAACTGCTGACTGCTGCATCACTGCAAGCCCCACTAAGTAACTATTTGCCGTCCCCTCAGCCGAAGGCGACTGACGATGACCACGGCGACTCCCCTCACGAAAACATTCGGAAATCGGTATCGTAACTCGTACTTTCATTCCGCGTATCGCGTATCGCACGGTTATCACGGTTATCACGCCGACACGTGAAAATTCAGTCCCGAATGACTCGTCGCTAAAAGGAAAAACAACACCATGGGACTTCACGTTTCTTTTCTCTGAAGCTTTCTGTAGAGTATTTGGGTTTGCATCTATTGCTCTAGCATTGTTTATTCTACCTGGCCTGAGTATGTTACGTCACTACGTGATTATGTACCTGTTGGACGTACCTCCCAGCATTCCTATGTAGGAAGTGACATGCAATGTAACGTGGTCATTTCTCCAAGTAAAGAAACTAGTAAACTACAGTCCGTGTCTCCGTGTTTATTTGAGTAGCCTACTAACCACAGTAGGTACACAACAGTGGCGACGAGGTGGTTGGAAAGTGAACCCTGTCTCTGATATGACCGAACTTGTTTCGCGGGAACAACAAACGGAGACTCCGACGTGAGTAGTGAAAGTATCCAGTTATACAGCTTGGCAAGATGGCTAGAATTGGATCAATTGACCCGTTTGACGGCGCGACGGATGACTGGGTCGAATATACGGAACGCATTTCACAGTATTTCAAGGCAAATGACATTGAGGATGACAAACATGTTGCAGTGTTGCTGAGTGCAATGGGGGGGAAATCATATGGCCTGTTGCGCAGCTTAACTGCCCCAGAAAAGCCTTCCGTAAAAACATTCCAGCAACTGGTGGAGGTAATGAAAGAACATTTATCCCCAAAACCACTACTAATTGCTGAACGTTTCAGATTCCATAGACGAAATCAACATGAGGGTGAATCCATAGTCAGTTACGTGGCTGAGCTGAAGAGACTCACTGAACATTGTGAATTTGCAAATGGACTGAATGATGCGTTGAGAGACCGTTTGGTATGTGGCATTCTTGGTGAGGCCATACAGAAGAGACTGCTAACAGAGGCCGGCCTCACGTTCAAAAGGGCAGTGGAAATCGCAGTCTCAATGGAAACAGCAGCCAGGGATGCTGTTGAACTGCAGACAGGAGTAAAGGCAGTAAATGTAAACAAAATGGCAACCGTCACACAAACAAGAGAGCAAGAACTGTGTTACAGGTGTGGGAGGGGCTCACATTCCCCATCACAGTGTAGGTTTAAAGACGAAGTCTGCAGACTATGTAACAAAACTGGACATATCCAGAGGGTGTGTCGCTCTGGAAAATCCAGAGTGTACAAAAATGAAAAAAAAGACACAGTGGAGTGCGCAAAAGAACAAGAAAGTGCACAACATGGAGGAGGCTGCAGACGACGAGTCAGACGAGGAGAGTGAACATACCAATAGCTTGGATGTTTACCATGTCAAAGGAGGCGGCAGGGAAGCTATCTGGCTTACACCACAGGTGAATGGCAAACAAGTACAAATGGAACTGGATACCGGCTCTGCAGTGTCAGTGATGGCAAGTACTTTGGAGACCAGAAGCTGAACCCATCATCTATCCTCCTAAAAACATACACTGGAGAGAAAATCAAGCCCCTCGGAGTACTGCCTGTGGATGTACAACACAATGGTCAACAACGCATTTTGGACTTGTACGTCGTAAGAAGAGGAGGACCAGCGTTGTGGGGGCGAGACTGGCTGAGGAAGCTGCAGCTGGACTGGAAATCCATTAAGAGCCTGCAGGTGGCGCCAAACCCCACTCACAAGTCCACAGAGGTGAAACTGGAGAAAGTCTTGGATGCCGCAGCACCTGTATTCCAAGACGGCATCGGGACATTAAAACACATCAAGGGAAAAATCGTTCTCCAAGACGGAGCCAACCCACGTTTCCACAAAGCACGCCCAGTTCCATACGCCATACGACAGAAAGTGGAAGCTGAGCTGGACCGCCTGGAAGCTGATGGGATCCTGTCCAAGGTAGACTGGAGTCCATGGGCCACACCCGTTGTCCCAGTAGCAAAGAAGTCAGGGGCAGTGAGGCTGTGTGGAGACTTCAAGATCACCATCAATCCTGTGCTACAAGCAGAACAATATCCATTACCCAGGATTGAGGACATCTTCGCAAACCTGGCCGGTGGAAAACGGTTCACCAAGGTGGACCTGGCTGAAGCCTATCTACAGATGGAGATAGAAGAAGACTCAAAGATGTTCCTGACGATAAACACTTTGAAAGGCCTGTACCGATACAACAGGCTGGTCTTCGGAGTGGCCTCTGCCCCGGCCATATGGCAGCGAGCCATGGATCAGGTGTTACAAGGGATTCCAGGCACACAGTGCTACTTAGATGATATCATTGTGACGGGGGCCAACGATAACGAACACCTGGAGAACCTCCAGAAGGTCTTACAGAGACTTCAAGACTACGGACTCCGGGCCAGACGTGACAAGTGTGAGTTTTTAAAATCATGTATCACATACTGTGGCCACACCATCGATGCACAGGGCTTGCATAGATGCAAAGAGAAAATCGAGGCCGTCATGGAGGCTCCTCAGCCACAGGATGTACAGCAGCTGAGGTCGTTTCTCGGATTCATCAACTACTACAACCGGTTCATGCCTAACCTGTCCACGGTGCTCTACCCGTTGAACCAACTACTTCAGGCAGAACGGAAATGGAAATGGACCACAGAATGTGAACAGGCCTTCCAGGAAGTGAAGAAGCTTGTGACATCGGAGACAGTACTCACACACTACGACCCCTCCTTGCCTGTGAAGTTAGCATGCGACGCTTCGCCGTATGGTATAGGAGCCGTTATGTCACATGTGATGCGGGATGGGACCGAAAGACCAATAGCGTTCGCCTCACGCTCCCTGGCCCCGGCCGAGAAGAATTACTCTCAAATAGACAAGGAGGCGTTGGGCCTGGTCTGGGGCGTAAAACGGTTTAACCAGTACCTGTACGGCAGGGAGTTCATCCTGGTGACTGACCATCAACCGCTGGTCTCGATATTCAACCCCCAGAAGGCGATTCCCGTGACAGCTGCAGCACGGATGCAACGCTGGGCCCTGTTCCTAGGAGGGCACCGGTACAAGATCGAATTCAAGAGAACACTGCAACACGCCAACGCAGACGGGTTGTCCCGGCTGCCACTTGACACAGCAACAACGACAAAGGGGGACAAGGAACCGGTGGAGATGTTCACACTCATGCAACTCGAAAGCCTCCCGGTGACGGCGGAAATGATTGAGAGAGAGACCCGGAAAGATGCAACTCTCTCACAAGTGTACAGAGCAACGCAGACTGGCTGGACAACCCACGAAGGGTCTCCCCTCACTCCCTATTACCGACGTAGGGACGAGCTCACCATTGACTCTGGATGCCTTATGTGGGGAATGAGGATCGTCATCCCCACCAAGCTCAGGTCCAGGGTGCTGGAAGAGCTACACAGTGGCCATCTGGGAGTGGTGAAGATGAAAGCACTCGCCAGGAGCTACGTCTGGTGGCCGGGGATTGACCAACAGATAGAACAGCTCGCCATGCATTGCTCTGGCTGCCAGCGTGTACAGAATGAGCCGACAGTTGCACCTCTCCATGCCTGGGAATGGCCTGCATCCCCATGGCAACGTATCCACATTGATTTCGCCGGTCCATTCATGGGGACAACATTCCTAGTGGTGGTCGATGCATGTTCAAAGTGGCCAGAAGTGTTCACCATGAGCTCCACGACAACAGCCCACACGATCTACGTGTTGAGAAGCCTCTTTGCAAGAACTGGTATCCCCGAACAGTTGGTGAGTGACAATGGTCCTCAATTCACGGCTAATGAATTCCAGATGTTCCTGAAGCTCAATGGAATTCGCCACATAACATCAGCCCCCTATCATCCGGCTACCAACGGGCTCGCCGAGAGGTTCGTACAAACCCTAAAACAAGGTCTGCGAGCTATGGCAGATGCCTCTCTCTCTCTACGCCAGAAGCTGGCCAATGTCCTGTTTGCCTACCGTAACGCCACTCACGCTACTACCAACCGGACACCCGCCATGCTGTTCCTGGGACGTGGGTTACGCTCAAGACTGGACTTGCTTAAGCCAAATCTGCGGCGGACTGTAATGGATCGGCAGATCAGACAGGGTCTAAGGGCGCACGACAGGGAAACACGCCAACTAGAGATTGGACAGACTGTGCTGGCCAGGGATTACCGTGGAGAACACAAGTGGGTGCCCGGCATAATCAAAGAAAGACAAGGGCCCTTGTCCTACACTGTAGAAGTAGCTCCTGACACTGTCTGGCGACGCCACCTTGACCAACTACGGAGGTCAGAGGTACGCACTGCAGAAGAGGTGGTGGATCCTGCACGTATCACCGCTGCTCAGGAGAGCCTGAGCCTGCCTACCTCCAACACTGCTCAGGAGAGCCTGGGCCTGCCGACCTCCGACCGTGTAACGGGGTGTCTGCCTAGCCCTGGTCGGCCCCTGACCCCACGCCTGGGTCTCCCTGCTGGTGGTGCGAGCCCGGGGGTCACACCCCCGGAGGAGAGACGTTATCCAACACGCACCCACAGACCTCCAGACAAACTATCTCTCTGAATAAGACACTAGTGTGTTTAGTTATCCGTTTAAAGCAAGGGTATTGTTAGTTATGTTCAACCTAGTAAATGCTATGGTGTTAATGTTGTTGTTATCTAGAAGGGGAGGAGTTGTAGAGTATTTGGGTTTGCATCTATTGCTCTAGCATTGTTTATTCTACCTGGCCTGAGTATGTTACGTCACTACGTGATTACGTACCTGTTGGACGTACCTCCCAGCATTCCTATGTAGGAAGTGACATGCAATGTAACGTGGTCATTTCTCCAAGTAAAGAAACTAGTAAACTACAGTCCGTGTCTCCGTGTTTATTTGAGTAGCCTACTAACCACAGTAGGTACACAACACTTTCAAACGTTCAGACGTTTGTTTTACAGCTTCATTATCGCACCTAGACCCCTGACCCAGGGAATATGGTTGGGAATTCTATTAGAAGAAAAAAAAAAGACTTTGTTGCACAATCAAAATAATGAGCTATTTAAAGTGATAGCCTACTACAACATCCTCTACCATGGTTGAAATTGAGGACAGCAGGCACATGCCGTGAGCTTTTCTATTTGGTAGAAATAGCTTTTCTATTTCTATACTCATAAGATATAGAAATACACGTAATTACACATACACGCTATCAGTGAACGCAGTTTCAAGGAAATGCAATTTTGATGCCCTAGAACCCGCTAATAAACTGTAGTGTCACTTTGTGATCAGATTACCAAAAACAAAAAAAACAGTTGCCAGTTTCGACTATATCAGGGGTGCTCATTGTTCAAAGATCTTTTCAAGTAGCCAACCTACTGAAATCTACAAGTCCAGTTTCAACATCGCACACGCACACACGCACAACACAGACACACACCGTTTCCATCCTCCATAGTCAACACAACACACTTTCTTTTCACACTTTGTCACACAGGCACTTGACATCACATCACAGACCCTCCCTCTCAAAGTACTCAAACCATATAAACAAGCACAGATCGCCACCAGCCTCGCGAATCATATACATCATATAAACCGCTCATACCAGGCTTGCTGTAGCCGCTGGCGACTCTCCCTTTCTGGGTCAGTGTGAGCATCGGTGAGCGAGCGGCCGGGCGGCCTTTAGCCAGTAGTTGTGTTTTTCCAGTCCAGTCCAGTCTACGAAATCCCTTTAGGTCGCTGACAGTAATGTCCATATTCACAAAATCAAGCAAGTTATCCTTATTGATTATTATTATTTAGATCGTTTGAGCTAGCTGGCATAAGCTATTCTGCCGGGCGAGAGGTGAAATGTTAAGTGAACTTGGAAGTGATAAGAGCCAATCAGTAGCTCTTATCGGAATGAAAGACCTACTCTGATTGGCTGTAAGCATGCTTACCCTGGTCACATTAAACAGCGGGTTGAGGCATCGGAAAAAAATAAAAAAGACATTTTCACGCATTCGAATGTACGCGAGGGAAAGCAGAGAGCGGAGTGCTTATATGCAAAGCAGAGTAGGGAGTGCTTTACTCCTACAGGTGGCGCTAAAAATGCAACGTCAAAATGAATGACTCCTGCTGCCCTGGGACCTAAAATACGACTATTTTAATGAAAACAAACAAATGGTTACATGCACTTTTATTTTAATATTTTCTTTTTTCGTTGGGTAAGCACTGCTTACCCTGCTTATATGGACGGCACGTCCCTGGAGGACAGTGATAACTTACAGCAGTCAAGAGAGCAGTGATGATGATGATTAAGCTTGTAGCATAAGTAAATGCTTAGGCTGTAACTTTTTGTTGAAAAGTTGATTTCAGTGTTTACAGAACAGAGCAGTGTGTTTAAAGGAGTCTGACAGACTTTCATGCTTAAAGAGCAGTCATTTGATTTTGCATTTGTTTCTTTTGTTTTGCACACAATCATTTGTTCGTTCATCTTTATTTATGAATAAATGTCGTTTTGCTAATATAAGTTATCCAGGTATTCCTTTTTTATCCATCCTGTGGGACGGGTTGTGACTCGCGAGCTCGGGGAGCACCAAGCAGCATCCCTAGGTGCTCCTCTGAGCACTGGCCCCAAAAAGTTATGTGCACCCCTGGTTATATCAACATATTTTTGCCATCAGTGACTAGTTTTCACAGGCTGTATGTTATAGGTCTATTAATTAATCATGTTAAATGATTGATTTTTATCAACGTTTTTATGTTTTTATCACCTAAAAAACAGAATTATCTTTTATCTGGTACCTCTGTATTTCTCCTATTCTTTGTATGCTCAGTCACAATTGATATGCAATTATAGTGTTCAGGCACAAGACACATGATTGCTACTCTAAAACAGGTATTATTTTACAGCTTGAAAAAACATGTAGCCTTCACTGTGGGGGTTGTATAGCTTGTTCTATCAGAAGGCTGTTTTCTAATGTTCTAGTTGATGTTCTGTCTCTCCCTAAGACATAGACTTTGTACTTTAAAGAAGCAATAGTGTAAATAGATTTGTGGTGGTTACTAGTATGCAAATGGTTCCACCTCTCTAGCTCCCCATCTAGTTGGAGAACCCCCCTCTGCCAGAATGGTTTAGCCCATGCTAGGTTGTAATTTTCCATGCTGTGGGAGACAGCTAGGGTGGGGGAGGGGTGGTGCTAGGGTGGGGGAGGGGTGGTGCTAGGGTGGGGGAGGGGTGGTGCTAAAGTGTGTCAGGCAGCACAGTATTGACTCAAAGTAGCTAGCTTGGGTATGTTGGCAAAAGACACACTGCGCTGCCTGTTGATGTTGTTCAGAAGTTGCAAAAATAAGTGGCCTATTTTGCATAGGATGTTGCCTTCAGACGGTCACAATGAGAAAAACCTTTTAAAGGAGGAAATCCTTTTGCTTTCATGTTTTTGTTAGTAGGTTGTCGTCATTGTGCGAATGTTACACTCTATGCTGTGCCAGTGTCCCTCTGCTGACTGTTTTTAGTCATGAGAGTCATTGTCACCGTGTGCCCACAGAACACCCCACGCTGCTGAAACAGATGGAACAGTCCTAGCTCAGCCCCCTCCCCCCTCCTGCTTTTTCCCCTCCCTCTATCCTGCCTTTCCTAATTCCCTCGATCCCAGCAAAACCACGCGTACGACCTAGACTGTCCACCGGAAGAAGGCCTCTTTCTCCTGACGTTTCCTGTCAAAGGCTAACTTAGATTTCTCTCTTTACAAATATATTTGACATGTCCATCTGTATTGCTTCATTGAGATTAACCTTTCAGCTTTTAACTACCAGTTAGTTTAAAAAAAAAAAAAAAATCGCTGAAGAGAGCTAAGCTAATCACGCAACGCTGAGGTCATTGTAAGTTTAAAAAAAAAATCATTATATAGGAAGAGCTGTCTGTGTTAATCTTTCTTTGTTTCATATTAGGAAAACATGCATTTTATATGAATTTTAATCATAGGAGCATTTTAGGATTCGCATGCTCATCTGTTAATTAACACTGAGATGGTCTCTGCTGTGAGAATGCTATAAAGTATTGTAACAAAAAGAACATTTGAATTGTGAAAAACAAGCTGTGTTGGTGACAGGAAGTGGATGGACAAAAAATAAAAAATAATTATATATGTCTCCAACTACATACATATATGTGCTCCCCCTCTAGTTGGAGAACCCCCCTCTGCCAGAATGGTACAGCCCATTCTTGGCTGTAATTTTCCATGCTGTGGGAGACTGTGCTCGGGTGGGGGAGGGGTGGTGCTAAGTGTGTCAGGCAGGCTGTGCACCTTAGTATTCATAGCTTTCAGTCACGTGGTTTCTTCCCTAGCAACCACCAACCTGACGGGCAAAAAGGATCATAGCAACATCGCGCAACATGGCGAGTGGACGCAATTTACCGGCTGCCGACTATTTTGACCACCTCACCCATGAAGAACTAGCAAGATACACGGAAAAGCTACACATATTGGGCACTTGCGACCCATATTTAGCCCCCGCGGCTGTGTTTGAACCACTAAATGCAGCTAAGTCCCTGCCTGATCTCGTGTTCGGTGACATCTGGACATATCTGGTGGAGAATCCATCCCCATTTAAGCCAACTGTACATGCCCCAGTATCGAGCTTTATCAGACAAAGAACTACAGGCAAAGAGTGAAGAGATCTTTACAGGGTTGAGTTTGACAGAAGAACAGGTAGGCTACATTTAGGCCACATCAGTCAGTAAATTTGGTCAGAAAAAACTGAACAAACCTTGACATGTCTTCATTCATTCTATGGTATACACAGCACAAAGGACAAACATGTTCAGATGTTAATATTTAATAAAACAATAAAAATTAAAATAAAACAAACTTTCAGTACATGTTCAGTTTTTTTATTTCATTAAATGTACATAAGAATATGAAGTTTTTCCAAATGAAATGTACACATTTGTGATGAGGCATACAAAGAAATCTTCTACGGTGTGCGGGACATCCTATTTCCTAGTTTATTTTATTCACCCAGCACCCGTCGATGTGCGTACCATATACAGCTTTATCCATGTAGGTACTAACCCAAAGGAACAATAGAGGGAGCAACATTTATCAGAGCGCAGCACACTTGCACTATCTTGTCTAGAGGTGTAAGAGCATGAGGATGTTCAGCTTCACACATTTGAATTCCAATTCTACTCTGAAGGATGGTGTATCTATTTCGGGCCTCACCAATGACCCTCTCCACGTGGATTCTGACAGATGCAAGCCCTCGTGTGGACTCCAACTCTACTGGACTCAGTTGCTTTTTGCCCCTTGTAAATGCTGGGATCTTAAGTTGTGCATTGAAAAGACCAACTGAATCTGCTACATCAAATCCTCGATCTGCCAATATAACATCCCCTGGGTTAAGTTTATCCAAAAACCCACATCTTTCAGTCAGGTGTTTGTCGGATGTTCTACCACCCCATCCCTTAGATATAAAAGAAACAGTTCCTTGTGGTGTGATACCAATAAGATATTTTATGGTATGGTTGTGTTTGTAATTTGAATATGTCTGTGCTCTTGCTCTTGGGTCTCCAGGCTTTTCAATAAATATCTCGAAGCAGTCAATTATACAAGCACATCTACGAAAGACCTGTCTAAATACCATAGGCATTGACAGCAATAGTTCATTTCTATTTGGCCAAAACACAAGTGCTGGAACAAGCTTGGCATTCAATGCATCAATGGTGTTTCTAAATGTTCTGCTAGCAGTTGGAACGGAGACTCTAAAGATGCAGCTAAGCAATGCAAGGGGCAGGTTCATTTTGAGTCTCATAAGGGTTAAGACAAGTTGTTGGAAAGGAGAGAGGATTGTACCAGTTGGTAACAGGGAGAAGACAAACATATAAACAACGTGTAATTTGGCATAGGTGGGCATTCCAGTCATTGTTATCACTTTTTCATCATCATTTTCTAAGGTGGCTTCATCAAATGTACTTAATTTGATCATGTCCTTCAGCCGACGGTTCTCTTCCCTAAGGTACTTGCATTCCCTCTCCAGTCTTGCAACATTATCCTTGCACCTGTTGTTGTTACACTGCTCAGCCTCAGGAGCAGGTAGCTCTGGCTCCATGTCAGGTAGGCTTTGATCTGTCAGTGCTGGGGCAACTGCATCTTGCTGCTTCTCCTCACGCTTTTTCAGAATTTTGTTGTGCTGCTCGTACCTGTCCATTGCTTTCTCCCTTTTCCTCTTCTTGTTGGGTGATGTGTGCGAGAACACTGATGGAACCCAGTCAGGAGACAAAGGGTCGTCAGATTTGAAACCTATGAATCAAGGCGATAATAACGTTACGGCATTAGTAGCTAATGCTAACGTTAGCAACCTTTTGGCAAGCCACCTAAACAAACCATGCAGAAATGATGAACGTTAGCTATGTACAGATAATGGCTAAATGCTTTGCAATTGTAGCGAATTATATTAACATTACTTTAGCTAACTTACCTTTGATGAAATGTTCGCTGCACAGACGTGTGTGCTTTGATGGCACCCATTCTTTCTGTCCCGCTCCTGGTACACTTCGTTTGATGGCATTAATCCACACATTTCTCCTCTCTTTATTTTCTTTTTCACTCGGTAACCTATAAAGACACAACCCAGGCCTATCTCCTCGCCGGTTTGTACACCCGATTGCACAGCAACTATCTGGCATGATTGTTTTCTAACCAATGCTACTGTGTTTCCTGGTGCTCTGCAGCTTCACAGGCAGTGCCTTTTGCCCGTCAGGTGGGCGTTTCCACTATGCTGTGACGACACATGAAAGCTATGAATTGACTGTGCGCGCCGCTAGCTGTGGTTGCTTGGCAAAGAGCATGCTGTGCTGTCTGTTGATGCTATACAAGTAGCCTGTTTTTTTCTTCATTTCCTGTAGCTTTTAGCCCACATGTTCACCATGGCATATATCCTAAAAAAACAGTGTCCTTTTGTCTTCCTCCTTCTACATTTACATTTACATCTTTGGCATTTAGCAGACGCCTTATTCCAAAGCGACTTATAATCGATACATTTGACTAAGCAAGTGAATCATCAATTCACCCTCTGCTGTACGGGTGTTTCATTGTGTGGTATCATATGTCAGAGCAGTCTATGCTGTGTCAGTATCACTTCATCAGGCTGTGCCTGTCACGGTGCACATGTGTACAGATCCTTAAAAAAAAAAACACCACGCTACTGAAACTAATGGAACAGTCCTAGAGCCCAGCCTCCCTCCCCCCTCCCGCCTTTTCCCTCTCTGCCCTGCCATGGCTAGTTCCCTCGATCACAGCAAAACAAATCAAGCGTACAACCTCTGTCCAACAGAAGGCCTACTTCTCCAGGCAGGTTAATTTGGATTTCTTTCTTTTTAAATTATATTTGACATTTGATATTGGTATCACTTCTTTCTGGCTAACATATTTGCCAACATTTCAGCTTTTAACTTACAGTTCTATTTTGTTTAGCTAAAGACCGCTAAAGCTAATTCCGCGTAATTCATCGTAGGCTATTGTTTTGTTTTTTAATTAATAAAGTGCTTTGTATGTGTTCTGTTACGTGTTTGTTTAATAGTAGGACAATTATTTTATATATATTTGTATTTTATAATCTTTTGAATTTTAGCTGTTTAGAGGTTAGCACTAGGCCTATTAGCCTATTTGTGTTAACCTTGTTAGAAGTGACAGGATCCCAAGAACAACAACATGGAACAGGTTATTGTCATAAAAGTCTCAGCTGTTGAACTCTTCTAGGCCTAGCCAAAATGTTTTCTCTCATTGCTTTCATGACTAATGTGGAAACTTGACAGAACAAACATCCTCTGATCAACATGGGGAAAAAGCGACTCATCAAGGTTCCTTTTGGTGTCTCCTCCCACTTGTTAATTAGTCAATTAATTAGCTAATTGGAGAAAAAACTAAACACCTGGGGGTTGAAACTAAGGTAGACTACTTCGGATCAAAGCTGATTAACCGATTCATAACTAAATTATTTGGAGCCAGTTAGGAGGAAAGGGAATACTTCTGGAAGATTCCTGGGAACCAGCTACCTCAGCTAAAGCAACTGTGAATAACAAATTCAACATTTGCGAGTCTTATTCAACAGTGCAGAGTGAGGAGAAATATGCTTTTTCAGTGTCTTGTGATGGATCTAAAAGCTGTTGGAAATGATATTGAGCTGAAACAAGTTCTTGAAATGTAGGCTAGGCCTTTCCCTACGCTTACAGGGCATGTAGACCTCACAACAGAACATGGGAGGACTGCTTTCGCTCAAGTGGGCCTTGACTGGGGAAAGCAGTGGCTTTTTGGTTTGAGCATATTCTCTCTCTTTCTGTGTAACAAGAAACACCAGAATAAGTAGTATTCAGACAGCTCCATGCACATGAATGAATTGTTTCTAATAGACCTTCATTGAGTCCTGCATATTTCTAGCTTGGACTCCTGTTGTCTAATTAGCATCAAGAATAATGTGATTAATGGCCTACAACCTGCATGGTGTGTAGGTGTAGATGTTTTGAGGTGTTTTTGTGACTCTCGATAAATATCCTCTTGCTGTGCTTTTGCTCAAGAATTGTAAATGGTAAAAGTATTTACCATTTTCATTGATTTGGAGGCATGTTCTTATGCCTGACCATGCTGCCAGACGTTGTTGCTCTCTGTCAACTGTAAAGTCAGTGACATTTCCGAGGTGGAGGGGAATGATCGAGATGGATAGAAACAACTTCAAAGTGACAATGCCGTTGACGGGAAATTAGTAGTCAGTACTGCTGCGATAGGATGGACGGTTTTGGAGTGATCCATAGCAGATCATTTGGCTTTCTTTAGACTTGTGACTGAGAAAATCTTTAGTACCCTTTCTGTGGATATTGGATCCAATGGACTATATGGGTTTCACACATAAAACATTCAGACAATCTAATACACAATGCGAATACTTGATGAGCTTGATTATTACTTGATTATTTATTTATTTAATCCATGGTAGTCAACAGAGAGAGAGTTCATCAAGTCCAACCATTTTGTTTTATGAGCGATCTTGTCTGCAATGCAGTTTCAATACATGTTTTGATTCGCTCTGTGACTGCTAAGAGGAACACATGGCGACGACAAGAAAATACATCTTAAGAATGATCTCCCTGTCAGCAGCTTTGTATTAAAACAGATAAGACTACATGGAAAGGTTGTGATGATGTCATCAAAAAGCAATGTGGTGGTGGATCTCAACAAGTGAATGTCATAACTTCCACACTAAGGCTCCTGGTCAGATAGAAGGACAAAAATGAACTAGAATTGGTATGCATGGAGTAGGCATAATATGACTTGGGCTTTCCTCACATTGTTTCACAATGTGAAAAATCCATACAGCTATGAGGATGGATCTGGAAGGTGAAAATGAGGAGATGCGGAGACATAGCTAGTAATGCAGGAAAGTGCGTGTACGAGCTCACATTGTTAATGTTCATGAAGATTCAATACAGTGGTAAATAACTGTTTCTCAATCAAAGGTCAAAACAGTCAAAGATTCTGGTTATATTGTTAGCAGGAACAATCAATAAAAGAGACATGGGAAAGAGGCAGATTATAAATAATAATAATATTTTGGTTAAATCCCTATTAGGTCTACATGTAGGCTAGATCAATGCAAATATTAAGTTGACACTGAAAAGTGGGCGGAGTTTCAACTGTAATGTCCTCCTGCAAATGTGGATACTGATTTAACAGCTGGCAAGCACTAAGCCCTTCTGCGCACAGCGCTGGCGGACATTTTGAGTTTCTGCAGGCTGCCCAGCAGCAGTGTATGGAAGAGAGGAGAGAGGGGGATGGGCAGAGTACGCAGAGTGAGCTAGTAGCTGGGCAACATTATTTATACAGTGGTGAAATTGAACTCATTTATACTCAACATAATAAATAAATAAATAATCTAATTTTGGCCTCAGCTTGTACTATTAGAGCAGTGAGAGAAACAGAAATGAATGAATACTAAAATAATGTGTGATGATTAACGTTATATCAACATATTTTTGCCATCAGTGACTAGTTTTCACAGGCTGTATGTTATAGGTCTATTAATTAATCATATTAAATGATTGATTTTTATCAACGTTTTTATGTTTTTATCACCTAAAAAACGGAATTATCTTTTATCTGGTACCTCTGTATTTCTCCTATTCTTTGTATGCTCAGTCACAATTGATATGCAATTATAGTGTTCAGGCACAAGAAACATGATTGCTACTCTAAAACAGGTATTATTTTACAGCTTGAAAAAACATGTAGCCTTCACTGTGGGGGTTGTATAGCTTGTTCTATCAGAAGGCTGTTTTCTAATGTTCTAGTTGATGTTCTGTCTCTCCCTAAGACATAGACTTTGTACTTTAAAGAAGCAATAGTGTAAATAGATTTGTGGTGGTTACTAGTATGCAAATGGTTCCACCTCTCTAGCTCCCCATCTAGTTGGAGAACCCCCCTCTGCCAGAATGGTTTAGCCCATGCTAGGTTGTAATTTTCCATGCTGTGGGAGACAGCTAGGATGGGGGAGGGGTGGAGCTAGGGTGGGGGAGGGGTGGTGCTAGGGTGGGGGAGGGGTGGTGCTAAAGTGTGTCAGGCAGCACAGTATTGACTCAAAGTAGCTAGCTTGGGTATGTTGGCAAAAGACACACTGCGCTGCCTGTTGATGTTGTTCAGAAGTTGCAAAAATAAGTGGCCTATTTTGCATAGGATGTTGCCTTCAGACGGTCACAATGAGAAAAACCTTTTAAAGGAGGAAATCCTTTTGCTTTCATGTTTTTGTTAGTAGGATGTCGTCATTGTGCGAATGTTACACTCTATGCTGTGCCAGTGTCCCTCTGCTGACAGTTTTTAGTCATGAGAGTCATTGTCACCGTGTGCCCACAGAACACCCCACGCTGCTGAAACAGATGGAACAGTCCTAGCTCAGCCCCCTCCCCCCTCCTGCTTTTTTTTCCTCCCTCTATCCTGCCTTTCCTAATTCCCTCGATCCCAGCAAAACCACGCGTACGACCTAGACTGTCCACCGGAAGAAGGCCTCTTTCTCCTGACGTTTCCTGTCAAAGGTTAACTTAGATTTCTCTCTTTACAAATATATTTGACATGTCCATCTGTATTGCTTCATTGAGATTAACCTTTCAGCTTTTAACTACCAGTTAGTTTAAAAAAAAAAAAAAACCTTCGCTGAAGAGCGCTAAGCTAATCACGCAACGCTGAGGTCATTGTACGTTTAAAAAAAAAATCATTATATAGGAAGAGCTGTCTGTGTTAATCGCTCTTTGTTTCATATTAGGAAAACATGCATTTTATATGAATTTTAATCATAGGAGCATTTTAGGATTCGCATGCTCATCTGTTAATTAACACTGAGATGGTCTCTGCTGTGAGAATGCTATAAAGTATTGTAACAAAAAGAACATTTGAATTGTGAAAAACAAGCTGTGTTGGTGACAGGAAGCGGATGGACAGTAACAAAGAAGCAACAGCAGTCATCTGAGGTAGCCTATACCAAGTCTGTTCTTCTGCTGGGAGACCCTTGTCCCGTGGGGAACTGTAGACACAAAACCTGCCTCTGACCAATATGAGGAAAAACATGAATCAAAGGTCATGTTGGTCTGAATCAAAGTTCATTGCCTGGCTGCCCTTGTCACTAATTGAAAAAATAAACTCACACCTGTGGTTTGAAGGCAGAACATTTTGGATTGAGTCCAATTAACCCACAGCTAACGACCTCACATCCTTGTGGAAGCAGGACGGAGTAAAGGAACTAAACAAGTTCTTGGAAGATTCCTGGAAAGCCAACTATCATGAAAGGAAATTGATGACACACACGCACGCGCACACACTGATCTATGCGCCCATGTTTTTTTTCATTCACCTAGTCAGACCAGCTGACATTCAACATTAAATTTTCTTTTATTAGTTTTTTTTTACTAAACATCAAAACTTGTTTGTGTCTTGAGCGGATTCTGAATGTTTCTGAAAGAAATCGAAAAAATCAGATGAAACAAAGTCTGAAGGCCTAAAGGAGCAGAGCAAAGGGCCTCACAGCAGAACACAGGAACGCTGTACTTGTCTGGAAGGAAAAAACAGGACGAAAACATGGACTGGGAAAATGTGTGGCTCCATCTCTACAACTTTTCGGTTTTGTGGTTACCTCCTCTCACTTCTGTACGAAACGGACGTAATGAAATGCTCTATAGGCCTGATCATGCCAGTCTTGTTCAAGAGAGGAAAGGATCTTTACAGTGGCCTGAATAGACCTATGCCATGCTTGCATATATTCCTTTTGGAGTAGGCCTAAGCATCACGAAGACGGACCTGCACCTGTCTGCTGAGTAGAAATAGATAGCCTAGATAGGTACTTTATTGATCCCCGAGGGGGAATTCAGGTGTTACAGCAGCTCAGACCACAAAACAACAACAACAACAACAACAAAATGAAGTGACAATTGAGTAATACTAGTACTAGGTAAAAAATACAAAATAAAAGATAGACCAATAGAAGGACAATTATATACAGGTAAAATTGAACATCCACCAGCCTGACTCTGATCATCCAGATCGAGCCAGCCGGAGGAGGAGTTGTACAGTGTTATTGCGGCAGGCAGAAAATATCTCCTATAGCGCTCCTTAGTGCAACACAGTTGTAGTAGTCTGTTTCTAAAGGAGCTTTTCTGCTTTGCCACTGTGTCATGTAGGGGATGGGAGGAATTGCCCATGATGGCCAGGAGTTTGGTCCTCATCCTCCAGCTTTCCTCATAAGCGTGTTCAGCCTCTTGGTGTCACCTTCCTTGATAGGCTAGTTGAGACGATTGAATTTTTTGCCACTAATGCAATCATCCCTGTCGCCACGCACTGATGAATTCAGGAATGGGCTGATTGCTGGGTAAATATTTCAAACTCACTTGAGTCACAGATGTGCCCATGAAATTTCAGTTCTGTAATTTGCTGTGCTGTTGGTATGGCTGTTTTGGAGTGGTTTAAGCACTGGATGATCACACAAGACAAATGCTACCAGAAGAACAGAGGTGTGGACTAGATGGCTAGTGAAGATGATCATTCTTTCATCATCTAGTTCAGAAATCAGACGTCTACGTCTAGGTTTACACAGACCAGCAGTACCATGGCAGTAAATGCTATATAGCACATGGGACTAGCTTGTGATCAGCTATGACCCGGATTATGGGAGTGAGAGGGGGAGGAAATATACCCACGAAAAAGCACTTTCAGACCATTTTACAAATGGAAAAGTCCGGAAATGTACGTAATATAAAAACAACAAAAACAAACGGAACTATCTATCTGCATACAAATATATATGAAACGTGTCATCTTTGCAGTCAACACAAATACAGAGCAATTTATTTATTAAAATGGTGGGGGTGCAACTTGATATGCTACAGCGTATCCAGAATCTGTTAGCAGCTTCTGGGGCCACAGCCTCCCTGCGCACAGCAGAGCTGACGGCCATTTTGAGCTTCTGCAGTGAATTCCCGACGCAGTTAATGGCAGGGTGGGGGAGGGGAAGACTACGCGCAGTGAGTAATAACATTGGAATGTGAACTGAGCCATTGAACACCACAGGCTGTGATAATACAGCACCGGTTCATATGAAGAAAACCAATATCAGAGATTATATAATGAGATCATATATAAGGTTTATACAATATGGAACACAGTGAAAATGTGAGGCGATAATAGCATAAGACATATTTTTCATTATCTAGTCGAAAGGAAATTTTTACAGTACCAGGACATTCCAGAGGTTACAAAAGAATATAGATATCAGCTCGAATCCTGTTCACAAGCTTTTCTGCATGTCAGTGTGGGTAGCTATGCAGTTACAGCAAAGTGTCTATTGCTTAGCACGCAGTGTGAAGGGTGCCTTTACTAAGTGCAGTTTGTGTAGCGGATGTTGTACAATCCGGGGTCACTGTCATGTGATACCAGACAGCATGCCGATGTGCAAACATGCCTACAGGAAGTCAATGGGGTGGGGCAACAATGTGACCTATTTAATATAGATGTGCTGTCAGTCCACTGCAGCCTGTCTAGGCAGCAATGCAGCAATAATGCAGTTGTAACTGGAACTGATTTTACAGGACAAACCTAAAGCAGCTTGACTGCTTCAGTCTGCAATATGACATCAAAGGGTTCAGTCCTCACTATCTACTAATTATGATTTTTGGAAATGAAAACAAATCTGTCCACCATATATATCATGGCTATTTCGTTTTCAGCACTTTGTTTAATGGACCTGTTTACTGGTATTAACATCGTTTTTCCTAGGATATTGTTGTAACAATACGTAGCCTATATTCTGGTACTAGCCTATATTCTGGTAATCTATTCTGGCCCCTGCTCCTAGCATAGATTTGTTTTTCTTATGATGACTGATGGATAAATGATTCACTTACTTAGACAAATGTATTTGTTGTAAGTCGCTTTGGATAAAGGCACCTTTTGGCTAAATGCCAAAAATGTAAATGTAAATGTAAATACTTCAAAGAACTCAACACACTTGGTAACTACCTGGTGCCAGTAGTGCTTTTTATTATGTTGAATCCCAAAGACACCCAAAGAAGTAGTCCAAAGCAGAGGTTATTTCTGTATTACCACCATATGTCATTTTCATTACCCAGTCATCTCTGTAGCTGTAAGTGCAACGAAAATTACTCCGCAAACATTACTGATCTCAGTAAGTGATGATGTCACGTCTGTATGACTGGTGAAACATCCCCTCGACAATTTAAAATAACTGTGACTAGCACCAGAATGATAGATAGATGGATAGAGATAGATAGTTATTAGATATAGATAAGATTATTAGATTAGGGATCAATTCGTTTATTGATCCCTGAGGGTAAATTCAGTCGTTACAGCTAAGACCACAAAAACAACAACTAAATAAATAACGTGACAATTGAAGAATAAGCTAAAAATAAAATGGATCCAAAAATACATAATAAATCTAGACCACTAGACATTTTGGACCTTATATACAGTAAGCAAGGGAGGTTTAACATGTTCCAGCCTGACTACTGGCCACCCAGGTGGTGGTCCTGTGTGGTGTTCTCACCTTTGACCTCATAGCTTTGCTATTCGCCAAGTTAATTTTGACTTATTTGACTGGTGACTAGGTTAAAATATCAATGCAGATGGTTAAAACATTTCTGTTATCCAGTCTGTAGTTAGTCAGTGGCTTTAGCTGTCATGCCAAGAATTAACTTTCAAAGCTTGATCATGGTGTAGTTTGGGCTTATACCCGCTCTGATCCTCTGTGTGAGAGGGGAGGCTGGCGGAGGCTGGGGTCGGATGACGGGCTCATTGTAATGCATGGAATGGAATGTGGAATGCGTGTTTTAAAATCATTCCTCATTCCATTCCATTCCATGCATTACAATGAGCCTGTCCTCCTGTTTGTACCGCCACCAGCCTCCCCTGGGGTAGTCCTGTGTGTGTGTGTGTGTGTGTGTGTGTGTGTGTGCGTGTGTGCGCGCGCCTGTCTGTGTGTGCCTGTCTCCGTGCGTGAGTATAGCCTATATATTTGGTCCCTAAGCCCTGGGACACATCATTATTATGCTCACATCTTGCCATAATTGTGACTCAGGTGTTTGTCATGTTGTGAGCAGTAAGCGACGTAATCACACCCATTACCTGTGTTTTTGTTATAACTAAATTATAATCATATTAAAATAATAATTATAATGCCCCGCGGTGGTGTAGCGGTCTAAGCACTGGCCGCTAGTGCATGCTGCCCACCGGGGCCGGGGTTCGTATCCCGGCTCGCCAGATCCAGATATGGCCGAGGCACACGGGAAGCGGCATATTGGCCGGCCGCTTCCGAGGGGGGTATAGGAGTAGTTCTGGACTAGGATCCGTCGCGCAACACCGCCCCCGTCTGGTGTCGGAGTAACGGTACTGGGCTCGAGGAGCCAGTCAGCCTAGTCTGCCTGGCGGCCTCCTCTGGGACTGCCGACCACGGGGTCGTGCGGCGGATCCTTCGCAATAGGCAGGGGATAATTGGATGCAAAGTTGGGTTAAATTGGCTACCAAATTGGGTGAAAAGGGGATCAAATCTGAAAAAAAATTAAAAAAATAAATAAATAATTATAATAATAAAATAATAATAATAAGACGTAAATAATAATAGAAATAATTAAATTAACCTCTGAGTAAAACATGTTGGCAACTTGGTTACTCATTGTCCAGTATATCTCCTTGTCAGTGTGTATTGAATATCAAATTACCTGTGCTTGTCCTGTCTAATGCTGCATACCATTCAAGCATGAAATACGCTTCGAGTCAATCCAGTGAATACATATAAAATGTTCCTCTTATGTTTTTCTCTAGGTTGTTGGAGCTTTTTGGTGCCAAATCCATGATCGAAAACAACACTACCTCTAGGTGAGATATAAAATAAAATAAAGTGTTATATATCATAATAAACATCTATATAAATGTATTTATTTGTATTATTATATATTTAAACATGTAATATATGGTTACAGATGAGGTTATTACATGGTTCTAGGCCTGGTATACTTATTGCCACAACTGAGTTCAGTGTGGATGAAACAGTGAGGCCTAAGAGAAATCTACTTCTACAATAGTGTACACTCCTATTGGAACCTAGCCCTGAAACCCAAATACGTTCAGCAATTGGAACTGTGTACGGTAAATCAAGCACCCATTGCATAACCGTCACTGTTGCCAGCAGAGCCTGAAACTAGCAGCCCTGATTTGCTGGGGAAGTGGCCAATGAGAGTGAAGGGGGAGTGGAAGAATGCAGAGTAATGCTGCTGTCCTCTGGAATAATGTTAGTTCCACGCTGCAGAACAGGGTTGAACTACACTTGACATCCCAAAGCTTGTCAGCCAATTGAAGTGAAGGACAGTGATGAGGGTACAGTGGGTACTGCTGTCATGTTAGGAAGAGTGTAATTTTTAACGGTATGGCATTATTAGTTAAGAGAAGTTGTGAGCGAAGAAATGCTGGACTTATCGCCAGGATTTGAGATTGTGTAGTTAAGACTCGTCTGAGGTCACATTTGCTGTGTAAACTGACTTGTTGAAAAGGATAGCTAAGAATGCAGAGCTCACAATGGAAAAAGAACCTTCCAGAATAGAACAAAGGAGAGGAAACAACCCACAGGGTTCTACAGTGACCCCTAGTGTTGGCTCTGAAACACTGCAGCGCCTGCCTCATCTGTACTGCGGTGCGTAGAGGGCAGGTGGGTGTTAACAGGTGGGTGGATAATGCTGGTAACCCTCCCATGGATCCTGTCTGTCACTGTGGTGTTTCTGACCTGCTAGACTAACAGCCTCATCCCTGCTTGTCTCTTCTCAGGTGAAAATGGAAGTTGCCGTGGCGGAGGAGAAGAAGAAAATCTTCAGAGCGAGGAAGACCATGAAAATAAGCGACCGCCAGCAACTGGAGTCTCTCCACAGCACCTTGTCGTCCCCCGTCCCTACTCAGTTAAATCCCTTGCCCCCCCCTTCTCAGACCCCTCTAGTCAACGGCACGCATACAGCAGATGGACAGAAGGGGGCAGACAAGATAAAAAATGACACAGACTTGAAGAGCTCTCGCTCCACATCTCCTCTCTCCCCACCCCTGATGTTGACCCTATCGTTGTCTCCCTCCCCACCCTCCCAAAGTTCGAATGCCAAAGAAGGCACCCCTCCCTCACCCCCGTCGCCATTCCATTCCCTAAACAGCGAACTGAAAAAGATGGAAGAAGAGGGGAGGAAAGAGTGTCCTGTGTCCCCTTCAAATGAGACTGGGAAAGGACAGAACAAAGAGGTGACCACAAAGATGGAGGACAAGAAGAAAGAAGAGAAAGAAGCCACTGGCGCGAAAAAAGAGGTTTGTATGAGAGAGAGAGAAATAATATTAGTATTACAAGACAGCAAAGATAGGTCAAAACAGGTCAAAGAGGACATTTGGGTCATGGTTTGATACTGCTGAAGATGGATTAGGGGGTCCAAGCATTGCTGGAACTTTGTTTGTTTTTTAGCTAGCATTAGGTGGTTTGGCGGCTCGCTAACTGTAGCCAAGTTTACTTATCTGGTTGTTCCCTTCTCCAGGAGACGAGCGCTACAACAGAGGACAAAGCCGTGGATTCTGCTAAGGATTCTCAGTCCTCTCAGTCCGCTGTTTCACCTGGCACGTCTGCCAAAGAGTCCGGGAAGGACAAGGGGACGAAGGGGACGAAGCAGGATGACATTGTGGCCATGGAAACGGATAAGGACAGTACAGAGAACAAGGCCCCTGAGGAGAAGTCCTGCTCACCAAAGGTTACCGTCACAGCCGCCCCTAAGGCTACCAAGGCAGCCCCCAATCCCTCCCCAACCTCTGCCCCCGAGGCTGATCAGGACATGAAAGAGGAGGAGGAGGAGGAAGAGGACAAGGGAGAGAAGGATGATAAACAAAAAGCGAAGGAAGGATTAACTGTAAAGGTGGAGAAGAAAATGAAGGAAAAGTTGGAAGTCGACTCCTCCAGTGTGAAAAAGGAGATAAAAGTGAAAGCGCAGGTTCACGCAGAGTTTAATTCTACCACATCTCATCCCTCATCCACCTCTTCTTCAGCCACAGGTATGAAGCAGAATCAGAATCACAAATTCTAACAGGAGGACCTATCCTAGCTAAACTGGCCAGTGGTCCAGAATTTTTGGACATTAGTTTTCGGGGGTGGGGGGGGGGCAATATGGGAATACACAACATAAACATAAAAAACAATCATAATGCACAAGTATGCTGCAAAGGAAATGTATTCCTGTGGTGGCCGCTAACTAAACAAATTGCATCACACTCTCTTTACAGTTGTGAAGGAGGAGAAGGGCACTGTGTCTGGACTGAAGCGTCCTACACCTGAGGGCAACGTGAAGGTGGAGAGAGAGGGGAAGAGGCAGAGGGTGGACGGCGTGGCGTTAGAAGCACAGCTGGAGCTGAAAATCACTGCGAATGCGGGCAGTCGCCTTAAACTTGAAAAGGTTTGTTTGACTGTCTGACCATTGGAAGACGAGTTGTTTGTTCTCATGGGTTGACGTTTCTTCCCTGTGGGGAAATTCCAGATAGTTTACTTTGTGTCAGATTTGAAAGAGTCTCTGTTATATTTTTAGCTCAGGCCACACACATTGAAGAAGGCTTCGGCCTAAACCTTTGGGTGTGCACTTCTGCATGATAGAGGGGGAAAACATAAGATACATTTAATTTAAAAATAATAAGAAAAAATAAGTAATTCTTCCTTCTCCCTAGCATTATGACTGCCAATGGCCCCTGGTCCTAGCATATATTTATTTTTCTTATGATGACTGATGGATAGATGATTCAATTAGACAAATGTATTTGTTGTAAGTCGCTTAGGATAAAGGCGTCTGCTAAATGCCAAAAATGTAAATGTCTGAACCTTTCATTGTCTCTCTTCCTCAGGTCGTACAGCAGTTGGTGGAGGAGCGGTTGCGGGTGCTGCAACTGACTGTCTTCGACCAGAATTTACAGGAGCTGAAGGAACGCGTGGAGAAGATTGACAGTGCCACCAAACACCAGAGCAACTTTAACACATTACAGGTAAGCTCCTTTTTTTTGGGGGGGGGGGGGGGGGGGGGTAAGTTATCCTTACAACTAGAAAGTCTCACATTTTATCATTGTCTCTCTGACTCTTTTTCAGGCCAAGATTGCAAGACTAGCAAAAAAATGTGGAGAGGCCAACCAGGCCTCAGAAAACAAAAAAAAACAGGAGGTAATAAATGTCATAATTTTCATTATTTCAAATGTAATTACTAGGTAAATTCTTTGCAACCAGGAAAATGCTTCAATTGGGGGAATAGTACAAAAAGTTTTGTACTTTTGGTAGTGGCGGGATCATTAAAAATATATATATATATGTGTCACAGAAATAGTTTGAGGTCATCTAGCTAGTCGATACATATTGAGCTGTCCAATTAAAGGAGTGTTAACGATGTTCATTTAATTTGTAATTTTAGCAGGTGCTCACATCCCCTGTTGCCAAGGCTGCACCTGTGACAACCACCACTCCCACACAACGGTAAGTGTCCACTCCTGCTGCTGCTGCCTCCTTATTTAGAAGGCTTTTAATTACTTGGAAGCAATTCCATAGGATCATTAGGATATTATGACCAAGAGTATTCGAAACAGATTTAGCAGCGAATATATTCTATAAATGTGAGACGCGTGTTGTTAAGTTGAAATATTACAGTAAATTATATAGTACTGTATTAGTTCACTCAACACATCATATATTAGTCTCAGTATTCACAGTTTTCAGACATTTAAATCTCCCCATGGCAGACCTTCACCTAATCTTTCAGTTTTCTTTACTTTACTTTAACATTTTCATTGTTTTGGTTTTTTTTGCAGCGTGAAATGTATTTCCTTTCCTTTGTCATTCAAATCATGCTGCAGTGTGTTTTTATCATTGTATGTGGATTTATCATTGTGCCTTTGTATGAACGTGACAATACGGGCCTGAAGCCAATACCACACACGGAACCACACACACAACGCGTGATTGAACATGTGTGGTTCTGTCCTGGAACGTTATCCGTTAACACTTAAGGCTGGAGATTTAAGTCTTGTGAAGATTGAAATAAGGGCCTAAAACCATACTTTCGGGAAAACAGATCATAATTATCTTTTATCAGGACCGCCTTTACTTGACCATTTGAGTGCCTTTCTCTCACATTTTCCCCAAAATTTCCCACCTTGACTATTTTGTTTGGATTAAATGAGTCACAACTTTTTTTTTCGCCTGCAAAACACCACGTGGTTCAAGGTCCAGAGTCTTGTGACGTTATACAATGTGAAGCTTGATCAACCTCATGCTGTACACAGTAATACAGTTATGCAGAAACCCGATCCAACTGCACCTCTCCTCCCCCAACAGCGTGCTTCGAAGGCAGCCGCTGGAGATGCAGTCTGGGGTACAGAGAGAGAGGCGGGCGCCCTCTGTTGGTAGGACACCGCTACTGTCAATAGAGAAGGAAGAGGAAACAGAGGAAGAGGAGGAGGATGATGAAAAGCCGCCAATCACCCAGAGACGACAACCAATCAAGAAAGAGCCGCTGGAACAAGACAATAGAGGAAGTACACGAGCAGACATCACCCTCCGTCCCCTCAGCAAGGAGAGGGAGAGACAGCTGTATTACGACTGCAGAACCGGCACAGGGAAGGCTAGAATCGAACGCTACGCAGTGTACCTGTTCCGGAACATAGTCCCTTACGAGCACTACTCGGACTGGGTCAACAATGTGAATTACGTAGGCCTTGCCCATCAACGTGCGAGAGACTATGAAGGCGCATTTACAACATCGGTTCAACAATATGTGCAGTGAAGACTGGAGAAAGATTCGGGACTCTATCATTGAACTGCTTAGAGTGAAAAGAAGCAGACTTTTCTTTATGTCGAAATAGTATTTTACGTGTTATTATACGTTTATTTTGCAAACTTCTGTGTGTTCTATTGAAATTTGGTTACAAAATTATTTCTGGATGGAGAGTCTTCATGGGTGCAGTTGCAATCGTTGTTATGAATGTAAAGATGTGTTATGTTCTTTAACCATGAAAAGTATGTTGCCTCATAATATTCCTTAATACACTTAACTATGAATTAAAAAAATAAATTCTTGAATTTACATAATTTCGAGATTAAGACATTTTTCTGGATTTTATTTTATTGATACAAAAATAAGTTTGAGGTTTTTTTTGGGGGGGGGGGGTTTGTTTTTGCTTGTATGACACCACAGCGCCTGCCCAAAATGTTAAGTGCACACAGCAAAACTCCCGGAAAATCCTACATATGGAGTGGACCGTCTCATGTTCATCACAAAAGCCCCACAAAGAATTGTTTAAATGGCCAAAATGTATGGGTCAAAGCACGGACCCATGCTCTGTCCTCCCTTGTCTATATAACTTCTTAAAAACAACTCAAAGCATTCTACATCTCTCTAAACAGGCTAGTGAGGACCACTATGGAGGTAAAGCAAACGCCCACAGCCCTGGGTCCTACCAACACTACAGGTGAGGATCCTTTCTCTGACTTACTCCCATGAATATCTCCCTTGCCTGTGTGTGATAAGGATGTTATACTGAATTAGGGGCTCGAACCCACAACCATGAGATATATTTAAAAAAAAAGATTTAATACATGACCTGTAACATTACCTGGCCTGCAGACCGTGTCTACTGAACTCACCTGTTCTTATCCTTTCTATTGTGTCAGTCTCTCCAGCTCAGTCCAAGCAGTTGCCCACCGCCACCACTGCCATGGTGTCGCAGACCCCCTTCCTCCACCTGATCCCCACCACCTCCAACACGTCCTCCTCGCTCGCCACCGTCTCCTCCCAGGGCCAGACAGGCACCCTGCTGCTGAAAACCACGTCGGGCGGCAACATGGTGGGCCAGGGCCAGCCCCTCCTCATCCAGCTGCCCCTGTCCGGCGTGAACGGCCAGCCCGGGACCCTGGTCAACATCCCTGTCTCTTCTTTCGGCTCGGTCAACTCCCTCAACAAGGCCATGACCACCACCCCCGGCACCACCTACATCCTCAAGGCGGCCCCCTCCACCGCCATCATGTCCACCACGGTCTCTGGCCTTCAGGCCTCCAACACCCGCCTTTCCCCGGCCCAGGTGACCCTGGCCCGGGCGGTGTACCAGGGGGGCGCGGGGGGTATTAGTACGCCCAGTGCGGGGGTGTCAGTGACTACAGCGAGGGCGCCGGCGATGTGCGCCCCCGTGGCGGGGGTGGTGTCGTCCTCGTCGTCCTCGTTGTCTTCGGCTTCAGGACCGGCAGCTACAGGCTCGGCCGCTCCAGGGACTCCCTCTGGGACCGCCATGACGTCCAAGACAGGTGGGTTTGTCCTTAACAGGTTTACTGTGACAGTTTTTTTTTTTTTATAGATAGTTTTTGGTTATTTGTAATATATAATCATATATAATATATGCCATTTATCTGACACTTGTATCGAAAGCCACTTACACTGCAATGACTACATACATTTGGCAGTACCGTATTTTCCGGACTATACGTCGCTCCGGAGTATAAGTCGCAGGAGCCAAAAATGTGTAATGTAGAGGAAAAAAACATATATAAGTCGCACTGGACTATTAAGAAATTTATTTCACAAAATCCAAGACCAAGAAGACATTTAGGGTGAATCCCAATTCACCACTCTGGCTCCGTTTTCAACCCTAATCTCCGTTTTGCGCGTTCACGTGTAGCCGTAGTGGCGTCCCAATTCATTACTCATTTAGGGTTAGGGTTAGGATTAGGGTTAGGGTTGGCTCCAAACGGAGAAAATCTTGACCCTCGTTCGATTCGGAGCCATGAGACTCCCTTCCGGCATGCATTGCGAAACATCTACAAAAATGTTCTTTTCGCTCTCGTAATACGGAAGCGAGCCTGAAATGTCATTTACTTTTTCTGGAATTACTTGTAATTAAAGACTTGAAAAAATATGATAACCATCGTATTATCTTAGTTTAATGTCATTACAATGCATTATAGACCTTTTATTTATAACAAGCATAACCCAAAAATCGCTTTTATGTCAGTGCTGTGTCTAACGTGACAGTAACGCAACGCTGCATGACAGTCGAGCATTTCAGAGATGTACAATCATAAATAAATTATTACCTGTGGCGTTTGACAGCGGATGATGGTACACATATGTCAAGTTATCTGTCAAACGTTCGTCTTACTTGTACATGATGCGCATTTTGACCTATTTCCATGTAGCAGCACCCGCAATCTAATCCGAGCAGTTGTTATTAGGTAATATTATTAATGGGTTGTATCATTCATTTAAATGCATTATAGACCTTTTCTTTATAACAAGCACAACAACAACAAAACGTTATTATGCCGATGTGCTGTGTGTCTAACGTTACAAGCTGATTTGTGCATGACAGCCGCGCATCAGTGGAGCCCCTAGACTTTTGGGGGCCCTAAGCAAACAACATTATGGAGGCCCCTGGTAAGGGTCTTAGGCGGGTGACGATGTGGACATTTTTAAATGTATTTATTTCCCTGACACTAAAATATAATACGGTTTTACAAAGTTCGCGCATATGCGCGCGCTCGTGTGTGTGTAAGTAAAAAAAACAGTCTGAAAGACTAGCGTCTCTTTTACAAAGGAGCCCTGGCCAAGACAGCCACAATACAACAATTACATTTGACATAATAAAACATGCAAAGGACATTACATAAAAACAGTAAAAACAGTACATGACCACAGGTACAGTAGCACACCTAGTACACATTGCGACATACTGGACCACAAGTAGCATACAAATTACATGCAACATGGAGCATGTAAATGATGCATGTAAATGCATGTAAATGATGGATCTTATCATTAATCATTTTTAAAGGCTTTAATATAGGCTACATGATGTATTAACTATTTATATTTTGTACCCAGATGTCAAATAAATACGTAACAAATGAATAGTTAACTTAAAAAAAAAACTGCCCCGCTGAACCAATGAGAAGGACGGGGGGGCGGTGCTTCCCATCGGTCCGGCCTATCAGTGTCCTAGATTTGCCGCTCGCTCCGGGCGGCACATAGAATCCGTTCTATGGATAAAGGTCTCCAGACGTTTGGAGCGAGAGCAAAGCGGAAGTGGAAACGGCTGGCACCGCGAGACTAGCCAGCTATCAATAAACTACAATTCATCAGAGCAATTGCGCGTCATCTCCCTGTCATCAGAATGATCACGCCCCTTTTTGGGTGATAGAAGGGGAGAAGTTTGACTGGCGGTCAATGGGAATTTCTGGTCTTCGCTACTTTAATCCGATAAAATAAGAAAACCGTAGTGCTTTTTAGATATTAGGAGCCCAAATCTGATGGCCAGTTAGGCAAACTATATTATAGTGTCGTTGCCGATCAATGATCGACGTCGCTATATAGAGAAAATAATGAAATAGGGGTTGATTCATCAGAGCAGTCATACGTCATCTCCCTGTCATCAGGGATTTGTAGTTCTTCATTTGATTTGCCGTGTAAATCCCCAGACTGCCCAAATCCGATTGCCAGTCAGGCAAACAATTATATAGTGTCGTTGCCGATCAATGATCGACGTCGTTATATGGAGAACATTTATGAAATAGGCAATGAATGTGTGTCCTTTCAGTCTGCCTCCATGAACCACCCGACCCAAAGGCCTGAGGTGTTGTAGGAGGTATGAATATGATTTAGGGGGTATTTAGTATAACAGGCTAATGGGTTTATTGTGAGTTTACTTTGATTGTTTGTTTATTGCCTAGATCACCGTATTGAGAAGTCATATGGTTATGGGGGGTGATATTGCAAGGTAATTTAAGCACCTGCGCACCTTGCATGGTGGTAGTGGAGAGAGAGGGGAGCGATGTATTTTTGTTGACCGCATTATACGCATATTCTATACGCATTGTTTGTTATTTTTCTGGTTTTGATCGCTTATGGATTATTTTTGTACGTCGCCAAGTTTGACTGTTCTATTCAATAAATGTCCAATGTGACAATTGCCCTCCTCCACCGGCCCTAGTTTTGGATCTAGCTTGCTGTTCATTATTTTCATGATAAAACGTCATAACATCTTCATATACACCATACAGTAGACACTGAACAGTAGACATAAGACATGTTCATAAATGTTTATCTTATATGTGTATATGTTTGTGAATATGTGAATATGTTTTCAGTTTTTTTGCACCTTCGGAAGAGCCACTACAATTTCATTGTATAGGCAACTGTACAACGACAATAAAGTCTATTCTATTCTATTCTATACAGGATAAATACTGATTAACAGTAGGCTACTTTGGCAAATGCCCATTGAACAGATTTATTTATTATCCTATCTTAAGAAAACTAATGTAACACTCCCATCTGGAAAAAAAAAAATGTGGAAAAAAAAATGTGAATTGTTTGGTGGCCCCAAGCAATTGCCTTGGTTGCCTCTATGGACGGGGCGCCTCTGCCGCGCATTGACATATTTCCATGTCTGATGTCTAATGTCTAATGTCTGATGTACTAATATCATTTCAATGCATTATAGACCTTTTCTTTATAACAAGCATAACAAAAGAAATCGCTGTTATGCCGAGGTGCTTAACATAGAAAGTTCCACAGCGCTTGGGACAGCGGGCAGGACACCGGAGCGTGTTTGTCACAGGCTGCCCCGGCGTCAGCCTTCCCAATATAAATAAATTGGTGCGCGATTCACATTTCAGAGATGTACATCATGTTTATTTAGAAATAAATTATTACCTGTGGTGTTTGACAACATGATAGGCGTTCCTGTCACATCGCATTTCGTAACGTCATAAAATTAAATCTGTAAGTCATGCATTTTTCCATGTTTCCCTTTGATGGCATATGACGCCGTAAATGTAACTAAAGTTCAGCCTCGAAGTTGTTGCACTGTTGTCCTAAATCAAGCAGGGTTGGGCCGTGTTAGTACCTGGATGGGAGACCGCCTGCTGTAAGCTTTTCGTTCCTCCGCCTTACCGAGGAGAGGCGCGTGCCGCGGCCGAGGAGAGTGCACTCTTTCCGGATAGACATTTATGCATGCTCTCGGGGTTCGAAACATAACTTCCCGGGGTGCCAGCGGGTTGGTTGATGGCTCAAAATGACCGTATACCGATGGTGAAGTTAGCAAAGTAGTATTGTGTTTGTACCACCTTCATAGCCGGTGTTATTCTCGGACAAACACGGTGCCCGGAGGCACCCTTTGCGGGTTAATAGCTGTGGTTTACCGTGGGTTAGGATAACAATTCAAACGTGTCCGGATAGGGGAGAGGACAGGGAATCTGAAACCATTTGAATGGTGTCGATACGACACAAATCCCGGGTAGAACTTCTCTCCAGCATGATAATGAAGCATTATTCTTTTTTATTTGATGACTTGTTTGATCGATTGATAGCGTTCAAGTTCATTCAAGTTGTGAATGAATCGCGAGCGTCAATGCTTTTCTACGATACTACGTGTAATGTCACTTGGACATAGAATAATAAGACACTTGAGTCTGGGTTCAACAAAGGTATAACCAGTTTACCTCGGTTCTCTCGACACCTGTCAGTCACCTAGTGGTATATCACGAACTCTCTCTAAGGCGCATGCGCTGTCCTGACTATGAATTAACCCATTAGGCCTTAGGCAAGTTATTCAACTACACAATAGCACACAGAACAACAGGCTGAATAGGTGTCCGGTATGTTAACGTAACACATTAACAGTTATTCAGCTACACAATAGCATAAAGAACATACATGGGAGGCTGAATAGGCTAAATTAACATAACAAGCCAGTGAGTCCAACAAGCAAGTTACAAGTAAGCAAGTTCACCAAGCTCCAGTTCATTTCTTCAGTGGTACCGGAGTGGCATATAGCCCAGAGCGCCCTCTCGCGGCTGTAGACGGTAATGTTTACTCCTTGGTTCATGTCAGTCAGTATGAAATTATATATATTTTGATATATAAGTCGCACATGACTATAAGTCGCAGGACCAGCCAAACTATGAACTTACAGTGGGTTCGGAAAGTATTCAGACCCCCTTACATTTTTCACTCTGTCATATTGCAGCCATTTGCTAAAATCAATTAATTTCATTTTTTTCCTCGTTCATGCACACACAGCACCCAATATTGTCAGAAAAACACAGACTTGTAGAAATGTTTGCAGATTTATTAAAAAATAAACACTGAAATATCACATGGCCATAAGTATTCAGACCCTTTGCTGTGACACTTGTATATTTAACTCAGGTAGGTGCTGTCCAATTCTTCTGATCATCCTTGAGATGGGCCTACACCTTCATTGGAGTCCAGCTGTGCTTAATTATATTGATTGGACTTGATTAGGAAAAGCACACACCTGTCAATATAAGACCTTACAGCTCACAGTGTAAAGTCAGAGCAAATGAGAATCATGATGTCGAAGGAACTGACTGAAGAGCTGAGAGACAGAATTGTGGCAAGGCACAGATCTGGCCAAGGCTACAACAAAAAAATTCTGTTACACTTAAGGTTCCTAAGAGCACAGTGGCCTCCATAATCCTTAAATGGAAGAAGTTTGGGACGACCAGGACTCTTCCTCGAACTGGCCGTCCGGCCAAACTGAGCATCCGGGGGAGAAGAGCCATGGTGAGAGAGGTAAAGAAGAACCCAAAGATCACTCTGGCTGAGCTCCAGAGATGCAGCGGGGAGATGGGACAAAGTTCTAGAAAGACAACCATCACTGCAGCCCTCCACCAGTCGGGGCTTTATGGCAGAGTGGCCCGACGGAAGCCTCTCCTCAGTGCAAAACACATGAAAGCCCGCATCGAGTTTGCCAAAAAACACCTGAAGGACTCCCAGACTCTGAGAAATGAAGTTCTCTGGTCTGATGAGACCAAAATCGAACTTTTTGGTCTTAATTCTAAGCGGTATGTGTGGAGAACACCTGGCACTGCTCATCACCTGCCTAATACCATCCCTACAGTGAATCATGGTGGTGGCAGCATCAGGCTGTGGGGATGTTTTTCAGCTGCAGGGACAGGATGACTGGTTGCAATTGAAGGAAAGATGAATGCAGCCAAGTACATTGATATCCTGGACAAAAAACATTTCCAGAGTGTACACGACCTCAGAATGGGCCGAAGGTTCACCTTCCAACAAGACAATGATCCCAAGCACACAGCTAAAATAACGAAGGAGTGGTTTCAGAACAACTCTGTGAATGTTCTTGAATGGCCGAGCCAGAGTCCTGACTTAAATCCAATTGAGCATCTCTGGAGAGACCTAAAGATGGCTGTCCACCAACGTTCACCATCCAACCTGACAGAACTGGAGAGGATCTGCAAAGAGGAATGGCAAAAGATCCCCAAATCCAGGTGTGAAAAACTTGTTGGATCATTCCCAAGAAGACTCATGGCTGTATTGGCTCAAAAAGGTGCTTCTACTAAATACTGAGCAAAGGGTCTGAATACCTATGGCCATGTGATATTTCAGTGTTTATTTTGTAATAAATCTGCAAAAATGTCTACAAGTCTGTGTTTTTCTGACAATATTGGGTGCTGTGTGTGCATGAACGAGGAAATAAATTAAATTAATTGATTTTAGAAAATGGCTGCAATATGTCAGTGTGAAAAACTTAAGGGGGTCTGAATACTTTCCGAACCCACTGTATAGTCCGGAAAATATGGTATATATGGTCCCAGCGGGAATCTAACCCACAACCTAAGCGTTGTTAGCACTTAAGTTCTACCTGTTATATTATTTATTATTTATTATTATTTGTTTTTTACAATCGTTTTTTTAATTGAATACACGTGATTCCTTTTACATAAACGGTTAGGGTTAGGTCGTAACAGACAATTAATTTGGTTTGTATATATTGCTCTTCAAATGGTGTCCTTCCATTAGGACTTGGTCCCACACCAGTCTTTTCTTGGTGTAAGCAGTAGTATTTTTTGGGGAAGTAGTGTTTCCATCACCCAGCGTGATTCTGAGGACTTGGGGTGAGCAGGGAGGAGCAAACTATGTCCCTGGTCCGAAGTTCCAAAAAAGATCCCCATGACCCCAAGTCAGGGATGGTCCACTAAGACCGTGGCTCAGAACGTTTTGGGGCCTGTCCTGCGAATGGAAGTGACTTTACCTTTCAATTCACTCAGAGAGCAACGCCATGCATTTTTGGCATTTAGCAGACGCCGCCTTATTCCAAACATTCCGTGCAATGTCTCTCAATGTCATCTTTCTCATTTTCAGATAATCAAGCTACAGGGTCTATCCCAACCAAAACTACTGGCCAGGGGCCTCGTCTCAAAAATTCCTTCATAGATCTCACTGAGGATGATGACGACGTGCAAGGTGAGGAAGACCGAACACCATCCCTTCACTTTCTTCACCTCTATTCCATTGATCGTTTCATTCCTACTCCCCTCCTCATTGTTAATTCAGTTAAAAACACATAATTTCTCCCAGAAGAACGATTATTTTCTCCTCTCTTTGCAATTCTCTCGTCTAGTTTTCCTCACACTTTCCTCCTCTCTTTATAACCTCTTTTTATCGTCCTTTAATAATTCCCTCTTTCCTCTTTTCCTTAGTGACTGGTGTAAGTAAGGCCAAAGTGACAACAGCGTCCTCTTCGGTTACCCAACGTACCCCTGGGCCTCCCCCACTGATCAGCACTCCTACTGGTGAGGCCCACAATGCTGTGTGTGTGTGTGTGTGTGTGTGTGTGTGTGTGTGTGTGTGTGTGTGTGCGTGTGTGCGTGTGTGCGTGTGTGCGCGTGTGCGCATGTGTATATAATGAATGACTTTGTCATATCCTCATGACATTTCTTCAACCCTCATCATCCGAGTAGAGAATAGGATAATATCACCGGACTCTACACCCCCCCCTCCCCGTTCGCTGACTCTGTGTTCCATGTTACTTGTTGTTTCTGTGTTTCCCATATCCCCTATATTGTCAGCGTCTTTGAGCCTCGGAAAAGCGCTATATGAATTAAATAAATTATTAATTATTATTATTATTATCAAAGATTATTATTAGTATTTATCTTGAGAAACTGTGTGTAATTTGAGTTTTTTTTTATTTTTGCCAAAGGTACTACAGCAAGAGCATCTCCTCAAAGTTCCGTGAGCAGTCCTCAACTCACGGTCCACCATCGCCCCCCTCTGGTGAGATTCTAGATATCTACTACAAAAGTGCACATTTATTTATTGAAATTCCACTTCAATATGGAGTAAATGTGTATAGGCCTGTGTCACACACATATGAAACTTTTCTCTAAAATATCTTGTCTATTGTACTCTTAAGTAAGTAGTAAGTAAGTAAGTAACGTTTATTTATATAGCACAAAATGTACAACGACAAGAGCCGCCCAAAGTGCTTAACAGATACAATATAAAGAGAAAAACAAGGTAAAAGGGATACAGATTAAAGAAAAAAACAGACAAAATAGAAAAATACACTAAAAGCAAGGTGCAGTACAAATAAAAGTGCAAAGAGTGCAGTGTCGGGAAGGCAGGCTCACCTCAGGTCAAAGGCCAGGGAGAAAAGATGTGTTTTTACTAGTTTTTTAAAAGCCTCTTAAAACTACATGCTGGACCTTTCATTTGATTGTTAATATATATCTGATCACTAATTCATATCTCCTCCCGTAGGACTCCCCATCGAAAGCACGCCTGGGAAACACTACCAACACTACTAGAGCCCCCTCCACTGCCCTGCCCCCCTTACCCACCGCCCCCCCGAACCCCACACGCCTGCCCCTGGAGGCCACCCAAACCTCGCCCCCCCAGCAGCCTCAGCTGAAGCTGGCCCGGGTGCAGAGCCAGAACGGCTTTGTGTTGTCCTGGTGCGTGGCGGAGACGGACCGCAGCTGTGCTGCCGTGGAGAGCTACCACCTGTTCGCCTACCACCAGGAGGCCAGCGGCCTACCACCAGGAGGCCAGCAGCACTGGAAAAAGATCGGGGAGGTGAAGGCCCTCCCGCTGCCCATGGCCTGCACGTTGACTCAGTTCGTCTCTGGATCCACGTATTACTTTGCCGTTCGGGCGCGTGACGTCTACGGTCGCTTCGGACACTTCTGTGAGCCTCAGTGCACTGATGTCATCAGCCCCGCCTCAAGCTAAGGAAGGGGAAAAGGGTCATTTCACAGTACAGGAAAGTTGAAAGGACTGTTCATTTCTTTCCGTATGGTTTTAGGAGGCTTGAGTGTTGACAAATACATGTATGAACACACACACGCACACATTCGGAAACACCTAAATGTATACTGATGGACTCAAGACTACTCCGATTGGGTAATAGGATTTGGCAACGGTTACTGCTGTGCCTACATACGTATTGTATATTTTTTGTGACTTATGAAGCTATTGTACATAAGTGGATTACCGCCCCCCCCCCCCCCCTTCGATATTTATGTTGATTTCTGGTTTGGATGTTATTTAGCCTGTTGTTCACTGTTCTGCTTCACTTTGTCTCAGTCCTAACATTCCTCCTCATTGTAACCAATCGTGATCAAAAAAACTAATCTGCATGCAACTGAATCAACCTTCAACCAATCAGAACACTGAACCAAACCATCGAACCAGCCCCATTTTTTGTCGAGTACGCTGACTTTATAGGAATGGCAAGTTCAATAAAAGGTTTTATTGAAGTCAAGTCACGTCTTTGTGTAATGATTGCCTGCTTGCTGCTGCTTGAGTCCCTAATTGCTTTTATTACTATGAGATTGTCATGGGTTGACTACAAAGTCCTTCTTCTCACGCACAAATGCATCAACGGACACGCACCTCCCTATCTACAAGAACTCATCACTCCACAAACCTCCACCCGCACCCTCAGGTCTTCAAACAGTTTGCTCCTCCAGGTCCCCAATACCAGGCTCCGCACCATGGGGGACCGAGCCTTCTGTTCGGCTGCGCTGTGCCTGTGGAACAGCCTTCCTAGCCAGCTAAGGGCAGTACAGAGCCTGTGGAACAGCCTTCCTAGCCAGCTAAGGGCAGTACAGAGCCTGTGGAACAGCCTTCCTAGCCAGCTAAGGGCAGTACAGAGCCTGTGGAACAGCCTTCCTAGCCAGCTAAGGGCAGTACAGAGCCTGTGGAACAGCCTTCCTAGCCAGCTAAGGGCAGTACAGAGCCTGTAGAACAGCCTTCCTAGCCAGCTAAGGGCAGTACAGAGCCTGGACTCTTTTAAGACAGGCCTTTGACTGTTGAACTGTGTTCATTCTTGTGATTTATTTTGTGTTTTTTTACTATGTTTTTAACTTATTATGTTTTTTGTTTTTTTTACTCTGTAGCACTCTGAGATTCTTTTGAATGAAAAGTGCAATACAAATAAGGGGTAGTGGTGGTCTAGTGGATAGTGAGTTGGACTTGTGATCGGAAGGTTGTGAGTTCAAATCCCGCCTGAAGCCACACCACTACTAGTGTGCCCTTGGGTAAGGCACTTAGCCCTCAGTTACTCCAGGGGGAATGTCCCTGTAATTCGTAATTGTAAGTCGCTTTGGATAAAAGCGTCTGCTAAATGGCAAAATTAATTTTAATTAAATTAAATAAAATGCATTATTATTATTTATAGTTAATAACACTTTAGTTAGCTAGCTAAACTAGCAAAGTAGCATATTGTGTACCCAGGCTTGAGACAGGGTTTTATATTGTAGTAATATTAATGTAACTTACATTACATTTACAGAAGATTCCTTGTTTGTAGCCCCTCTAAGTTGTAATGAGATCTGCCCCAATTACTGCACCCTGACAATATTTTAGTTTAGAATAAAGTTGGTAATTTAATGTCAAACTAGATGTATTCCTCTATTTCAGAGACCCACATCATCAGCAGTAAGTGTAAGTCTAATGATGGATCCAACTTCAGGTGAATGCAGCAGCAACCTGCCAAGAAAGCGGCATGGACAGCATCATCCACTGCTCTGATGATGGACAGCATCATCCACTGCTCTGATGATGGACAGCATCATCCACTGCTCTGATCATGGACAGCATCATCCACTGCTCTGATCATGGACAGCATCATCCACTGCTCTGATGATGGACAGCATCATCCACTGCTCTGATGATGACTCGCACTCAAACCTGGTGTCACCCCAAAACCTGGACTCATGGAGAACTTTGTTGAGGGCGGCAGAAATCAGAAAACATCTCCCAATTTTGGACCACACCTACCACCGGACTCCATACACCTACAGCTTTCACTGCCTTGTGGGCTAAATAAATGTAACTGTTCATCTGCCTCCGCCTCAGTGTCCTGCATTCGGGTCCACTCCCGTACAGAACGTAGGCTAACACACATTTTAAATGACAGCAGTCCATACTTTAAGGGGGGATAAGGTATTAAACTACCAACAACAAGGTCCAACAAGGTCTATCACATCAAATAATAATCTAGGGATGTATAGTAATTAATTACTGTCTTTATCCAATCTGTGGTCCAAATGTTCTTTAACACTAGGAAAGCCGTGAGGTGTCGTAGAGCACCAGTGAGTACAAAAAAAAATCTACCTTTGCACTCGATCAAATTTCAGGACCCTCCTTTCATGACTTTTCCTAGATATGTGCGTTCTACCACCCAGCATCTTTACATTTTCAAAATCGAGTTAGTATAAAGCGATTTTGCAGTATTTCTGTGTGTGTCTGTGTATTTGCCTTGGAATTCGGCTGCCATCTTTTTCTCCAAGGCTGCAATTCTCTTTTATATCAGCAGAGGTAGCAAGGGGACACACACTGTGCTCAACCTTCAGGCTTCAGTGCTGAATTAGATACAGTATAAGACTGATAAGTATGTAACATAATGTGTTTATATATAGGCTATATATAGCAATAGGGATACATAAGATATGTATATGTACAGACAGTTATGAAAATGATAAACTGTACAGTATGTCTCCCAATCCCTTCAGATTTGTTGGAGCTGAGTTTTTTTTCCACCCAAGTTCCATGCAATAGTGATAAGACATTATGATATGTGTAGCCTATGTACAGTTATGAATGATACACTGCACAGTATGTAACTATCAAGCTGTGTGGTATTACATAGGTACCACAGCAAAGTAGTTCATCAACGAATATTATATAACAAACAGATATTTATAATATTGTATATAATGTATTTTTTGTATATCACTGTAGACCACGTTGTAGTAGTAGCCAATTGCAGAGTGTATTCATTATTTTGTTTGTTTGAATCCTCACTGTGTTAATGTTTTGCAGTGAACAAACAATTGTTGGGTGAATAAACTGTCTCTTGCCGTGAAATGTGTACATCAAATAAAATGATGTCGGCGATGATTATGCCTGTACAGCGCTGTCAATTTTCAAATAATGCTATAGGCTATATATATCTATCTACCCTCCCTCCACCCCCACCCAGAGAGCTTTGGACTGTCTGGATATGAACACTTGAACACTTGATCTCTGCACTTTATATTTATATTAATTATGACTCTTGCACTTTGATGTTGGTTTGCACTGTCTTGTCCTGTCTTGCACCTGTCCTGCTGTAAACCGTGCTCCATTGTTCCAAACCAAATTCCTAACATGTTTACATGTCATGGCAATAAAAGTCTTCTGATTCTGATTCTGATTCTGATTCTGATATGAATGTTCAGTTGTGATATGAAGTAGCCAACAATTCTCATGTCGACCATGATAATAATAGGCTACAACAAGGTTGTACATAGATATACGCAGATTCATATTTGGATAGTTGAACACAGACAGAGAGACAGATAATTCATTTTTATTTACTTGCAATGTTCACGTCAATTCTTCCAAGTAAAAAGTATGGTAATTAATATGAACACCAATATATATTTAAAAAAGTAGAAAGTGAATAGGAGGTCGCCGGAGCGCTCAGCATGGGCGCTGTCAGGTAGACAGGGCAGGAGAGGCATCAGGCCTGGCCATGGGACAGTCAGCATCCCCAGCACACCGTTGCTGGCTTGGTGCATGTGCCACAGACAAATCGTCCACATGACTGGCAGATGTTAATTGCTTTGTTCCCTCGACATATGGTGCCTTGACACTTTTTTCTTTTCCCCTGTGGGGACGGAGGTGTGCGAGGAGTTTCGAGCTGCAGTCGCCTTCTCGCTGCTGGTGTAGAAGGAAGCCTTGTCATTACCAGTGGCTCACACAGCTCCCCTGCCAGCTTAAAAAGGAATTTCTTCCTGCTTATCCTGACGCCCATGCACTGGCTGTACAGAATGCGTGCATTAATTGCAGCCATGTCCAAAATGTTGTAAAACACAGCTACAGGCCAACGGCGGGTCCCTCCTTTTACTGTGTATTTCCTCGTCATCTGGTCCAGAACATCAACACCGAACTTAGTGCTGTTGTAGTAGGAAACCGTTTCGGGCAGTTTCTTTAGGCCATCATCAGTAGAAACGGTTTGATGCAGTGTGCTGAGGAGGCATACATTTTTCTTAGGTTTTGCCTGGTAAACCGTGAGTGTGGCTTCTCCAGCCCTCAGCACCTTGCTGGAAAATCTTTCAGTCTGTGCCCGTGTACATGGGGGCAACTCCCGTCTGATTTTATTAATTGTGCCAACAATTGTGGTTTGTTGGGCCAAAAGGGTGTTTGCCAGTGGCAAGGAGGTGAAGTAATTGTCTGTCGTGACATTTCTTCCTTTGCCCACGAACGGCTCCATCAGACGCAGCACAACATTGTCCGATAACCGCTGACCGGCCGGCCTGCTTGCATCTTTCCCTAGGTAGGGATGTGCGTTCAACATGTATTTGGTGTCCACATCCGCTGCAACCCAGAACTTTATGCCAAATTTGTCAGGTTTATTGGCCATGTACTGTGTGAAACCACATCTTGCTTTGGTCGGGAACAACTGTTCATCCACGGTAATGTTGTCACCAGGTGTGTACGATGCAATGCTGTTTTTCACAAATTTGTCAAAAATGTCTGAAATCATGGCAAATGTATCCACCGGAACGCGGGCAGCTCGTGTGTTCTTGTCATCAAAGCGTAGATAGCGCATGATATCTCGGAACTTCTGGCGAGTCATTGTCTCCTTGAAGACAGCGATTCCGAATTGTGATGACCAGAGGTCATCCACCCTCACGGACTTGGAACATAAAACTCCTTTGTAGTAAAGGAGACCCACAAATGCCTTTAGTTCGTCCATTGTCAAATTGAACATCTCATCATTACTCCGGTCAGCTTCTGCCTGAGTGTACTTTAGAATCTGTTGCCACATTTCCGTGTCAATCAGACACAGTAGACTGCTCAACGGACTTGTAATGTTCGATTTGGCATAACGAGTCGGGCCTGGAGCTGTCTTTATGATATTGGCCTGTCGTTCTCTGCCTCTCCGAGCGCCTGGGTTGCGCTGTGTTGCGCCTGGTTGCTCAGTCCACACTGTGCCGTCTCGACCCTGCTCTTTCGTGGCTTCACTTGCGTCCTCAATGTCAGAGTCGCATTCTGAAGCATCTGCGTCGGATTCAATGACATCGCCTGCTGCCTGTGAGACACAATAAACTATTAGTTGTTGTTTTCATGTAATCATGCACAGAAAAACAATAGCCTATATGATGCGATTTGATATTAGCACGGGACATGTCCACACACAATAAACTATTAGTTGTTGTTTTCATGTAGTCATGCACAGAAAAACAATAGCCTATATGATGCGATTTGATATTAGCACGGGACATGTCCACACACAATAAACTATTAGTTGTTGTTTTCATGTAATCATGCACAGAAAAACAATAGCCTATATGATGCGATTTGATATTAGCACGGGACATGTCCACACACAATAAACTATTAGTTGTTGTTTTCATGTAATCATGCACAGAAAAACAATAGCCTATATGATGCGATTTGATATTAGCACGGGACATGTCCACACACACACACAACTGACAATGTAATCTATATTAGTTTTTCATACTATAATTTACAGATATTTTGTTTACAGTGTTGTAACCAAGTCTTACCATGATTTTTCTCTCATCATCTCCTGATCCTCCGCCGTCCGACTGGTCCGCTGGTACATCGTGCATGTAGGCTAAAATCTCTTGAGGGGACCACTCGCGTCTGCTCTCTGGGCGACTCATCACAGCAAAATTACGAGTAGTTCTGGTCTCCAACTGTAATGCAGGCTAATTTATAGGAATAAGTGTGTTCATATGCAAACATATTCAATGGCATGTAATTAGTAGGCCATTGTTTATCACAGATGAATCCTGACAATTGAATGCCATTGAGATTGAGACGCGGTAGCCTAATAGTGATAATGACTTCTATTTGAGTAGCCTACAGTTATCGTCTCATTAGGACGGCCAATGTAACGCTTTGTTTTTTGGATTTTGCATTCCTTGTTTTGTGGTAAACAAATCTCTTTCTGATCGTCCCGTTCACAAAAAACGAAGGTGATAAGTCACGTAATATGGCGAAATAAATGTTCGTTCAGACAATACAACATATATTGAAAAATATGAAAAATACATGTGGGATGGAGGTACGGGGATGATATGTGGCAGTTTATCGCGCCTGTCCCGTTCTGTTGTTCAAAGAATATAATATAAAACGCATCACATGTTTGTCATTGTGTGAAAATGAACCGTGGCTCCATCTGGAGCTGATCAACTCCGGACGGCAACAGCTCGTTGTGGGTGCAATTGTGCAAGAATAACACTGGCATGTCCACTCGCCAACTAAAGCACTTGATTATAAACATAATAGGCTCTACTACTCCAAAGGCACTGTATGTGAGAACTTTATTTATAGAACTTTAACTTTACTCTCATGCGCAGTGGGCTCTCGGAAAGCTGTATGAATGTATTATGTATGAAAATAATGCAGTAGGCTACATAGGAATAGGTGTGTTCATATGCAAACATACTCAATGGGATGTAATTAGTAGGCAATTGTTTATCACAGATGAATCCTGACAATTGATGGTTGATGCATGGGGAGGGTCATCTTGTTCTCAATGATCTCTTTCTGATCGTTTCCGATCACCACACAAAGGATGCCAATTCCTCCAACAAGCCCTTCAAACCATCCCCTACCAGAAAGGTTGTACTCAACCACGGCAGTTTCAACAATTGCAGAGAGTATACATCATTTTTTTGTTTACTGCACATTATAAATGAAATGAAAATAGCTGTTGTGAAAAGTGAAAATATAGTGTGTTCATGTTGCAGTGAAATGTATTTACATCAGTGGAGGCTGGTGACTTCCAGAATTGAGGAGGCCAATTTTTTTCCTGCTTGCTCGCTTCACTCGCGATGGAATGTTCCCTGTTCTTCTTATCTGTCTTTGTTAAAAATTATTAATTTGTGTTTGGCGGTACTGAAGGGATTGGGACACTCTCAGGATGGTGGATGAAGCAGCTTTTATTGCCTGCACAATGGGTCATCAAATAAACAAAACAATTGGCATGAATCTCTGGTCCGCCTGCAGCAGCTATTGTCCCTTCTGCTCAGGCTCACAACATTCACCACAACATACTACATACAATCAATGACATGTCAAAAGCACTCAAACACTATGTCAATCAGACACACAACATACAATTCAGAACAATACTTCATCCATTTCTAATATTTATCCTGCAGAACAGCACTCATACGCGTGTGGCGGAAAAAGGTACTACACGGAGGCCAGGCCTCCTGTTCCCACCCATTTTCAGTGATTTGGCCAATCACATATTGCCATGAAAAAAATTGCATTGCATTGACTTCTATGAGAAACCACTTTCCGACAGGAGGCCTGGCCTCCGTGTAGTACCTTTTTCCGCCACACGCGTGTATGAGTGCTGTTCTGCAGGATAAATATTAGAAATGGATGAAGTATTGTTCTGAATTGTATGTTGTGTGTCTGATAAAACATATAATTATTGCTTTTTTAAATCTCTCTCTCTTCTCTCAAATTATTGGGGAGGCCAGGCCTCCTCCACCTCTATGGAGGAGCCTCCACTGATTTACATAGATATATCAGATGTGATATTTCTACTACAAACGAACACAGACAGAGAGACAGATAATTCAAGTAACATTTTTATTTACTTGCAATGTTCACATCAATTCTTCCAAGTAAAAAGCATGGTAATTAATATGAACACCAATATATATTTTTAAAAAGTAGAAAGTGAATAGGAGGTCGCTGGAGCGCTCAGTGTGGGCGCTGTCAGGTACAATTAGTAGTCTCCTAATCTCGCTACAGTTTGAGCGAGACTGTAACTGTCATTGTTTGAATGAATGAATGAATGGTCTTTATTTGTCATTGATATAGTACAGGTACCAAACAACGAAATTTGGGAGGGGGGGCCACATTTGATTATGTAATCATCAACGAATATTATATAACGAACGGATATTTATAGGCCTACAGTACATAAAACAAATCAAGACTCGCTCCTCTCAGGAGACCACTATTTATAAATAATAATCCACAGATAGGCACAGTCACAGTGCTACATGAAAATATCTAGCCACACACCACATATCATAGCTCCGCCCTATATGTATTTATCATCATATTTCTCAATATAAAACGGAGGTACGATATATGGCAGATACTGTATATGTATGGTATATTATGGCAGTTTCTGGCGCCTGTCCCGTTCTGTTGTTCAAAGAATATAATATAAAACGCATCACATGTTTGTCATTGTGTGAAAATGTTTCTGTAGCGAAGAACCTTGGTTCAATCTGGAGCTGATCAACTCCGGACGGCAATAGCTCGTTGTGGGTGCAATTGTGCAAGAATAACACTGCTGGCATGTCCGCTTGCCAACTAAAGCACTTGATTATAAACATAATAGCCTCTACTATTCCAAAGGCACTGTAAGTGAGAACTTTATTTATAGAACTTTAACTTTACTCTCATGTGCCGTGGGCTCTCGGAAAGCTGCGCATTGAATGTATTATGTATGAAAATAATGCAATAGGCTACATAGGAATAAGTGTGTTCATATGCAAACATACTCAATGTTTATATATATATGTATTTATACAACATATATTGAAAAATATGATGATAAAAGACATGTGGGATGGAGGTACGGGGATGATATGTGGCATGTCCGCTCGCCAACTAAAGCACTTGATTATAAACATACTAGGCTCTGTTTCTAACAAGTAGGCTTCTAACAAAATCACTGTATGGGACAACTCGTTTATAAGTTACAAACTTCTGAGTTACAATCACACCTCAGGCCACCAGTAATAACCATAATTGTGGATTACTATTTACAATTAGTAGTCTCCTAATCTCGCTACAGTTTGAGCGAGTCTGTAACTACTTTTGTTTCAGCCCATTCTTGCCTATAGACAACTGTACAATCATTCATATTGAGTTTATTCACCCAATAAAGTAAAGATGAATAATACTGCCCTTCACCTTATTATCAGATGTTCATAGACCTGTGTCGGCAATGATAATAATACACAACAGGCAAGACGGTTGTACCATAGATATACGCAGATTAATATTTGTAGATTCGTTTTCGAACATTAGATAGGCCTAGTTGATTTTGGCAACATTGTAGTATCCAATTGCAGAGTGTATTAATTATTTTGTTTGTTTGAATCCTCACTGTGTTCATGTTATAATGTTTAGTGAACGAACAATTGTTGGGTGTTTGCCACAAATCGGAATTCTCTTGCCGTGAAATGTGTACATTGTAGTGCCGAGAGACGGGAGTCGGAGGCGGCGTATTAAATGTCACAGCTAGACGTTTATTGACAGACATGAACCAGTTGTTATCACACACTTAAAACAGGAACTAAAACTCAGTACCACCCACTTAACCCTCCGTACGGAACAATACTCCCAACTATTAGTTCCGGGGGTGAATTATGTTAACCCACCACACAAGCCCCCCCAGAATTCACCCATAGTCAAAATCCCTGTGTCGGGGAGGGACGACGATCCGACCCCGGCGGGTGCGGGACGCAGGGGCATCCGGGGCAGGGCCAGCCGGGGCCGGGGGAACCGGGACAGGGGCAGGGGCAGGGGCAGCTGAAGGCACCGCGACCGGGGGCGGGGGGTGGGGCATGGGGGGGCGGCCACGGCGTGGGGGCTGAGCCAGTTCCAATGGCCGGGAAACGTCCACGTGAGCGGACTTGATCCTATCAATGGAGACCGTCTCGTGTCTACCACCAACGTCCACCACCAGGGTCTTGTCCCCGTGTTGTAGGACCTTGAACGGGCCATCGTAAGGGGGGCGTAGGGGGCCGCGGTGGGCGTCGTGGCGAATGAAGACAAAGTCTGACGAGCGCAGCTCGGTGGGGACCCGGAAAGCAGGGGTACCGTGCTGTGAAGTGGGGACGGGTGCGAACACCTCAGCGGCTTCCAGTAGGGAGGAGCGCTGCCTGGCTGCAGACCAGGGGACAGTGGCATCCGGGATGAAATCCCCGGGGACTCGTAGGGTTTGGCCGTACACGAGTTCGGCAGACGAGGACTGCAAGTCCTCTTTGGGGGCACATCTGAGGCCAAGCATGACCCACGGAAGTTTGTCCACCCAGTTGCCGTCCGTCAAACCCGCGCGTAGGGCCGCCTTCATTGAGCGGTGGAACCGCTCGCACAAACCGTTAGCCTGGGGGTGATAGGCAGTAGTGCGGTGCAGCTTAACCCCCAAACCACTAGCTACAGCGTTCCACAGCTCCGAGGTAAACTGCGAGCCACGGTCAGAGGACAGGTCAGACGGGGTCCCAAAGCGCGCGACCCACGTGCCGATGAACGCACGGGCCACGTCGGAAGACGCCGTCGAGGAGAGGGGAACGGCTTCGGGCCAGCGGGTCGTCCTGTCCACCATGGTGAAAAGGTAGGTGAAGCCGTGAGAGGCGGGCAGTGGTCCCACAAGGTCGACGTTGACGTGGTCGAACCTCCTCTCAGGAACAGTGAAGGGCTCAAAAGGGGCTCTGGTATGGCGGTGTACTTTGGCGCGTTGACAGGCCACGCACGTGTCGACCCAGCCCCTTACCTCCTTCTTGAGTCCCTGCCATACGAACTTCTCAGAAACCAATTTTACGGATGGTTTCCTGCCGGGGTGGGAGAGGTTGTGTACAGCCTCAAAAACGGGCCGGCGCCAGTTCATAGGGACTAGCGGCCGCGGCTGGCCCGTAGAGAAGTCGCACAGCAGTTTTGCGCCTGAGTCACCGACTGCGACATCCTCCAAGCGTAGTCCTGTATCCGCGTTCTTGAGGGTCTGGACCCCGTGATCGGAGGCCTGGTCCGCACTCATGCGGAGGTAGTCGAGACCCAGTTGAACGGCCCCGACGACCGCTCTGGAGAGACAGTCCGCGACCACGTTGGACTTGCCAGCGATGTGTTGGATGTCTGTGGTGTACTCAGATATGTACGAGAGCTGGCGCTGCTGGCGGGCAGACCAAGGCTCGGCCACCTTGGACATGGAGAACGTGAGGGGTTTGTGATCCACGAACGCCGTGAACTCACGGCCTTCCAGCAGGAACCGGAAGTGGCGGACTGCCAAAAAGAGGCCAAGGACCTTCCTGTCGAACGCGCTGTATTTGCGCTCTCTGGGCGTCAACTGACGGCTGAAAAAGGCGAGCGGCTGCCAGGCGCCTGCGACCCATTGTTCGTGCACCGCGCCGACGGCATAGTCGGACGCATCGGTGGTGATGGCAACAGGGGCCTTGGGTGACGGGTGGGCCAACATGGCGGCCTGGCTTAGGGCGGTCTTGGTGGCAATGAAGGCGGCTTCCCTCTCGGCCGTCCAGTCAATGGCCTGGTTGGGGGATTTGTCCTTCATAGCCTCGTACAGCGGGTGCATGGTGTGGGCTGCACGGTGGATGAACCGGTGATAAAAAGTCACCATTCCGAGAAACTCTCGGAGTGCTCGAGCTGTGTGTGGGCGGGGGAAGGCGGAAACGGCCTCCACCTTCGATGGGAGGGGGGCGGCCCCATCCTTGTTGATGAGATGCCCAAGGAATCGGATGGAGGGTAACCCGAACAGACACTTCGCCGGGTTAATGATCAGGCCATGTTGGCTGAGCCTCGTGAAGAGGTCTCGGAGATGTGCCAGATGCTCTTCCACCGAGGAGCTGGCAACGAGGATGTCGTCCAAATAGACGAATAGGAATGGCATTTCCCTGAGCGTCGAATCCATTAGCCGCTGAAAGGACTGGGCCGCATTCTTAAGTCCAAACGGCATGCGTAGGAATTCGAATAGCCCGAACGGCGTGATCACCGCCGTTTTGGGAATGTCTGAAGGGTGCACGGAGACTTGGTGGTAGCCACGCACTAGGTCCACCTTTGAGAAAACCAGCTTACCCGCCAGATGCGCAGAGAAGTCCTGAATGTGGGGGACTGGGTAGCGGTCGGGTGTCGTAGCGTCGTTGAGGCGGCGGTAGTCGCCACACGGTCGCCATCCGCCGTCTGGTTTCGGCACGATGTGTAGCGGTGAGGCCCATGGGCTGTCTGAGCGGCGGATGATACCAAGGCGCTCCATGTTGGCGAACTCAGACTTAGCGACTGCTAGCCTGTCGGGGTTGAGCCGCCGGGCCCTAGCGTAGATGGGGGCGCCCTTGGTCTCTATGTGGTGCTCCACCCCATGCTTGGTAGTGGTGGCGGAAAATGTGGGCTGTGTCAAGCTGGGGAACTCGCTGAGCAGGCGCTGATAGTTGTCACCCTCTGAGAGTGAGCTGGAGAGCCCACCGTATGTCGCCTCACCGCGGACACATGCAAGTGAGGAGAATGTCAGTGCGTCCACCAGGCGGTTGTTCTTGACGTCCACGAGCAGTCCGTGAGCACATAGGAAATCTGCACCGAGGAGGGGGAAAGAGATGTCGGCCGTGACGAATTCCCATGTAAACCGCTGACCCCCGAAACATAGGTCTACAGCTTTCGTGCCATAGGTGCGGATGGGGGTGTCGTTAGCGGACTTTAAATGTGGGCCATGACCTCCCCTGGCGGTGTCATCCACTGTCGCAGGCAGGACGCTCCTCTGAGCACCGGTGTCACAGAGGAATTTGCACCCGGAGAGAGTGTCTCTGATGAACAGTAGCTGGTTTGCTGTGCCCACGCTCATAGCCACTACAGAACGCAGGCTTTGCCGTTTTCCCGCCGAGCCGTAGTTGCAAGGGGAGCGGCACCTCTTCGCCTTCGCGCCAAAGCGTGAGTGGAAATAGCACATGCCTGGGCTAGTACGGCTATCGGAGGTAGGTGGGCCCATGTTAGCTAGCCTGTCTCTGCCAGGGGGAGTGTAATTGTGTGTCGGGGCTAGCACTTCAGGGGTAAAACGCTGGGTAGCTAGGAAGAAGCGGTCAGCCTCCTCTGCTAACTCACGGGGTTCCGTAATAGTCGTATTAGCGAGCGCCGTCTGTACATGTGCAGGCATGTGCCGAAGAAACAGTTCAATAAAAAGAAAATTTGGTTCTTCCGTACCTAGTAGGTTCAGCATCATGTCCATGTGCTGGGAAGGCTTGCTGTCTCCCAGCCCCTGAATTGCGAACAGACGTCGGGCTCGTTCCGACCGTGATAGTCCGAAGGTCCTGAGGAGGAGAGTCTTAAACGCTGTATATTTATTCAGGGCAGGGGGAGCTGTAATGAAGCCCACCGTTCTGGCTGCAGTGGAGCTCCCCAGAGCCGAGACGACATGGTAGTAGCGTGCAGCGTCGTCTGCAATCCCACGGAGGGCGAACTGCGCCTCCGTCTGTGCGAACCATGCTGCCGCGGATGTCTCCCAAAACTCCGGCAATTTGAGTATAACGGCGTTATTTGCCATGTTCGGTTCAGTCTCGGATACTTCAACGGGACTGACGTCGGGGTCACCAATGTAGTGCCGAGAGACGGGAGTCGGAGGCGGCGTATTAAATGTCACAGCTAGACGTTTATTGACAGACATGAACCAGTTGTTATCACACACTTAAAACAGGAACTAAAACTCAGTACCACCCACTTAACCCTCCGTACGGAACAATACTCCCAACTATTAGTTCCGGGGGTGAATTATGTTAACCCACCACAACATCAAATAACATGATGTCGGCGATCTACTAGAACTGCGGGACGACTGCAATGTAGGCTACCATATACAGTATATCTGCCATATCATACCGTTTTATATTGAAAAATATGATGGTAAATAAATACATGTGGGACCGATGTATGATATGGTGTGGTGTGTATCAGTCTGTCTCGTTCCAGCGAGTCAACTCGTGTTGACTCAATAAGACATGCGCTCTGCGCTGCGGGCAGTGGGGGAGGGTTGATGGCTCTCGATCGTTTCCGATCAATGAACAAAGACATCGGGTTTCCCCCGCGGTGTGTTTCTGTTGCGCCATCCAGCGATTTTTGTGGGTCAGTACACACTCCCCCATTGTGAATAGTGGTCGTGTGATTCCACACCTCGTCGTGCTTTAGTAGGTAAAAAAACGTCGCGCCTCTAGTGTTAAGACACCCAAAAACTTGATTTCATATACTCTATCGATTTTGACATTTTCAATTTCCAGATGGAGTTCTGTATTTATATTGCAATTTCCAAATTGCATGAATTTGGTTTTATTCAGATTTAATGATAGCTTGTTTGTATCAACCCAGCATTTTAATTTGTACAATTCCTTCTTTGCCACCTTTAAAAGCTGCTGCAGATCATCCCCATAACATAAAATATTTGTGTCATCTGCCAAGACAACCAATTTGACCCCTGTGGGACACCACAGGTAATATTTAAGCACCTTGATTTGTTCTGGCCTATTTGAACAAATTGCTGTTACTAATATAGCTTTTAAGCCATTCAAGTGCGACCCCTCCCACCATACCTGTCCATCTTTTTAAGTAGAATCTCATGATCTATTGTGTCGAATGCTTTTTAAAGGTCAATGAATATGCCCAATGCATATTTCTTTCTCTCTGTACAAGTTGTTATTTGCTCTAATAGCTCCATTAATGCCATGGCAGTAGATCTAGCTGTTCTAAAACCATACTGACTATCCATTAATAGTTGATGTTTTTCAATGAAATTGTCCAGTCTTTCATCATATAGTTTCTCAAACCCTAACCCTAACCCTAACAGTTATAATAAGGATACCGGTCTGTAATTGGTGAAGAGGTGTTTATCTGTTAAAGTTTTGTTCATACATTTGTTTACCATATTAGTAATTATTATTATTATTATTATTATTATTATTTTTATTTTTATTTTTTTCCTATAGTTCCCAAAGATATTGAGTCAGTGATTCTCTCTCCACAGTCCTCCTCAGCAAATCTCTTTCCAGTGCCGTTTATTTCTTTAGCTAGTTTTGGCCCCTCATTAAACAAAACATGTTTTTTATTAAATCCATCCACCACCTCATTTATAAGGCTAATTTTCCTGTCATTGTCTGTAAAATGTTCCACTTTGTTCCTTTAACATTATTTTTTATTCTCATCTAATAATTTGGTGTAATAATCCTTCTTACATATTCTCATAATACTAATTCGTTTTTTTTTTCTTCTTCTTCTTCTTCTTATATTTAACCCCTGCCTCCTTTGTTTTATGCTTTATAAATACACTGTATAGAGTATTCTTTTTCTTGTATGCATTTTGAATGCCCTTGGACATCCACAGATTTTCAGAATATTTATTCTTATTGCTACATTGTTTTAGTGGGCAGTTTTTGTCATATATAACTTTAAATGTTTCTAGGAATAACCCATACGCTGTGTCCACATCTGATTCTTCATATATACTCTTCCAATTCCATTTTAATAACTCATTTCTAAAAGCAGATATGGATTCCTCAGTTCTTATTCTCTTGTATGTTATTTCCTTTAACTCCCTCTTCTTTCTATAATTACATTCATAAAATGAAAAGACAGGCAGGTGATCGCTAATATCATGGATTAATACACTTGGGTCCTGGACTAAATCACACTTTCAATGTAAAATCTCCATTGAAGATGCTTTTTAGTCCAGGATTAGGCTTAAGCCTTGTCTGTGAAACTGGCCCATAGTGTGTTACTTTCCACATTATTTGAGGCTAAGTCATGAAATGCTTCTCGGAACCCAAACCCGCCCCTGGGACCCCAGTAAACGTCACCATTGAAAGGAGGGTGCATGCTGACAGAGTCGCCAGGAATTTGAAAATGTTATACATGTGGTGGGTCTGCTTTGGTACAGTGTGACAGGAGAGGCCACTCTGCACCCGGTTTACCTTCGACTTTGACAGCATGTGAGGTGGTCAATACTACCTCCCACAGTCCTGTCCACCACGGCTCGTTCCACTTCCTTTTGTGGACTCTGATTCTTACCCAGTCGCCTGGGTCTAAAATAGGAGTCTGTTTTGTGCCGTTGTCTGCTTTCTCTGCAGCATTCAGTTCCTGTGAAGAGAAAACTCGATTGAGATTAGTTAGAGTTTTGACATACATACATTCATTTCCATGGAGAGGAGGTCCAAGCCACCTCCCTCTGGCTCTGTATCATGCCTGTCTGCAAGCTTTCTTTTAATAGATTGGTTATCCCTCTCAACCAGCCCCTGTGACTACTGGGGGTGGTAGACTGAACCAAAACGATGCTTAATCCCCATTGATGTCTCAATTGCAGCCATATGGAAAAGAAATTTAAAAATGTGACCCATTATCAAAGTGTATTATTGTAGGGAAACTAAACCGTGGTATGAATTCCTTTAAGAGGCACTTTATTACAGATGCAGCATCCTCCCGTTTACACGGATATGCTTCAGGCCACCTTGAAAATCTATCAATCACTCCCATGTCCGTGAAGTCAATACATATCTCTCGGAATGGACAGGGAGGCATCGGATATGTGTACATTTAAGTACTGTTTAACGGGTTGTGTTTGTTACACACATCACAGTCTGAGATGAAATTCTTAACCATCTCCAAACCATATGGGGTCACTTCCAACAATATTATTATTGCCAACCAATACTAAACAAACTAAACAACCTAAATCAAACACACCCAAAATACTACTATTACATAGACGGCGAGACACAAATCACTGTGCGTCAATAGAGACACTCCTGCTGTCTGCGCTTCAATGGTGGACCACACTGTTATGTTCAATAACGGAGCCTGAACGCAGAGCTTCTAATCGGAGCTGGTACTCCATTTATTCAACAAACGTGTGTAACACAAAACGTAATACGGCACTGTAGTAAAATCCCAACTGTCGTAAAACTACAGACGTAACATTTCCCCCCCCCTCACACAACCTAGGTGTGATATTCAGTCATGTAGTCACGCAAGTAATCGGGCCTGTTGCGTGCTCGAACCAGACGTGGCTCTGGTGCTGCCACAGCCACTGGTGGCGGCTCCACGCCTTGGGGCTGAGCCTGGTAGGCCTCGGTTGCTGCTTCATCCAACCGTGCGGCTGGCAAGACTGTGGAAGAGGCCACACCCAGCGCTGGGCCAGGGGGAGGCTGCACCTTACGCAGGCGGGTAGCATGCCAGCGAGTGCCGTCGGCGAGCCTAAACGAGGCCGGGCCAAGCTGTTTGCTGACCTGGACAGGGTCAGACCAAAACGACTGGAGTTTGTTGTCCCAATGAGGTCGTCGGATCCTGACCCAGTCCGACACAGCAATGACAGGTGGCCTAGCACGTCTGGCCCTGTCGAAACGATCCTTCATCAAGCGCTGGTGTTTGGTGACTGTGGCTTGAACTGGATGGACCGGGGGCTGAGCTAGTGTAGGGCGGAGCCTATCGAGAGGCAGCTGGAGCTCCCGCCCCAGCATGAGGGAGGCTGGGGAGACTCCTGTAGTGGCGTGTCGCGTGGCCCGATAATGCAACAGCGTCTGGAGGAGGCTGGTGGTGAGCGTGCACCCTTGTGCCAGGTGGGCCCTGATGCCATTTTTCAGTGTTTGGTTCAGCCGTTCCACCCCCCCGTTCGCAGCAGGGTGGTAGAACGCTGTGCGGATGTGGTGGATCCCTTTACCCACTAGATAGGAGGACAGTTCATGGGAAATCATTTGAGGACCGTTGTCAGTCGTGATCCTCTTGGGCAGGCCCCAACGTGCAAACAGAGCGTCGAGAATGTCGATCAGCACCTTTGCTGTGACCGAGCCCACAGGTGTCACCTCTGGCCACTTAGAGTGGAGGTCGTAGGTCACAACGAGAAAACGCTGGTGATGTGGTACCCCATGCAGCTCGCCGCAGATATCCAGTTGCAGGTGCTCCCAGGGTTGAGATGGCCAGTCCAACGGCTGCATGGGCGGGGGTGGAGCTGGAGCCCTGGTCTTACCACTAAGGAGACAAGCAGTGCAATCCTTGACCAGGGTTTCGAGTTCCCTGTCGATGCCTGGCCACCACACAACATCACGACAGCGCTGTTTGAGCCTGACTATGCCCAGGTGACCCTCGTGCGCCATAGCAAGGATACGCGCCCGAAGGACACCTGGGACCACAGTGCAGAACCCGCGAGCGTTACAGGTGTCATTCCAAACCGACAACTCCTCCCTGATCCTGGAGTAAGTGAGTAGCTCGTCAGGTACTCTTGCCGGCCACCCCTGCGTGATGTAGGTTGAGAGTGTAGAGAGGGTGGGGTCATCGGCTGAGGCACCCCGGAGCTCTTTCAGCGACACCGTCTCCTGAAGGGGTGTGTGGAGGAGCTGGACGAGGTCATGCTCAGCCTGGTCCAGTCCGGGGGTCAAGGTTGGGGCTGTGGGTGGGCTGGGGATTGAGCGTGATAGCAAGTCGGCTACCACGTTGTCTCGTCCTGGCGTGAACTGTAGCCGATAGTTGTACTGCTGCAGGCGGTCGGCCCGGCGGTGGAGACGGAGTGGCTTGTGACCGGTGCCAGACGTGGCCAGGAGGGTGATGAGGGCCTGGTGGTCTGTCCTCAGTGTGAATAAACGTCCATAGAGGTACATGTGCCAGCGCTCACATGCCCAGAGGCATGCTAGGGCCTACCGCTCCCCCACCGAGTACTTCTGTTCCATGGGGCTGAGAGCACGCGAGGCGAAGGCGATCGGTCTCTCCACCCCCCCTTGCAGCTGGGACATCACCGCACCAATGGCTGTGGCAGAGACGTCGCACGTGACAAGAGTGGGGCTGGCCAGGTCGAAATGCGCCAGGACCGGTGGCGAGGTGAGTTGGGCCTTCAGGAGGCGTACGGCGTCTGAGCAGGCAGACGTCCAGAGCCAGGGCTCGTCATGCTTCAACAGCTTCCGCAGTGGTGTGGTTGTGGCCGAGTACTGTGGCAGGAAACGGAGGTAGTACGCCGTCATGCCTAGAAAGGAGGCCACCTGAGCGGCTGTGGTGGGCTCCGGGACATGATGGATGGCCTCGGTGTTCGAGTGCAGCGGGTACGTGCCATCAGCTGAGAGGCGGAACCCCACAAAGTCAATGGCTGGGGCGGCGAATACACACTTCTCACCATTGAGTGTGAGGTGATGCTTGGCCAATGCACTGAACACACTGTGGAGACGCTCGTCGTGGCTCTCGACGGTGGCCCCGTGAACCACGATGTCATCAAGATAGATGGCCACACCTGGGATCCCAGCGAAGATGGAGGCCATGATCTTTTGGAAGCAGCTGGGGGCGGAGCTTAAACCGAAAGCCATGCGTTTGTAGCGGAAAACCCCTCTGTGAGTGATGAACGCTGTGAGGTTGCGGCTCTCGGGGTGTAGTGGCACTTGGAGGTAACCCTGACGGAGGTCCAGTTTAGAGAACACGCTGGACCCGTAGAACTGGGCGGTGAGCTCCTCTATCGTTGGCAGGGGGTATTTGGCAGGGATGATGGCCTTGTTTACCGCTCTCAGATCCACGCAGATGCGCAGCCCCCTAGACTTCTTCTTCGCCAGCACCAGGTTGGAGATCCAAGGCGATGCATTCACCTGCTCAATGATGTCGCTATCGAGCATGCTCTGTAGTTGAGAGGAGATGTCATCGCGGAGAGCCAGGGGGGAGCGGCGGAGGGGCTGTATAACAGGCATCACTGTAGGATCTAACAGAGGCTGGTGGGCAAAAGTGTCGAGGCAGCCTACACCGCTGAACAGCGCAGGCCACTGTTGCTGCCAGGGGATGGAAACGGTGTGAATCTCTGAGCCAGCTGTGTCTAGCAGGGTGAAACCGAGGGCGTTGAACAGGTCGAGGCCTAACAGGTTGGTCCCGTGGCGTGCAACGTTGAACCTGAAAGCCGGCAGTGTCCTCTCCCCGTACTTCACAGGCAGCTGAAAAGAGCCCACAATGTCAATCTCAGAGTTGGCATAGCCACGCAGGGTGGTGGAGGGCAACCCCAGGGGCACATGGGAGAAGAACTGTGTATAGGTCGTCAAGTTCACAAGGGACACTGTGGCTCCAGTGTCTAGGAGGGGCGGCAGAGTGACATCACCAACCATCAACGAGCATGTTTTGAATGGCGCTTGTCCTGAGCTGACATTATGGATGACTGTGGTAGGTGACTGGGAAGCTCTAGCTGGGGCAGACCTGCAGACCTTGTGAAAGTGGTTTAGTCTCCCGCAGTTGGAGCAGGTTTTACCACGGGCTGGGCATGTCTGAGCTCTTGAATTGTGTGCAGAAGAGCCGCAATTCCCACACGGCTGGTGTGGCTGGTCGCGTGACCGAGAGGCCAGTAAAACGCTCTCCCCGCCGCTGGCTGCATTCACGTGGAGGAGGGGCACCTGTAGGCTGTGCGCGCCCTCTGCCGGTGAGCTGGGAGAGGCTGAAAAACTAACTGCACATTCCAAAGCTGTTTCAACCTGGGCCGCCATGTTCAGAGCTGCTGATAATGTAAGTTCATCATTTTCCAGTAACAGTTTTTCCCTAATCTTGTCACAGTTCGTGTGTAAGATGAGTTGGTCTCTTATCATTTCGTTCTGTAATGTCCCGAACTTGCATAAGCTCGCCAAACCCCGCAGATCAGCCACATACTGTGTCACTGTCTCACCTGTATGTTGGTGTTTTTATTTAAGCTCACCTTATAATTCTAACGTCACGATTGTTTTAGCGCCCCTTGTGAGAGGAGGCACGCCAATATAGGACCTCCACCGGACTGCAGTCCTGCCGTGGACGCTACCCTACTCGCAATGACCTACACTTTCCACTCGGTTCGCATGGAATTTCAACCTCCAGGACACCGTCCTTTCCTGGGGTCTGGTTACCCCTTAATATCCAGGACTAAAGTGTCCCTTCCTTAATATCCAGGACTACAGTGTCCCTTCCTGAGGTCTGGTTACCCCTTAATATCCAGAACGGTGTCCCTTCCTGAGGTCTGGTTACCTCTTAATATCCAGGACTACAGTGTCCCTTCCTTAATATCCAGGACTTAGCTACTGTCCCTTCCTGTATCCAGGACCTACTGTCCCTTCCTTAAGCCTAATTAGATCTCGGCGGGCCTGGTTACCCCTGAAATCTAATATCCAGGACCTACTGTCCCTTCCTTAAGCCTAATCAGATCTCGGCGGGCCTGGTTACCCCTGAAATCTAATATCCAGGACCTAGTATACTGTCCCTTCCTTTAGCCTACTTAGACCTCGGCGGGTCGAGGTCCATCACACGTTAATACATGCTTATATCAGACAGTGGTGCTCAATCATTTATAGAATGTCAATTTAATTAATTATTCTCCTTACTTTGTGACGGATCTTCACAGACGCAGATCAGAATGGGTTTGACACACGATTCAGGCCCAGCACTTTCACCTAAAACACTATTGTCTACCACAGCAGATTTCATCAAATGGCTCTGCTCACCTGATAATCATTGGATCTGTGAAAGTGCTCAGCCCGAATCCAGCCTCGTCCACTCCTCCTTGCGTCCCGTTGAGATCACGTCGGGGTCACCAATTTTGTAAGGCGTTCAACTTCTCCAGAATTGATTTAATTGAGTCGTCACTTACAAGCGAGTTCGTTTAATCTCAACGAGACGTCCTTGATATAACTTCTTAAGATAAAATGATCCAATCAAATATTCGGCATTTATTCGAGCACATCAGCAAACAATAGCATCAGCAAACAATAGCATTTCATTCCATGGAAAGGGGTCCTATCTAGCTTCACCTCCGCAGGCCATATCAGCTGGTTAACTGCAGAAGCTTCACCGGACAAGAGCCCCGTTTCGCCTTGGTACATAGTCCTTTATACATTTGATTTAACATTTGGGGCTGGGCTGTCCCTCCCCCCCTATCTGTTAGTTTTTAAATTGTCAGCATAAAATCTGTTGCAGCTGTGAGCAAGTGTTTTAGTTAGTTATGTGGCCTTCAACTCCTCTCTGTGTGTTATCTTCTTCTTGTGTTATCTTCTTCTTCTGGCTTCCCGTTGTCATGGTGATATACGTACTTGTGTGAGCACAGAGCAGAGCAGTGTGTCCTTAAAATATAGTATAGAAGAATAGACTTATCATTAATCATTAGTTATGTACAGTACAGTTAAAATCAGTACAGAAAAATAGAATATCATAACAGCAGGTGTAAAATGGTTGTTAGCACATAGGTAAAAATAAGTAATTTACAGGCGGTTTGAATCATAACACTTTCTTTTAGTCAGGAGCTTTTCTTCTTCTTGTCGCTCAAAAACAGAACCTCTCTTTTGGCTTTGCGTGACCTTCCTATTGTTCTCAACTGACCTCAGTCACATATGATTTAAATGAGCACATAGTACATGATTTATCACTTCTAGTTATTTTAATACAAATTCCCAACAGTTATTAACCTATATGTGTTTATGATTGATAAAACGTTCATGCATAATTATTATTGGTTATTATTATTATTATTGTTGATGAGGCTTATATTTTCAATTATTATTATTATTATTCAACAATTAAACATTTAGCTTCAGGAAGTCAGGTATGCTTACCTCAGTGAGATAACTGGCCCTGCTGGGTGGTACACAGCTTGTCTATTCTGGGGGAGATGGAGGTTGTCAGGCAGAGCATCATGTCATCCTCAGGCTGCAGTCTTGAACGGTATTTGCTCTTCAGGTAGGTGAGGGAGGAGAATCCACTTTCGCAAAGATATGTGGTTGCAAAAGGCAAGAGGCTCACCATGGCCTTTGCTGTCAGTTGTGGGAAGAATTTTTGGCAATGGATCCAGAACTGGATCAGTGGCTTTGACTCGTACACATGCTTGTGTGTACTATCTGTGGACAGGTCGATCAGCTGATCTTCCTCAGCGGCTGTCAGATTTGAGCCGTCGGGTGCATTCTCTTTGAAAGGAAACTGTATCCAGGTCTTGTCCTTTCTCCAGGACTCAGTCTCAGAATTTTTTTTTTCGAATTGCCATTCAAGTGCCGCCAAGTGATTACCAATTGCGCGTTTCACGTCAGGCGAGATCACCGCGGAATCCGCCAACTCCTCCACTGATGGAAACATGGAGATGTTATCTCCCCTGACGCGCTCTCTCCATCTTTTCGTTTTTTTCAGGAAGCCTTCCATCTTATCATACAGCTGAATGGCATGTGTATTGCGGCCCTGCATAGAACTGTTCAGCCGGTTCAACTCTGCGAAAACGTCCGCCAGATATGCCAGTTTAAAGACCCAGGCATTGTCGATGAAATGCGCAGCCAGCTCCGCGCGGTTTTGGCCAATTAGAAATTCGTGGATAGCTGTGCGTAATTCAAATACTCGTGCCAATACGGATCCACGGGAAAGCCATCTGACTTCTGAATGGTAAAGGAGCGCTGTGTGTTCCTCTCCTGTAGCGGCGCATAAAGAAGCGAAGAGGCGAGTTTGTAGGGCACTCTTCTTAATAAAATGTACAGCCTTTACAACAGTGTCCATAACATCAGCAAACTCAGCACTCATTTCTTTAGCGGCGAGGGATTCTCTGTGCAGCATGCAGTGAGTCCACATCACTTTGGGGGCGACTTTTCTGACAAGCGCCATCAGTCCACTCTTTTGCCCAGTCATAGCGCGCGAACCGTCGGTACACACCGCGACACACTTTGCCCAACGTACGTCATTTTCACCGAAAAAGTCATCAATCACTTTGAAAATTTCAGCACTTGTTGTGCGTTCAGGAAGCTTCTTACAAAACAAGAACTCTTCACACATTTCGTCTTGGTCAACAAAGCGCACAAATGCCAAGAGCTGTGCGTCTTTGGACATGTCCACTGATTCATCCAATTGGAGTGCAAATGCCTCCGCCGTTTGTAATTTCTCAATTAACTGCACCCTCACATCCGATGCCATTTCACCAATTCGCAGAGCAATTGTTGTGTCTGACAATGGGATAGTCTTCAACTTTTCTGCATATCCATATCCATCATTCCCAAACATGGTCTTGCACATATCAGTGGCCGCAGGCAATATCAAATCTTCTGCAATTGTGTATGGCTTTTTACACTGGGCAACGCGAAGAGCAACTTGATATGAGGCTTTCAAAGCAAGCTCACCGACTTTCGCAGATTTTCTTATCATTGTCTGTTGGCCTTGGAGAGAGTGCAGACGAGCCTGAAAGTAGTCCAGTGCTTTATCTTGTAAGTGGCCATGATTCGTCTCAAAGTGTCGTTGCAGCTTTGATGGCTTCATGCTTTCGTTTGAGCGTCGCCGCACAAACAACACACACCGGCAATTCCACTCCTTCGGTTTCTATGAAAGTAAATCCAAACTTTAGGTACACTTCGGAATATTTTCGGGACTTTTCTCTTTTGAGTTTATCTGCCCCTGGGGCAGGCGCTGCTGGGGCCGAGGTGGAAGGAGTAGGCCTAGCCGTTGGATCTCGAGCTCGAGGTCTCGTTACTGTTACAAATGTATCCATCCTGCTTCACTAATTAATAGTAGTAACTAATAATGTGAAGTTATAATATAATTATTGCACAGTTACCTGAGATGCAGCAAAGGAGGTCTTCAAATCTCTAAATATTATGTTTGGGTTGGTTTTTACCTGATTTGTTATTTTTCTTGTGGCTCTTTGGGATATTTTGGAAGGGTGTCCACTTCTAAGCCGAGTTGCTGTCATGTTAAATGCTCCCCATTTGTAAATGATTTGCAAATCCTGGTCTCTCCCAGAATAAATCTAAATTATTAATGAAGAGGATCCCTTTTGACATACATAGATATCTCTCTCAGCCATTTGGTGAGAGAGCAAAGATGACTCCACTTACCATCACCTCTCCCACAGGACTTCAGACTGTTGCAGTGAGGCGTCATTTGTGCCAACACGTGTGATGGTGGTACTCACGTTTGAAGAGTTTGACAGTACTGGCAGTTTCATGTCAATATCCAAGACACGGGCTCCGGGAAAACAGTGCACTGCAGTGTGTCCGAGTGAGGGGTGGGAGAATGATAAACCTTTCACTATAGAATCCCCAATCACTATAGTGGTGGTGGTTGTGACTGGAGATGGGGCAGGGGAGGGGCAAGACAGTGGATGTCCCTGAGATGATGAGGGACTTAGGGCTGTGAAGCGGTTGGAAAGGCTGAGCTCTGGTGGTGAGGTGGGGGGTAGGTAGTCGCGTTTTCCTGCCCGTCTGCCACTGACCTGCTTCCACTGTGTCTCAGGCACAGATGCTGGCTTTGGACAGGAAGCCTCATGGGTACCAGTCAGCCTCTGCTTCACTTGGGATGGTAGGGTGAACTTACCTGGGGAGACTGTGTGATGTGTCATGTGTGATGATGTGTTGTGTTTAGGAGAGTTGTGTTTGTGTGTGATGGCAGTGTGTTTGGTGTGAGAGTCTGTTCTGGGGTTTCTGAGGAGCAGGCTTGACCTCATCTCCTCCAGCTGCCTCTCCAGGATGGTGCTGTGCTCCTCTCTCCTGAACAGCTCCTCTCTCTGTCTCTTCAGTTCTGTGCGCAGGCTGACTCTTCAACCTCTCTCATGGCCAATCACATAGAACGGTTTGTCTCCTCAACCTGTCTCACAGCAAGACAGAGTTATTTTAGTTGGTCTGTGATCAGGCTGCTGGGCTGGCTGAGACTGGCTCTTGTTTCTGTTGTAAAAGACAGAAAGTTCCTCTCTAGCTGAGTGAGGTTGTCTCTCAGGGCATGTTGAAGTCAGGGGAGAGACATTCAGGACACAGGGTGGAGGGAGGTTTAGGCTCATGTGGGTCTCTATCTCTGGTTCTGACTTGAAGCTCTCAGCTTGTTGTTTAAATGTTGGAAAACTGGAGTCGAACTCTGTCAGGCAGCTCTCTGGGCCTTGTATCAGCACCGTGCCATTATGGTAGATGTTGATGGAGAATTTCCTCTCATCATGCAAGTCAATGATGATTTGTCTTCCACGGCTGACACCCCTCAGTCTTATGAATTTGAAAGCAGCACAAAAGTCAGTGTGCCAGGCGGTAGGGTAGAGGGTGTATATATAATATATATATACCTTATATAATATACCTTATAATATAAGGTTTACAAAAAAAAGAAAATACGGTAGATCTTTTTGGCTTTAATACCCTGTATCTACTAAGGTGGATATAGTATTATAAGCTCATCCTCACATTTGAAAAATGCTTCTTGGTTGAAAATGGCTTGAGCCTCCATTATGACATCAGTTCTCAGCTATGCCTTTTTTGAACAAGCTAATGTTAAACTAGCACTTAGCTCTTTAGCTTTTCTTGGTTCAAATTTGTATCACGGTTTTATGAGTCCTTGGTTATTTTCAAAGGTCTTACCATCTCAGAATTAGCCTCTGTAGTTAGTTAACCACGGGCCATTAGATGTTCTGTGATCCAATCAAAATCCTATAATTCAAGGCAAAAAACTGCAAAAAAACTCAGGAGCTCACTTTTCTTGCTTCCAGTCACCAGGTGATGATGTCACAAATGACCCACAGTTAATTACCGACCGTAAATACATTAATAATTATCGTGAAACTGTTAGAAAAAAATATTGAGTGGGTACTTCTAAACTTTGTTGTGTGTTGTAAGAAACCCAGAAAATCTGACTTTTAGGTCATAAATAGTTTGACGACCGATTTGACCACTTTATATTCTGCGCCTGGTAGCTCCAAACAGCAGCTGCCATCACATTCTTTTTGTTTTTAGTTGTTCGTCGGACAACTGGAGAAATTTCACTTGTCTGAACATAAAATGCACTAACAAGCCGTAAGCCCAATTTATACTTCTGTGTCGAATTTACGCGCGGCTTCGCCGTAGCCTACGAAAGGGCTCTCCCAATTTATAGTTCTGCGTTGGTCGGTCTGCGTCGCGTTGGTCGGTGTACTCATAGTGGCATAATAGCGATTTTTTGTTGTCTTCTTGTTGTAAAGAAAATGTCTATAATGCATTGAAATTACATTAAACTAAGATAATAAGATGCTGATCATAATTTTTCTAATCTTTATTAATAAGTAATTACAGAAAAAGTAAATGACATTTCTGCCATGGCTTCCGCATTTACGAGAGTCGGAATGTGACGCTACCAAGCGGACCAATCACAGTTCTTATAGATAACTTTACATTAAATATGTCTATCATCCGCTGTCAAACGCCACAGGTAATCATTTATTTCTAAATAAACTTATGGGAAGGCTGTGCTTGACGCTTCCATGGGGCGCTCCGTTGGAACGGTGTACTCATAGCAGCATAATAGCATTTTTTTTGTTATGCTTGTTTTAAAGAAAATGTCTATAATGCATTGAAATTACATTAAACTAAGATAATAAGATGGTTATCATAATTTTTCAAATATTTATTAATAAGTAATGACAGAAAAAGTAAATGACATTTCTGCCATGGCTTCCGCATTCTGGCCGACGAGAGCCGGAATCATGTCGGAATCATGTGCTACCAAGCGGACCAATCACAGTGCTTACGGTCTGCGTAGGCACTGCCACGTAGTTATACTTTTGGAGAGGTGCGGCGTAGGCTCCGGGCCGTAGGCTACGCCGTAGATGTTACGCAGAAGTATAAATTGGGCTTCAGTATCACACCCTGCCCTTTTCCCTCCTCTACAGTTCATCTACTGTAATCATTAAAACAAATTTAGAGATTATTTTGTCTTGCGATGCCTGATTGATAGACAGTTCACTTACTTAGACAAGTGTATTTATTTGTAAATGTAAGTCGCTTTAGATAAAATAAAATAAAATAAAACATGTAAATATAAGTAAATCTCCCTAACTACCTAACGAGAGGAAAGCGCTACAGAGAGTCGTGAGATCGGCCCAGAAGATCATCGGCGCCCCCCTCCCCTCTCTGGAAGAGCTGTACAACACACGCTGCCTCAGGAAGGCCTCCAAGATCTCCAGAGACCCATCCCACCCTGGGAACGAACACTTTGTTCGGCTGCCCTCAGGCAGGCGGTTCAGGACCATGTCCGCAAGGACAAATAGACTGAAGCTCAGCTTCTACCCTAGGGCCATTCAGGCCCTGAACACAGCAAAGACCTAGGTTCTAGGCCCTGGACAATCTAGACAATTTGATGGCAGCCACTAGATTGTAATCAAGTGCAATACTGAAACACAACTGTGAACATTTCAAACCTGCAAACCGCGACACTTTAAATGAATGTGCAATAATACTATGTGCAATATGACAACTCTCGTGTACATAAGGTTCAGAGATAGGAAATGTTAGGATATTTATAGCATAGCATAGAGTACAGCACAGTGTTTTATTTGTATAGTATAGTATAGTGGATAGTGTATATAGCCTTTATTTATGTAAACCAGCTCTTTTCCCTTCTTGTTTTTAGTATTTTTTTCCTAGCACGAGGGGAGCCCCCCCTCCCAAATTTCGTTGTATGGTACCTGTACTATATCAATGACAATAAAGACCATTCATTCATACAGTTACAGGATCAGTATTTGGAGTATTTGCAAATATGCAACCACTTGGATAGCCCATTCAGATTGTGTCCATGATGAAGCTAATATTCACAGTATTATAAGCTACAGTAATTTGATGACGAAACGGTAATGCATTATGGGTATACAATTGAATACAAAACCACACAGAAAATTATTGTATTTTTTTCATTACAGATGATCATTTTAATAACAATCAAGCAACATTTCAATGACTATTCATTCAGGGTAGACAACACAGTGATTTTTGACAATGACTTCACCAAGTAGCTTTTTTCACCTCATACTCCTCGCTAAGACAAGGGCCTATCTTCCGGAGAAGGACCAAGAGAAGGTGATCCATGCCTTCATAACAACCCGGCTGGATTCCTGCAACTTCCTGTATGTTGGCATCGACCAGTCTCTGCTCCGCCGACTGCAGCTAGTGCAAAAGCGTGCACCAAGAAGCGTGACCACATCACACCCATCCTGACCTCACTCCACTGGCTCCCCGTCAGCTTCCACATTGATTTTAACTCACTAAGAATTTATTTGAAAAGCACAATTCATTCACAATTCGAAAAGAAAAATACATAGGCTTCAGCTTGACTTCCATTAATCACCAAAATCCACAGCAAGTTTCCATTAAACAGAAGCTGTGGAACCTGAACAGTAGTTGAACTTAATGCAGAGCAAAAGCAAAAGACCATGGGTTAGGGTGGAAAAGCAAGCTTGTGACTGTTCAAAGTGATTTATCCAATACACAACGTAAGCCATGTGGGGAGCCCTGCAAAAAAAAATACAATGCATATCATACTATATGTGTGGTGACCTGGGAAAACCCTTCACATGGTGGCATTTTGACATTTTTTTATATTTCCATAAATTAGAAGTTCTCAGCTATTCATAACTGGTTGAATGACTGAGATAGCCCTTTATTTTAAAAAGTTATGAGCATTTTAATGTATAATGTCAAAAAAAATGAAAGGGGAGAAATCCTCCCCTTTCTCCTCCGGGTCGGGGGAGGAGCCTATGCAGATCGGCCGGTCTCGTTTGTCTGCTTGTGATGCGGTGTTAGTCTGCTCGCCTCGTCGGTATGCGAGGGACAGATCCATTTGTGTGTCTTCTAGTTAAGATTTTATTACTTTATGCTTATTGTGAGCATCAGTAAACTGGCAATAACACAGGTGGAAGTATCGTCTCTCCTTTCGCTCATGTGTGCGTGCGTTGCTTAACTGAGAATGAGACACGTTCAACATGACGTTGTTTCACTAGCAAACTACCCACCACAAAAACATCAAAATAAGTACTTTCTCTTTTGTTTTCTTAAAATGTTTATTCACCATAATGTAGTATGGAGTTCAAAGTACTAGAATACCACATAATATCAAAATCGCGATTTCCATCTATTTTTGCTCTTTGCCACAAACGAACGCCAGCGACATCCGACGGGTTTTCCCAGGCCACCACACATATGCAGAGCAAAAGCTTTGTATGGACAGAGCCTATACACATTAATCAAACAATTACTTAGAAAAAGGGTTAGGGTTAGAAAAAAAAATAGAAAAACTACGTTAAGCATATTTACAAATAGAACCAAATCACCTTTCACTCTTGATTGAAATCTGGTACGGTTTCTCTCCTGTGTGTGTTCTCTGGCATGTCTTTAGGTTTCCTGGCTGCTTGAAACTCTTCCTGTGTGTGTTTTCTGATGGCCCTTCAGGGAATCTGCTCGATTGAAACTCTTCAAACACTGGGAGCAGTGGTAGGGTTTCTCTCCTGTGTGTATTCTCTGGTGCTTCTTCAGGCTTTCTGCTTGACTGAAACTCTTCCCACACTGGGAGCACTGGTAGGGTTTCTCTCCAGTGTGCATTCTCTGATGTCCTTTCAAATTTCCTGCTAGACTGAAACTCTTCCCACACTGAGAGCACTGGTATGGTTTCTCTCCTGTGTGTATTCTCTGATGAATCTTCAGGCTTCCTGCTCGACTGAAACCCTTCCCACACTGGGAGCAGAGGTATGGTTTCTCTCCTGTGTGTATTCTCTGGTGCTTCTTCAGGCTTTCTGCTTGACTGAAACTCTTCCCACACTGGGAGCACTGGTATGGTTTCTCTCCTGTGTGTATTCTCTGGTGCTTCTTCAGGTTTCCTGCATGCCTGAAACTCTTCCCACACTGGGAGCACTGGAATGGTTTCTCTCCTGTATGTATTCTCTGGTGTATCTTTAGGCGTTCTGCTTGACTAAAACTCTTCCCACACTCGGAGCAGTAGTATGGTTTCTCTCCTGTGTGTATTCTCTGGTGTATCTTCAGGTGTTCTGCTTGACTAAAACTCTTCCCACACTGGGCGCACTGGTATGGTTTCTCTCCGGTGTGTATTCTCTGATGAACCTTCAGGCTTCCTGCTTGACTAAAACTCTTCCCACACTGGGAGCACTGGTATGGTTTCTCTCCTCTGTGTATTCTCTGGTGCTTCTTCAGGTCTCCTGCTTTACTAAAACTATTTCCACACAGTGGGCAACGGTAGGTCTTCTCCCCTGTGTAAGTCTGTGGGTGTGTTTTATGGTGATTCTTCTGCCTTGAGCTCCTGTGTTGTTTATGGTTTCCTGATGTGGTGGAGCTGGGCTCGCTGTCTGAACCTGGGTTGGAGCTCTGCTGGTCTGTAAGATAGGAACATATACAGGGTTACATAGGCAAGTTTAACTTTAATATATACGTTTAGGCAAGGCAAGTTGATTTGTATAGCACATTTGATACAACAGGGGCAATTCAAAGCGCTTTACATACAGCATTAAAAAAAATACAGCAAGAGGAGGATAGTAACCCCAAAAAATAGAGAGAAATTAAATAGATAAACATTTAACAAGATAATAAACAATGAATAAAAAGATATAGATAAAAGTGTTCTCTATCTAACTATGTCTCTCAGAGAGATAAACCTCTGCACCTTGTACAAGTATCGTGCCCTGATACAGGATTAAGGTCGCAGATTATCACGGGTAGTGGCTGCATGTATGATGCAGAAGTAGTTGATTATCATTATTAAAAAACAAGTCATGAATATGCAAATATTCCGGGTGCGTGGAACGCTATTTCCATACACCCATTCACCCATGTGTCGCATTTGATTGGAACAACCCACCGTTTGCATCCCACCCCTGCTAGATTCCCCTGGCCCTGGTAAACACGGGGATGTGTGTATTTTGATGTTAGCCCCCTGGGAAGTGAAGCATGCCCCTTCTGCCTGCCTGCCTATACTATCTACATACCTATACTATCTACATACCTATACTATCTACATGCTTATACTATCTACATGCCTATACTATCTACATACCTATACTATCTACATGCCTATACTACCTACATGCCTATCTACCTACATGCCTATACTATCTACATGCCTATACTACAGTGTTTCCTCTATATGCATTTATTCGTGGTGGGCCGCCACGAATGAATTTCCTCCGCCACTAATTGATTCAGACAGTCCACTTTGATTCAGGCTGCGCAGAAAGGCAGCGAGTTATTATGACCGGAGAACAGAAAAAAAGCAGATTGAAGCTAGATTTAGGCCACTTCCACATTTCGTTACGATTTAGGGCGTAGTTAGTTACAATATGTTACAATGTTGCAATTAACCTCGTCGTTTGTGTTCGCACTGCAATCGAGACTGAATCGCTCTCAACAGGCGCGCGGCGCAAGGCGACGCGCTTTCAAAACAGTTTTGTGATTGGTCCGAATTTCGCATAGTTTGAAACCCATGTCAGACACACACACACACATACACACACACACACTCACTCACTATCAAATACATTATCAAGCTGCAAAAATACACTTGATTACATGATATACTGTATTATAAATGGAATTTTATTTGTTCAATGTTGCGTGGAAATTCGTTGACGATTACAGACAATCAAATGTAGGTTGTTGCAATTACTTTGCTGCGGTAGCTATAGCGTGCAACACTCAACTGGGAGACCTACTGTACAGTCTCTCATTCATAATTGTCTGTATTAGGGGTGCAACGGTTCTCGTTTTTTTTACGGACGGTACGGTTTGCGTTCCACGGCTCAATTCACTAGTGAACCGTGATGGTTTTCGGTTTATGCTGCGATTTGGCTGCGTTCGTAAATTAGCTCTGAGAGCGCCGCAACAGTTTGAGGAAGCCCCGGATTCCTACAAGTCTGCGGTGTGGGGTCATTTCGCTTTTCCCGTTGAATACGACAATAAGGGGGGGGGAAACAGTGGACAGAAATATTACTGTCTGCAAGCTCTGCTTAAAGCGTGTGCCATATGCAAATGGTTGCACCTCTAACATGAACCAGCATATTCGCCGCTACCACTCAACGATAACACTGACTGGGAGCAGGAAAGCCAGTCAGGTAGCGTCAGTGAGCAGACAGCAGTCTCTCTCTGATGCGTTCGGACAGACGTACACTACCACTTCAGAGAAACACAAAAAAATAACCAATGCAGTGGGGATGTTCATTGCAAAGGATTTGCAGCCCTTTTCGGTGGTTGGAGATTTGGGTTTTCGAAATCTGATAAAAACTCTCGAGCCCCGTTACAGTGTCCCCTCCCGTACATCATTCAGCACCAAAATAATCCCCGGTATTTACCAAACAACGCGCAGAGGCATTGAAGACGATTTGGCAAAAACACAGAGCTTTGCACTGACTACGGAGGGTTGGACCTCCCGGGCAACGGAGAGTTACCTCACTGTCACGGTCCACTACATGTCACCGGATTGGGAGATGAAAAGCGCAGTACTGCAAACTCGTCCACTATACGAAAGCCATACCAGCGCGCACCTGGCAGAGGAACTAACAAATGCAGTGACTGAGTGGAAGTTGGAGAGGCCAAACATAACAATTCCCGTAACAGACAACGCAGCAAATATCGTAAATGCGATCCATGAAGCTGGTGGACTGCAGCCACAGATCGGCTGCTTTGCGCACGTCGTAAATCTCGCCGCCAAGAAGGCAGTGGCAATAACCCCGGTGTCCCGCCTCCTGGGTAAGATCAGACATGCAGTCACTTTCTTCCACAAAAGCACCACAGCCCACCATATTCTGACAATTAAACAAGATATGTTAGACTTACCAAAACACAAATTAATCCACGATGTCGCAACTCGTTGGAATACAACACATGACATGTTGGAACGCTATGTGGAAAGTGTTACTTTTGTAGTGTGAATTTGTTTTCCTCCTGTTTGTATACGGGCTACCAGCTGTCAAGGCTAAAGTGCACTTTTACTTTCGAAAGTGTTTATTTATTTTTGGACATTAGAAAGTGTTTTTTGTTTATATACAATTATATATACATTATATACATAACATATACATGTGTATGTTAAAGTTCCATATTATGTATAAGCAAAATAAAGTAAAGTAACAGTTTGTAAATAAATAGTAGCATTTGTTTCTGAACCGAACCGTACCGAAAACCGTGACCCAAAACACCGAACCGTACCGAACCGTGGGCCAACTGAACCGTTGCACCCCTAATAGACATACAATATCCTATCACTATTGCGTATGTAACTTGGGTAAACCCTGTTGAAGAAGTAGCTTCATACAAGGTAGATTTAGAAAATGTAAGGATACTGGGTGGTAGAACGCATCTAGGAAAAGTCATGAAAGGTGGGTACTGAAAAGGTGGGTCTTGAGTTTAAAAAAAGATATCGATTTTTTTACTTACTAGGTCAAATGACCCCACCCATGGCTGCTTTAGTGTTAATAATCTCGTCTCCCTGGGGGAGTTCAAAAATCTGATTAATTGTGTGACAGTAGAGTGCTAGTAGACAGTTGCTATTCCTAAAATGGATTTTCTATCATATTTATCTCTCGTCCCTTGTCTGTTTTTATTATGTTTTATTCTCCAATTGTGTAAACGTGTACTTGAACTGGTGTGCTGTTGGCCAGGTCTGCCTCGAAAAATGTATTTTAATCTCAAGGGACCTTCTGGTTAAATAACTGATTAAATGAATAAAAATAAATATGCTAAGCCTGCCTGCGTGGCGCTAACGTTATTAGCACAGTATATTTGTGCCAGCGTGGCAACATGGCATTCCTGTAATTTTAGCCCATGTTGCGTCGAAAGATAATAATAATAATAATTACTTTAATTTATATAGCGCCTTTCAAAAAACCCAAGGACGCTTTACAATTCAAGGGAATGATCAGACAGACAAAACAGAAAACAAACAAAGCAAAACTGAAACATTGACTAGGGGCCAAAGGTCTTGGAGAACAGATGTGTTTTGAGCAGGGCTTGACACTTACCTTTTCCCCAGGTAGCACTATGCTACCATGTTGAAAAATGTAGTAGCACACCAAGAATTTCAGTAGCACAATGGCAATTTTCATCAACAACGACAACAAATTATCAGAATCATAAGTTAACATAACAAAATGATCATAACCGGCTCTTGGCCGTAATAAAAATGGAGACTCACACAATGTAAAGGGGAAGTAAGAATATTAATTTCAGTTGGCCCACGGTTCGGTATGAACCTCGGTTTTTGGGTCACGGTTCACGGTTCGTGTTTTTTTTTATTTTTTAAATGCTACTATTTATTTACAAACTGTTACTTTATTTTGCTTATACTTATGGAACATTAACATTTAGACACATTCCAGAATATGACTGGTATATTGTATAATATAAATATATATAAACAAAAAACACTTTCAAATGTAAAAAAATTACATAAACACTTTCAAATGTGACGTGTTGTGGATTGGAACTACGGATCATAAGCTTTCAAATGATGTGTCATACATTGAAATCCGAAACAATATGAAGTTTGAGTCATTTGAATGTTGTTAGACGTCAGGCACATATGGGGTTAACATATGGGGTTAACCTCTTTGTAATGAAACCAGAAGCAAACGCTGCTAGCAGCTAGCGGCTAACAAAACACAGCGCTACGAGCGCATTTTAAGCGCATATAGGACTCGCGTTAAGTATTTCTGCGACACACGTTTCTGTTCACTGTTTTCATTCCCTCATCGCTTGTACACATAAGTTTGACTGCGCATGACAGTAGTTCAGCAGTCTTTTAGTCGCACTGGTGCGATTGAATGTATTTCCAAGTCGCACAGAAATATATTCACTCGCAAATGCGACCAAAACATTCGCACTGTCGAGCCCTGGTTTTGAGGGCTAATTTGAAGGAGTCCAGGGTGGGGGCATTGCGAATCACTGTGGGGATGGAGTTCCAGAGAGTAGGTGCGGCCACGCTGAAGGCTCTGTCCCCAAAGGTCCGTAGGTTGGTGTGGGGGGTGGACAGCAGGCCCATGTCTGCGGACCGCAGGTTCCGGGAAGGGGTATGTTGGGGGAGGTCAGTTAGGTACTGGGGGGCGCAGGCGTGGATGTTTCATGTCAGGGTGATGCCTCAATAAGTGGTTCCGTAGATTTGTGGTGTTTCCACTAAATTTAACCTCCACTGCTCACAGCTTGCACATTAGGGCTGCAACTAACGATTATTTTGATAATCGATTAATCTACCGATTATTTTAACGATTTATCGATTAATCGGATACAAAAAACGGGGGGAAAAGATTACGATTTTTTTTTTTATTATTTTATTAAAAAATATTTATTTTGCAAATGTTATTTTATGTTTTCTAAATCAGCCAGGCCTATACATATACATGTGCAAAATGAATAAGTATTAATACAAAAATCAAAAATAATATAAATAAAAAAGGCTTTGCTACATCAAATAGGTTTAACAACAGGCCATGGACTATGGCGGTAGATTGTTTCAATAAAGTAGTTGAACTCTAGCTCAATACATGCATTGTTTTAGGTAATAACTGTGCTTAATGTAAAGGTCAGTAACCCAAAGTGCAATATAGGCTACAGACAAGACACTAATGTTTTTATATAACAGATATGCTCCAAAACAATGCAATGTGTCCTCTCACTCCATACAATAGGCTAGGCGACAGTCAGTGCCTCACTCTAACTCACGGGTAGCTTGGTAGGCTACCACTAGCTAGCCTTTAGCTTATCACCTCTGCTCTACCACTGACGTTAGCCAGCTAGCTAAATACACTTGTCATGCAATATTGAATTCATGAATGCGAGCAAACACTCACTGGCTATCGCATTACATTACAGTCATTTAGCTGACGCTTCGCCAGAACTCACACTAACGCATTTGCATGGAGAGCAGGAGACCATGGAAGGGCTGAGCCCAGCAGGACTTATATAATAAAACAATAGGAAGTTAGCTGTAACCCTCCTCTATTGTAACATAGTTAGTGTAACCCTCCTCTATAGAAACATAGTTAGTGTAACCCTCCTCTATAGAAACATAGTTAGTGTAACCCTCCTCTATAGAAACATAGTTAGTGTAACCCTCCTCTATAGAAACATAGTTAGTGTAACCCTCCTCCTCTATAGAAACATAGTTAGTGCTCTGGTTCTCAGCACAGCTACGCAGACTACAGCTGGACGAGCAGCGTAGTGAGTCAGCTAGCGGCAGCAGCGAGCTAACCCTGCTAGCTAACTCACTAGCATGTCCTTTCCGGCCATAGGTAGCGCTATGATTCGCTATGATTCGCGATGCCTACACCGGCCGCAAGACAGCGTGGCGTGCGTCAACAGGAAGTAGGTTTGTTATGGAAACAAAACCCGCAAAAAAAAAATTGTAAAAAAAAACGACGAATCGATAATGGCATTCGTCGCCAACGAATTTCATTATCGATTATTATCGATGTAATCGATTCGTTGTTGCAGCCCTATTGCACATCGAAAGATGTTTTGACATGTGTAACAGCTGCTGGTGTTTTGGGGAACAAGTAGCCAAAGTTGTTTATATGTTAGTACACACGCGTACAGAACTGAACGACTTACAGTCCAATTTCAGTGCAAATACGTGTACCGTTACACCCCTACTAACTAGCTAGCTTTGTGAGTGTGAGCTGAAACCACTATGTTCAGTGTGCACTTAGCTAGCCAAAGCTTTTGTTTGTTAGCTACGCTAGCTTTGTTTGTAGCTACGGTACGTTTACAGGGTTTTTCCTGGCTCAAAATTAGGCGGAGGTGGTACCACAGGCGTTTGACATCGGGGGGACCCATGAAGCGGTCTGGGGGTCCTCACACGAGCGTCAAACACTTAATTTCTTGCATTCTGGTGAATTGATATGGGTCCCCCCAGGGCTGCGTGCTAAGCCCCATCCTCTACAACCTCTACACCTACGACTTCACCCCCGTCCACCCCAGCAACTCCATCGTAAAGTTTGCAGACGACACCACCGTGGTGGGATGCATCTCGGGGGGGGACGAGGCGGCGTACAGGGATGAGGTAGAGCAACTGAGCAAGCTGTGCAAGGTTAACAACCTGCTGCTGAACAAGTCAAAGACCCAGGAAATCATCGTAGACTTCAGGAGGAAAAAGTCCGAGATCCAGCCCCTGCTCATCGACGGAGAGAGCGTGGAGAGAGTCTCAACCCTCCGATTCCTGGGGATGCACATGCGGGATGACCTGACCTGGAAGGACAACACAAAAGCCACCATCAAGAAGGCACAACAGCGGCTATACACCCTGAGAGTCCTCAGGAAGGAACACAGCAAGCAGGAGATACTGGTGACCTTCTACCGCGGCGCAGTGGAGAGCATCCTCACCTACGGCATCTGCAACTGGTTCTCCAGCTGCACAACAGCGGAGAGAAATGCGCTACAGAGAGTCGTGAGAACAGCACAGAAGATCACCGGCGCCCCCCTCCCCTCTCTGGAAGAGCTGTACAACACACGCTGTCTCAGGAAGGCCTCCAAGATCTCCAGGGACCCGACCCACCCTGGGTACGAACACTTTACCAGGCTGCCCTCGAAAAGGCGGTTCAGGACCTTGGCCGCAAGGACAAACAGACTGAAGAACAGCTTCTACCACAGGGCCGTCCTGGCCCTGAACACAGCAAAGACCTAGGTTCTGGGCCCTGGACAGTCTGGACGGATTGATGGCAGCTGCTGGACTGAAAAAACCAGGTGTAGTGCTGAGGCACAAACATGTACATTTCAAGCCTGCAAACTGCGACACTTTAAATAAATGTGAAATAACACTATTGTGCAATATGACAACCCTAGTCGTCTATCTGTACAGTATAGTACAGTGGATAGTGTACATAGCCTTTATTTATGTAAACCAGCTCCTTCCCTTGTGATTTTTTTTTAAAAGTTTTTTTTTTCCCTTTCCTAACACCAGGGGAGCCACCCCTCCTAAATTTTGTTGTTTGGTACCTGTACTGTAGCAATGACAATAAAGACCGTTCATTCATTCATTCATTCATTCATTCACCAATTTGTGCCTTTTCTGCATCAATTTATGGTGGAACTGTCATTATTTATGTAAAGGAAAACACAATATTCAGGCACCAGGGGCCTCATTTATAAAGCTTGCGTACGCACACTAAGGTGCGTAAGCTAATTTTCCCGCAATTTGGGGATTTATAAAAACTGTGCGCACCTCTAGGCTACGCACAGTGTGATCCATGCGTACGCATAGAAACTGGAGAAATGTCAACTGCGACTCCGCTGGCAGAAGGATGAAACAGGAGAAACGCTTTGAAATAGATACAACTTCCACCAACATAAATCGAAATATTACCTCACATATTATGCGAGTGCACACAAAGAATATACGTGCACACTGCACATATCGTATTCTCCCTTGTCCTGTACCCATCACAATGTAGCCTACATATATCTTTGTTCGTATCAATCATATAGATCAGGGGTCGGCAATTAGGTTTGGCCTCGGGCCAAATTTTTTTTGAGCCACTAGATGGCGGGCCCGAATGTTTTTTTTTTTTTTTTTCCCCTTTTTTTTTTTCCTAACACCAGGGGAGCCACCCCTCCTACATTTCGTTGTTTGGTACCTGTACTGTAGCAATGACAATAAAGACCATTCATTCATTCCATTCATTCATTCATTCATTCATTCATTCATTCATTCATAAGTAATTGATTGTTAAAAAATGTGACACGTTCTAATGCTTTGACTTTTCTTTCGAAAAATGGACACATCGCTAGTCAACTAACACAGCTTGTTTTGTGAGCCTGCTAACAATGTAAAGTAGTGTTGTAGTTAACTAGGTAACAATGTAAAGTAGTGTTCTAGTTAACTAGATAACAATGTAAAGTAGTGTTGTAGTTAACTAGGTAACAATGTAAAGTAGTGTTGTAGTTAACTAGGTAACAATGTAAAGTAGTGTTCTAGTTAACTAGGTAACAATGTAAAGTAGTGTTCTAGTTAACTAGGTAACAATGTAAAGTAGTGTTGTAGTTAACTAGGTAACAATGTAAAGTAGTGTTGTAGTTAACTAGGTAACAATGTAAAGTAGTGTTGTAGTTAACTAGGTAACAATGTAAAGTAGTGTTGTAGTTAACTAGGTAACAATGTAAAGTAGTGTTGTAGTTAACTAGGTAACAATGTAAAGTAGTGTTGTAGCTAACTAGGTAGCAGTCCAATCCATTACGTTGCAGTATTTTGGCTTGACTAGCAAGTTTGTGTTGTGATTCTCAACAACGTTGAAACGTAGTTTCACCCTTTTCCATAGTTTTGAATAATAAATGTGTGGACTGACGATGTAGCGCAGCCTAGCTTATTCTAATAATTATTTAACATACTTTCATTCTGAATGATTCCCCCCTCCTCCCAGACAAGGTCACATTATTATTGGATTGGTTGTTTGCGTGCCGGGTGAAGTTAGCTCAAATTCAAATTTTATTTGTATAGCGCATTGTATATGTATAGCTAAACATTTAACCTGCTAACTAGCAAGAGAAACATCATGTCACTCTCCAAAGGTGTAAAGAGGAAAGTTGACGGTGGAAACAGGGCATTTAAAGAGGAATGGACAGCGAACTATAATGTTCATCCTACCTGGTTTCATCAACGCAAAGCCGTTGTGAGACTCACATCTTCCGTGCTCACAATGTTCCCTTTCTATACATGCGAGTCGTCCTTTTCCTCAATGAATGTGATAAAGACGCACGAGAGGAATCGATTGATGCAAAAAAAACTTGAGAACTGCCTGCGGATTAAAGTGACGTCCATATAACCAGATATCAAGCAAATACTGACCGATGGGAGATGCCACTTTTCACATTAAGTGAGTACCAAGCCTGTCGTTATTGTATTTAATAACCTAATTGTATTTTTTATATTTTGAATGAATGGCTCATTGTAATTATTATCCCTAATAGCGTGTTTGCTCTGTCGTTTCAGGAGCATAGGCCTATGCACCACCACCCCTCGCATAAGCGGATTACTTTTCTTTCTTTTCTTTTTTTCACCGATTTTGTTGTCAATGTTTTTCAGAATATTAAACTGAATTTGCTTTGTTACTGTTCATATGTGTGTTGCAGTCACATATACGTAAACATTACGTTTGAATTATTTACTGAGCTGGTGTTATTTTTTTCAAACCACACACGGCTATTTCAGCACTACACGTTGTCCACCTACTTATGATTCACTATGAGGGGTTCAGCGTCAGTGCGCTTCGGTGCACCCCGCTGCCTGATTGTCTGTCCCTGTGTCATTCACTCTCAACATGGATAAAAGTACAATAAGCATTATTCAGGTGGAGGTAGATTCTCTATTCGGACATTATAGGCGCTATATGTGGGACTGTCGGTCCGATATTGTAAAAAAAAAAAAAAAAAAGAAAAAAAAAAAGTGGATTCTCAAAATATTCTGCTGGGCCAAATATTATTGGTGATGGGCCAGCAATGGCCCGCGGGCCGCCTATTGCCGACCCCTGAATAGATATTCATACAAATATATTAACTTTTTATATTCATATTCATTGCACATGACAAGTTGAGCACCGTTCCTGATTCACTGTTCCCGAGTGCTCAGTGGGTAACGTCCCGATAAGTCCAATGATCGCAATATCCATACATTGAAGAACATGAACAAGCCCACTGTAGACAATTGTCTATCATCCCCAAGCACACCCCATACGGACTACGAACATTTTAAGCGCACAGACACTTTATTACTGAGCTATCTATTATTACTAATTGCACCACCAGTGTATCTTGTCTTACTTAATCTGTAATTATTAAACAATACTTAGATGTTATGACATGTATTATCATGAATAGTAAGGTGAACAGTAGGACGAATCACGTTTAAACTGACTCCGTTGTTGAAGCAGTCTGGAACATAGATATTATATAGACGAGAGAAGAGAGTTTCGGTGCGTACGCAAAGCAAGAACATTTGGATTCTGATTTATAAAATTGGTGCGCACGCGGCAAGTGGAATTTGCGGGCCACTCTTCCCATACCTGCTTCCCTTTATCCCAATCAACCCTAAATGTTGCGCACGGGAACGAGCGTCTCGCCCCACCCTTTTTAACACCCATGCTTTGCCTATTATTGGTCAGTTAAATGCCCGACAGAAGGCGAAAAAAAATTCACCCACTCAATTTCTGCGCAGTAGTTCCGCTTAACGAACACATAACAATATGAAACTCTCTATAACAGGGGTCCCCAAACTACGGCCCGCGGGCCGGACACGGCCCACCCCCACACTTGGACCGGCCCTTTGGACAACGTCGCCCCCACACACTCTCAACAATGCCAGAAACATATTTTGAAAATTAAACTTTCAATATATGTTTTAATCATATCATATCTGTATTTGATATTAAAGGTTGGCTTTCAAATAAAAATTTCCCTTAGTTATAAACTATTTTCATTAATAACATTATTAGTTAGTTTCACCTGCCCACAGAATGCGGATCTATAGCAGGTGCACGCGAGCTAGAACGAAAATTCAGAGAGATGAAAAATGGCCAAACGGTTGGTAAAGAGAAAAGTTGATTCAGAATGCAGGGTATTTAACCAACAGTGCACAAGTGATTATTATTCTTAAAGGCAAAGAAGTTTGTCAATAAATGTATGAATGTGATCGCGGAGGAGGTGTGTCCCGCAGTGAGTCTGTCCGCAAGTTGGCACCAGATGAATTGAAACAATGGGGGATTAGATAATGTAGATGCCCAGCTGCAGGAGAAAACGAAATAATTTGTTCATGATCTGTGTCAAGCAGGGTTTTTCCTGCATAGAGAATTATGAGGCGGCCGCCTCCGTCATATTTCTTGCCGCCTCCAGCTCTCAACAAAACTCTGACGGTCGTATTTTCTACGGTGGGTTTCTGTGATTTCTAACTGCAATTGCGGCATTGCGCCGACGTGGTGGCGGGGGCGCTGTTTCGCAAATAAGTTAGCTTTCGTTTTTGCTAGCGAAATAGCTGATAGTATGTTGACTGCTCAAGGAGAATACATATTTGAAAGTACAGAATGCCCGAGAGCCTTATATTGCATTATATTACATTATATTTTGATCATCTGGTGCCTGAATATTGTGTTTTCCTTTACATAAATAATGACATTTCCACCATAAATTGATGCAGAAAGGTCACAAATTGGTGCATATCAATTCACCAGAATGCAAGAAATTAAGTGTTGAGTGATGCTCGTTTAAGGACCCCCAGACAGCCCTGCTTCATGGGTCCCCCCGTGTATGATGAGGGTCCTCCCTCATGTATCAGACTGTAAAACTGATTATATTTCATTGACACATCACTATAGGTATAAATTCCATCCAAATTCAACTGTTTAGACTTTGTTTGCATCCACCAGTGCTCTCCTGCGCGCAATTGCTTAGCGCAACCTCCTCCATTTCACTCCGTTCCATATTATTTTATGTTAGAGACCGACCCAGGCCCCCCATCACAGAAAGGAAAAATGATGTGGCCCTCACAGAAAAAAGTTTGGGGACCCCTGCTCTATAATATCTATGTTCCAGACTGTATCGACAACGTGTTCACCTTATTATGTATGATAATACATTTAATAACATTCAAGTATTGTTTAATAATTACAGATTCAATTAAATATGATTCCCGATTAAACTGTACAACATATCTCCCTTTGTATTTATGTCAAATCATGTTTTTTCTTTTAGATTAGATTCAATCTTATTGTCATTGACAAGTACCAAGGTTGTCACAAGGAAATGCAGTTCGTCATCTAACCTGCATTGTAGAAAAGCCAAGCATGTTTCAAGTTTATTGTTACGTTACATTAAGAGAGTAAAATTCGTAGGCTTCGGTTCCTGACATGGCAGCACAAGACATAAGGCAATAGGCATAATACAAGATAAAGGTGACAATATTACAGCTAAGACAGGATACACTAGTGATGCAACTAATAATAGATAGTTCAGTAATCTGTGCGCTTAAAGTTTTCGTAGTCCGTATAAATAGGGATGGGGTGTAGGCCTACTTGGGGATGATAGTCAATTGTCTACAGTGGGCCTGTTCATGTTCTTCACTGTATGGATATTGCAATCATTGGACTTATCGGGAACGTTACCCTTATGAAGACGTACATTACTGTGAAGTCAATGAGGACGGTGGTCAACCTCGCGCTAAGTGCAATGAATATTTATGTAAAAAGTAAATATATTTTCATGAATATCAATATGATATGTACAGTAAAGATATATGTATATAGTGTGATGCGTACAGGACAAGGACGAATAAGATATGTGTAGTGTGCACGTATCCTTTGTGTGCACTCCTTCATAATACGTGAGAGGCAATATTTCTTATGTCGGTGGAAATGGTATCCATTTCAAAGCGTTTCTCCTCTTTCATCCTTCTGCCAGCGGAGTCGCAGTTGCTCATTTCTCCAGTTACTCTGCGTACGCATGGGTCCCAGTGTGCTTAGAGGTGCGCACAGTTTCACGGCAAGTTCCTTTTTTATAAATCCCAAATTTGCGGGAGGATTTACGTACGCATGTACGTACGCAAGTCACAAAATCAATCAATCAGATTCTAACCTCTCCATCATGGGCAAGACCAAAAAGTTGTATAAGGACGTCAGGGACAAGATTGTAGACCTGCACAAGGCTGGAATGGGCTACAAGACCATCAGCAAGCAGCTTGTTACTGTTGTGCGATTATTTGAAAATGACAGAAAGACCAAATAACCATCAATCGCCCTCGGTCTGGGGCGACGAACATGAAATGCATCTGCGTTTCCTTGTCTTAGTACTTCTCAATGACAATAAGGTTGAATCTAATCTAATCTAAAAGAGAAATGATTTAGTATAATAACTACAAAGCAAGGTATCTGTTTTTGCAAAACAACCTCTCAAATGTTGTAGTTTAATCGGGAATCATATTGGATCTGTAATTATTATACATATTATACCAATACTTGGATGTTATGACATTATCATAAATAATAAGGTAAACAGTAGGACGAATCACGTTTAAACTGATTCCGTTGTCGATGCAGTCTGGAACATGTTATATATGGTCTGGCGAGAACGTTCGTTGCGCGGAAATTTACTGATTGGGTGAAAAGTAAATTTTTTCGGCGTTCTGTCGGCCGTTTGACTGACCATATGCAACGTTTGCAGGAAAAGTGCCATAGAAATAAAAAGTTATTATTATTATTATAGGCAACTATGGGCGTCAAAAAGGGTGGGACAAGACGCTCGTTCACGTGTGCAACAGAGTTGATTGGAAGCAGGCGTGGAACTTGCAAATTCCACTGGCGTGCGCACCGTTTTATAAATCCAAATGTTGGCGACGTAAATGTTCTTGCTTTGCAAAGGTGCGTAGGTACGCAAAGCGTAGGTACGCAAAGCTTTATAAATGAGGCCCCAGATGACCATTTCAAATATAATGCAATATAAGGCTCTCAGGCATTCTGTACTTCCAAAGTCGAGAGCTAAAGCAAATAATATTAATAATTTAATTTGACAGCATACATGCTACTGAAAACAGCTGGTTGACTGTCCGCTGTGAAAAAGCTTGTCCGTAACGTCCGTAACACTTTGCGGAGCTCCTGTAAACAGCTGGTGGAGAACAGCGCTGGACCGGAAGCTAACCAGCCTTATTAGTAGAAGTGAAGTGATTGTGCATGTAGTCTGATTATCATTATTCATGATCGCAGAGAATTACGCTACATTTTCAATTATTAGTTCTATTCTGTCATGAGCATCAGAGAATGACTGACAGGCCGGTAGAATATGAGAATGGGATCATTTGAATAATATATTCTAATATATTAGCCTATAAGCGTGTGTGTTTCATGCAATACCATTATTGCATGAAATGGTGAACATTTTAATGTTATCAGCTACGAAGCGGATGTGTTTACTAGACATTGGAAATGCAAACGCTAATCACATTATTGCATTACAATTGTCATATTGACTCAAGTAATGCAGGAAAGAGTGGAAAATGCTATTGTGGGATTGCATAGTAATTTTCAGTTCAGAATGAACTTTTTTCAGAATGAACTTGCATACCAGCTACATGATAATTTTTTAATATTTTTTTATATATATATATATATATATATATATACTTTATTGCAGGGTTGTACATTACATTTCAAGTTCATTTCATACACTTTACAAGTTTTCTTCACTTGTCAAAGTTCATCCTGCATCATTTTTTTTAAAAAATTTTTTTTAAAGAGAACAAAAAAAAAAAAAATAAAGAATAGAGAGAAAATACAGAAAAAGAAGAGAGAAATTATAGGGATAGAGATAGAAAAGTAAGAGATAAAAGGAGGGGGGTGGGAGGGGTGGGATCGGTGAGGGGGGGGGGGGTTCTTCCTACTCATTCATTCGGTCCATTTACTCCAGTTCATAGTGAATTGCTCTTCACGGTTTCCCACTTTATAAGTAATTCTTTCCATTTCTTTTATCTCTTCAACAGTTTTTTTCCAATTATTAACAGATGGTGGGTTTAAGTCCAACCATTTACGTGTAATTTGCTTTAAAGCCGCAATACGTAATATGGTGTACATTTTAATGTTGTCAGCTACGAAGCGGATGTGTTTACTAGACATTGGAAATGCAAACGCTAATCACATTATTGCATTACAATTGTCATATTGACTCAAGTAATGCAGGAAAGAGTGGAAAATGCTATTGTGGGATTGCATAGTAATTTTCAGTTCAGAATGAACTTTTTTCAGAATGAACTTGCATACCAGCTACATGAAAATGAAAATAATATGATTGCATTTGATTTTGAATATTGACCGGAAGAATGCGTGCAAAAGTGGAACATGCAATTGCAATCTCAAATTGCATTAACATTTTAATTTAGTCCACTATATGCTTCCATACATTGGTAGCACTGATTTTACAACAGGGCAATTACACTCACCAATAACAAAGACTTACCATCCATCTCACTGTCTTTCATCTCCACTCTTCCTCTGTCCTCTTCTTTTACCATCACTCCCTCCTCTCTCATTTGGTCTCCTCCATCCTCTTCTTTTACCATGACACCATAATCCTCTACATCTTTTTCCTCCAGATTCACTGCCACCATCTCTGGACCCCACTGTGAGCTTTTCAGGGATGGAGAACCACAGCCAGATCCGGGGGACTCGGTGCATTCTGGTTCATACATGGTTACATGAGCTGAAGAGGACCTGCGGCTAGAAACACTGGAGGCACAAACAACGCAGGGTCGATTAGAAATGACAGACAAACAGTTCACTGAACTCCCATCTAGACTGACAGGACACGTCCTGCAAATGCAATAATCTATGGATTACTGATTGTATTTGTTGTAATTAAAGGGTCTGGAAAGTAGGCATTAAATGGTTCCAATTGTATTTTGTGTCCAGGAAAAATGTTAACACAAAATAAACTATGGAAATAAGCTTCTTGTTAGGCTCAACTTCCTGGTCACAGTTCCGAGGGCTGTGTGGGCGTGGACTTTGAACGCTTGACTGGCAGCTCCCTTTCAAGCTAGCTTGCTGCGATATCATACATGACATTCATCTATTAGATGTGCTTATTAGTGCTGTCCCAAACGACTATTTTCCTAACGATTAATCTAGCGATTATTTGATCGATTATTCGATTAGTCTAACGACTAATTTATCGATAAGTCTAACGATAATTTTTGTACTGTAAAAAAATAAAATAAAAAAATAAAAATTTGGCTCCACCTCACTGCTATGTTTAGCCAACTTGAATGCCAACATGGCCATTTAGAAGTCTGTCCATCACCACAACACATAGCTAGCTAACGTTACTCTCGCTGCTATGTTATGATTAGCTAAATTGATGCTAACGTAGCATGCGAGCTACGAGCTAGATAACGTACAGTAGGTGCTCGCACCACAATCACAATAGGCTACCGTAGCTAGCCAGCTACATAGCTAACGTTACTAACACCAGAAGACAAGACATACGAACTGTGGTGAGCTACATTGCTTGTGTAACATTAGCTAGTAGCTATCCATTTTTCACTCATACACTTAATTGTCTCGCCTGGTAAAATAAAGGTAAAAAAAAAAAAAAAAAAAACGCCATTTTGTTTATTTACGACTAACCGACGCATATTACGCTAACCGACGTATTGACGTAGTCGGTGACGTCGACGACGTCGAATAATCGTAACAGCCCTAGTGCTTATAGTTCTGCCCTTTAATTACCAACTGTTTAGCTGCTGTTGACTTATTAGTCATGCAACTGGCAGTATTATTCACCATATCAATTCAATGAGCACCATTTGCATACTTGACACCTGGCACCCTATGGTGAATTATTGAACACAATACTTGTGGACAGGATTCACAGCATGTGTGTGACTTACTGATCAGTTGGAGCACAATGGTGTTGCTCTCGTCTTCTAATTTGCTGCTGTATTGTCACAATATCCGCCATGTTTACTTTCTTCCCACACTGGACGTAGCACTGGCGCATGTCGTCATGACCACAGCTATGTTTCGTTTGCCCAGAGATTTGCCCTGCCGCTGTCCTTCTCTGCTGTTCCTGTAATCCAATCACTGAGCTGCTCTTGTGACCACCTGACTCACATCCAGGATGTGATTGGTCAGCTCTAGCGCAGCCTGTGGTTGGCCTTTGTTGAGAGGAATTCCTACCATAGCACTCTTCGATCTTGACCTCTTGACCTCTAGTCTTGACCTCTGAACTGGCGTTACTGTCACTATCCATGTCATTCGGTGCTTCAGAGAGTCGATGCCTCTCTTTAAGAGCATGTGCATCTTTCCCTGAGGCATTTGTGCTGAGCATCTCATCTTTGGCCTTTTGGTTTTTGATATAGTCCCGTAAAAACCTATCCCACGGTGTGTCGTACTCTTCTTTAATGTTGGGAGAGTGATGGTTCCTACTGTGGGTGGGAGGTGGTGGTAGTGGTGGTGGCTGGAGCCTAATAAGATTGTCCTTCCGGTGGTTCTGTCCTTCTGTCTCTGCATCAGGGGACCCAAGGTGTGTCCTCTGGCTCTCTGACACTGAATAAGCAGAAGCATCCATCTCACTGCCCAGATGGAGAGTTAACAGTGCAGGGAATCCTACGAATAAAGATGATCAAAATATTAAAACAAGTGAAGAAATGTATCAAAAGGTCTATCAGCCATCAAAAGGTTTGTGGACATTTTTTAAAAGACTCTTAAAACATTTAGGCCGAGGCCTCTCTTTATCAGATGCTCTAAATGTTAAATGTCTCATCCACACTCATTTTAGTTTTTATTTTGATTCATATTTATTTATTAGCCTATTATTTGATCGGTATGGGCAGTAGCCTATATCGGTCGATATTGCTCATAGATTATAGGTGATCCATATCAGTCGCAAAAAACGGTATGGGGGCATCCCTAGTCTGTCTGTTGTTTGGTTAAATCTGACCATGACGCGTATCACAGCCTGAACACCAGAGGATAATCGTGATAGCAGTGAATTGTAATAAATCCGCTACAAAATATTAGTGTCAAAAACCGGAAAGGTTTGTGCCATTTATCTATCTTACATGGAATAGTACTGCTCTGTTGTTGTCCACTAGTTGTTACGAAAACCACCATTGTGAATTGCTAGGAATAACTAACTAGATTTGACTCATTGTATTTGATATTAATTAATAATTATCTATTATACAACAGTTAGATCCGACCAAGTAATTTGATTGGACAAGAGGCATTCCATGAGTGCCGATATACAGTATAACAGCACTGGGACTTTTAACTATGTGTATCACTCCGCCGCACAGGTGTTCTATTAAATGACCGTTAATTAGACGACATGAACGGTCGTTATCTATCAGATTATCTATGTGTGTTGGTTTCAAACAAAGATGGATATATTTCCAAATATAACATTTGAGTTAAATTATGAATGGTCATCAGAAGAGGGCGAATGTGTTTAGGTCTGAAAGCTCGCAGATGGAGCAATGTACTATCTTGTCAACTGGTCTGAATCGCATTCACACATTCACCACCAAAGCGACTGTCAGCCGAGTCATATTTCACTGGTTGCACAATAAATGGAAACGTACAGATAAATGTACACGATACAAAGTAGCTAGCCTGCGGATGTTTGAATACATTACTTGAGAAGTTACAAAGCCACTTTACCTAACTAGTTTGCAGTGTAGCTTCATGTTCATTCCATTCGATGTTCACACAAATGTAGCTGTGTTGTACCATTAGATGACGTCATTCTATCTATTTCTAGGCTTCCTGCCTAATCTTCCCATAATGCATTGCATCGTGCTTGCTGCTTACGTCAGAGGCGCAAGCTCAATAAACAAACAAATCATAATCTGTAGTCGCTTATTACTGTTAACTAATAAATGGCGCTGCCAGCGGCCTCGCATCTACGACCAAATCACAGCCGTGCTGATGTTCAGTATAACAGCACTCCCTCTCGTGTGATATGTGTTAAATAATGACTGTGTGTCACTAACGCAGCTCCACCTATGAGCGGCTTTAGCTCTGTACTGACCATTGTAGCTAGCAGCTCTCTACTACATTCATCAATCACTCCAACTCCTACCGTCAGGTCGGCGCCTCCGTTGTTGTTCAAGCTAGTGTCGCTTTCCCAGTCTTTGTGTAATAAGTGAACATACTGTAATGTTTGCCCTCTGGCACAGTTATAAACGTAATAAACTACTCCAGTGTTTCCTCTACATGCATTTATTGGTGGCGGGCCGCCACGATGGAATTTCCTCCGCCACGAATAGATTCAGTCCACAAAAAAAAAAAAAAAAAAGTTCTCAAAAAAAAAAAAAAGCTGATTAAAATATATCTGATCCTAGATCAGCGCTATAATGGATGTTGACTAAAAGTGCACCTAAATCCACGCCCATCTCTCTCTAACCGCTGATCCAAAATCAGATTAATGACATTCAGTTGACGACGTGACACAAGGGCTCCTGATTGGTCTAAATGTGAACTGTGGTATTATTGTTATTGTGTACAGGCCACCGTAGTGACATCCGGGGGGTATTCCATCAACATCGCTAAAGGGAAAATCCAGGTTTAGTCTGATAAATCTCGCGAGAGTTCTTACAAATATCCAGGCATATTCTGATAGGTCTCGCGAGAGTTATCAAAAATAAGCCAGGATTTTCCTTTAGCGACGTTGATGGAATACCCCCCAGGTCAGGTGGGCAGGTTACGACGAGACAACAAGAGACCGGTATTGTAGAGCTTACAGAGCGAGTTAAAATAAAGACACTTACATTGAAATACAGAAGGACTCACGTGTATGTTTAATAGAATAACACGACATGGTGTCAGAAGTCCTGTAAGTGAGTGTTAAGAGTTAGATCGGCCGACAAGTGTCATTTGAGCTCGTGACGGTGAGAAGGGAGAAGAAAAGATGGATGCTAATGCTAACGCGGGAGCAGCTGCAGTCCAGAGAACGGCGCCAGTTTCAAGTGCTACGTTAGCAGACATTTGCAAGTCAAAAAACGATTCTTATGTGCCGTCACTTTAGCAACGACACAGTATTGTCAAGGGGAAAAGAAGGGGAGACGATTTTTTTATTGACAACGGAATTACATGCTGGAAAAACATGCAGCTAAAATTCAGGGAACATTTCGACAATAAGAGACACACGGGAGAAGTACGGGAAAACAGGGCTCATGTGGGTCTCATCAAAGGTAAGAGTTTGTTTTCTTTAACTCAGCTGATACTCAGCTGTTTACCGAATGCTCCATCTGACTGTGATTTTACTTCTGTAATGTGGTGGATTGACATAATTCACGCACGGAACTATAGGTTGAGACTATTGTTCCGTCCGTAGTACCCAAGTTGTTTAGACTGTTCTATTTACTGCTTGAGTGTGTTGTTGACAATCGTTCATGTCCTTCATTAAACGTTTAGCTTTGTCATTTGATACGCCGCCTACGACTACCATCTCTCTGCACTACAGTAAACAGTTAATCAGTAACGTTAGCCGCTTTTGTGCTCATGTAGGCCTACTTCGTATTATATTATAGCTGATGATCTTTGTGTGTGTATGTGACTGTCAGTCACAAGTTTATATTCTGTATATTCATTTTTTCTTTTTTTTGGCCATCCTCTAGTTTTGGCTGTGATTAGAAAAAAAAAAAAAAAAACGTTGTTTTGAGCGCGCGTGCGCGTTTCATGCGCGTGCACGCGGGAAAAAATCACGCCCACCCGCCACCATTGTAACAATTCCTGGAGGAAACACTGTACTCGTGTTGTCTTCAGTCTCAGCACTGTGTGCGTTTACTGATCCACCATCTTTGTTTCACATCCGGTTTCTTCTTCTTCTTCTTCTATTGGGTTTAACGGCAGCTTGCATCCTTCGCGTTGCACTACTGCCATCTTCTGGATTTATCCAATTCCTACATTGTCCATTTCGTCACAGTCTCCCTATCAGGCCAGTTCTCATGAGAAATGTGACCAGACACTTCCTGCCCTGTCCACTCCCACCACACTCCAATACGCCCTCCTTCTCTTGTCAGTACCCATCTGTTCAGTCCCTCCATCATTTCCTGTCTTTGTGACGCATATTTCCTGCAGTTAATAAGAACATGCTCTACTGTTTCTATTACAGGACAATAATCACATAAACCTGTCGGGTGTTTTCCTATATTGTGTAGAGTTCCATTCAGATTACTATGCCCTATTCTTAGGGTGAATCCCAATTCACCACTCCGGCTCCGTTTTCACCCCTCCGGCTCTGTTTTGCGCGTTCACGTGTAGCCGTAGTGGCGACCCAATTCATTACTCATTTAGGGTTAGGGTTTTCCATGGCTCCGTTTGGAGCAAATCTTGACCCTCATTCGACTCGGAGCCATGAGACTCCCTTCCGGCATGCATTGCGAAACATCTACAGAAATGTTCTTTTCGCTCTCGTAATACGGAAGCGAGCCTGAAATGTAATTTACTTTTTTATGTAATTACTTGTAATTAAAGACTTGAAAAATTATGATAACCATCGTATTATCTTAGTTTAATGTCATTACAATGCATTATAGACCTTTTATTTATAACAAGAATAACAAATAAATCGCTTTTATGTCGGTGCTGTGTCTAACGTTACAGTAACGCAACGCTGCATGACAGTCGAGCATTTCAGAGATGTACAATCATAAATCAATTATTACCTGTGGCGTTTGACAGCGGATGATGGTACACATATGTGACGCAACGTCATCGAAGTGCGATGTGGGCGCAAAGTGCGAATGCCTTAAATCTGCGTTCAAAGTTTTTCAATGCAAAAAATCTGATTTACTTTTTTTGTAATAAGACGCAACTTGAAGTTGTGAAGTACCCACTGGTTATTTTTACGAGCAGTTTTCATTTAATTAAATACGTGTAATAAGTCTTCAAAATAAGCTTGTTTTATGAGATGAGTTTGAGAAGCTTGGGGGCGGGAACGTGAGCCCAGCTAAGAACAACAATCGGTGTGAATGGCTGTGAGCTCAATCGATGTAGCCAATAGCTGGGCGAGGGGGAGGGATAAAAAGACACATGCAGGAAGCAGCGAGCTGCTTTGTTTACACCAGAATGTGTTCGGCCAGACTCTAAGGTAAGATCTTCTATGTATGTACATAGCGCCTTTGTTAGTTAAGTTAGTTGTTAGTTACTAGTTGAAACCATTGTGTTCGTGTATTTAGACATTTCTTTATTATTACCCACGAGCAACTAACTGAAAGCACATTGTTCCGTCTGCAAGCTGAAGATTGTTAGCATGCTAGCATTGTAGCTCTGTATTCTGTCTATGTTGTAAGTACGGTTAGTATGTCTACGTTGTAAAAGTTGTAAGACTCATGTTCAGTGTGTAATACTGGAATACTGTAACATGTCAAGTGTAATAGATTACAGAAATGTTAAAAGTTTAAAAACATGTGCTTTCTTTGTTAGAAACGAGCTAGCCGCTAGTTGGCTAATGCCAAACACACTACTCTGATGATTTTCAATACATGTAATGTTTTTCTTCTCTTCCTCTTTTTTCTATTATTACCTTCTCCCTTACGTCCACTGACCCTCATCTACTACCTGGAGTTACTATGGAAGTATGGAGTTGGACAAACATACTTAGTTACCAGCACTTTAGGTAATTATCATTGTCATGTATTAGGCTAGCTATTTTATGAACATGGTATGATGGTATGGTAGTATTTTATGAACATGGTATGGTAGTATTTTATGAACATTGTATGGTAGTATTTTATGAACATGGTATGGTAGTATTTTATGAACATGGTATGGTAGTATTTTATGAACATTGTATGGTAGTATTTTATGAACATGGTATGGTAGTATTTTATGAACATGGTATGGTAGTATTTTATGAACATGGTATGGTAGTATTTTATGAACATGGAGTGCCAGTAACTGTAGGCAATATTTTAATGTACTATCTTCTTTCTGTTGCAGCTTTGATGCCCCCCACCCCACCAGACACAGCAGCTCAGAACATGACTGTCTAACTCAGAGCCGAGTGCTCATTGAAGTACACCACACACTCTGGCAATATTTTGTTGAATAACAAGAACAGTTGGGCATAGATACAGCATTTTGAACTGTGTCATGATTTATTAGCTATTGATAGTCACAGGGCTTAAAGTGGGAAAAAATCCTGTGCCTGAAACTTTTTCTTGGGGAGGGGGGTCACAGTTTGAGATATTGGGAGAGCGGGTACAGAAGACAGCTTCTTGTCTCAATGTTTAAATGCATTAATACTATTTTATAGTCAATACAAAATATATGTCTCAATGTTAAAATGCATTAATACTTTAAATGAATGTGCAACAATACTATGTGCAATATGACAACCCTTGTGTACATAAGGTTCAGATATAGGAAAAGTTAGGATATTTATAGCATAGCATAGAGTACTGCACAGTGTTTTATTGTATAGTATAGTAGTATAGTAGATAGTGTACATAGCCTTTATTTATGTAAACCAGCTCTTTTCCCTTTTTTATTTTACCCTTGGCCCTCGTATTTTTAGTCTTTTTCCAAGCACCAGGGGAGCCCCCCCTCCTAAATTTCGTTGTATGGTACCTGTACTGTATTACAGTTTTTCTCAATTGCTAAAACACATTTCACAAAACTTTCCTCCATTTTCCCAAAACTCTAAACACAACACACTTTTCTAAAGCTACATAAGCAAAATCACACCTTCTCTCTTCAAAACTCAAACTCAAACCCTACCCCTAATCCTAACCCTAACCTTACTGTAACCCTAGCACCTAACCCTAACCCTAGTTTTCCCACATGTATGATAGTCATGCATAAAAATAAATCTGCGCTCCCTGTCTAACGTTATATCTAACATTACATATTTTACATTACAGTAAGGCTGATTTTGCATGATAGTCATGCATTTTTAGATATCTATTTCCCCCCTTTAAATGGCATATGATGTCCGAAATTTTACTAAAGTTCAGCCGCGAAGTTGTTGCACTGTTGTCCTATCGAGTTTTACGTAAATAAAGGTTTGAAAAATGTTACCGTATTCCCACATGTACCGTAACATGTACAATACTGTACTGTATCACAACTCAATGCAAACACTACAGAGGATCCATTACACACAACAATACTCACTGAAAACAATGTTCAGGGTGTGATGTTTTTTTATTTATTTATGGAACTATACCACACACACACACACACCACAATCATTTGCAACAAGTGTCTTAAATTTTGAGTCGTTATGTTTAATGAATGAAGCCAGGTGTGTTCATTGTGTTCAAATTTTGCTGACTGTGGCAAGCATTTTGCATCACATGAGCTTTAATTTGAGAATTTGACATTTTGAGCAGAGTTTTTTGCAACTTGTGTTTTAGCAAGACAAAATGTGTTTAGATTTATGAGAAAAGGAGGATTGTGTTTTGTGAATTGTGTCTTCATGTGAAATGTGTTTATGGTTTTGGCAAATGGGAGCTAGTTTTATTAAATGTGTTTAGAGAACTGGTCATTTGGTTTAGAGAATTGGCTTTTGTGTTTTAGCAATTGGGAAAAACTGTAATGACAATAAAGACCATTCATTCATTCATTCATTCATAATACTGTTTTATACTTAATAAAAATAAAATAAAAAATAGATGTCTTTAAAAGGCCAAACTGATTGCATCACTTATTAAGCCACTATCACTATAACAATACAGAATAAAATATATACATGTCTTTAAAAGAACAAACTGATTACTTATTAAGCCACTATCACTTATATTCTCCTTCTTGGCACCACGTCCCATAAGGCTTCCCGTCACTACTCAGGGTTTTTCCTGGCTCAAAATGAGGCGGAGGTGGTACCAGTGGTGTTTGACATCGGGGGGGACCCATGAAGCAGGGCTGTCTGGGGGTCCTTAAACGAGCATCAAACACTTAATTTCTTGCATTCTGGTGAATTGATATGCACCAATTTGTGCCCTTTCGCCATCAATTTATGGTGGAAATGTCATTATATATGTAAAGGAAAAAACAATATTCAGGCACCAGATGGCCATTCAAAATATAATGTAATATAATGCAATATAAGGCTCTCAGGCATTCTGTACTTTCAAATATGTATTCTCCTTAAGCAGTCAACATCAACTATCAGCTGTTTCGCTAGCAAACACGAAAGCTAAGTTATTTGTGAAACAGCGCCCCCGCCACCACGTCGGCGCAATGCCGCAATTGCCGTTTTTTAAAATTATTTTTTTATTCTCCCGCGCCGGAAATCCGGCACTGTGCCGGAGTACTTTAAGCCCTGTAGTCAATTCACAGACCTTGCATTCTTACCTGTGTATAGTCTGTTGTATGTTCTCAGTTGTTGCCCTCAGTTCCAACTATACTTGTACTTGTTGCATGGCAAATAAAACTTGAAACTGAACTATAAGGCTGGACATTGACCACTGAGCACTACACTATTTCCAGCACAAGACATCAGCAAATTACTCTGTTATTCTTATTCTGATTGATGATTTGTTTGGATCATTAAAAGAATAACAGTTACAACTACCTTAATGCCTCAGTGTTTCCTCTATATGCATTTATTCGTGGCGGGCCGCCACAAATGAATTTCCTCCGCCACCATTCAGATTTCTCAAAAAAATAAAATAAAGATTTAGGCCGCTTTTCAGACCTTCACAGCGCTAGACACACCCACAAGCGCGAAGCGACGCGCTTGCAAAACTGTTTTGTGATTGGTCGAATACATCTAGGCTGCGTCTAGTCTACAAGCTACTTCAAATGTTCCAATCCATTACAGATTGAGTTAGCAACACTGCATCAGCGAGTCAGCGACGATGAGTTTGTTAAAGTATTTCAAACGAAAAGTACCAGAAGATGAGGAAGATGGTCAGGTAACCACACATAGTGAAAAATATGATGATAAATACGATGTAATAATATGATGAGACGGTATGATATGGCACATGTGTGGTGGTCTTGCGGCCTGTCTCGTTCCAGCGAGTCAACTCGTATTACGAGTGCTTACCATCACGGAGTACGCTCGCCAACTAAATCACTTGATTACGTTGATATAAACATACCGTATTTTCCGGACTATAAGTCGCACCCGAGTATAAGTCGCAGCAGGCCAAAAATGGGTCATGAAGAGGAAAAAACCACATATAAGTCGCACTGGACTATAAGTCGCATGGTTCAAGGGAACGGGCTTGGCGGAATCAGCGGGGAAAGAAGACCCTGTTGAGCTTGACTCTAGTCTGGCACTGTGAAGAGACATGAGAGGATTTTTAAGCCCAGGAAGGACATAATTCACGTTAAAACTTCTTCTGAAAGGTTAGAAATACTTAAATTATCGAGTGTAAAGCCAGGGCTAGCTAGCGCGTTGCTAACGAAGGTTAGCAAAATGGCGTCGCGGGAGCAAGCAAACAGGATGGAACAGCCTCTGAAAGGTAATAAATGACTTTAATATCGTGTATAACGTTCATAATAGCGTGTATAACGTTCATAATATAGTGCTTAATGTCCACATTGTCGAGTGTAACGACTATTTATCGTGTATAAGGCCATGACAAAGATAGCTTGGTGAAAAACGGAAGTAGTTAGGATGAAGGGCGGCCTACAAACAATGCAACATTGAACAGCCTCTGAAAGGTAATAAATGACTTTAATATCGTGTATAACGTTCATAATATCGTGTATAAGGTCCATAATATCATGTTTAATGTCCACATTGTCGTGTGTAATGTCCACATTGTCGAGTATAATGGCTATTCTATCGCGTATGTGGCGCTAGCGGAAGTAGCAAAATAGCCTCGCGGGGGTAACTTAGCAACATAGAACAGTCTCTGGAAGGAATAAATGACTTTAATATCGTTTATAACGTCCATAACATTGTGTATAAGGTCCATAACATCATGTTTAATGTCCACATTGTCGTGTTTAATGTCCACATTGTCAAGTATAATGGCTATTCTATCGTGTATGAGGCGCTAGCGGAAGTTACTCCTTGGTTCATGTCAGTCAGAGATTACCGTATGTCAGTTCATGTCAGTCAGAGATTATGAATTATTGATATATAAGTCGCACCTGACTATAAGTCGCAGGACCAGCCAAAGTATGAAAAAAACCGCGACTTATAGTCCGGAAAATACGGTACTAAGAACTTGGTAATAAGCATAATACGAGTTGACTACTATAATTAGACATTGTGCGCTCTGCGCTGCGGGCTAACGATCTTGTAACTTCGCAAACAATAGCAGCATTTAAAATGTTTTTAAAAAAAGTTTAGTTTATGTTCAACTGCACAGCAAAAATGGCAGTGTTAAAATTACAGTGTTAGCACTTTTCAGTGTAAAGTGTTATGATTTCAGTGTTCCTTCAAGCATGTTAACGGCACTTGTTGTTAATACCCTATTGAGCACAGAGTTGGATTATGGTGTTGATCATAATTAACACTGAACACCACATCCGGGACATTTACGTGCTGTGCGTGAGGTGAGCGCTAATTGTCTCGATCTCCGCCATCTTTCTCTCTCTTGACTTGATGCAGCGAGGTGAGGTACTCAACATCGCGTCGCTCGACATTACCTTTATCAAGGTAAATTTCATCGACATGTATGTTATCATTTTAGTTAATTCGTTATATTATATATGCTTGTGTCGAAAACAGTGTATTTGTGTGGTATGAAACTTAGTTTGAGAAAGTTTAGCAAGCGTGGGGGGGCACTAGGCTAGCTAACGTTATCAACCATAAATTCAAATGACAGTGGAAAAGAATGACTCCAAATATTGACACTTTTGTGTGCATATTTATAGGCTCAAATGTAATATTTGAAAATGTGCATATTCGTTTGTGTAGGTTAACGTTACGCTAGCCTGCTAATGATATGGTCCATGCACCTGCTGGCTTTGCTAGCTATCATTAACCATAGCTGGCTGTCGAACACAGCCACGTGAGTTCGACATCTATTTCCTTGAACGTTACAGCCCCTGTGTCAAATATGTATTATTTGATTTATTCGTTTATTGTAATTGTATTTATTTTGTATACATTTAAGTAGCACTAACTGTTATTTCCTTTCTAATGGTACATTCTGGTCGGCCATCAAGTAACCATCCACAAACCAGCAACGGTATGTTTGGCCATCTGCTAGCTTAACGTTACCTAAGAATGGTTGTATTGCTGCGCACTGAATTTCATCGACATGTATGTTATTATTTTTGTTAATTCGTTATATTATATATGCTTGTGTCGAAAACAGTGTATTTGTGTGGTATGAAACTTAGTTTGAGAAAGTTTAGCAAGCGTGGGGGGCTTTAGCTTGTTAGAGTTGACGCTGCCATGCCAAATTGTTTCACGGTGATGGAATCGGAATCCTCTTGCGCTGGGAAACTTTGGCTAACGTTAGCTAGTTTACTATCAAGGTAACGATAGCTGGGTAGCTTGCCGCCACTGCGATGAGGAACAGTGATATTCCGACATCGCCCGGACAGTATTTGACTTGGCAGTGTTATGACACGGGGGCGAGGGGGCTCAAGGACACGACAATGGAGGCAGAATACTGTGAAGCCCCGTAGGGTATTTGATGGTTGATTGGGAGTGGAGACAGGTGTGCCGGTTTGGCTGAAGATCTAATTAGGGGGACAAGCCTCAGCTGCGGCGGAGACACGCTGTGCTCGAGCTGTGGGGGCGGGTGCTCGAGCTGTGAGGGCGGGGGAGGGCGTGTGTGAAGGCCCAGCCGTAACAGGCAGCACTATTTAGCTATAGCTGCTGAATGAGACAGATGTAGAATTAGATAGCTCAGAAAATGAAATAAGCAGCAATGTTTTGCACAGGTCCCTTGGAGAAAATGTTGGTTCACGTCGAGTGCAAGGGAGCCCTGAAATGGGTACGAGTACCAATGATGGATGACTGCTACGATTACTTCCAATTCATTCAAGAAGGTAGGGGCTGCCCACTCTTTTACACATCAAGCTAATGGGAAGACGGCTAAAAGAATGAGAACAGTAAAGAGAGTCAATGCTTTATGGAGCATTTGAATGTCACATGATGCATTGCATGTAGGCCTATATAATATATATACAGTATATAGCTATCATAACATGAGTACGTGTTTTTGCTCTCAGTTTCAGTGAAATTCAGCCTTCCACATGGAACTGATGTGAACCTGAAGGACTCCTCAGGAGTTGATGTGGAAGCTGACATCTTCGATGAGCTAGTGAGGGGTGCTGCAGTATCTTTCAAGGTGTTCACTGAGGAGCACTCTGGTACTTTTGAACACTCTGGTAAGAAACAGGAACGCCCCTCTCCATTGTAAATTTTACATTCAGGGCCTTAAGCTGACAGTTTTATCCAAAGCGACTTTACATTTTGTGAGTAGGAAGAGAAACGACAATAACTGTGTTCACAGTATTTTAGTATTCAACGAATGTTAATACCCAGCCAACATGGGTAACATTTCGTGCAAACATGGTCCTTTTATCAGGAATTAAGGGAGCCTATTTCCTCGCCACCGAGATATATACTGTAGATACAGTGGTTTTGCTGATTTTGGCCAGGTATTAATGTAATGGATTTTGGCTTGATAGAAGATGGATGTGACTCGAGAGGCTTTGACCTGCGCTGCTTTGCAGTAGCCTTCTGATCCCTCCAATTACCGTAATTTCCGGACTATAAGCCGCTACTTTTTTCCCATGCCTTGAACCCTGCGGCCTATACAATGGTGCGGCTAATCTATGGATTTTTACAGCTAACGGCCACAAGGGGGCGTTCTAAATCTATGGATTTTACCGGTCCACCACCTTACACCTCATTCTGACATACAGCGAGCGAGCGAACCGGCAACAAAATCATGTGCGAAACTGTCCTCATATGCAGCGTTGCGATTTTATCACGGGTATATTCCAAACCACTCAAATGAACTAGGGGTGTGAACAAACTTCTAGTATTGTTTAGCGGTTGGACGGCCCGTTTCACACCCCATCCTGACATACAGCGACGCAAGCGAGTGAAAGTGATTAGAATGCATTCATTTCAATCAGGCTGTCCTGACATGCCGCGAGCGACGTTTTGCTGGCAGCGATGACGCTGGCCCCTCAAAAAATCACCCGAACCCTTACATATGGTAATTAAACATTAAAACACCTGCGGCTTATAGTCCAGTGCGGCTTGTATATGTACACAATTGGTTTTTACCCTAAATTTAGCTGGTGTGGCTTATATTCAGGTGCGCTTTATAGTCCGGAAATTACGGTACACTTTTTAACCCCCAAAGTCGACAACTAGTTGAAGCTCGTACTTATTTCACAGCTCTTGTTGCCACAATGCTAAATATACCTCAAATGGAATATTATGCAACTGAAGTTATTGTTTTGCCTCCCTTGTCCCTTTAGGTGAGAATGAGATCTCTGAGACCTCCTTCTGCTCAGATGAAGGGATGTCTTCCTCATTTCAGTCATCGTGCTCCGCATCAAGTGCCGCCAAATCCACGTCAAGTAGCTCCACTGTAATTTTAGAGAGCACCAAAACATGGAAAAGGAAACTGGTAGAAGGACCACCTGACAGCAAGGTGGCAAAAGATGTGAGTTCATAGGTTGCTGGTTGATGTCAGGCATTTTCAAAATGTGTGGTAGGTTTACATGTGATATCTGTATTGCAGACGGTCTACGTAGCTTTGCACCAAAAACCAGGGGGTGAGGATGTATTCAAAGAGTACAACAAAACCAAAAGCCTTTCTGATCAAACAAGAAGGAAACTCGTAAACATCTTGGTGGCAGATATGGTCGAGACTCATGGGTAAGTGACCAATACAATATACTCTACTTCCTTAACTGAAATACTTACTAATTTTGGTTATGTTAAACTCATCCATCCTCTTCTCAACCGTTTACACCGTTAAAAATAGCTTGAACTGTATTTCAAACTGACCTTGTTATCTCTCTCGCTATATTGCAGGAAAGTCCCACCGGTCAATGTCCGTGTTACCTATGCCCTTGGAATAGTCACCCTTTTCCCCAATTTGAAGGATCTGTCTTCACCAACTGGTTATGTGAGTTACAGTATATAGCAGGAACCTAATTTAATTAGTATGTTAGGAATTCCTAACTTGGTATCAGGATCCTGATACAGACACACCCATAGCTTCACAATGAACTACACTGAGAGGAGTTCTGCTGAACTCTAGGATTTCCCCATTTTTGCTTTGATGGATTTTAAGTATCCAATAAGGACTAGATCCTTTCTCTACTAATTTGGCAGGGGATATTGTTGTCCTCATCACATTTAGCTCAGGTCTACATTTTTGGACTAACTTTAGAATTTCAAAACAAAAATCATTTCACACCTTTCTTCCCTGTGTAGCACACATTGTTAACACATTGAGACAAAAACGAAAAAAATAGATATATTGAAAGATATATTCATATTTTTGGTCTGATGTTGCCTTGTTTTACAGGAACAGTTCTATGATCTTGCCAGTGGACAGGGTTACCTGGGCTACAGATTGAAAACAGTGCAGCGCAACATGAGAAGTGCCTCCAAAGAAACCCGGAGGAGCTCCAAGTCTTCTCACCAAGATGGCCCCAAGAGTCAGCGTGAGACATCTACACCCGCACAGCTGTCAGGTGATGAATGCAGAGAAGCAATATCCATGATGAAGCATTCAGCCGACCAATCAGTTGTCAAGGAGAAAATGAAGGCAACGTTCAAGCACCGACAGAGTATGCTACACGATCAAGACCAGTCTGCACTCGTCCTAGATCACTTCTCCCGATTCTTGGATACACCAGGCTTGGTGAGCACAATGGAGACTAGCTAGATGTACTAATAATTACATGTCATGAATTGTGCGTAATGTTTGGACATTGTTTCTGTGTGCTAGATTGACCAAGACTTCAGAATGATCTTTGGAGAAGACATATCCCGCAAGTTTATCGAGAAATGGCCAACCTTCTACAAATCTAGGGTCTTTACTGCATGTAAAGACCTTCGCCCTGGTACTCATGTGGACGATCTTTTGACTGCTCAGGAGGAATCAAATGATTCTGGTAAGTGTACATTTAATGTGGGTGTTTGTTTACCAGTCCTCATCTGCACCTATGAGCTTTGACTGTACTCATGGGATGTGGGTGTGGCCCTTCTAATCCACTAGGATGGGACAGTGACGTGGCAGCGCTCCTCCTGCTTGTTCATCTCTTGCCTCCAACTGCAAAAGGAAGGAAGACTGGAAAAGTCAGTGCCAGTGATGCTGCTGGTCATGTGATCAAGTTTGTGAAGGTATGTTCTACTCGTGGATGAAGAATGATTGTTGATTTAACCTCTGATTTGATACTCTAGGTCTGCCTAGAGTATCTCCCCTTCACAGCTCTTGAAAAGAAGCATCTCTGGGCGATAGATAAACAATTTGGTACTGTATATTTTATTCACTGTAATTCTAGGAAGAGACCAATATTGTACCAGATTGATCATTTAAAATGTTTGTTTTTAACCAAGCAAAAAACTGCTGCTTCAGTTTTAATGTACTTCTAAATGGTTGAATAGACATGATCATCCATGCTAAGAGCTTACGCCAGCCCTCCATACGCCAAAAAACTACCTTTAACATACATGCATGTAATTTTGAGATGATGCCTGTCCAGGGAAGGTGGAAAATGTTTTCTGTCTCTTGGGTGTGAGCACACACAAACACAAGAACAATTTCTTCTTCATCGCTCTATAGGTCGGGACGAGCATTGACGCGTTCCTCAGCAAAGTTGGATCAACACAGCCCTTTCTCCTCGCGGTCGGAGAAAAGCAGAGCAGTATCCAGAAGTTTTACATCGTCCTGGACCAGAAGGCCATTCCGTGCATGGTACAAACATCTGTCGCTGCCTTTGACGAACTGTTTAAGGCACACTTTGTGTTTGCTGTGTCCTACGACGAGGCCTTGACCAGCTTCTTCACCTTCCTTCAAACTACCGTGTATGGCATTGAAGTGGGAACTGCCAAGGAGAGTCCAAGAGTCAAAGAAATCAGGGTGCGACTTCACAACATTGAGGTTTAGGGAGAACATTGAAAGATGTTTACATGCTACATTTGTAAGTTAGAGCACAGCACTAGTTCAGCTTTGTTCCAACATTTGAAGTTTACTCATGCTTTGTACCCAGGCCGTACGTTGCGTTTAAAATGCGGTGAACATGGGTGTTCATCTGTTTTTTACACTTATTGTGGATTCAAGAAACATTTATTGAGAGTACATGGAGACTGTGTAGCCTCTGGATCTACTGATCATTTTGACTCTGTTGATACTCCTGCTGTTACTACTCCTACTGATACCACTACAAATGTTGACGTAGTTGGTCATTCACTGCCAAATGCAGCTCCTATTGAAAAAAGGCACTTATTGGATATGTGTAGCTCTATTATGGCTCAAGTACAAGCATCTGGAGTCCCTGAAAGTACTGTGCAATGTTTAGCTAGTTCAATGGAGGAGCTTGTCAAAGATGTCCATGTTCAAGCACAGGAGGCCGTTCTTAAGTGCCTTTCATCTGAAGTAACTGAACACGCCCTAGATAAAGTTAGAAACTGTTTTGAGCAGCTTGAAAATCCATTCTCACTCCTCAATACTGAAACTAAGAGGCAAAGATATTTTGAAAATAAATGGAAAATTGTTGAGCCCAAGGAACATGTTCTCGGTGTGCGTTATGATGTCCGCAAAGATAGAACAGGTCTATACAGTCAAATTCCAGTCAATGACAAATTTATGTATGTACCCATTTTGGGAACTCTTGAGTCAATGTTTACCAACCAGGAACTCTGCAACTGTTTTCAGGAAGTAAAGCGTCATCAAGATGGCATTTTCAAAGACATTAATGATGGTTCATATTTCCGAAATCATTAATTATTTGCACAGCAAGAACATGCGCTTCAGATTCAGCTATATTACGATGATTTCGAAACAGCCAATCCGCTCGGATCTAAAAAAGGAATACACAAACTCGGTTGTATTTATTTCATTTTAAGAAATTTACCACCCAAGCTAAATTCTGTTTTGATGAACATTCACCTTGTGGCACTTTTCCATTCAGAGGACTTGAAGAAGTATGGGTTTGGTCCAATCCTACAGCCTCTTGTGAGAGACTTAAAAGTTTTAGAGACACAGGGACTCCAGACGCCCTTTTCAGATACACCGTTGAAGGGGTCTGTTATTCAGGTTACTGGTGATAATTTGGCTATACATGGCCTTTTTGGCATGGTTGAGTCGTTCAGTGCAACTTACTGTTGCCGATTTTGTTTAACCGACAAAGCAAGCTTGCAGTCAGTCTTTATTGAGGATGACCCAGATTTAATTCTTCGCACAAGGGAGCTCTATTCAGAACATTGTGAAGCTATGGCACAAAACCCTTCTCTAGTCCACTCATTTGGCGTTAAGAAAACCTGTCCTCTCAATGAACTGCAGTTTTTCCATTGCTCTGACAATTTTGCAGTGGATATTATGCATGACCTACTAGAAGGTGTTGTACAGTATGAGTTGAAGCTGGTTTTTCAGTACTTAGTGAAGGATTCTGTTTGTACTGTACATTCAATTTCAGAAAGGATTCAGAGCTTTAACTATGGATACAGTGAGAGAAAGAACAGACCTAGTACACTCAAAGTTGACGATGGTAGCAACGACCTTGGTCTCAATGCCATTCAGTCATGGTGCCTCCTGCGTAATACTCCCTTGATTTTTGGAGATCTAGTTGACCAGGACAGCAGTTTTTGGAACGTGATTCTACTTTTGATTCAGATCGTTAACATTGTATTTTCACCTATCATAACAAAAGGAATGACTTATTTTTTGAAGCACTTAATTTCTGACCATCACAAACTGTTCAAATCTGTATTTACAGATAAGAGGCTGATCCCAAAGCATCATCTGATGATTCATTATCCCAGATGTATCAGGAAAATAGGTCCACTTATACACATGTGGTGTATGAGGTTCGAGGGGAAACACAATTTCTTTAAGAGGTCTGTGAAGAACTTTAAAAACATAACCAAAACACTAGTAAAGAAACATCAGAATCAATTGGCTTTTCATTGGGAGAATTTTTATTTCCAAAGATTTACATTTGGTCCCCTTAAGTATGTATTAATTAGTGAGCTAGAGGGCGGTGAGGTCTTGGAGGCTTGTGTAACTTTGAATGCATCTAGTGTCCCCACTACTTCCTGGGTGAAAAATTATGGAACAGAGTACCACATTGGAATGTATGTTTGCACTCATGTTGAAAATGAAATGCCTATTTTCAATAAGATTGTCAATGTCATTATTAAGGATGAAGAAGCATTGTTTTTGACCACTAAGGTCATTACGATGTATTTTGACGATCACTTGAATGCTTTCAGTATTGGTGAGGTGGATGATGTGTTCACTGTCATTAGTGTGTCTCAGTTGGTGTATTATAGACCGTATGACAGGCAGTTTTCAACTGAGAATGATGAGAGGACATACATTGTGCCCTATTGCAGTTTTGTCTGATCCCAAGTGCAGAACTTTTATTTTTATGGAATGTGCCATTTTATTATTTCATGTACAAAGTACATGGCTGGGTCAATAAAGATGACTTAACAACCATTTCTGCAATTTGTCTTGTATGTATTTAGGCTAAGTGGGAAAACTGTTTTGTTGTATCCACACTACACAGGGTTGTTCTTAACACTGTATTTTAACACCCAACACCAGTGTAGTGTGAATACAACATTTTTGGTGTTAATTGTTACATTGTGGAGTGTTGAATCACTGCAAATTTGGTGTTAAATCAACAAAAAATTGCTGTTGAATCAACACAAATTTGGTGTTTAATCAACAAAAATTTGGTGTTGAATCAACACAAATTTGGTGTTGAATCAACAAAGATTTGGTGTTTAATCAACACAAATTTGGTGTTTAATCAACACAAATTTGGTGTTGAATCAACACAAATTTGGTGTTGGATCAACACAAATTTGGTGTTGGATCAACATACATTTGGTGTTGAATCAACACAAATTTGGTGTTGAATCAACACAAATTTGGTGTTGAATCAACACAGATTTGGCGTTGAATCAACACAAATGTGGTGTTTAATCAACACAAATTTGGTGTTTAATCAACAAAAATGTGGTGTTGAATCGACACAAATTTGGTGTTGAATCAACAAAAATTTGGTGTAAAATTTTTAACACCATCAAAAGTGTTACTTTAACACTCAATAAAGTGGATGCATATACACACTTTGCTGGTGTTAAAATTAACACTGTGGGTGTTAATTTAACACTAGTGATTTTGCTGTGTGGAAAAGGTAGTGAGCACAGAATTTCGTGTTTTGAATCTGCTAAAATTGCCTTTTAAAAAAGCCTGGAGCAGGAGAGAAGAGTGGAGCAGCAGAGAAAAGAGTAGCAGGAGAGAAGAGTGGAGGAGAGAAGGGTGGAGGAGAGAAGAGTGGAGGAGAGAAGAGTGGAGCAGCAGAGAAGAGTGGAGGAGAGAAGAGTGGAGCAGCAGAGAAGAGTGGAGGAGAGAAGAGTGGAGGAGAGAAGAGTGGAGCAGCAGAGAAGGGTGGAGGAGAGAAGAGTGGAGCAGCAGAGAAGAGAGGAGGAGAGAAGAGTGGAGCAGCAGAGAAGCAGGGAGACAAAGGAAAACACAGACTCTCAGGCTGGGACCCTAAATGGGCAGAGAACAGGAAGTTCCCATGGCTGTACAACAGTAACCGTGGTGAGTATACTATTTACACCATATCATGCACTTCAGAATATTTCAGTGCAATATGACCAATAATGCCAATTTACTCTGTCCTTACAGGAATGTTTTGCCGCTTATGTCGGCAACATAAACAGACCCCAAAGGGAGGACAAGCAGGAGCCAATCGGCCATTTATAGAGACAGGCAGCCAACAATATAGGCTTGATCAATTGGACAGGCATGCGAGGACAGAGCACCACAAACACAGTGTGAAGTGTCATGCTTCAATGGCACAAGGTGAACTTTCTTCTTTAGATATAGGAAGCTATTTTAATTGATAAAGGACTATCAGGTATAACCAGCTTTTGTTGCAATAACCATTTGTACCTGCTTTGTATAGGTTCTTCAGTTGTGACTGCATTCAACCCAGTCATCAATTTAGAGCATGAGGCCATCATTGGGGGGTTTAAATGCCTCTATTACCTCACCAAGCGAGAGCAGGCACACCACACCAATTATCCTGCTCTCCTTGAACTTGCCGAGTTGCTGGGGTGTGACTACTTCAAAAAGCTGAAGGTAAACAATGATCATGCTTGCTATGTTGTTCTTGTTCTTGTTCGTTGTTCTTGTTCTTGTTCGCAAATTATCTTCAAAATGTAATATTCCAACTATAATCAAATGTATTTTTAGATAGGGAAACAGACCACCTACCGGTCCCATGTCATCATAGATGAAATGTTGGAGATTTTGGCTAAAGTGGTCATGGAGCCAATCCTCCAAAACATCCACTCGTCCTTGGCTATTGGGCTGGAGGTGGATGAAAGCACAGACGTCTCTGTGCAGAAGCAGCTGGATATACACATCAGGTACTATTCAAATCAAAGTACACTGATTGTGTCTGAGTAATACATATATGTTGAGGATGTCTTTTTGTGCTTTTCAGATATATGGACAATGAAGGCCAGCTCCACAGCCAGTTCCTCGATCTGGTGTCAGTGCCTGACGGAAAGGCAGCTACTATAGTGGCTGCCATAAAGGATGTGCTGCACAAAAACAAGGTTCCAACCAAAAGGTTATTTGGATTGGGAACAGATGGAGCTGCTGTAATGACCGGTATGAGACACAACATGAGCAAGTGGAATTACTGTAAATGGGTTTTTATTTTTACTGCATGTTTTAGTTGCTCAGACACTGACCATGAAATGGTATCTGCATGTCTTGATTCGATTATATTTATTTTCCTGTAACAGGGCGGGTGAATGGTGTGGCCAAGCAGCTGCAGGACGACTTCCCCTGGATGCTGCCAGTGGCGTGTGCTGCCCATCGCCTCGCCCTGGCATGTAGGGATGCCTCATCTGCGGTCCCCTACATGGCTACCTTCAGGGACCACTTGCAGCAGCTCCATCTATACTTTCATAACAGCGCCAACAGAACGGCCGTTATGAAAGCTGCAGCACAGACCTTGGGCCTCACTGACTTAAAAATGAAGGTGAGATCACAGAAAAACATAATAAAATACTTTTAACTTTTAACAGTAATGTTGGCCATGATTGTGTACTTCAGATGCACTTCCTGTGTTCTGAATGTCTTCTCTCATGATGGAAATATGTTTCAGCAAGTGAAGGACACACGCTGGCTGTCCCAGCACCTGGCAGTAATGAATTTGCAGCGGAACCTCAGTGCAGTCCTGGGTGCCTTGGCTGAAGAGACAGAGTACCATAAGTGCCCAGTAGCCAAGGGCCTGTATGGGTTCTGCTGCACCTACCGCTTCGTTGCAGCGGTCTATCTGCAGGCGGATGTTCTGCCACATCTGGCTCGGCTGTCCAAGATGTTCCAGAAAGAAAATGTCAACTTCTTGGCCATCAAAGAGCAGGTATTTCCTAAAGGCAAATCACTTTTAACATGTTGCTCTAGAACTCAATAGAACTAATCATAGCCTTACTGGAAAAAAATTAAGCCTGGCCCTTGTGTGACTACCTTTATGAGGTCCCAGTGACGATGGCGTGCCTGAGGACCATCAGAGATGCAGGAGATGCACAGCCCCCTGGCTCATTCTTGGCCCAGCTCAATAATGAGCTTGATAACCCTGCAGGATTAGGGGGGTTTAATATCACCCAGAAGGAGGAGAGGGAGAGGAGAGGCAGAGGCCAGCTGGAGCAGACTAGGGAGGCGCTCTGGTCCCGGTTCAGGACGCAGGTACATTTGTTTTGGATGTTACATGTTGATCTAGTCTAGTACTATAAGTGTTAATCTAGTAAGTACTATAATAAGTCTGAGGTAATTAAACAAAATACCAGATAGGCACTAAGGTAGCCATCCCAGTTGTGTTTTGGAGGAAACAACATGACATTCAGTTTTCATTGCAAAACCACTAAAGCTATCCAAACTCCAAAGCTATCCAAACTTGCAGTCTTCCACTAGTATGTTTATCCTCTATAGAGGGCATTTCTGTAAAAGACTCCCAGCACTCAAACTAGTCTGTAATTTGTGCCATGTTTAGGTAATGGAGCCCTATCTGGATGGCCTCCAGGATAGCCTGGACAGAAGGTTCCAGAACCTGGACATCATGGGGGCATTTCATGTTCTGGGACCCCAAGCAGCCAAGGAGGATGATGCCGTCAACATTGCACATCTTACCTCCCTGTCTGCAAAATTCCTGCAGCAGTCTGGAGGAAATGTACCGGTACTGCAAGACTGGCCTTCTTATAAGCAGCATGTGCTGATTGGAGCATTCAAGGTAAAATCTGAAAGTCACAATTAATAGTTCTGCAGAAAGATAATTGAGGACCCCAGAATAATGTTGTCTCACTGTGTTATGTGTTTCAGAACATGGACCAGCTCACTATGATGGGTAAACTGTCATCCCAGCACGATGAATGGGGACAGCTCTACCCATGTCTGAGTCAGCTGGCTGCCATTGCCCTCACAGTTATATGCCCTCAAAGTAATCTAAATCTGATATTGTTTGATTTCTCTCACCTTCCCACATACCACTTATTTTTGTCATTGTTTCTATTTGCAGGTGAAGACTGACCTGAGAAACAGACTGCAGGGGGACCATCTGTCCGCCTGCATGATACTGAGCATCAACGGGCCGCCAATAACCGAGTTCCCTTATGACAGAGCCTTAGAGCTCTTCTTCGAAAAGAAAAGAAAAATAAAGTGCTCTCAGCCAGGCTGCACACTTTGCCACTAAGGCCCCCCCCCCCTCCAAAAAAAGCATGACCCTCCCCTGTTTTTCCACCTAAGAAAAATCCACCTCTACCAGAAAACTGCATTACTTACTTTACTCATGTACTTATTATTGTGATTATGTACCTTGCTGCAATGCTAATGTTGAAAACATTAGGACACAGGAATTGCACACTACCTGACTACTTGAGAAATACCTGAACACTTTCATTTTCATCTTGTTGAACTTTGCACAGCATGTTACACTATTGATTGCACTTTAATTCTGCTGTAGTGCGACTACCATCACTTATCACTTTATTCCTTATCATTACTTAATTTACTTATTTACTTGTGATTATTGTGATGATGGTATTGTTGTGATTATGTACCTTGCTGCAAAGCTAATGTTGAAGAACCACAGCCAAAGATTTGTATTATTGTGTACTGTAAAATAAATTCTGATTCAAGATTTTTTTGTATCATTAAAATAATAATAGTTACAACAACCATAAAGCCTCCATAATGATAAGCTGGCTAATTAGCTGAGGGTACCACCACCACCAGCTACAACTACAACTACAGCGGGAGAGCCATCAGCATCGGCTAGCTGTGTTGGTGTATCAGCAGACATTAGCAAGTCAAAAAACGATTCTTATGTGCCGTCACTTTAGCAACGACACAGTATTGTCAAGGGGAAAAGAAGGGGAGACGATTTTTTTATTGACAACGGAATTACATGCTGGAAAAACATGCAGACACAGACAATAAGAGACACACAGGAGAAGTACGGGAAAGTTTATATTCTGTATATATATATAAAAAAAAATTTGGCCATCCACGAGTTTTGGCGGAAATTACGTGGGTCAAGGCTACCCGCCACCAATGTAAAAATTCCTGGAGGAAACACTGTGCCTTCATAATAATAAGCTGGCTAATTAGCTACAGTAATAACATTGCTAGGTGATATTGTTAGCAATAGCTAGCTAAGTACTGTAAAGTTCTCTTTGAAAAGTCTATCTGACCCAGTGACTAACACTAATGTTTGCACACTGATTGTACATTGCACAGCTTGTCGCACTATTGTTCTGCTGTAGTGCGACTACCATCACTTATACTTATCACTTTATTACTTATTATTGTGACTATGTACCTTGTTGAAGAACCAAAGCGAAATATTTTTCTTCTTGTGTACCGTAAAATAAATTCTGATTCTGATTGAAGACTTTTTTGTATCATTAAAAGACTAACAATAACAGTTACAACAACCATAAATAATAATAAGCTGGGTAATTAGCTTAGGTAATACCTTGCTAGGTAATAATGTTATAGCTGTATAACTATAGCTGTCTGACCCAGTGACCAGTATTGACAGCTGATAGCTGTCAATCTAGAGGGGGAGTGGTTGGGGGTGGGGTTGACCAGCTATTGTTACCGCCCATTACCTACCGGTGTGAAGGTGTGAAAAAGTCCCAAATCTTTCAAAGCCGTTTCCTCAGGATTTAGTTTTCAGGGTTAACAAGTTTCAAATACTCATGTCGTCTTACATTTTTTCCCGATGTCTATGTATGACACATCATTTGAAAGTTTACAATCTGTAGTTTAAGCATATGTAAAAAACAGAAAAATGACTTTGCCCCCTCCTTGATCATTCCACCAGATCGCGTCACATATGTAAAGTTATCTATCAAACGTTCGTCTGACTTGTACATGATGCGCATTTTGACCTATTTCCATGTAGCGGCACCCGCAATCTAATCCGAGCAGTTGTTATTAGGTAATATTATTAATGGGTTGTATCATTCATTTAAATGCATTATAGACCTTTTCTTTATAACAAGCACAACAACAACAAAACGTTATTATGCCGATGTGCTGTGTGTCTAACGTTACAAGCTGATTTGTGCATGACAGCCGCGCATTGACATATTTCCATGTCTGATGTCTAATGTCTGATGTACTAATGTCATTTCAATGCATTATAGACCTTTTCTTTACACGCTTCGCGCACTAGGTGGGCCGCGAATACTGTAGAGATTTGTAAATTGGGCCGTGAGTCCAAAAAGGTTGGGAACCGCTGCATTAGACTATCAAAGCAGGACACCGGAGCACTCATATCTGCGCGTTTGTCACAGGGCGACAGTCCCTGTTCCTCTGCCCGGCGTCAGTCCAATGGAATCCGTCAAGCACAGCCTTCCCCATATAAAGACATCGGTGCGCGCTTACAGAGATGTACACTCATGTTTATTTAAAAATAAATTGTGGTGTTTGACAGCGGATGATGGTAGACATATTTAATGTAAAGTTATCTATCTAAAGTTATCTATCCACAGGCTTGATATGTGCATGATAGGCGCAAATTCCCCCCCCCCCCCTTGGTGGTATATGACGCTATCTGTATTGCGGCACTTATTATACCAAAACAACTCGCAATCTAATCCGAGCAGTTGTTATTATGTAATATTATCGATGGATGTGCCATTTTTGATGGAGGGCAGTGAGCGGGAGACTCATCAAAGACATTAAGTAGTTAATTAATGCAGTGGACAGCGGCTGTTTCTCCAGCGTTCCTGTCACATCGGATTTCGTAACGCCATAAAAATATATCTGTGCTGTTATATATATATAAATTACATGTTATAAGGCTGATCTGCGCATGATAGTGCTGCATTTTGACATATTTCATGTTTCCGCCCGTTGATGGTATATGAAGCTATTGTCAGTCCCAATGGTCCAAAAGTCAAGCGCTTCGTAACACAGACGGGGTGAATGTTATGAATGAAAGTGAAAGTTCTGTCACAAAACGCTGTTACGTATCCTCACACATTTTTAAGTGAGTATACGGAAATCCTTGGCCTTTCCTAGTGGGTATACGGCATAGTCCTGCGTATCACCTAGACTACACCACTGGAGCACAGGTTTCATACAGGTTAAAGCTTATTCTGTCATGGTCTGATAATGAAGCATTGTTCTTTTTTATTTTATGACTTGTTTGATCGAGTTGTGAATGAATCGCGAGCGTCAATGCTTTTCTACGTTACTACGTGTAATGTCACTTGGACATAGAATAATAAGACACTTTAGTCTTGGTTCAACAAAGGTATAACCAGTTTACTTCGGTTCTCTCGACACCTGTCAGTCACCTACTGGTATATCATGAACTCTCTCTAAGGTAGTGTTGTTCCGATACCATTTTTTGATCCCGATACCGATACCGATACCTGACCGTGCAGTACTTGCCGATACCGAGTACCGATCCGATACCACGGCGTTTGAAAAAAAAAAAACGTTTTTAGGCATTCCAAGTTCAGTCTGTACAGTTTGCAGACGTGAAGTGGCCAGTGGGGAATGCTTGAAGTGGCCGATGATCTTTCTCCCATTGGCCAGCGCGTCGCACACACTCCGCTGTGACAGTAGGCCTTCCTGCACCACTAATGCATGTGTGTTCTGTGTTCTGCATATGTAAACAATTCAAACAAACATAGAGAAAACTTCTCCTCGGGAGAAGGAAGGAGGCAGGAAGTACCTGCCGCACGGAGACAGACAGACAGACAGACAGACAGACAGACAGAGAGAGAGAGAGAGAGAGAGAGAGACGGAGAGAGAGAGAGAGAGAGAGAGAGAGAGAGAGAGAGAGACGGAGAGAGAGAGAGAGAGAAAGAGACGGAGAGAGAGAGAGACACGGAGAGCCACAACAGCAGATCCCGAAAGGGGGTGTGGCGCGGAGACGGAGCCGAGAATTATCCCGAAAGGGGAACAGCTGGGCGGGACTCGGAGAAGCGGCCGCGCGGACATTATTATTATTGTTTGAACTCTCTCCAGCACGCCGGTGGCGGTGCTAGACTGTGCAACCGAAATAAATATCGATTAAGGTCGATATGTTTTTCCTGTAAAATGTGTCCTATCTTGGCTGTGGGTTGTATCGCTTTAAGCGGAGTGGCGTAGTCTATATGTCTCAGGGCTGCGTTGGTAAAAGTCGCCCTGGGAAACTGATCGGCACTCGTAGAACGCCTCTTGTCCAATCGGATTCCTCGGTCCGTTTATGACGTCGGAGCCCAGTGTGCGCTCCGGCGCTCTCAGGGGGACTTTCCGAACGTTGCCCCGGTAGCATAGCTTAGCTTGGGCTCTGAGCAGCTGGAAGGGACAGCAGGTTACCTGAGGTGAGCCTCGCTGCTCCACCGCTCCTCTCCTCGACAACCACAGTTGCGTGTTTGTTTTTCCGCGATAGTGAAAGTTTGGTATCGGGTGTTATATATTTGTTAGTACTCGCCGATACCGATACCAGCATTTTTGTGCGTATCGGTGGCCATGCCGATACCAGTATCGGTATCGGAACAACACTACTCTAAGGCGCATGCGCTGTCCTGACTATGAATTAACCCATTCATTACACTACGGATGACGTCGTGAAGGGTTGTCCCATTACCCCCGGGGAACCACTACGGCTTGTGGCTCCAAAACGAGTGACTCCAAAACGAGCCGAAGTGGTAGAAAAGAGAATCGGGATTGGGCCCTAGTCTGGACATTACCACCTCCTCTTTTCTATTCCCTCCGCTGATTCTCACACCACCCACTCTGTTTTGTAATGCATATAATTGTCTTCCCCTTGTCTCCTGGTCCCACTGTTGCTGCCACTTTTTATTTGCTTCCCTCCACACAATACTTTTTCCCTCTGATTTTGATATTTGGATGTCTGTGTCTATGTTTCCTTTTTTTACCGCTTGTTTAGCTAGTTTGTCTACTCTTTCGTTTCCCATGATACCCATATGTGCAGGGACCCACATGACCACTACCACCACTCCCTGCTTCACCACCCTTGAATGTACATCCATTATACTGTGCATTAAGTCTTGGCGCTTTTTTGCTGTAACACGCCTCAAGCTGTACAGACAGTTTGGAAGTGAAGTGATTGTGCATGTAGTCTGATTATCATTATTCATGATCGCAGAGAATTACGCTACATTTTCAATTATTAGTTCTATTCTGTCATGAGCATCAGAGAATGACTGACAGGCCGGTAAAATATGAGAATGGGATCATTTGAATAATATATTCTAATATATTAGCCTATAAGCGTGTGTTTGTTAGCTACGCTAGCTTTGTTTGTAGCTACGGTACGTTTACAGGGTTTTTCCTGGCTCAAAATGAGGCGGAGGTGGTACCACAGGCGTTTGACATCGGGGGGACCCATGAAGCGGGGCTGTCTGGGGGTCCTCACACGAGCGTCAAAGACTTAATTTCTTGCATTCTGGTGAATTGATATGCACCAATTTGTGCCTTTTCTGCATCAATTTATGGTGGAACTGTCATTATATATGTAAAGGAAAACACAATATTCAGATGACCATTTAAAATATAATGCAATATAATGGGGCTTTTCCACTAGAGGGCTGGCCTGCTTCTTTGGCGCTTTTCCATTTGTCGGCCTGGGTCGGGTCGGGTCGGGACCCATCGAGGGCAGGAACCTTTTTTGAGACCCGGAACCTTTTTGCCAGGCTTCGTGTGACGTGTGACGCTGCACACCGTTGATTGGTCAATGGAAATCGTCATCCCATGTTCATAGATTTCATCACTAACCGCCATCTACCACTACCACATTCGCTCTTGGAAAATGTCACTACAGTTTCTGTAATAGCTTATTAATAAAGATTCGAAAAATTATGCTGACCATCGTATTATCTTAGTTTAATGTAATTTCAATGCATCATAGAACTTTTATTTACAACAAGCATAACACAAAAATCGCTATTATGCACCGTCTTTGTCCGTGAATAACACCGGCTGTGAAGGTGGTACAAACACAATACTCCTTTGCTAACTTCACCATCGGTATACGGTCATTTTGAGCCCTGAACCCCCGCACTGACACCCCGAGAAGTTATGCTTTTAACCGTAAACTCAATGAACCGGGAGTTCACCCGCTGCTGCAAGCGTATCTATAACGAACGCGGAGATTGAATGAGCCCTGCGTCAGTCAGCCTTTCCGTAGAAATACGTCGCACCGTTATATATCTAACGTTACATGTTTTAAGGCTGATCTGTGCATGATAGTGCTGCATTATGTTGATCTATTTATATCGATCTAATCTTGCCAATTCCTTATTACCAGTGGAAAGGGGGAAGACTAAAACACTTTGAATGGGATAGATAGGACTTTCTGTTCAATGAAGGAAGCACTCGCGAGTTCATCTCGCTTTTCCCCCCGTTGATGTATTAAACAATCCAAGCAATCTAATCAGAGCAGTTGTGATTATATAATATTATTGATGGATGTGCCATTTTTGATGGACAGCAGTGAGAGGATGACTGGATGTGAGCATGTATTTGACTAATGCCGATAGATTGTCTTGCTCCGAAACCCGAGCTGCCATTGCAGACAGGATTGTTCCTTCAAACTACCGTAATTCGTGAACTATATGCCCAATCTAAAAACTTCAAACAGTTTCTGAAAGCAGAGAAGTTGCACTTTTTGAACAGTTGAACCTTTCTAGGCTTATTACGGTAGTTCACCAACAAAAAAAAGCATTTCCCCTGTTGAGCTGTATAGCGGCACTTATTACAGTGAAGTGCTCTTATGACACGGAACTCCTCCTTGTCCCGGGTCGCTCAGTATAATGGAGAAGCGTCAATACCCAGAACTGTTCAAAAGCGTGCCGAAGCGAGCCGTGCCAAGCCGTGCCGGGCCAGTCAATGGAAAAGCGCCATAAGGCTCTCAGGCATTCTGTACTTCTAAAGTCGAGAGCTAGAGCAAATAATATGAATAATTTAATTTGACAGCATACATGCTACTGAAAACAGCTGGTTGACTGTCCGCTGTGAAAAAGCTTGTCCGTAACACTTTGCGGAGCTCCTGTAAACAGCTGGTGGAGAACAGCGCTGGACCGGAAGCTAACCAGCCGTATTAGTAGAAGTGAAGTGATTGTGCATGTAGTCTGATAATCATTATTCATGATCGCAGAGAATTACGCTACATTTTCAATTATTAGTTCTATTCTGTCATGAGCATCAGAGAATGACTGACAGGCCGGTAGAATATGAGAATGGGATCATTTGAATAATATATTCTAATATATTAGCCTATAAGCGTGTGTGTTTCATGCAATACCATTATTGCATGAAATGGTCAACATTTGAATGTTGTCAGCTACGAAGCGGATGTGTTTACTAGAACATGGAAATGCAAACGCTAATCACATTATTGCATTACAATTGTCATATTGACTCAAGTAATGCAGGAAAGAGTGGAAAATGCTATTGTGGGATTGCAAAGTAATTTTCAGTTCAGAATGAACTTTTTTCAGAATGAACTCGCATACCAGCTACCGGTACATGAAAATGAAAATGCAAATCATATGATTGCATTTGATTTTGAATATTGACCGAAAGAATGCGTGCAAAAGTGGAACATGCAATTGCAATCTCAAATTGCATTAACATTTTAATTTAGTCCACTATATGCTTCCATATACTGGTAGCACTGATTTTACAACAGGGCAATTACACTCACCAATAACAAAGACTTACCATCCATCTCACTGTCTTTCATCTCCACTCTTCCTCTGTCCTCTTCTTTTACCATCACTCCCACCTCTCTCATTTGGTTTCCTCCATCCTCTTCTTTTACCATGACACCATACACCTCTACATCGTCTTCCTCCAGCTTCACTGCCACCATCTCTGGACCCCACTGTGGGCTTTTCAGGGCTGGAGAACCACAGCCAGATCCGGGGGACTCGGTGCATTCTGGTTCATACATGGTTACCATGGTTACATGAGCTGAAGAGGACCTGCGGCTAGAAACACTGGAGGCACAAACAACGCAGGGTCGATTAGAAATGACAGACAAACAGTTCACTGAACTCCCATCTAGACTGACAGGACACGTCCTGCAAATGCAATAATCTATGGATTACTGATTGCATTTGTTATAATTAAAAGGTCTGGAAAGTAGAAATTAAATGGTTCCAATTGTATTTTGTGTCCATGAAAAATGTTAACACAAAATAAATGGAAATAAGCTTCTTGTTAGGCTCAACTTCCTGGTCACAGTTCCGAGGGCTGTATGAGCGTGGACTTTGCAAGCTTTACTGGCAGCTCCCTTTCAAGCTAGCTTGCTGCGATATCATACATGACATTCATCAATTAGATGTGCTTATAGTTCTGCCCTTTAATTACCAACTGTTTAGCTGCTGTTGAAATGTGTTACTGAGCTAATTCAATTACAAATCGACTTATTAGTCATGTAACTGGCAGTATGATTCATCATATCAATTCAATGACCACCATTTGCATACTTGACACCTGGCACCCTATGGTGAATTATTAAACAGGATACTTGTGGACAGGATTCACAGCATGTGTGTGACTTACTGATCAGTTGGAGCACAATGGTGTTGCTCTCGTCTTCTAATTTGCTGCTGTATTGTCACAATATCCGCCATGTTTACTTTCTTCCCACACTGGCGCATGTCGTCATGACCACAACCATGTTTCGTTTGCCCAGAGATTTGCCCTGCCGCTGTCCTTCTCTGCTGTTCCTGTAATCCAATCACTGAGCTGCTCTTGTGACCACCTGACTCACATCCAGGATGTGATTGGTCAGCTCTAGCGCAGCCTGTGGTTGGCATTTGTTGAGAGGAATTCCTACCATAGCACTCTTCGATCTTGACCTCTTGACCTCTAGTCTTGACCTCTGAACTGGCGTTACTGTCACTATCCATGTCATTACTGTAACTATCCATGTCATTCGGTGCTTCAGAGAGTCGATGCCTCTCTTTAAGAGCATGTGCATCTTGCCCTGAGGCATTTGTGCTGAGCATCTCATCTTTGGCCTTTTGGTTTTTGATGTAGTCCCGTAAAAACCTATCCCACGGTGTGTCGTACTCTTCTTTAATGTTGGGAGAGTGATGGTTCCTACTGTGGGTGGGAGGTGGTGGTAGTGGTGGTGGCTGGAGCCTAATAAGATTGTCCTTCCGGTGGTTCTGTCCTTCTGTCTCTGCATCAGGGGACCCAAGGTGTGTCCTCTGGCTCTCTGACACTGAATAAGCAGAAGCATCCATCTCACTGCCCAGATGGAGAGTTCACAGTGCAGGGAATCCTACGAATAAAAATGATCAAAACATTAAAACAAGAGTGAAGAAATGTATCAAAAGGTCTATCAGCCATCAAAAGGTTTGTGGACATTTTTTAAAAAGACTCTTAAAACATTTAGGCCGAGGCCTCTCTTTACAGAGGCTCTAAATGTTAAATGTCTCATCCACACTCATTTTAGTTTTTATTTTGATTCATATTTATTTATTAGCCTATTAGTATTAGGCTATTATTTGATCGGTATGGGCAGTAGCCTATATCGGTCGATATTGCTCATAGATTATAGGTGATCAATATCAGTCGCAAAAAAATGGTATGGGGGCATCCCTAGTCTGTCTGAATGAATGAATGAATGGTCTTTATTGTCATTGATATAGTACAGGTACCAAACAACGAAATTTGGGAGGGGGGGCTCCCCTGGTGCTAGGAAAAAAACAACAACGAAAAAACAAGAAGGGAAAGGAGCTGGTTTACATAAATAAAGGCTATGTACACTATCCACTATACTATACTATACAAATAAAACACTTGCTGTACTCTATGCAGTGTTTCCTCTACATGCATTTCATCGTGGCGGTCCGCCACGATGGAATTTCCTCCGCCACCATGCAGATTTCTCAACCCAAAAAAAAAAAAAAGATTTAGGCCGCTTTTCAGACCTTCACAGCGCTAGACACACCCACAAGCGCGAAGCGACGCGCTTGCAAAACTGTTTTGTGATTCCTCATTTAAATTACGTTGTACCTGTTACAATGACAATAAAGATCATTCATCTTCATCAAGATGAGAGATGGAGCGATCCGCTCACACAGCTGTCCCGCATCCGCTAATCAGCGCAGCACCGAACCGCCGGGCTCGTTGAGCGGATGCGAGGCAGCTGTGCCCGGGACCGGCCACTTCACATAAAGGAAGGAAGGAAGGAAGGAAAGAAAGAAAGCCGTGCACAAACGAGAGCTAAGTCAGACCGGGACGCTGCCAGTATGTGTGAGAGCCGGACTGCCGGCGTGAACATTTGAACCGTGTCATTTTATTTAATGGACCATTTCGTTGTCTGGTACCTGTACTGTAGCAATGACAAATAAAGTCCATTCCATTCCATTCCAGAGAGGGACGGACGGACGGACTACCCTTGTTTTTAATTTACAGGAAAACATTTTATTTTCGAGTTTTGGCTGAAATGACGTCGTTGTTTTGAGCGCGCGTGCGCGTTTCATGCGCGTGCACGCGAAAAAATCGCGCGCTCGCGCTGCGCGCGTGCGCGGTCAGCACTACCCGCCACCATGGTAAAAATTCCTGGAGGAAACACTGTCTATGCTATGCTATACCTATTCTAACATTTCCTATTCTCTGAACCTTATGTACCCTAGGGTTGTCATATTGCACATAGTGTTATTGCACATTCATTTAAAGTGTCGCAGTTTGCAGGCTTGAAATGTACACATTTGTGCCTCAGCACTACACCTGATTTCAATCCAGCAGCTGCCATCAATCTGTTCAGACTGTCCAGGGCCCAGAACCTAGAACCCAGAACCTAGGTCCCTAGTCTGTCTGTTGTTTGGTTAAATCTGACCATGACGAGTATCACAGCCTGAACACCAGAGGATAATCATTGGATTGTAATAAATCCGCTACAAAATATTAGTATGAAAAAACTGTTTGTGCCATTTATCTATCTTACATGGAATAGTACTGCTCTGCTGTTGTCCACTGGTTGTTATGAAAACCACCATTGTGAATTGCTAGGAACAACTAACTAGATTTGACTCATTGTATTTGATTGTAATTAATAATTATCTATTATACAACAGTTAGTTCCGACCAAGTAATTTGATTGGACAAGAGCCATTCCATGAGTGCTGATATACAGTATAACAGCACTGGGACTTTTAACTATATGCATCACTCCGCCGCACAGGTGTTCTATTAAATGACCGTTAATTAGACGACATTAACGGTCATTATCTATCAGATTATCGATGTGTGTTGGTTTCAAACAAAGATGGATATATTTCCAAATATAACATTTGAGTTAAATAATGAATGGTCATCAGAAGAGGGCGAATGTGTTTAGGTCTGAAAGCACGCAGATGGAGCAATGTACCATCTTGTCAACTCGTCTGAATCGCATTCACACATTCACCACCAAAGCGACTGTCAACCGAGTCATAGTTCACTGGTTGCACAATAAATGGAAACGTACAGATAAATGTACACGATACAAAGTAGCTAGTCTGCGGATGTTTGAATACATTACTTGAGTTACAAAGCCACTTTACCTAACTAGTTTGCAGTGTAGCTTTATGTTCATTCCATTCGATGTTCACACAAATGTAGCTGTGTTGTACCATTAGATGACGTCATTCTATCTATTTCTAGGCTTCCTGCCTAATCTTCCCATAATGCATTGCACCGTGCTTGCTGCTTACGTCAGAGGCGCAAGCTCAATAAACAAACAAATCATAATCTGTAGTCGCTTATTACTGTTAACTAATAAATGTCGCTGCCAGCGGCCTCGCATCTAGGAGCGAATCCCAGCCGTGCTGATGTTCAGTATAACAGCACTCCCTCTCGTGTGAGATGTGTTAAATAATGACCGTGTGTCACTAACAGCTCCACCTATGAGCGGCTGCAGCTCTGTGCGGACCATTGTATCTAGCAGCTCTCTGCTTCATTCATCAATCACTCCAACTCCTACCGTCAGGTCGGCGCCTCCGTTGTTGTTCAAGCTAGTGTCGCTTTCCCAGTCTTTGTGTAATAAATGAACATACTGTAATGTTTGCCCTCTGGCACAGTTATAAACGTAATAAATGACTCGTGTTGTCTTCGGCCTCAGCACTGTGTGCGTTTACTGATCCACCATCTTTGTTTCACATCCGGTTCCTTCTTCTTCTTCTTCTTCTTCTTCTTCTTCTTCTTCTTCTTCTTCTTCTTCTTCTTCTTCTTCTTTTGGGTTTAACGGCAGCTTGCATCCTTCGCGTTGCACTACTGCCATCTTCTGGATTGATCCAATTCCTACATTGTCCATTTCGTCACAGTCTCCCTATCAGGCCAGTTCTCATGAGAAATGTGACCACACACTTCCTGCCCTGTCCACTCCCACCACACTCCAATACGCCCTCCACACCTTCTCTCGTCAGTCCCCATCTGTTCAGTCCCTCCATCAGTTCCTGTCTTTCTGACGCATATTTCCTGCAGTTAATAAGAACATGCTCTACTGTTTCTATTACAGGACAACAGTCACACAAACCTGTCGGGTGTTTTCCTATATTGTGTTGAGTTCCATTCAGATTACTATGCCCTATTCTTAGTCTGGACATTACCACCTCCTCTTTTCTATTCCCTGCCCTGATTCTCACACCACCCACTCTGTTTTGTAATGCATATAATTGTCTTCCCCTTGTCCCCTGGTCCCACTGTTGCTGCCACTTTTTATTTGCTTCCCTCCACACAATACTTTTTCCCTCTGATTTTGATATTTGGATGTCAGTGTCTATGTTTCCTTTTTTTACCGCTTGTTTAGCTAGTTTGTCTACCCTTTCGTTTCCCATGATACCCATATGTGCAAGGACCCACATGAGCACTACCACCACTCCCTGCTTCACCACCCTTGAATATACATCCATTATACTGTAATTTAAGTCTTGGCACTTTTTTGCTGTCCCACGCCTCAAGCTGTACAGACAAGCTGCTGCGTCGCTGCAGATCAGCACTCTGCTGGGTTTAGCTTGTACCACCTACTCTAACGCCATCAGAATGGCGTACAGCTCAACTGAATAGACACTTAAGCAGTTTGTGGTCCTTTTACATAACTCGACTCTGCGACTATAGGGACTACCACTGCAGAGCCAGTGTTATCTGTTATTGGGTCTTTTGATCCATCCGTAAATATCTGCATATATTCTGTATACTTCTTTTCCGTTTACATATAAAATTCATGAACCAAATCTACATTTTTCTGACATATCCCGTTCCTTGGTCTTGCGGGAATAGCTGACGTCTATCCTATGGCAAGCGGTGAGGTACAATATTATGGTTATCAGTTATCAGATGCAATTATCAGATGCATCAGATGTTACAACTCCTTTTAAAAAAAAGTGCTGCCGTACACAATAACAATTAGTCTAACAGGTTTTTTTAAAATACAAATATAATACACAATAAAATACAAATATGATGCAAATATGATGGAGAGGCCTGGGTGACATACCTGTTGTGAAGGCAACACTGTTGTTTTCTAAATGTTTCAATAATCTTTAAACACCACCTCAATTACTAGGTGAAATAAATGCTTAAAGATTAAACGGTTGATGAAGCAACATGGAAAACATGAAGTGTATAGAAATGTATTACGGATATAAGATGGAGTGTTTTCTGTGTTTTTCTTGCTTTGTTTGAATTTAGCACTGTCGTAATCACTTTTGTCACACTTGTTTTCTGAATTGCACTATGGCATGTAACACCTCACTTGCACTAACAAACACATACAGTGATGCTTGAAAGTATGTGAACCCCTTGTGCAATTATTCTTTTTTGTTTGTGTTGGAATATTACAATAATATAATAATAATAATAATAATAATAATTCATTACATTTATATAGCGCTTTTCCGAGGCTCAAAGATATGGAAGGTGGATCATGCCACATTCAAATGCAATACACACATCGGAATGCAATACACGTGTAACACTAAATACAATGCAAAAATACGGCATATTTGTGCCAAAATAAAATCAATGTGTATTACATTTGGTCACGAGTGTATTCCATTGCGCATGTGTATTACATTTGAGCGCAGCGCATTACATTTGGTCATGAGTGTATTCCATTGCGCATGTGTATTACATTTGAGCGCATCGTATTACATTTGGTGATGAGTGTATTCCATTCGAGTGTCGGTGTAATAATTTGCATTGCTTTTCGATATCCGGTGTAATTTGCATTGTATTGCATTCGAGTGTTGGGTACTAATTTGAATTGCTTTTCGATATCCGATGTAATTTGCATTGTATTGCATTCCGATGTAGGTACCATATTTTCCTTCCGGTTCCGGTCATAGGTTCTGCCCTTTCCGGCCATAGGTAGCGCTATGATTCGCGATGCCAACGATGACAACGAAGACCCGTTAGTAGATCTGAAACTGTTGTGTGTGTGTATGTATGGCAAGCCGTTTTAACATTTATTAGCTACATTTGACTAGTCGTAATTCGATTTTTACTAGTCTAAATGTGTATTCAAGATATCTATATATTATATATATCTGACTAGTTAACGACAGTTAGAGATATCTGTAATTCAGTTTTGACTAATCAAAATTTAATTACAGATATCAGCAGTGATGTCACCGAAAACGACACTCAACTCGTCACACATTCTTAAAGGACATTGCAGATATCTGTAATTCAGTTTTGACTAGTCAAAATAATAGTTGCAGATATCTCAAACGTCATTATGATTAGTCCGAATTGTATTGCATGATGACGACGCTCATGATGCGAGGTATCTCATGATATTGGCGGGAGCAGCAAAGCATTTGATGAGTGTTGGCAGAAGCAATGGCGGTTGCTGTGGTGGATAGGATAGCGCGAAAATGCCATGAAATAGAGAGAATATATCATCAAGGGATTTGTGGTGAACGTGAGATTCGTTCACTAGATGCTTATATTCGAAATCTACAGCGCATTGCAGATGTGTTGACTCCAGACACACTTGAGGACCTACGACGAAGTCTGGATGGTCTCAGAACACTGATCTCCCAGTCTGGAGAAGCTGAAAATTTAGGGTTTTCAGCCCATCTAATTAATTCAGGTGAGTTTATTTGCATTGTAAAACATGCTTCTCCTGCCTCCTGTGACCTGTTTGTACACACGGTAGTTCCCATCTGGGGTAGGCCTACAACTGGGGTAACGTTACAGCCCATTCAAATGAATGGAGTGCTCGTTAAATTTGGCAACCTCCAACATCCGACATGTTTACTTTTTTGTGATTGAATGAACTTGTCTCCATGTTTTTGTGTCCTTATTAACATTTAGCGATTATCGCCATCAACCAACTGCATAATACTCAAAAGTCACTCTCCTGTAACGAAAATATTGCTACCCGGCTATCTAAGCTAACAACAAGAACGTCGCATCTGCTGTGCCGTTGTCAAGACAACCGCAAAGCAAGGATTCCTTGCCCCAAAGACGGAGGATTAAATTGATCTCCCCCGTGATTCTCTGCCTGGAACCACACATCTTTGCCTACTCAACTAGCTTATTTCCTGTCAGAGACCCAGCCTCTGCTTTACAATGAATCATGAATACAAACAGATCTTGTTAGTGAACTCAGACCGTTTCTCATGAGTTGTCTTGGCGACAGACTGACGCAACAGTGGTTTTCAGTGAAATGTCATTTGTGATAAATACTTTAAATGAATATTAAAATATTCTCTCCTTTGTTTCAGGACAACGTGGGCAACCAGCCATCAATATAACCAGGGACCAAATAGATTTTCTTATGAAGCAAGGCAACACAGTTAAGCAAATGGCAAACATTCTGGGATGCTCCTCATCATTTCTCTACAAGAGGTCGAAGTTGCTTGGTATACCAGTGAGGAGTAGATTTTCAGTGACATGTGATGAAGAACTTGAACGTCACGTAAGACGACTTCATGGCCTGTATCCAAACTCTGGATATGAGGTAATTCATGGGTTACTACTGTATTCTAGAGTTTTATTGCTGCAAAACATTTAATTCTATTTTTTTAGTAATTTACATGATTACAATTTCAGATGATGAGAGCCTTGCTGCGTGCAGATGGACTGCTGGTTCCACGGCGTAGGGTGCGTGAGATGTTGGCTCAGATAAACCCAGCAGCTACTGCTAGGAGATGGAGCAGCACTGTGGCAAGACAGGTGTATCATGTACCATACCCCAACAGCCTGTGGCATATCGATGGGAATATGCGCCTCATAAGGTGAATTCATCATGGTAAAATTGTTGTTTGCCTGCAACTCAAATAATTATTGTGGTAGGCTATTGACAGTGATGACATTTAACACTGCATTGTCATAACACCTTGCAACTATTTGATGCCTTTTTTGTTTTTGTTTCACACTTTAAATAGTTACTTTATTAACCACAAGTATTTGTTCTGTCTTTGTATTCACCATTTTAGATGGGGCTTACCGGTTCATGGTGCCATAGATGGACACTCTCGGCTGATCACTTACCTGAGTTGCAACACTGACAACCGTGCCACCACTGTGTTGTCTCAGTTTCTTAAAGCCACATCCCTTTATGGACTACCCTCTAGAGTCAGATCAGATTATGGTGGTGAGAATATACAGGTGGCCTTATTCATGAATCTTGTGCAGGGCATTGAGCGGCGGAGTTTCATTACAGGGGAATCAGTACATAACCAGAGAATTGAATGTCTTTGGAGGGATGTGTTTTTGCATGTGTTGCAATCCTTTTACAGCATGTTCTACTCCCTTGAGGATTCACAGCTTCTGGATCCCAGTGATGATATCCACAAACTTTCACTTCACATTGTTTTTCTTCCTGAGATTCAAAAAAGCCTAGAGCGCTTTAGGGAGGCCTGGAACAACCATGCTTTGCGTACGGAACACAACCGAACACCAACTCAAATCTGGACAGAAGGAATGCTCTCAAATATGGCAACGGACAGTGCAGCAATCAACAATGTGTTCGGGGAAAATCCCTACACACCACACAATTTGGAGGCAGTTCTGGCGCAGCATGGAATTGACTCTTTACCCACTACTGATGATGATGATCTCCCAGCTGTAATTGTAGAGCAACCTCAAATCAATCTCAGTCAACAGCAACAGGAATCAATCTGTCGTGCCATTGATCACATATCTGATTTGAAGATAAAGTACCTGACATGCTGTGCAGAAATTTCAAATCTTATTGCAACCTGAAACTTTATACCAGTTTTTCAAATGTTAATGCGATATGACATGTTTGAAATTGTATGACAAAGTAGTGTTTTTGACTTCATATGTGCACTTCTCTTAAGCTTATCAATGACACATTTTAATATAATAAAAGCATTTTTACTGTTGTACTACTGGGGTAATCCTGTAAGCATGTTGCATGTTGGCAAAAGACAACTTGAAATAAGTAAATGCTATATTTCAGCAGTGGACGTATGAGCTGTACAGTCATTTGGTATGTCTATTGTAATCGTTAAAACCTCTCAGTGAGCAAGTCTGAAATCATAGTTGGTATAATTGTAATATAACAGTTTATTAACAGTTGACATTCAATTCAATTCAATCCAGTGAACCACTCTACTGGTTTAGCATTTGCACAACATGCAGTCAACGGACCTCAATGCAAGTTAAACAGGCCATCCTTAGGCTGCAAAAACAAACAAAAAATCCATCAGAGAGATAGCGGGAACATTAGTAGTGGCCAAATTAACTGTTTGGTACATTCTGGGGAAAAAAAGAATGCACTGGTGAGCTTGGCACCACAAAAAGATCTGGATGTCCATGGAAGACAAGAGTGGTGGATGATCACAGGATAATTTACATGGTAAAGAAAAACCCCTTCACAACATCCAGCCAAGTGAAGAACAAAAAAAGAGAACTCAAACACACTCAAAAACTCACTCACACAAAACCAAAACCTGGGGCCTGCAGAATTCCCTCTGCCATATATTTAATTAGTTGTCATAGCCATTGTGTATGGGTAGGCGGAGGATTATGAGGCAGGTATTTGCCTCTGGAAACACTCTGTTGTCTTCATGGATGAATTGGATTTGTGGACAAGATGGAAATCCCAGTGGAGGCACTGATGAAGCTCCAGAGGTGAACTCCAGCATCTTCTCGAGGGTGATTGGACTGCATTCTCCTTCTGTAACACAATAAATTATTATATTACAACACAATATAAACAAGTTTAAGGAAGCTTTTTTTACCCATTGTACACACATCACTTGACATTATCAGCATTTCAGTTTCTACCCCCCAAGACAACAAACATTATTACTTATGATTAAGTACCTAACATTATAACTAAAGCAATAAATAGTATACCTTCTATGTCAATTAACCAGTCACGCCAAAAGCAGATCGTTTTGTTTTCTCTGGCTCTTCTGTTACTCCCCTGGTCAGAGAAGTCCACTTCAAATAGCGTGTTTAGGTCCTTCGCCTGAAGTGGCCTCTCCTCATTCACAAACATGTCATGGAGCACTGACGGATTGTTTGTCAGCTCCTCCAGTAAGCCGAGGGTTCTTAACCCCTCCACAAACCTGTAAAACATGTTACAATGTGTGACCTTTCCTGGGCTAATGATAGTTTCATTTATCTGACCAAAGACAGGGGGGGGGGGGGGGGGTGCTTACTGGTCCAGGGCAGTCTGCTTCCTTCCTTTCACAAAGAAGTCTGCAGCAGACTGGACAAGGGAGTCCTTCTCCTCCAGGCTGGACACATGTCTCAAGGTACCTATAATTAGGGATGGGAATTGAGAACCGGAATCGTTACAGAGAATTGGAATTGTTAACTCGAGAATCAACATTGTATGCCTCAGAGCTTATCAATGCCGGCATGTTTTTTCTGACAGTTGCTCATTGTAAAACATTGAAGTCATGTCTACGCTGCTAAAAAGGAAAAGATAAGGAACATGGCAGGGGGGTGGCAGGGTTAGGGGAGATGGGTAGGGGTAGGGGAGGTTGTATGCATGTCCAGGGGGGGGCGGGGGTGGCCGGGATGGGGGAGATGGCATATGGTAAGAAGAGGGGTGTGGCCATAGTAATTAATACATCTCTACCATTCTCTGAAGAGAAAGTGATAAAAGATAATAGGAGAAGATATGTAATGGTTGACCCTATTACATTAACCATAGCTAAAGGTAATGAATCTTTTTTTCATTTCATACCTATTAGTTTACTGTAACAAATTAAAATGATTAACACGCATAATGGCAGAGAGAATGCAGAGATGTGTAGAAATGTCTACCTTGTCATGATTACAAAGATACCACTTGAACACACACACTGTGACACATTGGTCACACACGCGGGCGCGCGAAACACACACACACAACACACAGTTTCAGATCTACTAACGGGTCTTCGGCGTCATCGTTGGCATCACGAACCATAGCGAATCATAGCGCTACCTATGGCCGGAAAGGGCAGAACCTATGACCGGAACCGGAAGGAAAATATGGTACCTACATCGGAATGCAATACAATGCAAATTACATCGGATATCGAAAAGCAATTCAAATTAGTACCCAACACTCGAATGCAATACAATGCAAATTACACCGGATATCGAAAAGCAATGCAAATTATTACACCGACACTCGAATGGAATACACTCATGACCAAATGTAATGCGCTGCGCTCAAATGTAATACACATGCGCAATGGAATACACTCGTGACCAAATGTAATACACATTGATTTTATTTTGGCACAAATATGCCGTATTTTAGCATTGTATTTAGTGTTACACGTGTATTGCATTCCGATGTGTGTATTGCATTCCGATGTGTGTATTGCATTTGAATGTGGCATGATCCACCTTCCATACAAAGACGCTGACAATATCGGAGAAACCGAAAACACAGAAACAACAAGCAACAGATAACATGGGCACATGGAACACAGAGTTAGCGAACGGGGAGAGGGGGGGGGGGGGGGTGGTAGGGACAGGGGAGATAGTTAGGGGTAGGGGAGGCTGTATGCATGTCAGGGGGGTGGCCGGGATGGGGGAGATGGCTAGGGGTAGGGGAGGCTGTAGGCATGGTGAAGGGTATACGGTATAAGGTATATATGGGAGAACAGGTAGGTTTTGAGGTGGGATTTAAAAGTGAGGAGTGAGGGTGAGTCTCTGAGTGGTTGAGGGAGAGAGTTCCAGAGGCGGGGTGCAGCTCGTGAAAAGGCACGGTGACCGAAGCCTTTGAGTGTTGAAGGTGGGACAGTAAGGGGAACAATGGATGAGGATCGGAGGGTACGGGTAGGGCGGTGGGGGAGAAGGAGGTCAGTCAGGTAAGGGGGGGCCAGGCTATGGAGGGCTTTGTATGTGAGGATGAGGACTTGGAATTGGAACACCAGTGTTCACAGCAATATTCAACCTTTCCCTGACCCAGTCTGTCATACCCACATGTTTCAAGGAGTCCACAATCATCCCTGTTGTGTGGGTGTATCGGACATATATCACACAGTAGTATAGGAACAAACAGGGTACTTTATTTCTCTTCTTCACTCAACACGGAACTACCTTCTTCTTCTGTTCATACATAGTACGTCTCACGTAACGCAACAGCGCCCTCTAGGGTCATCCTATTATAACATATAGGCAAGTGCAGTGTAGGCCTATTGTATGGACACAACATCTTCCCCTTTGCAACAAAGGATACTTCTGGTACTCTAACATGAGTATTCAACATAACATAGAACATTCACATACTACACTCTGCATAATGTATGTAACCCAAAATAACAATTAAACTTCCACAGATTAAGCATATCTTTTCACTCACTTAGACATGACAAAGTCCCTAGTCCAACTAGGTGGATTTCTACTTCTGGTAGGTCTGAGTTGGGTACCTGTGTCAGAGTCCGGTTTGTCAGTCCCTTGCTCAGTACAGTCCAGTGCATTGTCGGAGTCAGTACCTGGGGTCAACTCTGGCAGTGCAGATAAGCGTGAGGCGTTCCAGACTCTTCCATCATCCAGCAGGTAACTGTTTGAGCTTCTCCTGGTCACAACAGTCTTTGGTCTGGTGAACTTCCGTTCTCCTTTCTTTACTTTCCATGGCTTCCTAACCCGTACTTGGTCACCAGGCTGGAAGTCTGTTGCTTTGGCATGGCGGTGAGCATCTGTGTATTGTTTGGATTTGACTTGTTTTTGTTTCACTCTTTCACGCACAGCATGTTCATCCATGGAGGGTACAGGCATGTCTTTTATCACAAGCTTGGTTCTCATTCGTCGTCCGTGAAGCAGTTCTGAAGGGGATACTCCAGTGGTAGAATGAGGCGTTGCTCTGTAGTCCATCAGGAATGTTCTCAGAAATGGTTTCCACGGTTCTCCTTGGATCGATGCGGTCTGTAGGCAGTCTTTTATAACACGGTTAAATCTTTCAACTTCTCTGTTAGCTCTTGGATAGTAGACTGCTGATTTCAGGTGTGTAATCTCCCTCTTCTTTAGAAAGTCGGCAAACTCAGCGGAGACAAACTGAGGTCCATTATCACTGACCAGCTCCTTTGGATTCCCCTCTCGAGAGAAGATAGTGGTGAGGAACTGGATGACCGTAGCGGTGTCGGTGCGGGGAGCGAAGGCTACTTCAGGCCATTTGCTATAGTAGTCCACCAATGTTATGGCAAACCTACAGTCAGCAGGTGCTATCTGGAATGGACCTACGATGTCCACTGACACCTTCTCCCAGGCAGCAGCTGGTAGAGGTACAGGATGAAGTGGAGCATCATGGGTAATGGTCGTTTTATCATTCTGTCGGCAGGTCGTACAGTTCTTCACGAGTGTCTCTATTTGAGAGTCCATTCTGTGCCACCAATACAGTTCTCTGAGGCGCTGTTTCGTCCTCACAATGCCTTTGTGGGTTTCATGAGCAATGTCAATGAGTCTCTTCTGCAATGACTCAGGCACAAGCAACCGATGAGTACCTCTGACGATGCAGGCCTCCATGACTGCAAGCTCATGTCGAATCAGGAAGTATGGTTGTAAGTCAGGATCAAGGGTGTTTTTCTTTGAGGGCCAGCCCTCCCTAATCTGTGCACGGAGCTTTGTGAGCACTGGACAGGTGCAGCTGGCAGACTAGAAGTCATCCTCGGAAATAGCACTCAGAGCAGAAATAATGGATGCAACATTATGCATTACATTATGGATGCAGATTTTCTGCAAATGCAGCATCTGTTTCAGGAAGTGGGAGTCTAGATAGACAATCAGCAACATTATTCAGAGATCCTTTTCTGTATTCCACATCATAGTGAAACTCCATCAGGCGAGCAGACCACCTGGCGATCCGTAGGCCAGCACGGTTGTTCCCTTTTGTTGTCAGTAGTGTTGTTAGTGCTTGATGGTCAGTGCGCAAACGGAATTTCCTTCCCCACAGCCATGTACGCCATTTCTCAGCGGACCAGACGCAGGCGAGCGCTTCCTTCTCAACGATCGAGTACTTCCTCTCAGCATCCGACAGACTGCGAGAAGCGAAGGCGACAGTCTGTTCTTCACCCTTGTTGTCTAGTTGAGTCAAAACGGCTCCAAGCCCATAGTCTGAAGCGTCTCTGGACACAATGGTAGGTTTGGTGGGGTCGAAAAGAGCTAATGCAGGGCTGTTCACAATCAGCTGTTTGACTTGGTCAAATCGTCCTTGTGCCACATCGTTCCATTGGAATGTACTGTTCTTTCGCAGTAGGGCTCTCAGGGGCTCCACAATAGCAGCGTAGTTCGGCACAAACTTACTGTACCAGGCTGTCAGACCCAGGAACGAGCGGAGTGTAGAAGGATCAGTAGGAGGCGGGGCCTTCAGGATTGCAGTTACATGAGAGTCATCTGGCAGGAGACCGTCCGGGCCAATCTTAGAGCCAAGAAAGGTCAAAGTAGTTTGACGGAACTTGCATTTATCAACATTGAGTTTCAGTCCTGCGGTGTCGATCTTGTGCAGCACAGCCTTGAGATTGTCGTCGTGCACAGCTTCTGAAGATCCATAGATGATTACGTCATCGAGGTAGCATTGCACACCCTTGAGGCCACTGAGAATCGTCGACATCATCTTCTGAAACGCGGCAGGGGCGGAGCTAAGTCCGTAAAGTACTCGGCGGTACCTGTACAGGCCTTCGTGCGTAATGAAAGCGGTGAGCCCTCTGCTTTCTTCATGCAGCTTCAGTTGGTGATAGGCAGATTTAAGATCCAGTGTAGAGAAAATTATGGATCCACGTAGCTCAGACAGTATGTCCTCGATCAACGGCAAGGGATAGCCATCAACAACCACAGCTTTGTTAGGTTCCCTTAGATCAACGCACATGCGGATGCCACCAGTCTTTTTCTGGGTGACTACAATTGGGGATACCCATTCAGATGCATCGACTCTCTCAATGATTCCATTTTCCTCCAGGTTCTTCAGTTCACTTGTCACAGCGTCACGGACTGAAAGCGGTAAGCGTCTGAGCTTTTGCTGTACTGGCTTCACGTCTGGCTTTACCTTGACCTTATGTACAAAGTTTTTTGCACATCCAAACGCAGCTGGAGTTCCATCTTGCTGTTTGCAAGCCGTAGCGGAGGCTTTGGTTTGGTGGAGGGTTGCGCAGACAGTAGCTGTCTCGGTTATCAACTGTCCACCTTTTATCTGTAACTCAAGAGCAGTCACAAGGTCCATACCTAGTATAGGAGTTCCCGTTTTTACTATGTAAAAGTCTGTAGTTGCACACTTGTCCCGGAAAGTAATGTCAGCAGTAAGACATCCTAGCACATCCAACTTCTCTTTAGAATAGGTAACAAGTTGCACCTTAGGTTCACTTAGCCTACTCAAACTAAAATGATCCCTGTATACATTTTCAGGCAGTATAGAAACACCAGACCCTGTATCAACAAGTAGCTCAATCGTAACAGTCTGTGCAGTAGGTGCAGTAATAGTAGTAGCACACATCAACTTATTCATGTCATAACAATTTCTCACAGATAAAACACGAATTTCAGGCACAACAACTTCATCATTATCATCTGTCACTTCATTTACAGACTTAGCAGAGGATTTGCATACCCATTTTTCCACATGTCTTACATTTGCATTCTTTTGCAGGGCAGGATTTATCATTGGCAAGATGGCTTTCTGACCCACAGCGGTAGCAGGTGGTGTGAGTCCCGTCCATTTTAGGCTTGCCGCGGTTTGGCTTGAAATTGCCTGCCTTCATTTTCACGTGAACGGCAGCCACATCCCTAGTGTCAGCAATGGCTTTGGCGTCAGCTATGGCAGCTTCAGTGCGCCTCGCTACATCCAGAGTTCTGTCCAATGTCAGAGTCTCTTCCATTAACAGTCTTTCACGTATGCGCGGATTGTTTGTCTTCTCTACAATCTGATCGCGCAGCAGTTCATCCTGCATGGCGCCAAACGCACATTGTTTAACGAGCTCGCGCAGGGCTGCAACATAGTGATCCGTGGACTCACCGACAGCTTGTGCTCGTTGCCGAAAACGGTACCTTTCCGCGACAACATTCACTTTCGGAGAGAAGTATTTCCTCAAAGCACTCACAGTTCCAGTGTAGTCATCAGTAGCGAGTGGCAAGGTGCTGTAGATTCGTTGTCCTTCTGTTCCTAAGCAGTGAATGATCAGGGCTCTCTTCCTCTCGACGGCAAAGTCTTGCCCCCCGATAGCTAGCAAGTAGTTGTCAAACAACCGTATCCACGCATCAAATGCTATCTTCGGTTCACCTGGGCACTCCAGGAACGCGGCAGGAGGTTGCAAGGAAAGTAAAGCCATCTCCTCTTCTTCACTACTACTCTCGTCGCCACTTTGTTGTGTGGGTGTATCGGACATATATCACACAGTAGTATAGGAACAAACAGGGTACTTTATTTCTCTTCTTCACTCAACACGGAACTACCTTCTTCTTCTGTTCATACATAGTACGTCTCACGTAATGCAACAGCGCCCTCTAGGGTCATCCTATTATAACATATAGGCAAGTGCAGTGTAGGCCTATTGTATGGACACAACAATCCCCATACCCAAGAAACCGAGACCAGCCTGCATTAACGACTACCGCCCGGTAGCCCTCACCTCTGTGGTGATGAAGTGCTTCGAGAAGCTGGTTAAGGACCACATCTGCTCCTCACTGCCCAGCACACTGGACCCCCTACAGTTCGCATACCGACCCAACAGATCCACAGAGGATGCCATTGCCCACATCCTCCGCACTGCCCTATCCCACCTGGACAAAAGCAAGGGGAAAGTGTTGAATTATGTGAGACTGCTGTTCATTGACTACAGTTCAGCTTTCAATACCATAAGCCCCTCCATACTCATCACCAAGCTCAGGGACCTGGGGCTAGACACCGCCCTCTGCAGATGGATCCTGGACTTCCTGACGGGCAGACCTCAGGTCAGGGGCGGACTGGGATCAAAAAACAGCCCTGGCATTTGCGACACAACAGCCCTATTTCCAAACGCAACATCAACACGGATTGTTAACATAAAAAGCTTGAGATAACCAGACTGACTAGAATCGAATGTAGACATTTGGAACACAAATGTAACACACACGCGCACACGCAACTGACACACTACAATCGCTGATGAATTCAGAGTGCCGACAACAATCCACACAACGTTATTGAGAGCATAGTATAACCAGTAGTATGCTATAAGGCACATTCAGGACAAATAGGCCAGACCAAAACATGAGAAACAATGCCAACTGCTAAATTCTGAAATCAAACTCACAACAAGTAGGCTAATTCTTTAGATCTTATATTGAACTCCATTTCCCAAGCATAGCCCCTACCTAGTGGGGGCCCCTGGGCTTGAGTCATTGTTCAATCGGGCCCCTACCTACACCAAGAAAGGTTAGAAGTAATAAGGAAACATGTTTATTGACTGGGCAACACAGTGTAAATACAGTACCAGCCTGACCTTGGTCATGTGAACCAGCTTCATAAAATAAACCAGAAACACTAATTCTGCAGTCTGCACGTTTTATTCTGATATTAACCAGCTTGTTAACATTCAATTTGTCACATTGTATACCCACAAACCATATTACTGTGTTGACGCAACTTCAGGGGAGTGTGTTCATTTTCTGCTGTGCACCGCTCCCCTCTTTCACTTTCCCATAGTCATGCTCCCTCCGGACTCTTCAGAAGCAACACTGAGTCATCTAATAAAGTAACACTATTTAGGAGCAGTAACTAGTCTGCAGACTTCAACCATACTCAACTATCATCACTTCTATTCAACACATGGACAACGCATTATTGGATAACGTTTACGTAAAATCCGCGGCCCAGGCATCCGCGCAGAACTGCGTGGACGGCCCGGGCCGGTATAATATGTTTTGGGCCGCGGTCTGCTGAAATAAGTTATTTTCAATGAAAATCACCAGAGACAAAATTACAAATAATCTATACATATATACAGTATAAAAAAATAATAAGATAATACATTCTGAGCGGCCCAGAGTCTCGCGGCCCTCCTGGCATTTGCCAGGCATGCCCGGTGGCCAGTCCGCCACTGCCTCAGGTGGTGAGGGTGGGCAGGCACACCTCATCTCCCCTCACCCTCAACACGGGTGCCCCCCAGGGCTGTGTCTTATCCCCACTGTTGTACTCCCTGTACACACATGACTGTGTGGCCACCTTCGACTCCAACTGCATCGTTAAGTTTGCTGACGATACAGCTGTGGTAGGCCTGATCTCCAACAACGACGAGAAGGCCTATCTGGAGGAGGTAGAGCACCTGACCCAGTGGTGCCAGAACAACAACCTCCTTCTAAATGTCAGCAAGACGAAGGAGATACTGGTGGACGTTGGGAGTAAGCAGGAGAGGAACTACAACCCTCTAAACATCAATGGGGCCCCCGTGGAGAGAGTGGACAACTTCAAGTATCTCGGTATCCAGATCACCAAGAACCTGACATGGTCAACACACATAGGCACTGTGGTGGGGAAGTCACGACAGAGACTGTACCACCTCAGACGCCTGAAGACATTCAGAGCGTCCCGCCAGATTCTCCGGAGTTTCTACTCATGCACAATCGAGAGCATCCTGACGGGGAACATCGCTGCTTGGTACGGGAACAGCACCATGCAGGACCGCAAGGCCCTTCAGAGAGTGGTACGGGCAGCCGAACGCACCACAGGGGGACCACTCCCTCGCCTTCAGGACATCTACACCAGGCGGTGCAAGACCAAGGCCAAGAGAATCCTGAAGGACCCAAGCCACCCTGATAAGGATTCAGGACCATGTTCGCAAGGACAAACAGACTGAAGCTCAGCTTCTACCCCAGGGCCATTTAGGCCCTGAACACAGCAAAGACCTAGGTTCTAGGCCCTGGACAATCTAGAAAAATTGATGGCAGCTACTAGATTGAAATCAAGTGTAATACTGAAACACAACTGTGTACATTTCAAACCTGCAAACTGCGACACTTTAAATGAATGTGCACTAACACTATGTGCAATATGACAACCCTAGGGTACATAAGGTTCAGAGAATAGGAAATGTTAGAATAGGTATAGCATAGCATAGAGTACAGCACAGTGTTTTATTTGTATAGTATAGTGTAGTGGATAGTGTACATACATAGCCTTTATTTATGTAAACCAGCTCTTTTCCCTTCTTGTTTTTAGTTTTTTTTTTCCTAGCACCAGGGGAGCCCCCCCTCCCAAATTTCGTTGTTTGGTACCTGTACTATATCAATGACAATAAAGACCATTCATCATTCATTCATTCATTCATTCATTCATTCATTCATAATGGACTGTTCTCTCTGCTGCGGTCAGGGAAAAGGTACCGCTCTCACATGGCAAACACGGAGAGACTCAAGAACAGCTTCTTCCCCCAGGCCATCCGTGACCTGAATGACACCACCTAGGCCACAGCCAGGCAACTGCCCCTGCCCCCAGCAGGATGCCCCCCCCCCCTCGCCCCCGCAATATGGACTAACTACAGCACCTTATATTTATGATAGATGTTAGTATATTCACTATGCGAATACCCATAATCTGTACATAACCCATCATCTATACAATATGCGTATATCCTGTAAATCATTGCTATTTATAAAACAGTATATATTGATTTGTAAATTGACCTGTACACACTGTTGCATCTCTATTTATCTCTATATAGTCCAACCTAATAGTATAGTTTTACCCAACCTGCAAATGTCATCTGTGCATACCCACCCCCCTCCAACCTACTGTACATATCCTTTGTTTTTCTGTGTGATTTGAGTGTGATTTTGTGTGATTTGAAACCTGCTCGTGTAATTTGTAAATTGAATTTTTGTATTCCACCTTCTTACTCTTGTAGCACATCTTAGGAGCCGGCAGTAACATTTCACTGTACATTGTACCTGTACGATATGCACGTGACAAATAAAATTGACTTTGGATACGTTCTTTGATGATTATATATGGTGAAGTCATGTGTTCTCATTTATGTTCTCATGTGTGATGTCACCAAGGTGCGACTAATCTATAAATAAGCATGTGCAAATAAAGTAAGCCTCTTTCCGGTGTTAGCTAAACTGAAGTGACCGGTGTTTTTCCTCCGCGAAATGGTTAGCTGTTGCCAGTGTTCCTGCCCTAATTAACGCAAGCTAGAATGGCAAATCTCACAGTTTGTTTTTACTATGAAATCTTTATTTAATCAGAACCCTTTTTTTCCCGACATAACAGGTTTATGTTTACCAATTCCATATGTTGGTTTAGAGGGGATCATGTGTGTAGTAAAAAACTAAATTATAAAGAAATAAGTGCAGGTGCAAAAATAAGTGATACCCAGGTTGCATTGGTTAACACTTAATCAGCTTGTGAGTAAAATAAATGTTTATATCTTTGCACTCCATCATATTTCAGGACCCTCCTTTCATGACTTTTCCTAGATATGTGAGTTCTACCACCCAGTATCCTTACATTTTCAATATCACTTCAGGATAAGCTAGTTTAAAGCTATTTTGCAGTTTTTCTGTGTAGGAAGCAGGCTAATTTACAAGCGGCCAACTAGTGGTCGTTGTGTGTAAATAGCAGGATAACATTTTAAAGAGGCGGTTCTTTAAGCAGGTAAAAAGGCACGGCTGTTCTAGTGTTAAATCAAGTAGGTAAGTAGAATCTGGTGGGTAAATAATTGGGTACCAAATGAACCAGTTGAAGGAGAGATCTTTAGGAAAGAGTTTGGGCGGGACTGATAAATAGAGATAAGAAACCTGGTCAGTTTTGTGTTATCCATACAGGCAAAACACACCATGCCGAGAGGAAAGGAGATCTCAGAGGACATCAGGAAGAGGTTAGAACGAGCACATCAGTCTGCGGAAAGCTATATAAGATATGAACTCCATATCTGTGAGGCAAATCCACTGTGAGGCAAATCATTTACAAATGGGGAGCATTTAACATGACAGCAACTCGGCCTAGAAGTGGACACCCTTCCAAAATATCCCCAAGAGCCACAAACCCCCCCCCAAAATCTGGTAAAAACCAACCCAAACATAATATTTTGCTGCATCTCAGGCAACTGTGCATGCTTAAACAATGAGAAGAACACAAATCAAAATGGCATTCGTGGGAGGATTGCTAGGAAGAAGCCTCTGCTGTCAAAAAATAACCAAACTGCCCTTCTTAACTTTGCTCACGTCCGGCCCCATGGAGGTCTTGGAGAAGACTCTCCTGCGCCGCGGACGAGGGGCTGTTCCTCCAAGCACGATTAGAGCTAAGATAGACTAGTTTTGATAATTCGCGATAATTTCAGCTCGAGTTCCGTTCCATGTATGTGGCTCAAATAATTTGCTGCTTGGTTGCTATGCAACCAATCCTTGAGAACAAACCTGGTAGCGACCAGGTTTTACGGTCTGGTTTAAGTAAGATGTGTGTCAAAAATGTCTCACAGGCGTAAACTACATCCCGAACAACAGTTCGGTCAAGTGTCTTTTTGGAAATATTAGTTCCCACCTTTTATGAGATAGATAGATAGATAATTTGATAGTGTGCTAGATAGCTAGATAGTGTGCTAGATAGATATAGATAGATAGTGTGCTAGATACACAGATAGATAGACAGATAGACAGATAGATAGATAGATCAATACAATAGACAGACAGACAGACAGACAGACAGACAGACAGATAGACAGATAGATAGATAGATAGATAGATAGATAGATAGATAGATAGATGCTATGTATTGAATGAATGAATGAATGAATGAATGAATGAATGAATGAATGAATCGTTTAATGACCACACGACCAAGGTCGGTGGAATTTGTTGTCGGTACAGATGGAAAGCTTAATACAGCAGTGTCAATTACATCAAACATACACACATTACACATGACCAGTGTTGCCACAGTTACTTTGAAAAAGTATTCTGATTACTGATTACTGATTACTCCTTTAAAAAGTAATCTAGTTACTTTACTGATTACTTGATTTTAAAAGTAACTAAGTTAGATTACTAGTTACTTTTTTAGTTACTATTGGCAGCTGCCTAGGCACCCGACCCCCCACCCCCCCCCCCGCAACATAAAAATGAAAACTGGTTTAGCCAAAACTCACTTTATTTTAACAGTAACTTAAATTACATAATTAAACTTTAAACAATAACTTAAAACAACAAAAGAAAGAGTCTTTCTTTGCCTCACCCAACATAAATACTTGTTTTTAAACAATAAAATAAATATAAACTTTATTTAACAGTAACTAGCAAGGAGTGGTTTCACAAAACCTAAAACCTACCCTGACCATTTAGATATGATCCTAATATAATCCTAATCCTAAACTGGGTGAGTCTGAGTTTATCAATGATCAACATTTATGTTCTTGTCATCCTTTGCTGACACAAACTCAAAATAATCCTTATATTTCCAGCTATTTAACGCATATCTCTGTTCTCGCTCCATTGTGTAGGCTACGCTTCTGTTTACACTGTGCAATCAGCGTGGTGATACACGTGAGCGATTCTGCTGCAATCTCGCGATAGTCGAGAGCCGTTTTTTGCGGGCATGGCCTTCCATAGTAACCTCGTGTTGAAAACGTGGGCACTGACGTCACTCCCCAAGACGCGAGAAATGTTTGTTTACTATCGAACATTACAAAGAAATACTGCATTTAGCCTAAGTTATGAGGTAGTAACGCAATAGTAACGCACAGCCACTTGAATAAGTAACTTTAATCCGATTACTGATTTGGAAATAGTATCGCGTTAGAATACTCATTACTGGGAAAAGTATTCAGATTAGAGTAACATGTTACTTAGTAACGCGTTACCGGCATCACTGCACATGACTATCACAATGGACAATGTACACACATAACCACAAGACAAAATCATAGTCAATATTTACAACTTGTAAATATTTACAATATTGTAACGATCCTGTATGAGGCCCCGTTAACAACATGGTGAAGACACGCGGAATGACAGACGACACGGAGAATGACACGGACACAGGCAATACGAAAGAACCAGAGAAAGAAAGAGAGAGCGAAAGAGAAGAGATGGAGAGACAGAAAGTAAGAGAGGAAATTGAAGGGTTTATAAGAAAAGAGAAAGAGAAAATCGCGAGGGAGAAACAGGAGGCGGAAGCGAGAGCACAAGCGGAGCGAGAGGTCCCCGCATACAGCAAAGAACTGACGGTAGCGGTGGAACTGGTCGGCGAGGAGAGGATCACAATGATGGCACTGCTACGGGCGACGAAGGAGGTGTGCGGGCTCGTCGTGGGATGTCGATACATTGGTTTGAACAGATACGAGATTACGATGAGCCATCCGAAGGGGAAGGAGAGGCTGCTCGACGGTTTCAAGATAAACGAGACGAGGATCATGGCGAGGGAACTATGTGGGGATGAAATGGTGGTGTCTTTTATTGGACTGCCGGTGTACACGAAGGACGGAGACATTTTAAGGAAACTAACAGACTGGGGGGTACACGCGGTCTCCCCGATAAAGAGGAGGATGTGGCCGGGGACCAGCATATGTGAAGGTACACGTTTTGTGAAAGTTAAATTTAATGATGTTGTGAAATCGCTGCCGTACTCGACCAAGTTCGAGACGGACAATGGGTCTGACTTTTTTCGGGTGATTCATGACAGACAGGTGAAGGTGTGTAGGATGTGTCTGCAGCCAGGGCACATCCTACGAGAATGTCCCGAGTTCAAGTGCAGAAGGTGTGGGCGCAGCGGGCATTATGCGAGGGAATGCGCGACGTTTGAAAACAAGTGCAGGGGGTGTGGGGACCTGGAATCCCAATGCAAGTGTAGGGAGGAAGAAGTAGTGATGAGTCCATCCACTGTTTTTAGACAGAGGGAGGAAGAAGGGAAGGGGGGAAAGGGGGGAGAGGAAGAGAAGGGAGAGGGAGAAAAGGGAGAGGGAGAAGAGGGAGAGAAGAGCGAGGGAGAGGAGGAAGAGAAGAGCGAGGGAGAAGAGGAAGAGAAGAGCGAGGGAGAGGAGGAAGAGGGGATGGAGGAGGGAGTATCGTTGACAGCTCAGACTGTGCCAGAGTCTCAGAGAACGGAGTGGTCGAGACTGACAGGAGAGAGCGGGAAGGGGGGGGGCATGGGGTCGAGCCTCGACAGTTTTATGGGGGTAACCCAGGCATCGGAGTTGCAAGGGAGCGCACAGACGACCGGGGGGAGAGGTTCCCAACAAGAGCCTTTGCCCCCGAGAGTCGTGCGCCCGAAAGAAGCAAAAGAGGCAGGCAACAAATCGAAGGAGGGAACCCCCATGAACAACGAGTCGGAATGGCGAGAGGCCGTACCCGTAAGCCCCCCCCCGAAAGCATCTGAAAAGATGTTAACAAACAGTGACGAGGGGTGGGGTGAGCAAGACGAGTCTGAGCTGTTGACGATAGTGGGAGGGAGGAAGAGGGCGCTTTTAGCGGGGAAACTAAAGCGCAAATCAAAGCTGCAGTACATAGAGGGAAAGAAGAAATGAAATAAAAATGGCAGTAAACATATTTATCCTCCTACACTTGTTTTCAATGGTCACGATTTCCTCCATAAACATCAATGGGCTCAATAACATGGAGAAGCTAGAGGAGGTGCTGGTGACTTTCACATCTGATGTTCTGGTACTGCAGGAGACAAAGTGGACAGACACCAAAATGACAGAAATCAAGGGGAAATGGAGGGGTATGCTGTTTACAAATAATGGGACGAATAAATCATGTGGGGTAGCGATATTAATTAAAGAGAATAGGGTAGAGAATGTAAGAGAGGTTTTGAATGACGGGAAGGGCAGGGTAATAGGGATAGAATTTAATATAAATAATGTAATGTTTAGATTAATTAATGTGTATGCACCAAATAGAGAGGTTGAAAAGAGGGATTTTTTTGTAGAACTGAGCTTGCACTGCACAGGGAATTGTATTTTGGTGGGTGATTTTAACGTATTTTGCACTAAGATGGATGTTTATAGAGTAGATAGTTTTAAGACAGATTCAGCTAGGAGAGGGTTATTAGAAATGATAGAGCAGAGAAATTTAATAGATGTATGGAGAGTTAGGAACACAAGTAAGAGAGAGTTTTCAAGAAGACAGGTAGTTAGTGGGGTTTTGAAGCAGAGTAGAATAGATTTATGTTTAGTATCACAGGGGATAGAAAAGGAAATAGGAGATATACAACACAAATTCACGGGATACAGCGATCACGCAGCAATCACGTTTCACTTAGGAGGTAGGCACACAGGGAAAGGGGGGGGTGTGTGGTGTTTGAACACGAGGGTATTAGGGGAGAATGAGTATAGGGATATGGTGAATGAGCATATTAGTGAGCGAATGAAGTGTGGAATGTATGAAGAGAATGTGTGTGAATGGTGGGAGTGTGTTAAGAGACAGGTAAAACAATTAAGTATTAGTTATTGCAGAAAACGAAGTCAGGATAGAAAGAGAAAAGAAAGTGTATTGAGAGGGAGGATGGATGAGGAACTAAAAGAAATAGACAGGGACCCAGATAGAAGCGTAGTAAAATACATGGAGATTAGGGGAGAATTAGAAGCGTATGAAAAGGAGAAGTGTAGAGGGGCTATAGTTAGGAGTAGGGCACAGTATACAGTGGAAGGGGAGAAATGCACAGCGTTCTTTTTAGGGTTAGAGAAGCAGAAGCAGGGGAAAACATACATAGAAGAGATAGAGAATGGAAAAGGGGAGATAGTGAAGGACTATGTAGGGGTTTTAGAGACAGTGCAGGAGTATTATGAGAATTTATTCAAAAAAGGTAGTGTAGACAATGACAGTGTAGGAGAAGTTCTAGGGACAGTTGAGCATAGGTTAGCAGATAGTGACAGGGAAGGGTGTGATAGGGATTTATCAGAGGGGGAGGTCACCTTAGCCATTCAGAGCTCAAATAATGGTAAAAGCCCGGGCTCTGATGGCTTACCAGGTGAATTCTACAAGTGTTTTAGTGCAGTGCTTAGTAAGATTTTGTTGAAGGTTTATAAGGAAATGGAAAGGGTAGAGAAGGTTAGTGAGTCGATGGCAACAGGGTTAATTACTTTATTATACAAGAAGGGTAGTAAGTTACAGTTAGGGAATTACAGAGGGATTAGTTTATTGAATACAGACTACAAAGTGTTAGCGAAGATTTTAGCCAATAGGATTAAGTCAGTAGTAGGGTCCATAGTATCATCGACTCAAGCGTATAGCATACCAGGAAGAGATATAGCGGATACAATAGGATCAGTCAGAGATACAGTGAAACACATGAAGGAAGAGGGAGGGATAGTGTTGAGTGTAGATTTCAATAAGGCTTTTGATAGAGTAGAGCACGAGTTTATGTTTAGGACGTTAGAGAAGTTTGGTTTTGGGAAGAGGATAGTTCAGTGGATTAGGTTACTGTATAGTTGTGCAAAGAGTAGGGTAAAGTGTAGTGGAGTTTTGACAGATAGTTTTAGTTTAGAAAGATCAGTTAGGCAGGGTTGTCCGTTGTCCAGTCTGCTGTACAGCATTACAGCAGAGCCACTGGCGACGTTGTTAAAATCAGACAAACACATTCAGGGTATACATATTCCAGGGGGTGGGAGGAGTTTAATACATCAGTATGCAGACGACACAAACATAACAGTTAGGGATGTAGACAGTGTGAAGAGAGTAGTCAAGTTATTAGAAGTATATGGGAAAGCATCAGGGGCCAAAATGAATGTAGAGAAGTCAGAAATACTGTGTGTAGGGAGTGTAGACATGAGTGAATGTGATATACCTTTGAAAGTGGCAAAAGGAATGATAAAAGTGCTAGGAGTGAATGTGGGTGTGAATGAAAAAGAAGCAAGGGATGTAACATGGACAGGGATTTTGAACAGGGTGAAACAAGCACTGAATTCATGGAGAAGGAGAAAACTGAAACTAAGGGGAAAGGTGACGGTAATAAACTGCCTGATCCTATCAAAGGTGAATCATGTGTTGAGTGCACTAGATTTACCTTTGTGGGTCACGAAAGAATTGAATGGGGTGATAAATAGTTTTTTGTGGGATAGCAAGCAGGCACTAATTAGGCACGGGGTGTTAATAAATAGTTATAAGAATGGGGGGTTAAAATTGATAGATATAGAAGTGAAGAAAAGGGCACTTAGGGTCAAAATTGTGAAAAAGTTTTTGTATGGTAGGGATGAATATTGTTGGATGGGTTTCTTTGAGGATTATTTGCACAGATATGGAGGGTGTGGTGTGAATGGTCTTTTAATGGTTTTTAATAAACCACGGTACGAGGGAATGTCACTGTTTTATAGAGAGGTGTTTGAAGCATGGGGGAAATATTTAGAGCAGGTAAGGTACAAGTGTGTAGGGAAAGATGAGGTTTTAAATCAGCCCATCTTTTTCAACCCCAAGATAAAGTACAATAACAAGATGATAGTTAGTAAGCATTTTGAACAGGCAGGGTTTAGACAGATAAAACATATAGTGTCAGAGAACAATTTCAAAACAGAGCAGGAGATAGTGCAGGGAATAAGGGCAGTGAATAGGGATATAAGGAAAGGTGGGATTGCAGGAGTGTATAATAGAATTAGGGACAGTATAAGTAGGGAATGGAAAACGTTAATGTTAGGACAGGGAGAGGCAGGTGAGGAAAAAATGATGGTAGAATTAAGGGTAGAAAGGAAAGGTTTAGAGGTCAAGTTTGAGGATGTGAAAACGAAAGGGATATACATGGATTTACTGGGTGATGGGTTGGTGAGGCCAGCGTCAGAGAAGGTGTGGAAAAGGGTTTTTGAAGGTATTGATGTGGGAAAGGTATGGGCAAATCTGGGTGTGAAATATAATAGCGTAGAATGTGAGCACAATGATTTTAAGATTAGGCACAATAGGGTTTACACAAATGTCGTTTTGCACCAAATGGATAGGAATATAGGTAGGGTATGTGATGTATGTAAAGGGAGGGATGAAAACTTTGACCACTTTTTTGTTGAATGTCCAAGTTTGTCTGTCTTATTTGTGAAAGTAAAGGGGTTGTTAAGTGTACACTGTGGGGTTACCGTCAGGAATGAGATTGAATGGAAGGAATTGTTATTGTTTGGGGTGGTGGGAAAAAAGAAAGAAGTGAATGTAGATTTGGTTAATTTTTTGTTGAGTCACGTAAGGTATGCAATTGTATGTAGGAGGAATGTAGCACATTATGAGGGGAAAGTTACCAGGGTGTGGGAGTTGTTTGTGTCACTATTTAAAAAGGATGTTAGGTTAGTGCACACACTGGGGAAAGCAGATTTTTGTAAACACTTTGTCAATAATAGCACTTTGGTGACTATTACAGGATCAGGGATGTTAGGTTATAATATAGAAGATTAGTATCTGTGTTTGGTTTTGAGTCAGTGTTTTTGTTTGTTTTATGCTTTTTCTGAGTTGACCAAGGGCTGCCAGGCATAGATAAGACCTGGTATGCTACTTGGTCTCATGTTGGTTTGTCTATTCTGGTTTAGGTTTAGGGTTAGGGTTAGGGTTAGGGTTGTGTCTGTCCCACTTTTTGTCTGTCATGAATCACCCGTTTTTTATGTGTCATATGTCCTTTGCTTCATCATTTTTTACTGTTTTATCATTTCTATATTTGTTGTAGCATTCTTTTTGTCTCTTTGTTTGGATTATTTTGCGTATGGTTTATTTGTTATGTTTGACGTTATGATTTTTCTGATTTGACCAAGGGCTGCCAGGCATAGATAAGACCTGGTATGCTACTTGGTCTTTTTTGTTGTCGTCCTTTGTCTATTCTATGTCTGTCCCACATTCTGTGTTGTGCTGTCAGTCATGTCTCACTGTGTTATTTACGTATCGTATCTGTATGTGTTTTGTGAATAATGTAAATAACCAACTGAACAAATTATCTGTGAAATGTATTTTTGATAATAAAAGATAAAAAAAAAAAAAAAAAAAAAACAGCTTGGTCTAATGGTTAGCGCGGCCGTCGGTTATGTGGGAGGTCGGGGTTCGACTCCCGCATGGGGCGAGTTACACTAGAAGATTCCCGTTCGCTACAATATTTACAACCCTGCCTACATGTGGCAGGGTTAGTGCAGTGAGTCAGGTGTTGAGAGTCCTTATAGCCAGTGGCGGCTGGTGCTAAACATTTTGGGTGGGGCACAGCAGTGTTTCCTCCAGGATTTTTCACATTAGTGGCGGGGGGGTACTCTTTCGCGCGCGTGCACGTTTTTTTTCCGCGTGCACGCGCACGTTTACCCGTACCTCCGCCGTTGTGGTGATTTTAGAGGCAATAGAATATTTTTTTTATATTATTACTAACACCAGAAGACAAGACATACAAACTGTGGTGAGCTACATTGCTTGTGTAACATTAGCTAGTAGCTATCCATTTTTCACTCATACACGGCCGGAAAAGTGAACAGAAATACAACGCTGACTTACGGTGGTATCTTGCGGCTGTCTTCACAAAGAGCTCCAGGATGCTTTCGCTTGAGGTGCTCGTTCATTGCAGATGTACTCCTGTGATAGGCCATTTCATTTCTGCACAGTTTACAGACCACCACATTGTTTTCTTTTTTTGTAAAATCCGGAAATTGCAAAACGTCACGTTTGACGTCAGACTTAACAACCGGATATTCAGGACGCACATTTTTGCGCCCCGGCCTAGAAATAGGAGACAGCCAATTGGAGCGCTGCTACAGCTCACGTGTAAGCGAAAAGTATTCGGCCTGCCATATACTTGCATTGACCGGCGCCCGACGCCTCCCCCTATGTATTTTAACAGTGAATTTTACACACACACACAGATAAAATGTTTATTGTATTGGAGGATTTTTAATGAATGCTGATAGGCGCCGACAGAATATCAGCCGCATTTTGTGAATAAACAATGTTTATTTTTTAAAAACACTTTTACAAATCGCAACTAGGAAGTGAAGGTGGGGAACTAGGAAGTGAAGGTGGGGGCGGCGCCCCAGCGCCCTCTATCGGCCAGCCGCCACTGCTTATAGCAGAGGGGACAACACTGTTTTTGAAACGGGATGTTTTGATGGCCAGGGATTGGTAGCGCTGTCCAGATATGGAGGACCAAGTCTGCCAAAATTAACAATAAATATATAGACACATAAATGAATGTATGAACAAATACACATACAAATACACACAGTATACCGCAATACATTTCTATATGTATTTATTCTTTTCCACATTTATTCTTTCTTTTCCACATTCATTCTTTCTTTTCCTCATTCATTCTTTCTTTTCCACATTGTTTTCCACATTTATTCTTTCTTTTCCACATTCATTCTTTCTTTTCCACATTGTTTTCCACATTTATTCTTTCTTTTCCACATTCATTCTTTCTTTTCCACATTGTTTTCCACATTAATTCTTTCTTTTCCACATTCATTCTTTCTTTTCCACATTCATTCTTTCATTCTTTCTTTTCCACATTCATTCTTTCTTTTCCACTTTATCAGTAATGTATGCAAATATATGGGGGCGTATCTTGCATGTTGTCCACGCCCCTACACATTTTCATTGGTTGATACCACGCGTGACGTATGAAAGCAGCGACACTGTTATTACCACAGACGGGTGGAGAGTCTATAGCCCCGTTCTCTCACAGCGTCTTTCTCCCTATCATTTCCATGGAATCCCAAACTATGTCTGTGAACATCCCAAGCTATTCCCGTGTTGTCCTCTTTCACACATGTCGGCAATGGTCTATACTAGTCCATCAGCACTGTATGGGAGAACTTGGTGATAACCACAATACCAGTTGACTCAATAACGCTCCGTGCACACCGCGGACCGTGACCCACCGTTCTGGCGCAACCTGGTGGGATGGACTTGACGTACTTCAACGTGCGATGCAGATGCAAAGCTCTACTCGTGTTGCTAGCGAAGTTTCCCACAGAAGTGGGGGGAAAAACGTCAGATCAGATATATAAACGGGTTATTTTGATCAACTGGACACATTTTGTGAATATATATGGTTACTTTCTCACCTGAAAACATATAAAAACTTCATAAAATGACATATTAACACTTGTAGAGCCAAATTACAGATTTTAGCCAATGGCGGCCAAAATTGAGGATTTAAAATCTGAGGCGAGAGCTGAGGGCTTCATCACGTCTCGCGCAGTATCAACCAATGAAAATGCGCAGGGGCGTGGACAACATGCTGCATACATTACTGATAAAGCATACATTACTGATAAAGCATACATTACTGATAAAGCGAAAGACAATGTTGTTTTTACCTAGCTATTCACATAGAATAGTTTGTCTTTGTCATTGTCAGATGTGTATGCAAATATAGGGGCGTATCTTGGACGCACTCTACGCATTTTCATTGGTTGATACTGCGCGTGACGTGGTAAAGCACTCAGCCAAGATCCAGGTACTAACACGGCCCAACCCTGCTTAGCTTCCGAGGTCGGACGAGATCGGGCGTATTCAGGCTAGTATGGCCGTGAGCAACAGTACCATGACCCAAAGCATCCATAAGACCCAGCCTGGAACATTGTTGTTGATGTAACTTTATTAAATATGCGGGATAAAGCACTCTATTTGTGGGTAGAAAATGCACAAGGTGTCCTGCTTGAAGGGAGAAGTGTTTTTTCAATGAATTCTAACTTTATTGGGGGCATATGGCACTCTATATTGGGGTAAAAAGTGAATTGGAACTGCTGCTCTCATTCGATGTAGGCCTCCATAAATGGCTAGACGCTGCACTCTTGTGGGTGAAAATGGTAGTGACAGCAAAGCATCGATAGGACCCAGCCTGGAACTTTGTCAATGATGTAACTTTATTAAATATGCGGGATAAAGCACTCTATTTGTGGGTAGAATATGCACAAGGTGTCCTGGATGAAGGGAGAAGTGTGTTTCAAAAGAGTACCTGAACATTTCATTACCATCTGGGTGGGCAAATTCTAGATGTGATTTTTTTATTCCTATACATCCCTAGAAAAGTCTGGGAAAATGCCTATTTTAAGTAGATAATGTATAATTTGTATATTTAAATTTAAAAATTCTGAAAACAATTACTAAGTAGCTAAGTAAGCAATCTAGCTGACTATGACTGGAAACGAAGTACTATCCAGTTAGAAATATAGAAGATCTAGTTGTGTTTTCCTGCTGGTCTCGCTGCCTGGGTTTGAACAGACTTGTGGTGACTAAAAATGGCTTTAAAAAATGCCTTTCCACCAAAGAATATATATATATAGGATTCTTAATAGGACTGGTTGTTAAAATCCCTAAATATTCAGCACAACAATTGAGTGGAGTTGGAGATGTCCTCTTGGGTGGAGTGGAATTTGGCAATGATCACGTGGTGCCACCAGTACGACACATCTTCAGTTGTGGTCCCCGACCTCATTGGGTGTTTCGGCCAGTTATCACAAGACACCCTCTGCCGAGGTTGGCCCACCACAGGCTGATCAGGCCTGGGTGTGTGTCGCACGGTGGCACCACGTGGTCACTTGGGAGCCCATGTTGGGTCCCTACGTTTCAGCCACAGCCAGTGACTGCTCCGTTCTGCTGCAGTGGACAGTTCTCTGATTGCCTTCCGTTGGGCCTGTCCTCTGATCCCTACTGCCCTCAGGAGCCTTGTGGTGGAGCTGGCTACAAAGCCTCTGCAGCCCACCTCCACTGGCCACACCTTCACGTTCCAGCCCCGCCCCTCTGCTTCGACTGCTAAGTTGGCATACCGCAGCCTCTTCCGTTCGAATGCCTCATCGATGGCCTCCTCCCATGGGACCGTCAGTTCTACGATGAAGACACGCCGGCAGGACTTGGACCAGAGGACTAGGTCTGGGCGCAGGTTGGTCGCTGCAATTTCGGGTGGGAAGGTGAGCCTCTGGCTGAGGTCTACCCGCATTTCCCAATCCCGGGCTGCGTACAGTGGGCCTGAGTCTGGAGGTGATGGCTTGGTCCGCTGTTTCTCCCCTTCCCGGATGAAGGTTGTGTTCCGTGGAAAGGTAGTCTGGGCATTTAGAGGCATGGCGTTGGTGGTTACCCTCTTGTGCTCAAGTTCGGCAGCCAAGCACTTTAGCACTTGGTTGTGGCGCCAGGTGTATCTTCCTTGAGTTAGACTGGTCTTGCAACCCACCAAGATGTGTTTGAGGGTTGCTGGGGCTGCACACTGGAGACAGGCTGGGTCCTCTCCATACCAGAGATGTAGGTTGGTAGGAGAGGGCAGGACATCATATGTGGCTCTGATGATGAAACTTAGCCTATTAGACTCCATGCTCCACAGCTCGTTCCACGTGATTTTCCTCCTCTCCACGCTCTCCCACTTCATCCAGCGGCCTTGCTGGGCTTGGGAGACTGCCTTGGCGCACCTGGCTGCTTCCTCCTGGTGGCGCACCTCCTCAACCACCATCTTCCGCCGTTCGGTTGGAGTAGCCTTTTGCCATGTGGGTGTTGTTGTTTCCAAGCCAAGGCCCCCTCTGCCATGTTGGACATGCCCCACTATATCCCGGTGTCTGAGGGCGGTCTTTGCCACCGCAACTGCTGCAGATGGCTTCCATTTCCTCCCCGTTGCTAGGATTGGAGCAGCACCTCTGACGAATGGATCCCGGGATTCTGTTAGAGTCATCCAGCCTTGATTTGGCACATTTGTACTCCTCCACCAGGCTTGAGATTGGTAGGGAGAGGGCTCCGTTGCCATACAGGCCTTTGTTGCTAAGGCCTCTCGGCAGTCCAAGCCACTTCCTCACTTGTGCATTCACCAGTCTCTCCAGCCGGTTGGCATGGGATAGTGTGACCTCGTAGATGGAAATTGGCCACATGAGACGGGGCAGCAGTCCAAACTGAAAGCACCACAGCTTCAGCTTCCCAGGGAGAGCAGTGTTGTTGATCTGCTTGAGGCCACTGATTGTATCCTGCTTGAGTTGTTCCACCTGCTTCGAGTCTTTGAGTTCTGCGCTATACCAGCGGCCAAGGCTTTTGATGGGCTTCTCCAGAACTGTTGGTATTGGCTCGTTGTTGACGTGGAACCTCTCATTGGCGAGCTTGCCTTTGACAATGGAGATACTGCGGGACTTACTGGGTTTAATCTCCATTCGTGCCCATTTGATGTTTCCCTGGAGTTTATCCAGCAGGCGTTTGGTGCATGCGTTTGTTGTTGTTATTGTCGTCATGTCATCCATGTACGCCCTGATTGGTGGAAGACGCAGCCCGCTCTTCAACCGTTCCCCTCCAACAACCCATCGGGATGCTCGAATAATGAGCTCCATTGCCATGGTAAACGCCAGTGGAGAGATGGTGCAGCCCGCCATTATGCCTATCTCGAGGTGCTGCCAAGCAGTTGTACTGGCTTGTGCTGTAACACAGAACTGGAGGTCCTGGAAGTAGGCTTTGACCAGCCTTGTGATGCCCTCTGGGACTTGGAAGAAGTTGAATGCTGTCCACAAAATCTCATGAGGCACTGACCCGAAGGCATTGGCAAGATCTAAGAAAACCACATGCAGGTCTTTCTTCTCCTTCTTGGCCGTTTGTATCTGGTGCCAGATGACATTTGTGTGTTCCAGGCATCCTGAGAATCCACTTATCCCTGCCTTCTGCACTGAGGTGTCGACAAAGTTGTTCTTCTGCAAGAATACTGAGAGCCTCTGGGCCACAACACTGAAGAAAATCTTTCCTTCCACATTCAGTAGACTGATCTGGCGGAACTGGTCGATGGTTGAGGAATTCTTCTCTTTGGGAATCAGGATCCCTCCTGCCCTTCGCCATGCCTTTGGTATGATTCCCTTTTCCCATGCCACTTTCATTAGCTTCCAGAGGTACTTCAAGACGCCTGGACTGTTCTTATATAGCCTGTATGGAACGCCGTTGGGCCCAGGGGCTGAGGCTGTTCTTGCCCGTTTTACTGTGCTCTCAACTTCGCTCCATGTAGGGGGCCTTGTTTCCATCTGGTGCTCAGGTGGTTGGATTGGTGGCATGTCATCCGGAATGCTGGCTGGCACATGCCTCTGGTTGTCAGAGTAGGTCTTCCTCAGGTGCTCCTCTAGTTCCCTTATGGGTACTTTGAGGGTCCCTGTTTTCTCCTTGACAAAGAGGTCTTTGACGAACTTGTAGGGATCTCTGTAGAAGGCAGTCCTCGTTCGCTCTTTCTTCTTGTGTTGCTTTCTCAAGCATTCTGCTCTTCGCAGTGTTGCAAGACGCTGCTTGATGTCGGCCTGTAGTGCCTCAAGTCCTTTCCTTTCCACTTCTGTGGCCTTCTTCCACTGTTTTCTCAGGCACCTTCTTTCTTTCACAAGTCTTTCAATCTCTTGTTGTCTCCTGGACTTGAGCTGGGCTGATGGTTCCTTCTGCGTCCCATGGTTCTTACTTTTCACCCCAAATCTCTCTGCTCCATAGCTGTAAATGATCTCTCCAATCTTGTCCAGTTTTCTTTCCACGCCCCCTTTCAGACCTTCTAGAAGATGGACATGGTCTGTGTCTATGTTTCCCCACTCCTTTTTCTGGCAGGCTTTAGGCCACAAGATTTGAGGCTTTCGTCCATTCATCTTCCTCTCTACTGCTGTCTGTGGCTGGATAGGCTCTGGACTCATGTCCATTGATGGATCTGTGCTTGGTTGAGCTTCGTCTGGGGTTCTGATACCCTGTGGACTGTGGTGAATATCCTGCCACTGGGCTTCACTCGACTGATTTGCCCTACCTCTGAGGAAGTAGCGGTCAATGCGAGGCACCTGGCTAAGCTCTCTTAGGCACTTTTTCCTGCCCTGGTGGATCTTGAGACCCTTCTCTGATGTTATCTTTTTCCAGCCACAGATGCAGCTTTGTAGCTTGTGTCCTGCCAGTGTTGTTACTCCGTCAACTACCGTGCTGATCATTTGCTTCGTTGTCATTTCCGTTCCAGGGTCTGTTACCGTGTGATCCGCCGATGAGTCATCTTCCGCCCCCGCTCTCGCAGACTCTAGGGGTGTTTATATATATATATGCCATATATATGCGATATATCATACCTCCACTATGATTCATATGCCCTAACCCTTTTTTTATTTTTTTAAACATGCTATGAGTGGAATGGAGTGTCTGCTCTCGGCTGAGGGCTTCATCACGTCTCGTGCAGTATCAACCAATGAAAATGCGCAGGGGCGTGGACAACATGCTGCATACATTACTGATAATGCATACATTACTGATAATGCATACATTACCGTACTGATAATGCATACATTACTGATAAAGCTAAAGACAATGTTGTTTTCACCTAGCTATTCACATAGAATAGTTTGTCTTTGTCATTGTCAGATGTGTATGCAAATATAGGGGCGTATCTTAGACGCACTCTACGCATTTTCATTGGTTGATACTGCGCGTGACATGGTAAAGCACTCAGCCAAGATTACCTGAACATTTCATTACCATCTGGGTGGGCAAATTCTAGATGTGATTTTTTTATTCCTATACATCCCTAGAAAAGTCTGGGGAAATGCCTATTTTAAGTAGATAATGTATAATTTGTATATTTAAACTTAAAAATTCTGAAAACAATAAATGTACCCATCCACGGGTTTAGGGTTAGGGTTAGGGTTATACATTATATATCATTTGTATTGTAATCTGTAAAATATACAGACTTTTCCAGAATAGAAATCTAATCAGTAAAAACTAATCTAAAACTAATCTAAGCAAGCCTTTAGAATATGGATAATAACACATGCAATACATACAAATCTTACTTACTCCTCTTACTGTAGGCTATTGTCTTTATATAATGTGTGCATATAATGCACTTTGAATTGCCCTTGTCGTATGAAATGTGCTATACAAATAAACTTGCCTTGCCTAAACCCTTTTGGAAGGTTTTGTTTATGTCCAGGTTTCACACATCTCTGTAGTTACATGTTCAGTGAGTCTAGTTGCTGGTGACCGCTAGGACCATAGGCAGATGCCTTGTTGGTAAGTAATTTGTTCAAAGCAAAAAAACAAATAAAGTGTGTGTTTACCCCCTCAAATAAATTAACTTAGCCCCAGTCAGATCCATATTTAGAGGTAAGTTACCTCAGGTAACTTTAGCTAGCAAGCTAGTTTAGAGTTGGTGGTAATGTTTATCTAGCTAGTTACTAAGCGTCCTTATTACATTTATTTTGAACTTATATTCTCAATTGACTTTCACATTGATCTAATTACAGTATAATCAAAGCTGTAAAGAAAATACAGGTGATGAACAAGAATAGAAATGAAAGAAGCAAACTAAGATTGTTTTTGCCAATAGCTATGAAATACATCTCTTAAAAATGTCTGAAAATGCTGAATCACAAAACACGGACGGAATGTACACTATTTTCACTGTCACTGTCGAAATACAGTATTATGTCTGAAAAATCTCAAATAATTCTGAAATAACACTGGCTACAATTGTGTGTGCATGGGTATGCCTGTCTACACAACACATGAAGCACAGAATGTGACAGTGTGTGTACCTCAAATGTACTTTTTGAAGTTGCTGCATACTTTCTGTACAGAGCAAGAACATTTAAAAATGTTTACAATGTTGCACTTCAAAGAGTAAAGAGTGCAGAGCAGACGGTACTTGGCGTGGGAAAGGCAGAGCAGACGTGTTGACCCGAACACCACACCACCAAGGGTTAAGAGGTGATAACCACTAATAAGCTGCCAAACCAAAGTCTACCACATCAAAACATAATCTAGGGATGTATAGGAATAAAAAAAATCACATCTAGAATTTGCCCACCCAGATGGTAATGAAAAATGGTTTGGCCCAAGGACTATAAATCAGGTTTCCCAACGGACCATAAAGTTGTGGAACAAGGAAGGTGTGAGCTGGAGCTAATAAGACAAACTATTTGTAGACCAGAAATTGTACAACATGGCAGGGCACTTAACCCTCGTAGAGACAATTCGCCAAGCAGGGTCTCTTCTGATGAACGCGGCGGAGGAATTGCAGTGTAAGTATGATTACTTGATATAGTAGTTTTACTTGATAAAGTAATTTATTAGTGCTAGCTAAAAGCCCATAGCCATCGCTGTGCGCGCACGATGCTGCACGATGCTGAAGGTGATTCTTCAGTGAGCTGCATGAAGTTTCAATGAAAGGTAGCCTACCTACAGGGTTGCAAATGTGACACCGTTAGGTGAAAATAGCTCTGTTTTAAATCCAAGATAGCTCAATTGTTTGATTTATGTATCAGTTGCATCTTTGTCACATTTTTCACCCATGATGGGTTTACACCCCTGTACCTAGGCTATTGATAGCTAGTGTTAGCTAACGTAAATTAACCATGCACTGGGCAGTGTTTGAATAGGACCAACATATGCGTGGCGTTAAAGACAGATGCACATCCAACGATTTTTTTAATAGGAATGAGAGCAGGGAGGCAACTGGCCATGATTTAACAATACATTGGAGAGGATTTGGGTAATGTTAGGCTAGGACCAGATTGCCTCTGTCAGGGGAAGTGTCTGATCGGTCAAAACTGGATGTGTAGAAAATGAATGTGGTAAATAATTAAGGCCTCGTAGTAACGTAAACGACAGTGACTGTAGTGTGTAGCCAATCTATTGGATTAGTGAAGCAGCTGTGCATAGACTACGTGCATAGCTAGCAAAGAGCCAGTCAAAGAGCCCACATGTAATGGATGTTAAACTGTCACTACCTCAGTCCCCCCCCTTCAACTGACACTACCTCAGTCCCCCCTTCAACTGTCACTACCTCAGTCCCCCCTTCAACTGACACTACCTCAGTCCCCCCTTCAACTGACACTACCTCAGTCCCCCCTTCAACTGTCACTACCTCAGTCCCTCCTTCAACTGTCACTACCTCAGTCCCCCCTTCAACTGACACTACCTCAGTCCCCCCCTTCAACTGTCACTACCTCAGTCCCCCCTTCAACTGTCACTACCTCAGTCCCCCCCCTTCAACTGTCACTACCTCAGTCCCACCTTCAACTGTCACTACCTCAGTCCCCCCTTCAACTGTCACTACCTCAGTCCCCCCCCTTCAACTGTCACTACCTCAGTCCCCCCTTCAACTGACACTACCTCAGTCCCCCCCCTTCAACTGTCACTACCTCAGTCCCCCCTTCAACTGACACTACCTCAGTCCCCCCCTTCAACTGACACTACCTCAGTCCCCCCTTCAACTGACACTACCTCAGTCCCCCCTTCAACTGACACTACCTCAGTCCCCCCTTCAACTGTCACTACCTCAGTCCCCCCTTCAACTGACACTACCTCAGTCCCCCCCCTTCAACTGACACTACCTCAGTCCCCCCCTTCAACTGACACTACCTCAGTCCCCCCCCCCTTCAACTGACACTACCTCAGTCCCCCCCCCTTCAACTGTCACTACCTCAGTCCCCCCTTCAACTGTCACTACCTCAGTCCCCCCTTCAACTGACACTACCTCAGTCCCCCCTTCAACTGTCACTACCTCAGTCCCCCCTTCAACTGTAACTACCTCAGTCCCCCCTTCAACTGACACTACCTCAGTCCCCCCTTCAAGAACAGAAGAGAGAGAGAACAGAAGAGAGAGAGAACAGAAGAGAGAGAGAGAACAGAAGAGAGAGAGAACAGACTGTATTGAGAGTCGACTCGTTTAACAAGGAGCCTGTCATCACGGGATATCTCTTGCGAACGCTCTCTATTCCCCCCCCCCCCCCCCCAAAAAAAAATGTTTTGCTTTTTTTTGGGGCCCAGAGAAGAAGTAGATATTTATCAAGTTCGCATATGTCATTCGGTCGCGTGGTTGTTACCCCTGGTTTCCACGGACACACCCACTTAAGACTTTTGGCAGTGTTATTTCAAATGTCTAGTGGTTGCCTATTCACCTTTATTTTTAGGACCATGCTTAGCCTCTCTTTACTTAGCTTGTGTACGAGGGAACTATACATTGTAGCTAACGTTAATTTATTACCAGCAGCAACTTTTTCTGGGAGTGGCACCGGAACTCCAGCAGTGCTAGGAACTCCAGCGCCAGGAACTCCAGCAGTGCCAGGAACTCCAGTGCCAGGAACAAGCACCCCACGGCACCCTGTTGATGGTAGGAAATTATTTTTTACTCAAACTGCATTTACATGCATCTACATCAGTTTCAAATTAATATAAGCTGTGCGGGCCTGTGTAGTAGTGGCTCTGTGCACAGCAGCCTTGTCAGACACTAGTCTGCACTAATCTGGACTCAAATGCCTCAAATCATGGTGAACGGGGCAGAGGTAATCTAAATACCTGGAAATCCAGGAATTGAACAACATGACCTTGGATTAACTGTCAACTTTTCTTTTGTTAGTAGAAGTTGTGAGACTGTTCCTTCCGTACAATGCAGCCTCCAGGGGAAGGCGCCTCCAGAGAAGCCCAGCTCAGGGATTGGGGGTAACCACCTACACCCACAATTTCTGCTGCCTGGAGAAGAAAGACATGAGGATGGTCCCTACAAGGGTTGTGAAAGACAACCTGCTGGGCATGGGTTTGGGGGACGGTCGCCTGACCTTTCGAGGTATGTCACCTGACAGTCTGTACTGTGTGTAGCCAGTTGTACACTGTAGTGTGTAGCCAGACAGTCTGTAGTGTGTAGCCAGACAGTCTGTAGTGTGTAGCCAGTTTCTGTCATCTCAACCCAGCACCTGATCTGTGCATTATTTGTCTTGTCTGTCCCTCTCAATTTCACAGGAAACCAACGCAGTGCAGAGGAATTGGCAGAATTGCTTTTCTCAGCCTACCCTAAACTGCGTGAGGGGGGTGGGTTTGAGCTAATGAAAGTTGCGGGGTCTACACGGAGCCGCAATTTGGAAGTGATTCCATGCCCAAATGAGGGGTACACGGTTCAGTATCTGAAGGAGATACTGAACCATGCAACGGTATATGTCCGGCCACTGCAACGCAGTCTGACCTCTGTGAATGTAAGATTCGATATCAGTTTGTGTTGTGTCCCAAATATTAATAAAATACTGAATGAATGTTCCTGAAGTTGAACTAATTTATATTTAAATGTGATTTGTCTCCACAAATAGGTCGTGAATAACAGACAGGCCCAGTGTGGACCCTCGGTCCAGTGTGTAAATTGTGGGGAGGAGTTTGACTTCTCCACTATAAGGGCACACAATGCAGTGTGTTCCAGGTAATACTGAATGTAAAGCAATTTAGAAAAGTATCTTCTAACATGCTAAATGTAATTACTTACCCCTGATTCCGTATTGTGAATTGGAAACAACAGTGTTTGTTCAGGAAATACTGTGTCTACTCATTATTACAAGTACTGCAATACTCTGGTAGGAAAATAATGATTTACTGTTGTAAATAAATAGTTCTTGTGTGTAGACAAGTATAAGTATGTGATAAATCCCTGATGTTATTAACTGTTTTACCGCCCTCTTAAGTATACTGCAGGGTGAGAGAAGGAGAGCTGACAGTGCCACACAGCAGGATCTTATAGGTTAGTCAGTGTAGACCGAGGGTTTCTGACATTTTAGTGCTTTAAGACATGGCTCAAATGTGAATTAATTTCTGTGAAAATGGCGAACTGCTTTTGTACTAGGAAAAAACTGAACTTTTACTGTTCACGTTTAGATTAAGAATCTGAACTTTTATTGTTTACCTAGATGATCAAAACATTTACTGTTTCCTGGTGACTAAGCTGTGGACTGTGCTAACTGCTTTTACTTATTATTTCTTTATTAATTGAACCAGCAGGATCCTACCCAGCCACTCGCCGCTCTGCTGCAGCTGGGTCCTCTGCAGCCTCTCTCCCGTCTGCTGCAGCTGGGTCCTCTGCAGCCTCTCTCCCGTCTGCTGCAGCTGGGTCCTCTGCAGCCTCTCTCCCATCTGCTGCAGCTGGGTCCTCTGCAGCCTCTCTCCCGTCTGCTGCAGCAGGTTCTGCCACGGCAGCAGGTTCCTCTGGCACCCTACAGTCAGAGGATCACATCATGGATGGTAAGCACATGTACAGTGTTAAAGCTGGTTGCTAGGAAAATCAGCTAATGGGGATCCTTAATAAAATGCAATAAAATACTGGTGACAACTGTGGACTTATACTGGTGACAACTGTGGACTGTGGACTTAATTGATTATCTTTTCTATATCGATAACAGACCTTGATCCATCTGAGTCGTTGGACTCCATTGCTGGTAAGCACAAGCTGTGAATAAGAAAAACAAAGGTTCTACACTATGTTTAAGTGTGTGTACACCATGGATGGGGTTGAATCCTACAATCACATTCAGGCTATTGACAGGCTACATGTCTGACTAAGTTATATCAATTTAGAACTGTGTACAGTGAATGCAATCTTGTGTGTAGTGTAATTTGAGTTTCTTTCTGTTAAAGCGTGGATAATGGAAGCAGACTCTGCAAAGGCTGCCAAGCTCTTCTGCGCGTCGGCCCTCGCAGATATGAATAATCAGTCGCCGCTCAACTTCACTCTCAGTTTGAGAGGTTCTCTGGAGGAACGAACACGAGCGATCGTTTCGTTCTACAAAAGGCCGAAGGTGAACTGGGCGAGTCCTCTCACCTGCAAACTGATTGGTAATGATCTTAATAATTGTTCTTGTTTTTAAATGTATTTTTGGGGCATTTTATGCTTTATTGTAGAGAGATAGTAGAGACAATGACAGGAAAGGGGGATAGAGAGATTGGAGAGGACATGGGGAAGCAAAAAACCAGTTACCCATGGGCCAATCAGGATAATCTATAGATCTGTACAGTACCATTACACTAATGGTTTTCAATAACTTGTTAAGCTAAACTTGCTATTTAAAAATTACTGATTATTTCATTTTTACAAGGGGACCCCGCCGTCGGTGAGGGTGTGGCCAGATTTGTCCTCGCCACCGCAATGGAGAGCCTCCAATATGGCTTCCACCTTCAGATTCAGATTCAGATTCAGATAACGTTTATTGCCACTATGCATTACACATATAGGAATTTGCTTCGTCACCACAGCAAGTGCGTTTATACTTTTTTCACATGTCAAAAAACAGGACAACACAACAACAACAACAACACAGGACAGACAACAGTGCATTGGATAGTGCGGTATAAAGTGCAGTGCAGAGTTTTTACAGTGAGTCCAGTGCATATTCAGTCCTGGGCAGACTTGGGGGGGGGGGGGGGGGGGGGGGGGAAGCCAGAGTCATTTATCAGCCTGGCGGCTGAGGGGTAGAAACTGAGCCTGTGGCGGGCCTTCAGTGCCTTAGGCAGCCGCAACCTTCTTCCAGAGGGAAGCAGGGTGAGGAGGCCGTGGCCGGGGTGGAAGGGGTCTGCCATGATCTTCCTTGCCCTCCTCAGAGCCCTGGTGTCATGCAGGGAGTTGAGGGAGGGCAAGGGACAGCCGATCACCCTCTCTGCTGAACGTAGCACCCGCTGCAACTTGGCCTTGTCCTTGGTCGTTGCAGCAGGGAACCAGGTGATGATGGAGTGGGTGAGGATGGACTCTATGATGGCCGTGTAAAACTGGACCATCATGGACCTCGGCAGCCTGAGTTTCCTCAGCTGCCGGAGGAAGAACATCCTCTTCTGGGCCTTCTTCGTGAGGGCCTCGGTGTTCTGCTCCCACTTTAGGTCCCGGGAGATGGTCATGCCTACACAGCAAAAATGGCAGTGTTAAAATTACAGTGTTAGCACTTTTCAGTGTAAAGTGTTATGATTTCAGTGTTCCTTCAAGCATGTTAACGGCACTTGTTGTTAATACCCTATTGAGCACAGAGTTGGATTATGGTGTTGATCATAATTAACACTGAACACCACATCCGGGACATTTACGTGCTGTGCGTGAGCTGAGCGCTAATTGTCTCGATCTCCGCCATCTTTCTCTCTCTTGACTTGATGCAGCGAGGTGAGGTACTCAACATCGCGTCGCTCGACATTACCTTTATCGAGGTAAATTTCATCGACATGTATGTTATCATTTTTGTTAATTCGTTATATTATATATGCTTGTGTCGAAAACAGTGTATTTGTGTGGTATGAAACTTAGTTTGAGAAAGTTTAGCAAGCGTGGGGGGGCACTAGGCTAGCTAACGTTATCAACCATACATTCAAATGACAGTGGAAAAGAATGACTCCAAATATTGACACTTTTGTGTGCATATTTATAGGCTCAAATGTAATATTTGAAAATGTGCATATTCGTTTGTGTAAGTTAACGTTACGCTAGCCTGCTAATGATATGGTCCATGCACCTGCTGGCTTTGCTAGCTATCATTAACCATAGCTGGCTGTCGAACACAGCCACGTGAGTTCGACATCTATTTCCTTGAACGTTACAGCCCCTGTGTCAAATATGTATTATTTGATTTATTCGTTTATTGTAATTGTATTTATTTTGTATACATTTAAGTAGCACTAACTGTTATTTCCTTTCTAATGGTACATTCTGGTCGGCCATCAAGTAACCATCCACAAACCAGCAACGGTATGTTTGGCCATCTGCTAGCTTAACGTTACCTAAGAATGGTTGTATTGCTGCGCACTGAATTTCATCGACATATATGTTATCATTTTTGTTAATTCGTTATATTATATATGCTTGTGTCGAAAACAGTGTATTTGTGTGGTATGAAACTTAGTTTGAGAAAGTTTAGCAAGCGTGGGGGGCTTTAGCTTGTTAGAGTTGACGCTGCCATGCCAAATTGTTTCACGGTGATGGAATCGGAATCCTCTTGCGCTGGGAAACTTTGGCTAACGTTAGCTAGTTTACTATCAAGGTAACGATAGCTGGGTAGCTTGCCGCCACTGCGATGAGGAACAGTGATATTCCGACATCGCCCGGACAGTATTTGACTTGGCAGTGTTATGACACGGGGGCGAGGGGGCTCAAGGACACGACAATGGAGGCAGAATACTGTGAAGCCCCGTAGGGTATTTGATGGTTGATTGGGAGTGGAGACAGGTGTGCCGGTTTGGCTGAAGATCTAATTAGGGGGACAAGCCTCAGCTGCGGCGGAGACGCGCTGTGCTCGAGCTGTGGGGGCGGGTGCTCGAGCTGTGAGGGCGGGGGAGGGCGTGTGTGAAGGCCCAGCCGTAACAGGCAGCACTATTTAGCTATAGCTGCTGAATGAGACAGATGTAGAATTAGATAGCTCAGAAAATGAAATAAGCAGAAATGTTTTGCACAGGTCCCTTGGAGAAAATGTTGGTTCACGTCGAGTGCAAGGGAGCCCTGAAATGGGTACGAGTACCAATGATGGATGCAGTGGCGTAGCGCAAAATCCCGGGGCCCCCCCGCAAGGTGGCAGCGGGGGCCCTTTCGCAACGGAGTAAAAAAAAAAAAAAAACTTGCGTTTTTTAGAGGCCGATGCGTTATTGACGTTGCGAAATTTCGCAATATGCACTCTACATTCTAAATGCTTGACTTAGCAAAAGGTACAAACAAGTGAGAGCAATAGCCTATAACTAAAACCAAATGGTAGACTACACTACATCAGTAGAATGTATTATAAGTAGAATAGTACAAGCTTTATTTATTTTAACAAAGTGTGGTGTGCACAGCAGTGTGATATCTGTAAACATATCTGTAGACTCTCCGCTAAGGGTTGCCAGATGGGATTGAGAATTTCCAACCTAACCAATCAAAAAACTTCTAAATCCCCCAAAAACCAGCCCATCTGGCAACCCTGTCTCCGCTGCATCAGAGTCTACTTGTTGCGTAAAATTGGCCAGGGTTAGTCAAATCCTTTGTTGGACATCTCGTATATTGGTATATTGTGGCATTTCTTTACTGTTTGCCATCTGGTCTAGGAATACCCAGGGAGACGCAGACAGCAGAAGTAGATTAGAATAGTAGAATAGAAAAAAGAAACAGCTATATATAGCCTAACCATGCTGAATTACAGTATGTACCTGTATGATGCACTGACAGCCTGTGACTGTGAACCTGGCCGGACCCTGCCCTTCTGCCTGAGTTTGAGTATGATGCTGCCCAAATAAATGTTATTGTTTAGTGCTGTACGCTTTCGTGGTATTATATTGTGTGAATTATCATCTGTATGTTGTTTTTCTTTCACTCGACTAACCGCCGAGATAATACTTGAGACATGTACTTCCGTAAACATACATTTTTTATTTGATTTTTTTTACAATATCGGACCGACAGTCCCACATATAGCGGCTATAATGTCCGAATAGAGAATCTACCACCACCTAAAGAATGCTTATTGTACTTTGTATTGTATTTTCGCTTGCTCATTTTCCTTGTGTCTCGCTGCCTACGTGTGACGTCAAAGTCATGTTGCTATTGGATACGGCTTACTATGTATATATTTTTAAATATAGGCCTATATATTAAAATTAAGGTTGACACAATGAAGGGCCACTTATTTTCTTTATTTTATATTTTTTTAAATTATAAAAAAATAAAAAAATAAAAAGTTTGGATCCAATGTTAGGGGGCCCCCTAGTGGCTGGGGCCCCCCCGCGGTGCGTCGCTTGCGGGCCCGTCCGCTACGCCACTGCATGGATGACTGCTACGATTACTTCCAATTCATTCAAGAAGGTAGGGGCTGCCCACTCTTTTACACATCAAGCTAATGGGAAGACGGCTAAAAGAATGAGAACAGTAAAGAGAGTCAATGCTTTATGGAGCATTTGAATGTCACATGATGCATTGCATGTAGGCCTATATAATATATATATATATATATATATATATATATATATAGCTATCATAACATGAGTACGTGTTTTTGCTCTCAGTTTCAGTGAAATTCAGCCTTCCACATGGAACTGATGTGAACCTGAAGGACTCCTCAGGAGTTGATGTGGAAGCTGACATCTTCGATGAGCTAGTGAGGGGTGCTGCAGTATCTTTCAAGGTGTTCACTGAGGAGCACTCTGGTACTTTTGAACACTCTGGTAAGAAACAGGAACGCCCCTCTCCATTGTAAATTTTACATTCAGGGCCTTAAGCTGACAGTTTTATCCAAAGCAACTTTACATTTTGTGAGTAGGAAGAGAAACGACAATAACTGTGTTCACAGTATTTTAGTATTCAACGAATGTTAATACCCAGCCAACATGGGTAACATTTCGTGCAAACATGGTCCTTTTATCAGGAATTAAGGGAGCCTATTTCCTCGCCACCGAGATATATACTGTAGATACAGTGGTTTTGCTGATTTTGGCCAGGTATTAATGTAATGGATTTTGGCTTGATAGAAGATGGATGTGACTCGAGAGGCTTTGACCTGCGCTGCTTTGCAGTAGCCTTCTGATCCCTCCAATTACCGTAATTTCCGGACTATAAGCCGCTACTTTTTTCCCATGCCTTGAACCCTGCGGCCTATACAATGGTGCGGCTAATCTATGGATTTTTACAGCTAACGGCCACAAGGGGGCGTTCTAAATCTATGGATTTTACCGGTCCACCACCTTACACCTCATTCTGACATACAGCGAGCGAGCGAACCGGCAACAAAATCATGTGCGAAACTGTCCTCATATGCAGCGTTGCGATTTTATCACGGGTATATTCCAAACCACTCAAATGAACTAGGGGTGTGAACAAACTTCTAGTATTGTTTAGCGGTTGGACGGCCCGTTTCACACCCCATCCTGACATACAGCGACGCAAGCGAGTGAAAGTGATTAGAATGCATTCATTTCAATCAGGCTGTCCTGACATGCCGTGAGCGACGTTTTGCTGGCAGCGATGACGCTGGCCCCTCAAAAAATCACCCGAACCCTTACATATGGTAATTAAACATTAAAACACCTGCGGCTTATAGTCCAGTGCGGCTTGTATATGTACACAATTGGTTTTTACCCTAAATTTAGCTGGTGTGGCTTATATTCAGGTGCGCTTTATAGTCCGGAAATTACGGTACACTTTTTAACCCCCAAAGTCGACAACTAGTTGAAGCTCGTACTTATTTCACAGCTCTTGTTGCCACAATGCTAAATATACCTCAAATGGAATATTATGCAACTGAAGTTATTGTTTTGCCTCCCTTGTCCCTTTAGGTGAGAATGAGATCTCTGAGACCTCCTTCTGCTCAGATGAAGGGATGTCTTCCTCATTTCAGTCATCGTGCTCCGCATCAAGTGCTGCCAAATCCACGTCAAGTAGCTCCACTGTAATTTTAGAGAGCACCAAAACATGGAAAAGGAAACTGGTAGAAGGACCACCTGACAGCAAGGTGGCAAAAGATGTGAGTTCATAGGTTGCTGGTTGATGTCAGGCATTTTCAAAATGTGTGGTAGGTTTACATGTGATATCTGTATTGCAGACGGTCTACGTAGCTTTGCACCAAAAACCAGGGGGTGAGGATGTATTCAAAGAGTACAACAAAACCAAAAGCCTTTCTGATCAAACAAGAAGGAAACTCGTAAACATCTTGGTGGCAGATATGGTCGAGACTCATGGGTAAGTGACCAATACAATATACTCTACTTCCTTAACTGAAATACTTACTAATTTTGGTTATGTTAAACTCATCCATCCTCTTCTCAACCGTTTACACCGTTAAAAATAGCTTGAACTGTATTTCAAACTGACCTTGTTATCTCTCTCGCTATATTGCAGGAAAGTCCCATCGGTCAATGTCCGTGTTACCTATGCCCTTGGAATAGTCACCCTTTTCCCCAATTTGAAGGATCTGTCTTCACCAACTGGTTATGTGAGTTACAGTATATAGCAGGAACCTAATTTAATTAGTATGTTAGGAATTCCTAACTTGGTATCAGGATCCTGATAAAGACACACCCATAGCTTCACAATGAACTACACTGAGAGGAGTTCTGCTGAACTCTAGGATTTTCCCATTTTTGCTTTGATGGATTTTAAGTATCCAATAAGGACTAGATCCTTTCTCTACTAATTTGGCAGGGGATATTGTTGTCATCACATTTAGCTCAGGTCTACATTTTTGGACTAACTTTAGAATTTCAAAACAAAAATAATTTCACACCTTTCTTCCCTGTGTAGCACACATTGTTAACACATTGAGACAAAAACGAAAAAAATATATATATTGAAAGATATATTCATATTTTTGGTCTGATGTTGCCTTGTTTTACAGGAACAGTTCTATGATCTTGCCAGTGGACAGGGTTACCTGGGCTACAGATTGAAAACAGTGCAGCGCAACATGAGAAGTGCCTCCAAAGAAACCCGGAGGAGCTCCAAGTCTTCTCATAAAGATGGCCCCAAGAGTCAGCGTGAGACATCTACACCCGCACAGCTGTCAGGTGATGAATGCAGAGAAGCAATATCCATGATGAAGCATTCAGCCGACCAATCAGTTGTCAAGGAGAAAATGAAGGCAACGTTCAAGCACCGACAGAGTATGCTACACGATCAAGACCAGTCTGCACTCGTCCTAGATCACTTCTCCCGATTCTTGGATACACCAGGCTTGGTGAGCACAATGGAGACTAGCTAGATGTACTAATAATTACATGTCATGAATTGTGCGTAATGTTTGGACATTGTTTCTGTGTGCTAGATTGACCAAGACTTCAGAATGATCTTTGGAGAAGACATATCCCGCAAGTTTATCGAGAAATGGCCAACCTTCTACAAATCTAGGGTCTTTACTGCATGCAAAGACCTTCGCCCTGGTACTCATGTGGACGATCTTTTGACTGCTCAGGAGGAATCAAATGATTCTGTTAAGTGTACATTTAATGTGGGTGTTTGTTTACCAGTCCTCATCTGCACCTATGAGCTTTGACTGTACTCATGGGATGTGGGTGTGGCCCTTCTAATCCACTAGGATGGGACAGTGACGTGGCAGCGCTCCTCCTGCTTGTTCATCTCTTGCCTCCAACTGCAAAAGGAAGGAAGACTGGAAAAGTCAGTGCCAGTGATGCTGCTGGTCATGTGATCAAGTTTGTGAAGGTATGTTCTACACGTGGATGAAGAATGATTGTTGATTTAACCTCTGATTTGATACTCTAGGTCTGCCTAGAGTATCTCCCCTTCACAGCTCTTGAAAAGAAGCATCTCTGGGCGATAGATAAACAATTTGGTACTGTATATTTTATTCACTGTAATTCTAGGAAGAGACCAATATTGTACCAGATTGATCATTTAAAATGTTTTTTTTTAACCAAGCAAAAAACTGCTGCTTCAGTTTTAATGTACTTCTAAATGGTTGAATAGACATGATTATGATTTAAGAGCTTACGCCAGCCCTCCATACGCCCAAAAACTACCTTTAACATACATGCATGTAATTTTGAGATGATGCCTGTCCAGGGAAGGTGGAAAATGTTTTCTGTCTCTTGGGTGTGAGCACACACAAACACAAGAACAATTTCTTCTTCATCGCTCTATAGGTCGGGACGAGCATTGACGCGTTCCTCAGCAAAGTTGGATCAACACAGCCCTTTCTCCTCGCGGTCGGAGAAAAGCAGAGCAGTATCCAGAAGTTTTACATCGTCCTGGACCAGAAGGCCATTCCGTGCATGGTACAAACATCTGTCGCTGCCTTTGACGAACTGTTTAAGGCACACTTTGTGTTTGCTGTGTCCTACGACGAGGCCTTGACCAGCTTCTTCACCTTCCTTCAAACTACCGTGTATGGCATTGAAGTGGGAACTGCCAAGGAGAGTCCAAGAGTCAAAGAAATCAGGGTGCGACTTCACAACATTGAGGTTTAGGGAGAACATTGAAAGATGTTTACATGCTACATTTGTAAGTTAGAGCACAGCACTAGTTCAGCTTTGTTCCAACATTTGAAGTTTACTCATGCTTTGTACCCAGGCCGTACGTTGCGTTTAAAATGCGGTGAACATGGGTGTTCATCTGTTTTTTACACTTATTGTGGATTCAAGAAACATTTATTGAGAGTACATGGAGACTGTGTAGCCTCTGGATCTACTGATCATTTTGACTCTGTTGATACTCCTGCTGTTACTACTCCTACTGATACCACTACAAATGTTGACGTAGTTGGTCATTCACTGCCAAATGCAGCTCCTATTGAAAAAAGGCACTTATTGGATATGTGTAGCTCTATTATGGCTCAAGTACAAGCATCTGGAGTCCCTGAAAGTACTGTGCAATGTTTAGCTAGTTCAATGGAGGAGCTTGTCAAAGATGTCCATGTTCAAGCACAGGAGGCCGTTCTTAAGTGCCTTTCATCTGAAGTAACTGAACACGCCCTAGATAAAGTTAGAAACTGTTTTGAGCAGCTTGAAAATCCATTCTCACTCCTCAATACTGAAACTAAGAGGCAAAGATATTTTGAAAATAAATGGAAAATTGTTGAGCCCAAGGAACATGTTCTCGGTGTGCGTTATGATGTCCGCAAAGATAGAACAGGTCTATACAGTCAAATTCCAGTCAATGACAAATTTATGTATGTACCCATTTTGGGAACTCTTGAGTCAATGTTTACCAACCAGGAACTCTGCAACTGTTTTCAGGAAGTAAAGCGTCATCAAGATGGCATTTTCAAAGACATTAATGATGGTTCATTATTTCCGAAATCATTAATTATTTGCACAGCAAGAACATGCGCTTCAGATTCAGCTATATTACGATGATTTCGAAACAGCCAATCCGCTCGGATCTAAAAAAGGAATACACAAACTCGGTTGTATTTATTTCATTTTAAGAAATTTACCACCCAAGCTAAATTCTGTTTTGATGAACATTCACCTTGTGGCACTTTTCCATTCAGAGGACTTGAAGAAGTATGGGTTTGGTCCAATCCTACAGCCTCTTGTGAGAGACTTAAAAGTTTTAGAGACACAGGGACTCCAGACGCCCTTTTCAGATACACCGTTGAAGGGGTCTGTTATTCGGGTTACTGGTGATAATTTGGCTATACATGGCCTTTTTGGCATGGTTGAGTCGTTCAGTGCAACTTACTGTTGCCGATTTTGTTTAACCGACAAAGCAAGCTTGCAGTCAGTCTTTATTGAGGATGACCCAGATTTAATTCTTCGCACAAGGGAGCTCTATTCAGAACATTGTGAAGCTATGGCACAAAACCCTTCTCTAGTCCACTCATTTGGCGTTAAGAAAACCTGTCCTCTCAATGAACTGCAGTTTTTCCATTGCTCTGACAATTTTGCAGTGGATATTATGCATGACCTACTAGAAGGTGTTGTACAGTATGAGTTGAAGCTGGTTTTTCAGTACTTAGTGAAGGATTCTGTTTGTACTGTACATTCAATTTCAGAAAGGATTCAGAGCTTTAACTATGGATACAGTGAGAGAAAGAACAGACCTAGTACACTCAAAGTTGACGATGGTAGCAACGACCTTGGTCTCAATGCCATTCAGTCATGGTGCCTCCTGCGTAATACTCCCTTGATTTTTGGAGATCTAGTTGACCAGGACAGCAGTTTTTGGAACGTGATTCTACTTTTGATTCAGATCGTTAACATTGTATTTTCACCTATCATAACAAAAGGAATGACTTATTTTTTGAAGCACTTAATTTCTGACCATCACAAACTGTTCAAATCTGTATTTACAGATAAGAGGCTGATCCCAAAGCATCATCTGATGATTCATTATCCCAGATGTATCAGGAAAATAGGTCCACTTATACACATGTGGTGTATGAGGTTCGAGGGGAAACACAATTTCTTTAAGAGGTCTGTGAAGAACTTTAAAAACATAACCAAAACACTAGTAAAGAAACATCAGAATCAATTGGCTTTTCATTGGGAGAATTTTTATTTCCAAAGATTTACATTTGGTCCCCTTAAGTATGTATTAATTAGTGAGCTAGAGGGCGGTGAGGTCTTGGAGGCTTGTGTAACTTTGAATGCATCTAGTGTCCCCACTACTTCCTGGGTGAAAATTTATGGAACAGAGTACCACATTGGAATGTATGTTTGCACTCATGTTGAAAATGAAATGCCTATTTTCAATAAGATTGTCAATGTCATTATTAAGGATGAAGAAGCATTGTTTTTGACCACTAAGTTCATTACGATGTATTTTGACGATCACTTGAATGCTTTCAGTATTGGTGAGGTGGATGATGTGTTCACTGTCATTAGTGTGTCTCAGTTGGTGTATTATAGACCGTATGACAGGCAGTTTTCAACTGAGAATGATGAGAGGACATACATTGTGCCCTATTGCAGTTTTGTCTGATCCCAAGTGCAGAACTTTTATTTTTATGGAATGTGCCATTTTATTATTTCATGTACAAAGTACATGGCTGGGTCAATAAAGATGACTTAACAACCATTTCTGCAATTTGTCTTGTATGTATTTAGGCTAAGTGGGAAAACTGTTTTGTTGTATCCACACTACACAGGGTTGTTCTTAACACTGTATTTTAACACCCAACACCAGTGTAGTGTGAATACAACATTTTTGGTGTTAATTGTTACATTGTGGAGTGTTGAATCACTGCAAATTTGGTGTTAAATCAACAAAAAATTGGTGTTGAATCAACACAAATTTGGTGTTGAATCAACACAAATTTGGTGTTTAATCAACAAAAATGTGGTGTTGAATCAACACAAATTTGGTGTTGAATCAACAAAGATTTGGTGTTTAATCAACACAAATTTGGTGTTTAATCAACACAAATTTGGTGTTGGATCAACATAAATTTGGTGTTGAATCAACACAAATTTGGTGTTGAATCAACACAAATTTGGTGTTGAATCAACACAGATTTGGTGTTGAATCAACACAGATTTGGTGTTGAATCAACACAAATTTGGTGTTTAATCAACACAAATTTGGTGTTTAATCAACAAAAATGTGGTGTTGAATCGACACAAATTTGGTGTTGAATCAACAAAAATTTGGTGTAAAATTTTTAACACCATCAAAAGTGTTACTTTAACACTCAATAAAGTGGATGCATATACACACTTTGCTGGTGTTAAAATGAACACTGTGGGTGTTAATTTAACACTAGTGATTTTACAGTGTAGAAAGCGGCATGACTCCACGGAGGCCACCGGGGTACCTCCCAGCGTGATGGGAGGGGGCAGGGCTGCTTTCCTTCGGAAGTCCACCACCATCTCCACTGTTTTCAGAGCATTTAGCTCCAGATTGTTTAAACTGCACCAGCTCTGCAGCCCCTCGATCTCACCCCTGTAGGCAGATTCGTCCCCCCCGGAGATGAGGCCCACCAGGGTGGTGTCGTCTGCAAACTTCAGGAGCTTGACCGAGGGGTGGCGGGAGACACAGCTGTTGGTGTAAAGGGAGAATAGTGCTGGAGACAGGACGTAGCCCTGCGGGGAGCCCGTGCTGGTGGACCTGGAGCTGGAAATGCTCTTCCCCAGCTTCACCCGCTGAGACCTGTCAGTCAGGAAGTCCGTGATCCACCTGCAGGTGGAGACCGGCACAGGGATAGCTGGTGCTCCAGGATGTGTGGGAGGATCGTGTTGAAGGCCGAGCTGAAGTCCACGAACAGGATCCTGGCGTAGTTGCCTGCAGTGTCTAGGTGTTCTAGTACGTAGTGCAGAGCCATGTTCACGGCGTCCTCCGTGGATCTATTGGCTCTGTACGCGAACTGCAGGGGGTCCAGCACAGGATCCGTGATGAGCTTCAGGTAGGCCAGGACAAGGCGCTCCAGGACCTTCATGACGACAGAGGTCAGAGCGACGGGTCTGTAGTCGTTGAGGCCTGTGACCTTGGCCTTCTTGGGGACGGGGATGATGGTTGATGCCTTGAAGCACGCTGGGATGTGACACAGCTCCAGCGAGGCGTTGAAGATGTGGGTAAACACCGGGGCCAGCTGGTCGGCGCAGTGCTTCAGGACAGAGGGAGAGACGGAATCCGGACCAGCTGCCTTCCGGGGATTCTGCCTCTTAAACAGTCTGTTTACCTCTCGCACTGTGACAGAGAGAGGGGGTGGGGAAAGGGGGGTGGGGGTGGGCGGGGCGGGTGAGGAGGGGGGAGGGAGGGAGGGGGGGGGTAGCAGGAGGGACATTGGCCCCCCTGGGGGACGGGGGTGGTGGTTGTAGCCGGGGGGTGTGGAGGGAGAGGGCGGGGGTGGGCGGGAACCTCTCTTTCTCAAACCTACAGTAGAACTCGTTCAGCTCGTTAGCGAGAGGGAGGTTGTCGGACATCAGCGGGGACCTGGGTTTGTAGTTGGTGATGGTCTTTAGGCCTTTCCAGACGGAGGCGGAATCCCCCTCAGAGAGCTGTTGCTGCAGCTTCTCCGAAAAGCGATGCTTCGCCTCCTTCCTACCTTGATGAAGAGAAAGGTAATTAAGTCTTGTTACTCGTACATATGTGATTTTTATTTTTTTAATGCATAGGCTATTGTTATGAAGGCCCACAATTTAGAGCCAGTTAGTTTCCCCAAATCAGCCCTATTTTGCCCCTGTTATTTCCTTTATTATTTTCCATACTATTCATGTACGTTTTCATGAAGGTGTATGTATTGTTATTGTAATTGTATAAGTTCTGTCTTAGATTTGTTTAGTATTGTGCAAGCGCCAGAGTAGTGGGCGTGGTTTTGAGTGGCGTACGTGACCGGATGTATGATTGGCGTACGTGACCGGATGTATGTTCGGTTGGTATATATAGCGACGGAAGTGGTCTGTGAGTTAGAGTGAAGAAGAAGAAGCAGAAGGAACCGAATGTGAGACAAAGATGGTGGATCAGTAAACGCACACGGTGCTGAGACCGAAGACAACACGAGTCATTTAGAGACCTGCCTTTAACATTGACTGTTAGTAGTGAATCACGGGCTACCCGCAGCACCGCGGGAGTTCGGAGTTTGTTGAGTTGGCAGCGCTAGCCCGTTTAGCTGTGTCCCCGTTAGCCAGCCTTGCTAGCCGCCGGCTGCTAACGTTGGCGCATAGCGAGACCCAAGCTGGACAGAGCCGTCGCCTCCACGAGGTGGATTGCGACCGACCGCTGACACCACCGGAGCTGACCGTGGACCACCGGACCTGAACCCTTCACACCGCGTCGTTGACTACGAAGAAGCCCCTTTCCCTTCGAGTTGCAACGTCACTCCCCCCCCCTTGTCTGCTGCCTTCCTCGAAGCACATGCGAGCTCCAACCAGGCCTCAACGCGCTCATTTCAGTCCGGGACTCTAAGCCTTTTCAGGCCAGGTACTGTGTGTGAGTGAGTGATTGAGTGTGTGTGTGGCCGGCGGGGAGGGAGTATATCTGGGGATGTATATATCATTTGTATAAATAAATGTGTTTGTTCATCTTTGATACATTGCTGTGTGTTTAGTTGTCTGTTAGCTAATGCTAATGCTAATGCTAATGCTAATGCTAGTAATGCTAGTCTAAAGGGTTGCTGGCGCCCCCTGCCTCTATCCTCCTACACTGCCGATTCAGCTCAGAGTTAGTTAGATAACCAGCCCTTCCTAAATTCTACAGTCCTTTAGCTACTCCCTGGTTACAATTGGTCCTTCGAGCCGGATAGGTTGTGTAGTGATAGCATGGCTGAGCGCAGCCAACCAGACAAGACAGTTACCCCCCCTTCTCCGCCCCCTGAGCCAGAGCCACGACCACAGAGAGTCCCGCGGTTGCCTCAGAGGTTACAAGAGTATGAGCTTGAGCTCGAAAGCTCACTGAGTGGTAGTGAGGAGCGCACTCCACGGGATACAGTGGTCGGAGAGGCCGAGGTGTCCGCCGGCGCGCGGGTGGCTAGCACCGAGACAGCCATCAAAGAGCACCAGCCTGAGGATGAGATGGCAGAACAGCAGGGTTTTGCCGTAGAAACGGAAGAGCAGGAAGGAGAGGCCCGGTCTGACAGCGCCTGCGGGCGGAAGAGGGAGGGCCTCAGCCTTAACGATCTGCCTCCCAGTACGGCGCGCTCGAGACCTAGCTCCTGCCGTTCAGTGGCTTCCTCCCGGTCCAGGGTTTCCGTGGGCAGTTCTGCCTCTGGGGCGGATAGCATGCACTCCAGAGGGAGTAGTGCCGCGCTGTCAGAATGTATGCGCCAACAGGCCGAGATGGCAATAGAGCGGGAACGCCTCCAGTTCGAACGTGAACGCCTCCAGATGGAAGGAGCGGAACGTGCGGCGGAGAGACAGCGCCAGGAGGCGTTAGAGAGGGAACGCATCCAGTTCGAGCGCGAGCGCCTCCAGATGGAGGGGGCGGAACGCGCGGCGGAGAGGCAGATGGCGAGAGAGCAACTGCACGCGGAGAAGATGGAGGAGATGATGCAGACCATGCGCGACGTGTGCATCAGCAGAGCTCCGTCGGCCCGTAGCTCCAGAGCATCATCCGCACGGCCCTCTCGAGTGCCATCTCCTGAACCCCCCGCCGATGGCTCCATGACCCCCGCCATGACTGTCCAACTACAGGCCCAGCTGACCACCTTGAAGGAAGAGGACCAGGGACCCGACCGCTACGCGGCCCAGAGGGAGCCAGCGTCGCTGCCCGGGAGGGGAGCCATTCCCCAAGAGCGTAGCACACCCCTAGGTCCTCCAGTGAACCAAAATGCATGCAGGCCGGACACCCAGACCGTCACTCCAGCCCCGATCATCCACTACAGGATGTTTCCCCAGGTGGAGGGACCCAAGTTCCCCTTCTTCAAGGACGAGGACAGGAGCCAGTATGTGGAACTACGCATCTGCCTAGACACGCTCTTGGACGACTCCTGCTCAGAGTCCTACAAATATGCGATTCTCCTTCAGCATGTGAGGAACCCCAGAGCCCACAACATGGTTCTGGCCCATGCCTCCGCACCGACCCCTTACACCAGAGCGCTCGCCGACTTGGATGCCCGCTACGGTCGTCCCTGGAACCACGCCCTTGCTGAACTGCAAGCCCTCGAACAGCAGGCCCCCATCAAGGATGAACGGGCGCTGGATGACTTCGCGCTCCGCGTGCACACCTTGGTTGGAATGCTGAAGACGCAGGGCCCAGCTGGCGCCAGCGAGATCAACAGCACCTCCAACGTAGAGCGGCTGCTCCGCAAGATCCCACGCTTCCGGCAGGAGAGGTTCCGGCGACAGCAGCGCGTTCGTAACCCCGGGAAGTTGGGTCTGAGCATGGCTGCCTTCGCGGAGTTCCTACTGGAGGAAGTGCATGACACCAACGTAGACGCCATGGGTTACGCTGAGCCGAAGAAGGAGAGGGAGAAGGGAGACCGCTGGGACAGGCCGAGCTCGAACAGAGGACGCCCAGTAGGAGTGCTGCACACGGAGGAGGAGCCTCGGAGAGAGAGGAAAGCCCGACCTGAGGGAAAGGATTCCTCTCAACCCCCTCAAAAGGGACGGAGAGGTCCACCGCCATGTCCGTACTGCACCAGCGAGCACTGGTTCAATGAGTGCAGTGACTTCAACAACCTGAGTACCGAGGCCAAGCAGAGGTGGCTCGAGGAGAACAAGAGGTGCTGGAACTGTGGGCGCGACCATCTGGCTAAGAACTGCACCTTGAGGAGAAAGTGCAACCGCTGTGAGGAGGTCCACCTCAACATCCTACACGAGGTCTCCCTCGCCAGGTCCACGGAGGGCACCAGAAGCCCTAGGTCCGGTAGCGCACCGGAAGAGGAAACACCTGTCTACTACCTAGACCCAACCCAGAGCAGCGGCTCCAAGGTCCTACTGAAGGTGGTGAAGGTCCGACTTCACCACAACAACGCTGTGTACGACACGTACGCCGTTCTAGACGACGGGTCGGAACGGACCATCCTTCTCCAGGAGGCAGTGCGCCAGTTGGGGCTCCAAGGGACTGAGGAGAAGCTGACTCTGCGCACGATACGTCGCGACCTTAAAGAGGTCACCGGGGCGAGAATCAACTTCTCCATCTCCCCGGCGGGGCGGCCGTCGGACAGATATCGGCTTCAGAATGTCTTCACCGCAGACCAGCTAGCGCTCTCCCGCTACGACTACCCCCTGGAGAGATTACGCGCAAGATATTCCCACCTACGGCGAGTAGACCTACATCCGATAGAAGGAGCGGAGCCAACCCTTCTCATCGGCTCGGACAACGCTGCACTGATCGTGTCGCTCCGTCCTCCGCTGAGAGGACCACGAGGCTGCCCGATGGCTGTTAAGACTGCGCTTGGGTGGGCCCTCCAAGGCGCTACCGAGTGGAGAGATAGAGACGGGAGAGCTACGTCATCCCTCCATGTCCGAACCGAAGAAGTGCAGACCATCAACTGCCTTCACACCAGTGTGGACTCCATGAATGCGGCGCTACTAGACAACGTCCAGAAGCTGTGGACGCTAGACGTTGCGCCCTACAAGAATGAGAAGCTCTATGTACGGTCAAAGGAGGACGTCTACGCCATAGACCTCCTTAAAGCAAAGACAGTGCGTATCGAAGTCCAGGGCGTGAAGAGATACGTCACACCACTACTCCGAAGAGAACCCATGCCAGAGTTTCGAGTATCCCCTCGAACCGTCCTACAGTGTCTGACCAGCACTGAGAAGCGTATGAGGAAGGACGAGGTCCTTGCTGCTTCTTACAGAGCGGAGATGAAGAAACTGACGGAGTCCGGTCTGGTGAAGAAGCTTGAGCCAGCCGAGGCGAACCAGAGTGCCGAGTCTTGGTACCTCCCGCACCACAATGTTCACCACAACGGGAAGAACCGAGTGGTCTTCAACTGTAGCTACCAGGTGGGGAAGCTCAACCTCAACCACTATCTTCTCCCTGGTCCAACCTTGACCCCAGCCCTCTTGGGAGTTCTGGTGCGATTCCGTCAGCAGCCGATCGCAGTCAGTGGTGACATTAAGCGAATGTTTCACCAGGTCAGGATGTTGGAGGAAGACAAGCCACTCATGAGGTTTCTCTGGAGAGAGGACCCGAGCGACCCCGACCCCTCTATCTACCAGTGGGAGGTGCTACCCTTCGGGACAACCTGCAGCCCCTGTTGCGCTACCTATGCGCTACAGACTCACGCCGCGCCGGAGACGGCACCTCCTGGAGTGTTTGACGCCGTCCATAAGAGCTTTTACGTGGACAACTGCCTCCACAGTTCGAAGACAGCCACGGAAGCCCGTCAGCTAGTCCAGGACCTGCGTGCTCATCTCCAGGAGGGTGGATTTGAGATCTGCCAGTGGGCCAGCAACGACCCGCAAGTCATCAGAGACCTCCCGAAGGAGGCCACCTCGACCAGCAGCGAGGCTTGGGTCTCTCACTCACCAGATGATGCTCAGGAGATGACGCTCGGACTTATCTGGCAGTTCCAGACCGACACTCTACGCTATCGCAATAAGCCTGCCAAGCCCCAACGCGTCACGATGAGAACGATATACAGCACTCTAGCGAGCCAGTACGACCCACTGGGATATATCGCTCCCTTCACGACGATGGCCAAGGTGCTTGTCCGGGAGCTGTGGGCCCAAGAACGAGGATGGGACGATCCTCTGCCTCGTCACCTAGAAGAGAAGTGGAAGGCCTGGGAGCAGGAACTTCCCACTCTCCAGCACATCAAGCTGCAGCGGAGCTACTTCCCTCCCTCCACGGACCTAGAGAGGAGTGTCATCACGCTACATGTATTCTGCGACGCCTCGGAGATGGCGTACGGGTCCGTGGCATACGTCAGAGCGGCAGAGCTTGGAGGTGAAGTCCACGTCTCGTTTGTCCTGGCACGTTCCCGAGTGGCGCCGAAAAAGCAACAGTCCATCCCAAGACTGGAGCTGTGTGCTGCCCTGAACGGCGCGCAACTGGGAAGGTTCCTGCTCGACGAGCTCCAGCTACCTCTGATGAGCGTCACCATGTGGTCAGACTCAACTACCGTCCTCCAGTGGTTGAAGTCCAGCTCATGTCGGTATAAGGTGTTCGTGGGCACCCGAGTCGCAGAGATTCTGGAGTTGACTGAGGTGAACTGCTGGCGTTATGTAGACACCAAGAGGAACCCTGCTGACGTCATCACGAGAGGGGCAACTCTCCAGGATCTGGCTGAGCCCCACCTGTATCACACGGGACCAGACTTCCTACAGGAGCGGGAGTCAGAGTGGCCAGCCACGCCGGCGTTAGCAGAAGACAGAGAGGACAAAGAGCTGCGTAAGACGTTGTTCTGCGGAGCCACCCAGGTCGTAGACCCTGAGACTACTCCGGGAGAGGAGTGTGAGACGCTCGAAGAGCTGCAGAAGAGGATGTTCTGCTCCAAGGCCGGTCTACCCCTAGATACTACGCTCAGCGCCGAAGATTACACCGCGGCGGAGCTCCTGGTGCTGCAGAGTGCCCAACAGGATGCCTTCTCCCGAGAGCTGGAGTGTCTCGAGAAAGGGAAGCCGATCCCCTCGGACAGTAGACTCCGCGGCTTAGCTCCAGAGCTCGACGGTGTTCTCATTCGCGTGGGTGGCAGACTGCGCCGCGCTCAAGATCTAGACCTAGACACGAAGCATCCCATCGTGCTTCCCACTAAGCATCAGGTCACCAGATTGGTCATCAAGCACCATGATGACAAAGTGCAGCACGCGGGTGGAGAGCGTGTCTTCGCGGAGGTACGACGGAGATTCTGGATACTCCATGGACGGGAGGCGGTACGGAGATATCAAAGGTCCTGCTCGGACTGCCAGAGGTGGCGAGCCACGCCGCCGCAGCCCATGATGTCCGATCTGCCCGAGGACCGGCTGCGACTGAGACAGGCTCCGTTCCACTCTACTGGGGTCGACTGTTTCGGGCCACTCCTAGTCCGAAACCGGCGAGCCTCCGAAAAGCGGTGGGGCATCATCTACACGTGCCTGACGACGAGAGCAATGCACCTTGAAGTTCTGCACCAGCTCACAAGCGACAGCTTCCTCATGTCCTTCAAGAGGTTCACCTCCAGGCGAGGGACCCCTAAGACCCTCCGGTCGGACAGAGGCACCAACTTCGTCGGTGGTGAGGCCGAGCTGAGGGCGAGCTACGCTGCGATGACTGAGGAGGCCCGTGACAGACTCGCCTCCCAGCAAGTGAAGTTTGAGTTCAACCCCCCAAATGCTCCACACTTCGGGGGAGCCTGGGAGCGGGAGATTCGCTCAGTAAAGAACGTCCTACGTACCATTCTCGGACAGAAGGTGCCTACCGATGAGGTGCTCGAGACTGTACTAGCAGAGATTGAGGGCATCTTGAACTCCCGGCCCCTAGGCTATACCTCCAGTGATGTAGCAGATCTGGATCCCATTACGCCCAACTTCTTGCTGATGGGGCGGCGAGACTCTGCACTGCCTCAGGTAGTCTACGACCCTGCAGAGCTCACCGGAAGAAGATGGTGGAGGCACAGCCAGGTGCTCGCGGACCAGTTTTGGAGGCAGTTCATACTGCACTACCTGCCGACCCTGCAAGTCAGGCAGAAGTGGACGAGGGAGAGAGACAACTTGTCCGAAGGTGCCGTGGTACTGGTGATCGACCAGTCCCTTCCACGCGCCGCCTGGCAGACAGGCAGAGTGACCAAGGTCCTGCCGGGTCCGGATGGAAGGGTGCGGACGGCCATCGTGGACGTTGGTGGTCGCACTTACACCCGACCTGTGGCACGCCTGATTGAGCTCCCTCAAATTACAAAGGACACTATCACCTCATACCTCACGCTGCTAGAGCAGCCTAGCCAGTGTGCCTTCCTTAGTTAAATGAAACCGAGGGTTTCATGGGGCGGCTGTTATGAAGGCCCACAATTTAGAGCCAGTTAGTTTCCCCAAATCAGCCCTATTTTGCCCCTGTTATTTCCTTTATTATTTTCCATACTATTCATGTACGTTTTCATGAAGGTGTATGTATTGTTATTGTAATTGTATAAGTTCTGTCTTAGATTTGTTTAGTATTGTGCAAGCGCCAGAGTAGTGGGCGTGGTTTTGAGTGGCGTACGTGACCGGATGTATGATTGGCGTACGTGACCGGATGTATGTTCGGTTGGTATATATAGCGACGGAAGTGGTCTGTGAGTTAGAGTGAAGAAGAAGAAGCAGAAGGAACCGAATGTGAGACAAAGATGGTGGATCAGTAAACGCACACGGTGCTGAGACCGAAGACAACACGAGTCATTTAGAGACCTGCCTTTAACATTGACTGTTAGTAGTGAATCACAGGCTACCCGCAGCACCGCGGGAGTTCGGAGTTTGTTGAGTTGGCAGCGCTAGCCCGTTTAGCTGTGTCCCCGTTAGCCAGCCTTGCTAGCCGCCGGCTGCTAACGTTGGCGCATAGCGAGACCCAAGCTGGACAGAGCCGTCGCCTCCACGAGGTGGATTGCGACCGACCGCTGACACCACCGGAGCTGACCGTGGACCACCGGACCTGAACCCTTCACACCGCGTCGTTGACTACGAAGAAGCCCCTTTCCCTTCGAGTTGCAACGTCACTCCCCCCCCCTTGTCTGCTGCCTTCCTCGAAGCACATGCGAGCTCCAACCAGGCCTCAACGCGCTCATTTCAGTCCGGGACTCTAAGCCTTTTCAGGCCAGGTACTGTGTGTGAGTGAGTGATTGAGTGTGTGTGTGGCCGGCGGGGAGGGAGTATATCTGGGGATGTATATATCATTTGTATAAATAAATGTGTTTGTTCATCTTTGATACATTGCTGTGTGTTTAGTTGTCTGTTAGCTAATGCTAATGCTAATGCTAATGCTAATGCTAGTAATGCTAGTCTAAAGGGTTGCTGGCGCCCCCTGCCTCTATCCTCCTACACTGCCGATTCAGCTCAGAGTTAGTTAGATAACCAGCCCTTCCTAAATTCTACAGTCCTTTAGCTACTCCCTGGTTACAGCTATATTTTCCTAGCCTGGTGGTCATGTTAATATTTTCCAGATGTCTAAAATAAATGTTTTACCTTTTTATTCTTTTCAGGGAAAACCTTACTTTTCGACGGGGAGACGGACCATCTGGTTCCGTCTACTGACCAGACCCTCCTCGACAGCGACTTCTTCATTGTCGCGGGCCGCATGATGGGGCACAGTTTCCTGCATGGTGGACCATGCTTGACCGGCCTGAGCCCAGCCATTGCACATGTCCTGTGTGGGGGGGCGCAGCACATGACAATTGTCTCCCCATTGGATTGTGTGGACATGGATGTTCGGGAGGCGCTGGAACTGGTTAGAAATAGCTTTTTAATTGCTAGTATTGTGCAGTATTTCATGATGTTATATTGCTCTCTATTTACAATGTGTTAAGTAATTGCTTTTTACATTTGTTACATTTCACAATTACATTTCTTGTCAGCTGAACAATGGTCATGACCTCACCGAGGACAACAAAGAGAAGGTCCTCTCCCTATGCCAGGCATGGGATTTCCCAGGGCCTACATCAGCAAACAGGATGTGGCTGGCGGAGAAACTATTGGTGCATGCTGTAAGTTTGTCTTTCTTAAGTCTTTGAATTTAAACGAAACCACTGGTTCTCATTGAATTCACTGTTGCCTTAATATAACCATGACACGTTTTTGGGGGGGTTTATTTGTTTTACAGGTGCTGGAAAGGACGACCAAGCAGGTCAAACACCTGAGGAGGGGGCTAAAAGACACCGGTGTCTGGGAGCTATTAAGTTCCAGGCCGGACACTGTGCCAGTCTTATGGCCAAGAGCCGCAGAAACCAGGATCACGCCACAGGTAATGCAAATGAAAACATTAAAGCTACATGTGACAGCATTTTTATTGCTAAATATTCACTTGTTTTTGTTTACGAGAGTATGGATTGGCCTTAGCAAGATCCCCAAAATATTTTTCGTGACATGTGACCCTGTGAATTTCAGATTTTAGACATAGGTGTCTAGGCTAGATACCGTGGGAAATATTGCCAGAAGTGACTTTTTAAGCATGCAACTACATCAACACTCCGCCCTCGGAATCCACAAAGCAGTGTCACAGCAAGAGAGGAGGGAATTGTAGGAGATATGGTTCTTAAAACACATGATCATTTTTATCATGACCAGTGGGGTCGCCAAAGTGCGAACTTATCACATGTAGCTTTGCATTAAATGTGTCTCGATTATTTTTTTAAAGATTGTGTATTGAAACGGCTTTTGTAATTGAAAAAGCATATAGGGGGAGCAAATTTTAACCGGTGCATTTATATTAGATGATTCTGGAGAAAATTGAATGGCCGGAGGCAGATTCGGACATTGAAGATGGCGATGAGGAGGGCCAGGAGAGGATGCTGGGATTCCTGAGGACCTTCATCGAAACAAGTATGGCTATTTTTCATTATTCGATACTGATGCCCTTACATGGATGTGTATACAGAACAAGCACCAAGCGCATTAGACCACAGCACTCTCTAGGGCACTTGCAATTGATTACTTTATTCTGCCAAAATCTGCCACCTATTGCTCTAGGATAGGTCTCCTAGGGCGGAGACATTCGTTGTTGGCCCTTGTTGAAATGGATTGTTTCTGAATTTATATCCTATCCACTACCTAGGTTCGTCTGAAGGTCTGAAAAGACTTCTGGCTTTTTGGACTGGGTGGGATGTCCCTCCAGAATACCTGGAAGTGGAAGTGGTTGACTGTGTTCTACCACAGTCATCCACTTGCTTCCTGAAGCTGAAATTGTCCAAACATCAACGGACATATGAGGACTTCCACCGCGACCTGATGGCCAGCATTTCGGCCGCTTCCTATGGCTTTGGCCAGTATTAAAGGTAAATAACATTGAATAAAAGAAATAATAAAGTATACTTTCATGACATGCAGGCACACACATATACACACACAGACGTACATCTGGAGATACTTACACTATCATAACATCCATCTATCATTTATACAGAGCGATTAAGACCCCAGTCATGTAGCTCTATACCATAGATCTGACATGATCACCTTTTCCTTCCCTCACAGGTGCCTGATCTCCCTCTGTGTTGTTATTGTTGTTGTTCCTGGAGATGGTGTCAGGTGTTGAATAGGACGTCCTGCTTCCTGCTGCAGCAGTGGGTGTGGCAGAGGCCCTGGAGGGCGCGTGCGACAGCAGGATGGCCGCCATGCTGAGCGGCTCGGGCACGGAGCAGCCTGGGCACAGCGTGGCCTTCCTGATCTCCCGCCGCCGCCTCCCCCTCCCGGCCTGGGCTGGCCTCCTGTGACCCCTGACCCTGGCCCAGACTCCCCCCTGGTCCTGGTCCTGGCCCACCCCCGCCTCAGGGTGATTTAGGGTTGGGTGGCTTCGCCAGGCTGCATGTGACTTAATAAAAGGCCTCTTTGGAGATAATTGATTTAAGCTCTTTGTGCTTTATACGTTTTACTCAATCTAATAAGAATCAATTAAATCCACGACAATGGCCTACACTGCTGTTCTTTTATAGCCTAAACTGCTCCTGTTCCTAGTTACAGTTTTTTTACGGTCGCTAAGTCACAGTGTTCAATACTGAAGTCACAGAGTCACAACTCTAGATACAGTCTGCATTACTAACACGCATGTTGGCCAATCACTTCATTCATGTCTCAAAAGAAGCTCGTTCAACCATACACTGGCAACAATGTTCACTCAGAAAGCATACACAGTCATTCATAACATTCTGACTTACATAACATTAACAACAGGGAGCATTACATAGTCTGAATGATTTTCACAAGAATGAATATTTCATTATAAGAATGGTTTGATTTATAGTAATCATAGACAGAATAGATGACTGTAAAACTGTAAAGTATTAGGCAACAAGAATGAATCAGAAATGCCGCAATTTGCTTCTATCCTTAAGTGTATTTATTTTTTTCAGTATCTTTGCAGAAAGTAAGTTACGGTACATTTACTTCAAAGTACACAACATTTACTTGTGTAAAATGAAAAGTGGAAAATAAAGTGGAAGATGCAAAGTTCAAACAAAAAAGAAAAACGGAAATTCCAGGGCTACAATACAATAGCAATCACACCAAAAATGTCTCACTCCTGAGGGTTTTGGTCCACCCTCTGGTCTGCATCTGGTCACATCTAATGTCTTCCCTGGCAATGCATCTAGTCTATTTCATTTCATTGTATATATTCTGCTAATATTTTCTAGACATGTCAATATGATTACTGCAAATAGTGAAAATACCACCGCTCATCCCTTATCAGACTTTGCTGAGGTGCTGGAACTGAAGAGTATCAATAGAGTGCAAAATAACAGTCACTCAAAACACTGTGCAAAAAAACTGTTTATTGTGAGCTTTCTGTCATATATGATAGGAATATGATTACTGCAAAAATGCACCAAATCATTTTGTTTTGAACGTGTTCTTCACCGTTTTGAACACAGTATGTTAACAATGAAAACATTTCAACTTTGTCGCTTTTAACAGGTCACGCGCGGTATCAACCAATGAAAATGCGTGGGGCATCAACCAATGAAAATGCGTGGGGCGAGGACAACATGCAAGACACGCCCCAATATTTGCATACATTACTGATAATCGGGGAAAGAATGAAAGCATGAATGTGGAAAAGAAAGAATGAATGTGGAAAACAATGTGGAAAAGAAAGAATGAATGTGGAAAACAATGTGGAAAAGAAAGAATGAATGTGGAAAACAATGTGGAAAAGAAAGAATGAATGTGGAAAAGAAAGAATAAATGTGGAAAAGAATAAATACATATAGAAATGTATTGCGTTATACTGTGTGTATTCATTGATGTATTTGTTCATACATTCATTTATGTGTCTATATATTTATTGTTAATTTTGGCAGACTTGGTCCTCCATAGTAGAGGAGCTGGGAACCGGAGGACGACTGTTCAGATGGGAGAGGAACAGTCTGCATGTGATTGACACCGGTTTTGTTTTGGTGTTGTCTCGCGTCCATGTGCGTATCCTGACTGTGTCACCCGTTTTACCGTTTTTTGTTCTTCCGTTTTTTGTTTTACCGGTATTTATGTTCAATGTGCTGGTGTTCGAGCGCGACCGCTCTGCACGTCATCTGTCGTAAATAGAGCGGGAAGCACGTTCAGCTGGAGCGCCGCGCGACTCGTTGCAGATACAACGCTTCGGTAAGTTAGCTGTTCTCTTCCCGTTTGCTTTTAACGTTTAATGATCAAATCCGTAGTTGTTTGAGTGTTGGTTGTAATTACTCTTTGGCTGATTATGTTACTATACCCTAATAAATAGACGTTTCTGTATTTATTATACATGATTCTCTATGTATTGTTTGTTTTGTAACATGGCTGTTCAGGCCAAGCAGGGAGGGGGCGGGGCGTAACGCTAGCTAGCTAGCAGATTTTAGTGAAGTTAATGACAGTTTAGGCAGTTGATTGAATTCATGTCAAAATGGACCAGAATCTCAAAGGAATGTTTTCAACCTCTTGTGGAATCAATGCCACAAATAATTGAGGCTGTTTTGAGGGCAAAGGGAAGCCCTACCCAGTATTAGTATAATGTTCCTAATAAAGTGTCTGAGTGTAGACAGATTTGCAGGATTTGGAAAATATCCTCAAGTAAAAGTATTAATTATCACGTTTATCACGTTTTCTGAATACTTTACTATTTTCCTGGGTCCTATTATCCCCTTTTTACTGCAAAAAATGGGTTTTACCTGGTTGCCTGTGAATCACAATCAAACCCATTCACCACCCAGATCAACTTTCAAGTAGGCGCAATGAGGATCCTTTCCTTTATGGGTATTCTCCATATATCAGATTTTGTAGGTTTATGTAGAGAACTTTAGGGAGTGCCCTAATCTGATTGTATGGTGGTCTCTGACATTTCAATAACTGGAGATAATAGCTCCAAGTCTGCAAGAGCAATGGTGGACACACTAGCTGCCGGGGCCAAGCAGAGCAGACCTGGTGGCCATTTTGAGTTGCTGCAATAACCTGTGGCACCACCAGAAAATGTGGCGGTGGAGAGACCATGTGTGGGGGAGGGGAGAGTGAATATGTAGCTGCTGCCTTACCAGCCTGAACACAGTTTTCTGAACATAATTATGCAGGAAGGATTTAGATCTAAGCCTAGGTCTATTTTTCTTGATTCTCCACAAGGAGTATTCCACAAATCCATGTTGATGCCCTACCAGTTCCACGAATGGAAGCGTGACAATAACCGCGCCTCAGAACATTTTGTAGTCACTATGTTTTGTTTTATACACCTTTGTTTTTAAAAAATAAATTACGCAAAGATTGTGGGAAAGATGAGGTAGTGTGTGTTCTAATAGACCCAAGAAGAGCTTAAAGCTGTGTAACAGACAGAGTGCAGACTCTAACACCATTTTGCGTTACACCTCTTGTCACATGGTGTTTGCTAGCATGCTGAAGCTTTAGGCAACCTTGTGCTTCCCAGGGAAAAGCAACTAAATAACCTGCTAATAGACTAAAATCATGGCTCCATTGATGTAAAAAAACGGTTAGGGTTTTAAGTGTTTTCCTTGTACATGTTATATTTACTACATGACATTGGTCTCTTCTGACAATTTGTTGTGAACTACCCTGTAGCTTCTTAAAGTGGTACAACCCTGCATCGGTGTAATTTTCCACTGAGCACACTGAGTCTGTAGCTGAGTGAGTTTAGTGAGGGGGGGAGGGGTGTTCCAATGTCTATTGTGTAGGCTACAGGTTTACTGTGAACTCTAGCATTTTGTTGTTGTTTTTTGTTATTACAGTGTGTGTGTGTGTGTGTGTGTGTGTGTGTGTGTGTGTGTGTGTGTGTGTGTGTGTGTGTGTGTGTGTGTGTGTGTGTGTGTGTGTGTGTCTGTGTGTATAAGTCACCCAAGTGATTTCAGTCAGATTCTTTTCTATTCTTTTAAATGTCTATTGAGTAGCCTATAGAAAGATTACATTTGACATTTAGATTTCTTTAGGCCTTTAGTTGCGCATAAAGTATGCCATTCTGTTTAAAAATGTGAGGAGTTCTAGAATAGATTTCTTTTCTCTGGTGACCAAGACAGGTTTTGGTTCTAGTCCAAGAGTATTCACACCCAGTGTGGGTCTCTTAAACCAATTTAACCTCACCCACTCAGGAACATGGTACAGTCCAGCAGACAGTTTCCCCTCCCCCACTGTTTTTCTGGCTCTCAAATGCATGTGGTTTTGTGTTCACATGGTACAGCAGCAATTCAGTATGCTTGCTTTTTTTCTCTCTCTCCAGCTCAGAACAAATCTAACTCGGAACAAGAATCATTTAGTCATTCCTTTAGTTACCGGCTATACTGATATAATGTAGGCCTATCGCAAACATACAGTGTTTAATTAGAATTGTTACATTTGAAATCAAATGTAGTGGTTGTATCATGTATTTTATTCTAGAAACGTGATGACAAATTAACAAGGCCTCTTTAAGATTTATAGTAATAATAATAATAATAATAATAATATGCCTTATTTATGCATCAGAAACATAGCGAAGAACTGCAGTGTTATTTGCGCACCTTGTTTTGGCTAGACCTAATCACGTTTGTGGTCAGTGAGAGATGTTAGGCTAGTTAACGCAACCTGCACACACAACCGTAATAGTGTTCTGGATCCCCTGGTGCAATCTAGATAGTGATGTCATAGTTCTCCAGTTAAGTAAAGAAGTAAAGAAGTAAAGATAAGCTAGAACACCGGATAAGGAAAGGGAAGGGCAGAATGATTCTGAATATATTACCTCAACTGGTTTCAGCCGGTTCTAGCCAGTTCCTATTTCACAACCTCTCTGGATTGGCTAACAACATGCTGGAGAGAGGAGGAGCGCAATCTTACTCGAATCCACTTTATATTAATCAACAGTTCTGTCAACATATTAATAAATAATGTATTATTATTTTCTACCACATTAACATCACAAGATTGATACCAAATATTTAAATAATAGATCATAATAAACAATGGCTTAACTTGTGCAGTCTTTCAGATCACACTATAATAAATGTTGGCAGGAAACCCCCCAGGGTGCAGCAAGAGTGTTGCTAGGCTCTGATCACTTGAATCTGAGCACCAGCCTACATGTAGCTAGCTACTGCAGCACTTTATCCTCTCTATGCTTGTCTCTATGGTGATCTTGTTTAACTAGGCAGGTTATCAGGACATTTCTCAAATCGTGTTGCTACCACGGAGTTAGGAGTTAAAACAGGAGGTTGTTATAGGCATCTAGTCACTAGTAATTTGGTTTTGAGCAGTGTCTCTCAAACCCAGGCTTTGTGGTCTGGTGCCGGGCCCTGAGCTGACACCAATGTAGTCCTCAAAGGAGGACATAGCTTGCTAGTCCGTTCCCCAAAAAGACATAGCTTCCAAAGATACACCGGGCTAGGGCATTAGCCTATACAGTCATGATCCACTTCCATTCACAGTCTGCCCCAATCAAGATAAATGACTGTAACTGCATGGTATTTGGATTTGAGGATTAAGGGACAGCCCTTATTATAAAGCAATTACTAATGTACTGTGTAATTAACAACATGTTAATACAATTTTGTTACCTACAGACTTGTTGTTACAGACTTTCTACACAGGTACTGGGGCATCTTGATTTACCTGTCAGCAGCTTCCATTAAAGCTGACATTGCACGACCAGACCTTATGTGAAAAGGCTATTATTGAATGTAGCAAGTGCCAGTAGCAGTGCCTGTAGCTATGCAGACGTCAAAATGACATCCACTGGGCTGAGGCCCCTGTATGGTTAAAATAAACTGAGGTCTGTCAAAAACATATTGACCATATTGTTTTTTCTACACAAGTGAATTTTAAACAGACAGATACTTGAAGTTAATTCAGCTGCCATACAGGTAGCCACATTTTTCTGGTTGTAAAAGGTCATCTTTTGTCTGAGGGTTTCTGCTAATATTTAAGTGATACTGCAAAAGTAGGCGGAGTTTAAACTCCAAGTCGCTCTACTAGTAATTCAGTCAACAGCTGCCATGTGAAGCCCTGCAGTGCACAGCAGCACTGGTGGCCATTTTGAGTTTCTGCAGGCAGCCCAGATGCTATCTGTGAAAGATAAGGAAGAGGGGGATGGGCAGACTACAGAGTGAGCTGTTTACTGAATAGGCTAGTTCTACTGAAGAAAAAAAAACGTAGTCTGAACGATTCCTAAATAATTTATATTTTTGGTTTATCTCCCAAGACCATACATTTGGAAGAGACTTAAACAAATATTTCAGTTTATGATGACTAAAGGGCTCTGCACACAGCGTGCGATTTCTGTTGCGCATCAACGTTCCATTTTGAAGTTTGAATGGAAGTCTATGAGAACATCGCATTTACCCACACACGGCCCCGATTTTAATCGCACGGCGAACATTCGATTCCATTCATTTTGAATGGGACAAAGCACACGGCGTGCGAGTTTTGTCGCACTGCTTTGTCCCATTCAAAATGAATGGAATCGAATGTTCGCCGTGCGATTAAAATCGGGGCCGTGTGTGGGTAAATGCGATGTTCTCATAGACTTCCATTCAAACTTCAAAATGGAACGTTGACGTGCAACAGAAATCGCACGCTGTGTGCAGAGCCCTTAAGGTTACATAATTTTATTGCTTTCACAGTCAGTGATTTCTTTTCACATGTATGTTAGGCTGAAGAAGGCCATTGTTGCTTGTGTATTTTGTCTGTTAATTTTGTGCTCAGCTGCACCGAGACTATTGGACTTGGACTGTATGTTCCCCTGGAATGCCATGTTTCCTAAAAATATATATATATATATATATGTCTCCAACTATATATATATATATATATATATATATATATATATATATATATATATATATATATATATACATATATGTGTGGTGGCCTGGGAAAACCCTTCACATGGTGGCATTTTGACATTTTCATTTTTTTAAATATTTCCATAAATTAGAAGTTCTCAGCTATTCATAACTGGTTGAATGACTGAGATAGCCCTTTATTTTAAAAAGTTATGAGCATTTTAATGTATCATGTCAAAAAAAGTGAAAGGTGAGATGCTGCCCCCATGCTGCCCCCGACTCCTTTCTCCTCCGGGTCGGGGGAGGAGCCTATGCAGATCGTCCGGTCTCGTTTGTCTGCTTGTGATGCGGTGTTAGTCTGCTCGCCTCGTTGGTAAAGTATAAGTACTTTCTCTTTTGTTTTCTTAAAATGTTTATTCACCATAATGTAGTATGGAGTTCAAAGTACTAGAATACCACATAATATCAAAATCGCCAAAATCGCGATTTCCATCTATTTTTGTTCTTTGCCACAAACGAACGCCAGCGACATCCGACGGGTTTTCCCAGGCCACCACATATATGTGCTCCCCCTCTAGTTGGAGAACCCTCTTCTAGTTGGAGAACCCCCCTCTGCCAGAATGGTACAGCCCATTCTTGGCTGTAATTTTCCATGCTGTGGGAGACTGTGCTCGGGTGGGGGAGGGGTGGTGCTAAGTGTGTCAGGCAGGCTGTGCACCTTAGTATTGACTGTGCGCGCAGTTAGCTGTGGTTGCTTGGCAAAGAGCATGCTGTGCTGTCTGTTGATGCTATACAAGTAGCCTGTTTTTTTTCTTCATTTCCTGTAGCTTTTAGCCCACATGTTCACCATGGCATATATCCTAAAAAAACAGTGTCCTTTTGTCTTCCTCCTTCTACAATTACATTTACATCTTTGGCATTTAGCAGACGCCTTATTCCAAAGCGACTTATAATCGATACATTTGACTAAGCAAGTGAATCATCAATTCACCCTCTGCTGTACGGGTGTTTCATTGTGTGGTATCCAGTGATGTGAATAACGGCCTAACGGCGTTACTAACGGAGCTACTTTTTCCAGTAACGGGTAATCTAATTGATTACTATTTCCATCGTTATAACGCCGTTACCGTTACCGGTAATTCAATGCGGCGCGTTACTAGTTACTTTACTGAAGCTTCTCATTGTCATCCGACCTCAGTCACAGCTGCAAATGTGCTTTTGTTTGTTGGGGAGGGGAGGGGCGAGACAACCGCTTAAGTGATCATGATTGGCTATGGTAGAGAACATGTCATGGTAAGCCAACCATAGTTCAGTGTTGTGCGGATGTTTCTACACTCAAACCACACGCACACTCAAACTATCAGAGAGATACACGCAGCAATGGCTAACAAAGAAGGACACGGAGCCACGCCGTCCAAGCAGCTAAAGCTGGATTTTTCTGCGTCAGCTCCACAAAAACTTGTGACACAGACTGAACTGAACGGAATGATAGGCAGGTATGTTGTTGAGAACATGCTTCCGTTATCAACAGTTGATTCTGACTCCTTCAGAGCCCTAATTGCCAAAATACCGGCGAGAGGAGGGGCCGGTCCGCCATGCAGAAAGACGTTTTCTAAATATATAGACGCCGAGTACGCCAAAATGAATGCCGAGCTCCAAAATACATTTGAAGAGTTAGAATATGTCTCTACAACTGCAGACATTTGGACTGCACATAATAAAAGCTATCTTGGCGTGACCGCGCATTGGATTCATCCACATAGCCTGGAACGAAGGAAAGCAGCCCTGGCATGCAGACGATTCAAGGGCCGTCATACTCACGACAGTATTGCAACTGAACTTGACTACATTCACTCATCCTATGGCATATCCCACAAAATAACATCAACTGTCACGGATAATGGCTCTAATTTCGTCAAGGCCTTCAAAATGTACCAGCCAGCCAAGGAGGATGACTCTGGGGAGGATGAGGATGAGGTGACTTTTATGAACATTAATGATGTCTTGCAAAACAGTGTTGGTGATGATGATGCTGTGATTACTTTGCCGCCACATCAGAGATGTGCATTGCACACATTAAACCTGGTTTCATGTACTGATGTTGACAAGTGGCTACTGTCAAGACCAGAAGCAAAAGCAATATACAGAAGTGCTACGACAAAATGCACAGGCTTATGGAACAAGGCTAGCCGTTCAACGGTGGCCGCAGAGACCGTGGATGATGTCATCGCAAGGAAGCTGTTAGTCCCTTGCACTACAAGATGGAACTCGTTCTATGATGCCCTTGTTCGAATCTGTGAGATCCCTATAGTCGAGCTGAACACCATCTCCTCCAAGTTCGGGTTGAAAGCCATCACAGAACGAGAGCATCAGTTCATCAGGGAGTACTGTAGTGTAATGAAGCCACTAACAGTGGCCTTAGACATTCTTCAGGGAGAAGACCACTGTTTCCATGGCACACTCCTACCCACGCTCGAGACACTGATGTTCAAGACCCTGGAACTGAAGAGTGGCCTGCAAATCCTTGTTGACCTCCCAGAGGCAGTTGTCAAGGTAAGAACTAGTATCTATCTTTAAATACATTAAATGCATCCATACATTATGAAAAGTTTTAAAATATGGTTAATGTGTAATGCTATTAGTGTGTGTGTGTGTGTGTGTGTGTGTGTGTGTGTGTGTGTGTGTGTGTGTGTGTGTGTGTGTGTGCGTGCGTGCGTGTGTGTGTGTGTGTGTGTGTGTGTGTGTGTTTGTGTGTGTGTAAGACAGTCAGTATAATATGCTCTTTGCATTATGTATCATTTCAGGCAATCAAAACAAGATTTGCAGAGGTGCTGGAAAGCGACAATGCTGTCTTGGCTGCTGTGACTCTGCCCAGGTTTAAACTACGTTGGCTGCGGACACAGGACAGGAAGGATAAGGCCAAGGCAAGTCTGCTGGCAGAGTGCCGGAAAAGTGTCCAAGACGAAGACCAGCAAACAGGTACTACCAGCACACCAACACTCACTGACTCAGCCATAGAGGAGTTCTTTTCCTTTGAGGATGAGGATGACCCCTCTGCTACTGCTGAAAGTGAAGTTGTGGATTATCTCAAATCAGGAGGACAAGGGATGGACACTCTTAATGGATTTCCACGGATAAAGAAAATTTCACTCAAATACAATGCAGCCACTCCATCCAGCGCCCCCGTAGAGAGACTGTTTAGCCTGGGGAAGCTCGTCTTCACTCCAAAGAGGAACAGGCTCTCTGACCAGAAGTTTGAAAAGCTTCTGCTTTTAAGATACAATTACTGGTTTAATGGCTAGGATGGTTAGATGACTGGGTTGGCTGGATGAATGAATGCATGCATGGATGGATGAGTGTTAGGAAGGAGTGTACGGATGGATAGATGAATGAATGAATGTTAAGGAGCTAAAGTTGGATTTGTCCAAGAAATACTTTAAAAGCACTTCATATTGTTTAACTGTTTACTTTTGTTGTGTTGAAAATACTTGAAGTTACAGTATATCTACCAGTTGTCTGAAGTTGTGTGACAGTTTGATTTATTTAATTTATACTACAAAGATTTAAAAGCACTTCTTATTGTTAAATGTTTACTTTTGTAATGAAGAAAATACTTGAAGTACAGTATGTCTACCAGTTGTGGTCTGTTGAAGTGCAATAAATATGAAAAGTTCCCTGCTGAAACCTGTTCAGAAAAAAAAAAAATCCAAATTATTTTCTTCCTGATAGGGACCCGCTAGCCCGCTGCACCGTGGTAAAAAGTAACGCAATAGTTACTTTCCCTAGTAACTAGTTACTTTTATAATGAAGTAATTCAGTTACTAACTCAGTTACTTTTTGGGATAAGTAACTAGTAACTATAACTAATTACTTTTTTGAAGTAACGTGCCCAACACTGGTGGTATCTAGGGGTGTAACGGATCACGGAAATTCCGTGATCCGTTCGGATCGCCCTCCACGGTTCGGAACGCGTGTGTACCGCGGATCAATTGCAAAAAAAAAAAAAAAAAAACTCGTTTTTTTTTTTTTTTTGCGTTCGTAAATCCGCTCTGGAATCTGATCAGCGTTCAAGGAACGCCTCTTGTCCAATCAAATTACTTGGTCCCTTTATGACGTCGGACCCAGTGTGCGCTCCGGCGCTCTCAAAGCGAATTTACGAACGCGGCCCAAGTGTATCATGTTACGTTGTTCGGCGGAGAAGAACTCGAAATGCCTCCCTCGTCATTTAAATCCCATGTATGGGAGCACTTTGTCTTCTCTGTCAACTATGACGGGAGGCACGAAAAAGGTAGCTCGACAACTCAAAAAAAACATTTTTTTCATACCATGTTCAAAATAAGAGTTCACTTTATTATTTAGTTAAAAGTGGCATAAAACATGTGTATTCATCTGCTTTAAAGAGCCCAGTGATTCACTGCTGCAACCAGGCGCCTCCTCCCTCTCTCCTATCAGTTAAATTGAGTGTATTTCAGTATGATTATGTCATGTTTGAGTGTAGAATATGTTATATATATTATATATATATATATGTATATATATATATATGTATATATATATATATATATATATATATATATATATATATATATTACCAGTTTTGACATCTTGAATGTTGTTGGTTTTTGTCACATAGTAAAAGTGGTGTTTTTACAGAATTCAAGGAAAAAGCAGTTTTTATAAAAACAAAAATGTTTGTGTTGATCCGAAAAATGATCCGATCCGTGACTCAAAAACCGTGACACGATCCGATCCGTGAGTTAGGTGATCCGTTACACCCCTAGTGGTATCATATGTCAGAGCAGTCTATGCTGTGTCAGTATCACTTCATCAGGCTGTGCCTGTCACGGTGCACATGTGTACAGATCCTTTAAAAAACACACACCACGCTACTGAAACTAATGGAACAGTCCTAGAGCCCAGCCTCCCTCCCCCCTCCCGCCTTTTCCCTCTCTGCCCTGCCATGGCTAGTTCCCTCGATCACAGCAAAACAAATCAAGCGTACAACCTCTGTCCAACAGAAGGCCTACTTCTCCAGGCAGGTTAATTTGGATTTCTTTCTTTTTAAATGATATTTGACATTTGATATTGGTATCACTTCTTTCTGGCTAACATATTTGCCAACATTTTAGCTTTTAACTTACAGTTCTATTTTGTTTAGCTAAAGACCGCTAAAGCTAATTCCGCGAAATTCATCGTAGGCTATTGTTTTGTTTTTTAATTAATAAAGTGCTTTGTATGTGTTCTGTTACGTGTTTGTTTAATAGTAGGACAATTGATATTTGTATTTTATAATCTTTTGAATTTTAGCTGTTTAGAGGTTAGCACTAGGCCTATTAGCCTATTTGTGTTCACCTTGTTAGAAGTGACAGGATCAGGGGAGGCTGGTTCATTAGGGGCAATTGGACAATGCCCCACCAAAGGGAGAAGAGAGAGATATTTTTTTCTATGACTTCTAGACAGTGTTGCTTCTGAATATCATAGTCCAATCAGCTAGTGTTTATTTGTTTATTTGTTTATTTAAAAGGATCCCCATTAGCTTATGCCGTAGCAGTTTGCTAATCTTCCTGGGGTCCACATATAATCAACAGACAAACACCTAATACATTAATACAACATATAATACATTAAAGGGACAATGCGTGACCCTCCGGGACATCCACACACTATCCCCCCGATACAGTAGTAAATACAACAAAATAAACTAAAATAAATAAACATTTACAAAAAGGGCAAATATTATTAATCCATTAATTAATTAATTATTAAATAATTATTAATTAATCCACCTCAAAACCTACCTGTTCTCCCACGCCTACAGCCTCCCCTACCCCTAGCCATCTCCCCCATCCCTGCCACCCCCGCCCCCCCCCCTGGACATGCATACACCCTCCCCTATCCCTAACCATCTCCCCTCACCCTGCCACCCCCCTCCCCCCATGGACATGCATACAACCTCCCCTTCCCCGTTCGTTACCTCTGTGTTCTATGTGCTCATGTTATCTGTTGCTTGTTGTTTCTGTGTTTTCCGTTTTGCCCATATTGTCAGCGTCTTTGAGCCTCGGAAAAGCGCTATATAAATCGAATGTATTATTATTATTATTATTATTATTAAAATATAAAGACCAAAAGTGTTCTGTGGAGTATATCATAGTCCAATCAGCTAGTGTTCTGTGGAGTATGTTCCAATCAGCTTCAAGTCCCGCCCCTTTCAGGGCAACTTTCACTCTACTCGAAATTGCACTAGGCTGTTCTCGTAGACTTGCATGTAAAATCTATTTTGGTAACTTCAGGCCATTCGGTCATTTGTCTATGGGGTTTTGGGACATGCACAAAGAATCGTACGTGCTTACGTCATGTCATACGGCCGGCGTTCACCTGCTTCACCATGACTATGGCGGCTAGTAATGTTCTGAACAACTCGGTTGAATCTTTAAAAGAAACACCGTTCAGCCGTCGTAGCAACCAGGATAACTTAACAGTAAAGGAATTAGGACCACCCAGACCAAATGTAATTATAAAGCAAGTTTATACAAAGGCAGGGAAAATTGGAAAATCGTATAACCGAGGATTTATGAGGGGTTGGTATGAGAAGAAAACATGGCTAGCGGGATGTGAAGTAACAAATGCGTTGTTCTGCTTTCCCTGCATGTTATTCCATCCGAGTGCGGACGCATGGACAAGTACAGGTGTCACAGACATGCACCATTTGTCTGAAAAGGCAAAAAAACATGACCTGTCAAATTGACAAACAACAAATTAAGTAGTTTACAATGTAAGGAGGATTTATTTCTGTAAACAAATTGAGCAAATGGATTAGAAGGAGGCATCTTTTGTTCCCAACTTGAGGATATTACAACTGGACCTATTACCGAAGTCAAACTTCGTTTGTGGTCGCAATCTCCGCACCGGCTGTGTTAGGCTGCTACTGTTGGTGTTTTGCGAAGCCAGAATACACAAACTCGACCTGAAGGTAAGAGAGTCAGCTAAGATAAAAGCTACTTCAAACATTTAGTAATATCGTCAGCATGGTACGTTTTCTAATGTCGTCTTTTAGCTTGTTTGTTTGTATGTATTCAGCACACGCACACACGCACACCCGCACACACACACACACACACACACTCACACACTCACTAGAGGGGATGAAGAGGTCTGTACAGGGGGGTAGGGGGGATGAAGAGGTCTGTACAGGGGGGTAGGGTGGATGAAGAGGTCTGTAGAGGGGGGTAGAGGGGATGAAGAGGTCTGTACAGGGGGGTAGGGGGGATGAAGAGGTCTGTACAGGGGGGTAGGGGGGATGAAGAGGTCTGTACAGGGGGGTAGAGGGGATGACGGGGTCTGTACAGGGTGGTAGGGGGGATGAGGAGGTCTGTACAGGGGGGTAGAGGGGATGACGGGGTCTGTACAGGGGGGTAGGGGGAATGAGGAGGTCTGTACAGGGGGGTAGAGGGGATGAAGAGGTCTGTACAGGGGGTAGGGGGGATGAGGAGGTCTGTACAGGGGGGTAGAGGGGATGAAGAGGTCTGTACAGGGGGGTAGGGGGGATGAGGAGGTCTGTACAGGGGGGTAGAGGGGATGAGGAGGTCTGTACAGGGGGGTAGAGGGGATGAAAAGGTCTGTACAGGGGGGTAGAGGGGATGAAGAGGTCTGTACAGGGGGGTAGAGGGGATGAAGAGGTCTGTAGAGGAGGGTAGAGGGGATGGAGAGGTCTGTACAGGGGGGTAGAGGGGATGAAGAGGTCTGTACAGGGGGTAGAGGGGATGGAGAGGTCTGTACAGGGGGTAGAGGGGATGGAGAGGTCTGTAGAGGTGGGTAGAGGGGATGTAGAGGTGGGTAGAGGTGATGAAGAGGTCTGTAGAGGTGGGTAGAGGGGATGAAGAGGTCTGTACAGGGGGGTAGGGGGGATGAGGAGGTCTGTACAGGGGGGTAGAGGGGATGAGGAGGTCTGTACAGGGGGGTAGAGGAGATGAAAAGGTCTGTACAGGGGGGTAGAGGGGATGAAGAGGTCTGTACAGGGGGGTAGAGGGGATGAAGAGGTCTGTAGAGGAGGGTAGAGGGGATGGAGAGGTCTGTACAGGGGGGTAGAGGGGATGAAGAGGTCTGTACAGGGGGTAGAGGGGATGGAGAGGTCTGTACAGGGGGTAGAGGGGATGGAGAGGTCTGTAGAGGTGGGTAGAGGGGATGTAGAGGTGGGTAGAGGTCTGTAGAGGTGGGTAGAGGGGATGAAGAGGTCTGTACAGGGGGGTAGAGGGGATGAAGAGGTCTGTAGAGGTGGGTAGATGGGATGAAGAGGTCTGTACAGGGGGGTAGAGGGGATGAAGAGGTCTGTACAGGGGGGTAGAGGGGATGGCGAGGTCTGTACAGGGGGGTAGAGCTATTCTCATGCTAAAAGCGACTGTAAATCCAGATTTTAAAGTTGATATTCTTCCCCGTGGAGCATGCCCCCATAACCTGTGCCCCACCCAAAAAAATTAGCACCAGCCGCCACTGCACAGGATCCCAAGAACAAGAACATGGAACAGGTTATTGTCATAAAAGTCTCAGCTGTTGAACTCTTCTAGGCCTAGCCAAAATGTTTTCTCTCATTGCTTTCATGACTAATGTGGAAACTTGACAGAACAAACATCCTCTGATCAACATGGGGAAAAAGCGACTCATCAAGGTTCCTTTTGGTGTCTCCTCCCACTTGTTAATTAGTCAATTAATTTGCTAATTGGAGAAAAAACTAAACACCTGGGGGTTGAAACTAAGGTAGACCCCTTCAGGATCAAAGCTGGTTAACCAATTCATAACTAAATTATTTGGAGCCAGTTAGGAGGAAAGGGAATACTTCTGGAAGATTCCTGGGAACCAGCTACCTCAGCTAAAGCAACTGTGAATAACAAATTCAACATTTGCGAGTCTTATTCAACAGTGCAGAGTGAGGAGAAATATGCTTTTTCAGTGTCTTGTGATGGATCTAAAATCTGTTGGAAATGATATTGAGCTGAAACAAGTTCTTGAAATGTAGGCTAGGCCTTTCCCTACGCTTACAGGGCATGTAGACCTCACAACAGAACATGGGAGGACTGCTTTCGCTCAAGGGGGCCTTGACTGGGGAAAGCAGTGGCTTTTTGGTTTGAGCATATTCTCTCTCTTTCTGTGTAACAAGAAACACCAGAATAAGTAGTATTCAGACAGCTCCATGCACATGAATGAATTGTTTCTAATAGACCTTCATTGAGTCCTGCATATTTCTAGCTTGGACTCCTGTTGTCTAATTAGCATCAAGAATAATGTGATTAATGGCCTACAACCTGCATGGTGTGTAGGTGTAGATGTTTCGAGGTGTTTTTGTGACTCTCGATAAATATCCTCTTGCTGTGCTTTTGCTCAAGAATTGTAAATGGTAAAAGTATTTACCATTTTCATTGATTTGGAGGCATGTTCTTATGCCTGACCATGCTGCCAGACGTTGTTGCTCTCTGTCAACTGTAAAGTCAGTGACATTTCCGAGGTGGAGGGGAATGATCGAGATGGATAGAAACAACTTCAAAGTGACAATGCCGTTGACGGGAAATTAGTAGTCAGTACTGCTGCGATAGGATGGACGGTTTTGGAGTGATCCATAGCAGATCATTTGGCTTTCTTTAGACTTGTGACTGAGAAAATCTTTAGTACCCTTTCTGTGGATATTGGATCCAATGGACTATATGGGTTTCACACATAAAACATTCAGACAATCTAATACACAATGCGAATACTTGATGAGCTTGATTATTACTTGATTATTTATTTATTTAATCCATGGTAGTCAACAGAGAGAGAGTTCATCAAGTCCAACCATTTTGTTTTATGAGCGATCTTGTCTGCAATGCAGTTTCAATACATGTTTTGATTCGCTCTGTGACTGCTAAGAGGAACGATAGTTATGGAGATAGACTCCAGTTCTATGAGTGGAGCGGAGCCCCATAGGGGAGCTCTGCTCCTATTGGTTTACCCGCTACCTAAAGTAGCCAATGACTGAATTTTTCAATGTCTGCGCCCGCCTGGGGTGCTATATAAAGGGGCGTCCTTCGCTCCCTCATTCTCCCAAACATATACAAAACAGCCGGGTTTGAACGAGTCGAAGTGGGCCAGCAGCCCTATGGGGCTCCGCTCCACTCATAGAACTGGAGTCTATCTCCATAACTATCGTTCTATATCGTGGAGCTCCGCCCCATAGGGGAGCTCTGCTCCTATTGGTTTAGGCGGAGCGAGCGAGGCCAAATGTACCCCCACTGAGACTATTAATCCGAAAAACAATCTCAGCGGCACCCGGAGCTGACCACTGATGTTGGTTCAAGACAACCTTAAAAAGTTGGCCCAACCCACACCGAGTCTGCTCCACTGATCTAGCCCTTACGTGAGCACGCAGGGTCATAGATCTAACGGAACATGTCCTGGAGGAGGTCCCCTCCCCAGGCACATCCGTAATCATCCTGACAGCACTTGAATAGCATCCCCAACCAGGGTAATCCAAGTGCCATCCCCACTACATCAGTCCTCAGCAAACTGAGGACCGAATGAGAAAAGGATGACGAAGAAATATCACTTACCTAACCCTTACGTTGGGTTGTTGATCTAACCGAACATGCCCTGGAGGAGGGTCCCCTCTCCAGGCACATCCGTATTCATCCTGACAGCACTTGAATAGAATCCCCATGACCAGGGTAATCCAAGTGCCCTTCCCACAACATCAGTCATCAGCAAACTGAGGACAGAATGGGAAAGGATTGAGGAAGAATATCACTGACCTAACCCTTACGTGAGCACGTAGGGTTGCTGATCTAACGGAACATGTCCTGGAGGAGGGTCCCTTTCCCAGGCACATCCGTATTCATCCTGACAGCACTTGAATAGAATCCCCATGACTAGGGTAATCCAAGTGCCTTCCCCACTACATCAGTCATCAGCAAAACTGAGGACAGAATGAGAAAAAGATGAGGAAGAAATATCTTTCAAGTAATACCGTACAAAAGGTGATGGCGACGACCAAGACGCCGCCTCACATATCTCCTCCACTCCCACTCCCCTGAGAATGGCCACTGATGTGGCCATGCCCCTGGTGGAATGAGCCCGAATGCCAGTCGGCACGGGCTGCCCCTTCGATTCGTATGCGAGGCTAATAGCCTCGCAAATCCAATGGGACAGCCTCTGCTTCGAGAGTGGTGCCCCTGCTTTCTGTCCGCCGTAGCAGATCAGAAGCTGGGGAGAAGATCTCAGTCCTGCCGTGCGCTTCACATATTGTGCCAACGCGCGCACCGGACATAGACAATGTAAACGCCTCTCCCTCTCTCCGTCGTGAGGAGGAGGAAAAAAGGCGCTCAGAGCACAGCTCTGAACCCTAAACCCACGATTAACCTTAGGGATAAAAGCCGGGTTAGGGCGTAACACAGCTTTTGTTTCGTCATCAGATATGATCAAACAATCTGCCCGTGTCGAGAGAGCACATAAATCACTCACTCGCTTAGCCGTAGTCAAGGCGAGGAGTAGACTCGTCTTGAGAGACAATAAACGCAACGACACAGTGTCAATGGGTTCGAATGGGGGCACGCACAGCGCCTCTAGCACAATCGACAGGTCCCATTTTGGCATTAGAGTCCTAAGAGGGCGTCTAAGCCTACACACTCCAGTCAAAAAACGCTTAACCAGCGAATGACTGAACAGTGTCGTTGTCGCAAAACCCTCATGACAAGCTGAGATGGCAGCCGCGTAAACTTTAATAGTTCCCGCCGCCAATCCCTTGTCAAACAGCGACTGTAAGAAGCACAAGAACGTTTCGACCCGACAGCAGACTGGGTCAACGTCCTGTCCCTCACACCACTGTGTAAACACTCGCCAGCGCGCCGCATATCCCTTTGCAGTGGATTGCGCGCGCGCACTCTGAATGGTCTGAATGACCGCGTCTGTCAGACCCCTGCGTTCTAACAAATCCCTCTCAGTAACCAGGCCATGAGGGGGCCCCCCATCATAGGCGGCCCCCTCACCAAGCCTCTGGCCTGAGAGAGTGCATCTTGTCGATGAGGTATGGGCCATGGGTCCTCTACCAACATCTCCATCAGTTCCGGAAACCACGGGGCTCCGGGACGGTCCGGGGCTACAAGAATTAACTCTAGCCTCTCTGACCTCACTCGTGCCAACAGTGGGAGGATAGATGTCAGGGGTGGGAACGCGTATAACAGGACCCTCGGCCATGGGTGGTGTGCGAATGCATCGACTCCCAATGGCGGGTTGTCCTGTTCGCGCAGGGAGAACCAAAGGCGACACTGCGCATTCGTCCGGGACGCAAACAGATCCACTTCTGCTTGCCCGAACCGTGCCCAAATCAGAGACACAATGGAGGGTGCTAACCTCCAGTCGTCGTCCCTCGGGCCTCCCCGTGATAACAGATCTGCTCCTTCGTTGAGCAGACCTGGAATGTGGAGAGCTTTTAGCGAACTCAGGTGTGTGACAGCCCACAGCCATATATCTGTCGCTAGGCGATGAAGTGACGCTGAGCGTACTCCCCCTTGACGATTGATGTATGCTACTGTTGTCCTGTTGTCGGATCTGACTAACACGTCCAGATCCTTTAACACTGGGGCAAAATGAAGTAGCGTTAACTTCACCGCCTCGAGTTACAGCAGGTTGATGTGACGCGTCTCTAACGGTCCCCATCTTCCTGCCACCGAACCTGCCTGACACACTCCTCCCCACCCAGTCAACGATGCGTCCGTGAAGACTGGGTAGTGGGATGCCGGTCTGCCCATGGCGACTCCGCGCGGGTCTCTCCAGTAGCTCAGGTCGGTCTTGACCGATCTCGGTATTACAATCAACTTGCGACGGTGTCTCACTGGATCCAGTCGCAGTCGTGCGAACCACCTCTGCAGCCTGCGCATGTGTAATAGGCCTAAGGGGACCACTACATGGGCTGCAGACATCATTCCTAGTAAGGACATCATTGACAGAGCGGTGATTGTATTTGTCACTCGACACACCCGGAGAGCTGACGTCAGTGTCGCTCTCCGTGGTGCCGATAAACTGGCCCTCATCTTGGCAGTATCCAACTGAATGCCTAGATAGGAAAACTGTTGAGCTGGCCACGGAGCACTCTTTGTCCAGTTGACAGCTAACCCCAGCTGAGTGAGGTGCTGCACCAGTGAGGTTGCGTCCCGAATGGCTCGATTTGGGCATTGGGCCAAGACCAGTAGGTCGTCGAGATAAGCTAATATGCGTATCCCGTTTCGCCTCAGTGGTTCGAGTGCTGTCTGCACGCATTTGGAGAAAGTTCGAGGAGCAAGCGCGTACCCGAAGGGCAGGCGCGTGTACTCGTAAACCTTCCCTTGGAAGGCAAAACGTAGAAATTTCCTGTGCCTCTCTGTGATTGGCACATGAAAATACGCGTCCCTCAGGTCTATGCTGATTCCGTAGTCGCCTTTCTGTATACAAGACAGAAGGCGCCTCGTCGTCAACATACGAAAGGGGCGTTTCGCCACTCTCTCGTTGAGGACCCTTAAATCTAGTATGGGTCTCATGCCTCCGGATTTCTTTGGGACAAGGAAATACGGGGAGTACCACCCCATGTCCCACTGGTCCCTCGGAACCATTGTCACTGCGCCCTTTGTTAGGAGATTCGTAATCTCCTCCTGGAGCGCACGTGTTTTTATCGGGCAGGACAAAACAGTCTCTCTCACGCCCCTGAAGGGCGGAGGAGGCTGAATGAACTGTAGTGCATATCCCCTCCTCAATGTCCTGTCCAGCCAGCCCGACAGAATACCTGCCCCTTCTAGCCATTCTGCATAACGCAACGACAGCGGCTGGGCCGTCTGTTGTGGTGCAGTCGACAGAAAAAGCTTGAATTTCTGTATGACCCCAGCCGCCGCTGCACACCGAGGAGGTGGCACAGCCCAAGGTGGGGTCATTTCGAAAGGGATGGGCTGCCGTCTGTAAAGAGTGTTTGCTATGTGTAACAATGCCCTTTATTGACGCAGGTTTATTATGTCTGATAATCAAAGAACCGGCCGCACGCTCATGAGCTGGGCCAGATCCTGATAGACATGGAGGGGTTATTGATGTAAATAACGATCCCTCTATACGGCTACAGACAGGGGTGTTTAACCCTGTTTGTGTCGTGATAGGGGTAAGTCTGTTAGGCAGAGAGCTGGCCACACGCTGGTACACTGGGCCAGTCTCCGCTTCGTTTCTAACCGGTAGCGATTGGACCACGCTCCGACAAGGCAGGCGGGTCTCCGCTCCGGTAGATAACATGGGAAAATCACCTTTACTGAAAAAGTAAGGTGGGGATTTTCCTTCTTTTACCTCTTTATGAGGTAGCAGCCATGAAGAGGAAACCGGTGGTGGGGTCATTACCGACCCCTCCGCCAGTGAAACCGGGCCACGCTGCCGTGGGGGGCCGTAGTGGGCCCTCCGAGTGGTCAGCGGCGGGGGCTGGGGATGCCGAGTGGGGCATGGCTCCGTCTGTAGAGGTGGAGCCAGTGCCGCATCACACCGAAACCTCCGTTTCGCAGCCGTTGACGGTCCAGTCGTCACCACGGCGGAAGAAGAAGAGGTGGAGGGTCGCTGGAGGGGGAGGTGGCTGGCAAGGTGCCTCTTAGCCTCCTCCATCGCGGCCAGGCGCACCGTCAAGGTGTCCATGGCGGGACCGAATAGCCCTTGTCTCTCTATTGGAGCATTCAGTAGGGCCATCCGGTCCGCCCCGGTCATGGTGGTGAGAGACAGCCACATCTGTCGCTGCTGCACCACCGCGTTTGCCATCAGGCGACCCCCACAAACCGCGACGCCCTGGGCCAGGTACATCGTCGCGGCACTGAGCTTGCTCAGAAGTACCGTCTCCGCTGCAGACAAACCGTAGGGTCGGTCTGTGGTGATTTTCGCAATGGCGGCGTTAAACACGGCGATGTTATTCGCCGCTGCCGCCGCCTGCGCACCGAGAGCGTAGCTCTTGTCTACCAGGGTGGCGTTAAACCTGTCACGCTGGTTGGGCGGCATAGGTTTGTTAGGCACCGACCAGGCGCTGGACCCCGGTACCAAGTAGGCGGCTAGCGCTGGTTCGAGCGGCGGGGAGCCGTTGGTCATTCCCTCCGCGAGCCCCTCCACTCTGGTAAAGGGCAAGAACGCCTTCACTGGCGCCCTGCCTGTGAGTGGTTCTCCCCACTTGTCCTCCACGAACTTATCTAAGCCCGGGAGGACAGCGTTAGGAGGTTGGTCCTGTCGCTTCGCCCTTTTCCCGTAAAACAGGTCCTTCTCCCAGAAGGACTCCGTTGGGGGAGGGGAGGCGGGACGGGGAATTGCCAACACGCCTGCCGCAGCTTCCAGGAGGCCCTGGAAGTCGTGGCGGAGTGATGGGGGGGCGAGGGCGGGGAGCACGTGCTCTACCTGCCGCTCGCTCTCATCAGAGCTTTCTGATTCTGACACCGGCACCGACCACTCAGTTGGGTGAGGGCGGCGTGATGTCAGGGCCGGCTGAGCGGGCGGGACCATCCCTACTTGGGGAGGTGCCTGCCCAGAACGCCGTTCTTGCTTGTCCTCCGCTGCTAGAAAATCGCAGCGGCAGGTGTCCCGGAGGAACTTCTTCGTGGTCGGCGGCGGACGATCCATCGCTGAAGGGAGAAGTCTCCTCCGCTGAAAAGTGTCCTCCGCTGCTTGGAAGTCGCAGCGGCAGGCGTCCCGGAGGAACTTCTCCATAGGCGGCGGACGATCCATCTTGAAGGGAAAAGTCTGGCGGGTCCTCCAGTCTTAGTAGTCGTCCTTCTCAGTCTTCAGATATAAACCCGTGCTGAACTTTTTGGGAGAATGAGGGAGCGAAGGACGCCCCTTTATATAGCACCCCAGGCGGGCGCAGACATTGAAAAATTCAGTCATTGGCTACTTTAGGTAGCGGGTAAACCAATAGGAGCAGAGCTCCCCTATGGGGCGGAGCTCCACGATATAGAACACATGGCGACAACAAGAAAATACATCTTAAGAATGATCTCCCTGTCAGCAGCTTTGTATTAAAACAGATAAGACTACATGGAAAGGTTGTGATGATGTCAACAAAAAGCAATGTGGTGGTGGATCTCAACAAGTGAATGTCATAACTTCCACACTAAGGCTCCTGGTCAGATAGAAGGACAAAAATGAACTAGAATTGGTATGCATGGAGTAGGCATAATATGACTTGGGCTTTCCTCACATTGTTTCACAATGTGAAAAATCCATACAGCAGTTGTACCTTTCCCCTGTAATAATGAATAGACAATGAACTCCTGGTGTTAACTGAATTCTCAAGTGGTTCAAAGGTCAAAGTATGAGGATGGATCTGGAAGGTGAAAATGAGGAGATGCGGAGACATAGCTAGTAATGCAGGAAAGTGCGTGTACGAGCTCACATTGTTAATGTTCATGAAGATTCAATACAGTGGTAAATAACTGTTTCTCAATCAAAGGTCAAAACAGTCAAAGATTCTGGTTATATTGTTAGCAGGAACAATCAATAAAAGAGACATGGGAAAGAGGCAGATTATAAATAATAATAATCTTTTGGTTAAATCCCTATTAGGTCTACATGTAGGCTAGATCAATGCAAATATTAAGTTGACACTGAAAAGTGGGCGGAGTTTCAACTGTAATGTCCTCCTGCAAATGTGGATACTGATTTAACAGCTGGCAAGCACTAGGCCCTTCTGCGCACAGCGCTGGCGGACATTTTGAGTTTCTGCAGTGTATGGAAGAGAAGAGAGAGGGGGATGGGCAGAGTACGCAGAGTGAGCTAGTAGCTGGGCAACATTATTTATACAGTGGTGAAATTGAACTCATTTATACTCAACATAATAAATAAATAAATAATCTAATTTTGGCCTCAGCTTGTACTATTAGAGCAGTGAGAGAAACAGAAATGAATGAATACTAAAATAATGTGTGATGATTAACGTTATATCAACATATTTTTGCCATCAGTGACTAGTTTTCACAGGCTGTATGTTATAGGTCTATTCATTAATCATATTAAATGATTGATTTTTATCAACGTTTTTATGTTTTTATCACCTAAAAAACGGAATTATCTTTTATCTGGTACCTCTGTATTTCTCCTATTCTTTGTATGCTCAGTCACAATTGATATGCAATTATAGTGTTCAGGCACAAGAAACATGATTGCTACTCTAAAACAGGTATTATTTTACAGCTTGAAAAAACATGTAGCCTTCACTGTGGGGGTTGTATAGCTTGTTCTATCAGAAGGCTGTTTTCTAATGTTCTAGTTGATGTTCTGTCTCTCCCTAAGACATAGACTTTGTACTTTAAAGAAGCAATAGTGTTAATAGATTTGTGGTGGTTACTAGTATGCAAATGGTTCCACCTCTCTAGCTCCCCATCTAGTTGGAGAACCCCCCTCTGCCAGAATGGTTTAGCCCATGCTAGGTTGTAATTTTCCATGCTGTGGGAGACAGCTAGGGTGGGGGAGGGGTGGAGCTAGGGTGGGGGAGGGGTGGTGCTAGGGTGGGGGAGGGGTGGTGCTAGGGTGGGGGGTGGTGCTAAAGTGTGTCAGGCAGCACAGTATTGACTCAAAGTAGCTAGCTTGGGTATGTTGGCAAAAGACACACTGCGCTGCCTGTTGATGTTGTTCAGAAGTTGCAAAAATAAGTGGCCTATTTTGCATAGGATGTTGCCTTCAGACGGTCACAATGAGAAAAATCTTTTAAAGGAGGAAATCCTTTTGCTTTCATGTTTTTGTTAGTAGGTTGTCGTCATTGTGCGAATGTTACACTCTATGCTGTGCCAGTGTCCCTCTGCTGACTGTTTTTAGTCATGAGAGTCATTGTCACCGTGTGCCCACAGAACACCCCACGCTGCTGAAACAGATGGAACAGTCCTAGCTCAGCCCCCTCCCCCCTCCTGCTTTTTTTCCCTCCCTCTATCCTGCCTTTCCTAATTCCCTCGATCCCAGCAAAACCACGCGTACGACCTAGACTGTCCACCGGAAGAAGGCCTCTTTCTCCTGACGTTTCCTGTCAAAGGTTAACTTAGATTTCTCTCTTTACAAATATATTTGACATGTCCATCTGTATTGCTTCATTGAGATTAACCTTTCAGCTTTTAACTACCAGTTAGTTTAAAAAAAAAAAAAGAATCGCTGAAGAGCGCTAAGCTAATCACGCAACGCTGAGGTCATTGTACGTTTTTTAAAAAATCATTATATAGGAAGAGCTGTCTGTGTTAATCACTCTTTGTTTCATATTAGGAAAACATGCATTTTATATGAATTTTAATCATAGGAGCATTTTAGGATTCGCATGCTCATCTGTTAATTAACACTGAGATGGTCTCTGCTGTGAGAATGCTATAAAGTATTGTAACAAAAAGAACATTTGAATTGTGAAAAACAAGCTGTGTTGGTGACAGGAAGCGGATGGACAGTAACAAAGAAGCAACAGCAGTCATCTGAGGTAGCCTATTCATAGCTAGGGGGGGTAGTGGTGGTCTAGTGGATAGTGAGTTGGACTTGTGATCGGAAGGTTGTGAGTTTGAATCCCGCCTGAAGCCACACCACTACTAGTGTGCCCTTGAGTAAGGCACTTAGCCCTCAGTTACTCCAGGGGGAATGTCCCTGTAATTCGTAATTGTAAGTCGCTTTGGATAAAGGCGTCTGCTAAATGGCAAAATTAAAATTATTTAAATTATAGCTTTCAGTCACGTGGTTTCTTCCCTAGCAACCACCAACCTGACGGGCAAAAAGTATCATAGCAACATCGCTCAACATGGCTGCCTACTATTTAGACCACCTCACTCATGAAGAACTATCAAGATACACGACGGTGATAGGAGTGGAGGATTGACACCATTCAAATAGTGTTGGATTCCCTGTCTTCTACTCTATCCGGACACGTTGGAATTATTTTCCTAACCCCCGGAGAATCAAAGTTATTGACCTGCAAAGGGTGCCTCCTTGACCGGCTTTTCCCGTGAATAACACCGGTTATGGAGGTGGTACAAACATAAGACTATTATTGCTAAATTCACTATCAGTATACGGTCATTTTGAGCCCTTAACCACCGCGCTGACACCCCGAGAAGATATACTTTTAATATGAAACTCGATCAACCGGGCGTTCACCGGCTGCTGGACGAAACTCCCAACTCCCGCTGTCAGCGAGGCGAGGGAATATTTATATCCGGGAATTCGCTCCTTGCTGTGTCCACGGTGATAGGAGTGGAGGATCGACTCCATTCAAATAGTGTTGGATTCCCTGTCTTCTACTCTATCCGGACACGTTGGAATTATTTTCCTAACCCACGGGAAATCAAAGTTATTAACCCGCAAAAAGTGGGTTTTGCCCGTGGGTTTTGCCCGCAAAAAGTGCCTTTTGCCCGTCAGGTGGGCGTTTCCACTATGCTGTGACGTCACATGAAAGCTATGAATACCAAGTCTGTTCTTCTGCTGGGAGACCCTTGTCCCGTGGGGAACTGTAGACACAAAACCTGCCTCTGACCAATATGAGGAAAAACATGAATCAAAGGTCATGTTGGTCTGAATCAAAGTTCATTGCCTGGCTGCCCTTGTCACTCATTGAAAAAATAAACTCACACCTGTGGTTTGAAGGCAGAACATTTTGGATTGAGTCCAATTAACCCACAGCTAACGACCTCACATCCTTGTGGAAGCAGGACGGAGTAAAGGAACTAAACAAGTTCTTGGAAGATTCCTGGAAAGCCAACTATCATGAAAGGAAATTGATGACACACACGCACGCGCACACACTGATCTATGCGTCCATGTTTTTTTTCATTCACCTAGTCAGACCAGCTGACATTCAACATTACATTTTCTTTTATTAGTTTTTTTTTACTAAACATCAAAACTTGTTTGTGTCTTGAGCGGATTCTGAATGTTTCTGAAAGAAATCGAAAAAATCAGATGAAACAAAGTCTGAAGGCCTAAAGGAGCAGAGCAAAGGGCCTCACAGCAGAACACAGGAACGCTGTACTTGTCTGGAAGGAAAAAACAGGACGAAAACATGGACTGGGAAAATGTGTGGCTCCATCTCTACAACTTTTCGGTTTTGTGGTTACCTCCTCTCACTTCTGTACGAAACGGACGTAATGAAATGCTCTATAGGCCTGATCATGCCAGTCTTGTTCAAGAGAGGAGAGGATCTTTACAGTGGCCTGAATAGACCTATGCCATGCTTGCATATATTCCTTTTGGAGTAGGCCTAAGCATCATGAAGACGGACCTGCACCTGTCTGCTGAGTAGAAATAGATAGCCTAGATAGGTACTTTATTGATCCCCGAGGGGGAATTCAGGTGTTACAGCAGCTCAGACCACAAAACAACAACAACAACAACAACAACAAAATGAAGTGACAATTGAGTAATACTAGTACTAGGTAAAAAATACAAAATAAAAGATAGACCAATAGAAGGACAATTATATACAGGTAAAATTGAACATCCACCAGCCTGACTCTGATCATCCAGATCGAGCCAGCCGGAGGAGGAGTTGTACAGTGTTATTGCGGCAGGCAGAAAATATCTCCTATAGCGCTCCTTAGTGCAACACAGTTGTAGTAGTCTGTTTCTAAAGGAGCTTTTCTGCTTTGCCACTGTGTCATGTAGGGGATGGGAGGAATTGCCCATGATGGCCAGGAGTTTGGTCCTCATCCTCCAGCTTTCCTCATAAGCGTGTTCAGCCTCTTGGTGTCACCTTCCTTGATAGGCTAGTTGAGACGATTGAATTTTTTGCCACTAATGCAATCATCCCTGTCGCCACGCACTGATGAATTCAGGAATGGGCTGATTGCTGGGTAAATATTTCAAACTCACTTGAGTCACAGATGTGCCCATGAAATTTCAGTTCTGTAATTTGCTGTGCTGTTGGTATGGCTGTTTTGGAGTGGTTTAAGCACTGGATGATCACACAAGACAAATGCTACCAGAAGAACAGAGGTGTGGACCAGATGGCTAGTGAAGATGATAATTCTTTCATCATCTAGTTCAGAAATCAGACGTCTATGTCTAGGTTTACACAGACCAGCAGTACCATGGCAGTAAATGCTATATAGCACATGGGACTAGCTTGTGATCAGCTATGACCCGGATTATGGGAGTGAGAGGGGAGGAAATATACCCACGAAAAAGCACTTTCAGACCATTTTACAAATGGAAAAGTCCGGAAATGTACGTAATATAAAAACAACAAAAACAAACGGAACTATCTATCTGCATACAAATATATATGAAACGTGTGTGTCATCTTTGCAGTCAACACAAATACAGAGCAATTTATTTATTAAAATGGTGGGGGTGCAACTTGATATGCTACAGCGTATCCAGAATCTGTTAGCAGCTTCTGGGGCCACAGCCTCCCTGCGCACAGCAGAGCTGACGGACATTTTGAGCTTCTGCAGTGAATTCCCGACGCAGTTAATGGCAGGGTGGGGGAGGGGAAGACTACGCGCAGTGAGTAATAACATTGGAATGTGAACTGAGCCATTGAACACCACAGGCTGTGATAATACAGCACCGGTTCATATGAAGAAAACCAAATATCAGAGATTATATAATGAGATCATATATAAGGTTTATACAATATGGAACACAGTGAAAATGTGAGGCGATAATAGCATAAGACATATTTTTCATCATCTAGTCGAAAGGACATTTTTACAGTACCAGGACATTCCAGAGGTTACAAAAGAATATAGATATCAGCTCGAATCCTGTTCACAAGCTTTTCTGCATGTCAGTGTGGGTAGCTATGCAGTTACAGCAAAGTGTCTATTGCTTAGCACGCAGTGTGAAGGGTGCCTTTACTAAGTGCAGTTTGTGTAGCGGATGTTGTACAATCCGGGGTCACTGTCATGTGATACCAGACAGCATGCCGATGTGCAAACATGCCTACAGGAAGTCAATGGGGTGGGGCAACAATGTGACCTATTTATATAGATGTGCTGTCAGTCCACTGCAGCCTGTCTAGGCAGCAATGCAGCAATAATGCAGTTGTAACTGGAACTGATTTTACAGGACAAACCTAAAGCAGCTTGACTGCTTCAGTCTGCAATATGACATCAAAGGGTTCAGTCCTCACTATCTACTAATTATGATTTTTGGAAATGAAAACAAATCTGTCCACCATATATATCATGGCTATTTCGTTTTCAGCACTTTGTTTAATGGACCTGTTTACTGTTAACATCGTTTTTCCTAGGATATTGTTGTAACAATACGTAGCCTATATTCTGGTACTAGCCTATATTCTGGTAATCTATTCTGGCCCCTGCTCCTAGCATAGATTTGTTTTTCTTATGATGACTGATGGCTAAATGATTCACTTACTTAGACAAATGTATTTGTTGTAAGTCGCTTTGGATAAAGGCACCTTTTGGCTAAATGCCAAAAATGTAAATGTAAATGTAAATACTTCAAAGAACTCAACACACTTGGTAACTACCTGGTGCCAGTAGTGCTTTTTATTATGTTGAATCCCAAAGACACCCAAAGAAGTAGTCCAAAGCAGAGGTTATTTCTGTATTACCACCATATGTCATTTTCATTACCCAGTCATCTCTGTAGCTGTAAGTGCAACGAAAATTACTCCGCAAACATTACTGATCTCAGTAAGTGATGATGTCACGTCTGTATGACTGGTGAAACATCCCCTCGACAATTTAAAATAACTGTGACTAGCACCAGAATGATAGATAGATGGATAGAGATAGATAGTTATTAGATATAGATAAGATTATTAGATTAGGGATCAATTCGTTTATTGATCCCTGAGGGTAAATTCAGTCGTTACAGCTAAGACCACAAAAACAACAACTAAATAAATAACGTGACAATTGAAGAATAAGCTAAAAATAAAATGGATCCAAAAATACATAATAAATCTAGACCACTAGACATTTTGGACCTTATATACAGTAAGCAAGGGAGGTTTAACATGTTCCAGCCTGACTACTGGCCACCCAGGTGGTGGTCCTGTGTGGTGTTCTCACCTTTGACCTCATAGCTTTGCTATTCGCCAAGTTAATTTTGACTTATTTGACTGGTGACTAGGTTAAAATATCAATGCAGATGGTTAAAACATTTCTGTTATCCAGTCTGTAGTTAGTCAGTGGCTTTAGCTGTCATGCCAAGAATTAACTTTCAAAGCTTGATCATGGTGTAGTTTGGGCTTATACCCGCTCTGATCCTCTGTGTGAGAGGGGAGGCTGGCGGAGGTTGGGGTCGGATGACGGGCTCATTGTAATGCATGGAATGGAATATGGAATGCGTGTTTTAAAATCATTCCTCATTCCATTCCATTCCATGCATTACAATGAGCCTGTCCTCCTGTTTGTACCGCCACCAGCCTCCCCTGGGGTAGTCCTGTGTGTGTGTGTGTGTGTGTGTGTGCGTGTGTGTGCGCGCCTGTCTGTGTGTGCCTGTCTCCGTGCGTGAGTATAGCCTATATATTTGGTCCCTAAGCCCTGGGACACATCATTATTATGCTCACATCTTGCCATAATTGTGACTCAGGTGTTTGTCATGTTGTGAGCAGTAAGCGACGTAATCACATCCATTACCTGTGTTTTTGTTATAACTAAATTATAATCATATTAAAATAATAATTATAATAATAAAATAATAATAATAAGACGTAAATAATAATAGAAATAATTAAATTAACCTCTGAGTAAAACATGTTGGCAACTTGGTTACTCATTGTCCAGTATATCTCCTTTTCAGTGTATTGAATATCAAATTACCTGTGCTTGTCCTGTCTAATGCTGCATACCATTCAAGCATGAAATACGCTTCGAGTCAATCCAGTGAATACATATAAAATGTTCCTCTTATGTTTTTCTCTAGGTTGTTGGAGCTTTTTGGTGCCAAATCCATGATCGAAAACAACACTACCTCTAGGTGAGATATAAAATAAAATAAAGTGTTATATATCATAATAAACATCTATATAAATGTATTTATTTGTATTATTATATATTTAAACATGTAATATATGGTTACAGATGAGGTTATTAAATGGTTCTAGGCCTGGTATACTTATTGCCACAACTGAGTTCAGTGTGGATGAAACAGTGAGGCCTAAGAGAAATCTACTTCTACAATAGTGTACACTCCTATTGGAACCTAGCCCTGAAACCCAAATACGTTCAGCAATTGGAACTGTGTACGGTAAATCAAGCACCCATTGCATAACCGTCACTGTTGCCAGCAGAGCCTGAAACTAGCAGCCCTGATTTGCTGGGGAAGTGGCCAATGAGAGTGAAGGGGGAGTGGAAGAATGCAGAGTAATGCTGCTGTCCTCTGGAATAATGTTAGTTCCACGCTGCAGAACAGGGTTGAACTACACTTGACATCCCGAAGCTTGTCAGCCAATTGAAGTGAAGGACAGTGATGAGGGTACAGTGGGTACTGCTGTCATGTTAGGAAGAGTGTAATTTTTTAACGGTATGGCATTATTAGTTAAGAGAAGTTGTGAGCGAAGAAATGCTGGACTTATCGCCAGGATTTGAGATTGTGTAGTTAAGACTCGTCTGAGGTCACATTTGCTGTGTAAACTGACTTGTTGAAAAGGATAGCTAAGAATGCAGAGCTCACAATGGAAAAAGAACCTTCCAGAATAGAACAAAGGAGAGGAAACAACCCACAGGGTTCTACAGTGACCCCTAGTGTTGGCTCTGAAACACTGCAGCGCCTGCCTCATCTGTACTGCGGTGCGTAGAGGGCAGGTGGGTGTTAACAGGTGGGTGGATAATGCTGGTAACCCTCCCATGGATCCTGTCTGTCACTGTGGTGTTTCTGACCTGCTAGACTAACAGCCTCATCCCTGCTTGTCTCTTCTCAGGTGAAAATGGAAGTTGCCGTGGCGGAGGAGAAGAAGAAAATCTTCAGAGCGAGGAAGACCATGAAAATAAGCGACCGCCAGCAACTGGAGTCTCTCCACAGCACCTTGTCGTCCCCCGTCCCTACTCAGTTAAATTCCTCGCCCCCCCCTTCTCAGACCCCTCTAGTCAACGGCACGCATACAGCAGATGGACAGAAGGGGGCAGACAAGATAAAAAATGACACAGACTTGAAGAGCTCTCGCTCCACATCTCCTCTCTCCCAGGCCTCTCGCTCCCCACCCCTGATGTTGACCCTATCGTTGTCTCCCTCCCCACCCTCCCAAAGTTCGAATGCCAAAGAAGGCACCCCTCCCTCACCCCCGTCGCCATTCCATTCCCTAAACAGCGAACTGAAAAAGATGGAAGAAGAGGGGAGGAAAGAGTGTCCTGTGTCCCCTTCAAATGAGACTGGGAAAGGACAGAACAAAGAGGTGACCACAAAGATGGAGGACAAGAAGAAAGAAGAGAAAGAAGCCACTGGCGCGAAAAAAGAGGTTTGTATGAGAGAGAGAGAAATAATATTAGTATTACAAGACAGCAAAGATCAAAACAGGTCAAAACAGGTCAAAGAGGACATTTGGGTCATGGTTTGATACTGCTGAAGATGGATTAGGGGGTCCAAGCATTGCTGGAACTTTGTTTGTTTTTTAGCTAGCATTAGGTGGTTTGGCGGCTCGCTAACTGTAGCCAAGTTTACTTATCTGGTTGTTCTCTTTTCCAGGAGACGAGCGCTACAACAGAGGACAAAGCCGTGGATTCTGCTAAGGATTCTCAGTCCTCTCAGTCCGCTGTTTCACCTGGCACGTCTGCCAAAGAGTCCGGGAAGGACAAGGGGACGAAGGGGACGAAGCAGGATGACATTGTGGCCATGGAAACGGACAAGGACAGTACAGAGAACAAGGCCCCTGAGGAGAAGTCCTGCTCACCAAAGGTTACCGTCACAGCCGCCCCTAAGGCTACCAAGGCAGCCCCCAATCCCTCCCCAACCTCTGCCCCCGAGGCTGATCAGGACATGAAAGAGGAGGAGGAGGAGGAGGAAGAGGACAAGGGAGAGAAGGATGATAAACAAAAAGCGAAGGAAGGATTAACTGTAAAGGTGGAGAAGAAAATGAAGGAAAAGTTGGAAGTCGACTCCTCCAGTGTGAAAAAGGAGATAAAAGTGAAAGCGCAGGTTCACACAGAGTTTAATTCTACCACATCTCATCCCTCATCCACCTCTTCTTCAGCCACAGGTATGAAGCAGAATCAGAATCACAAATTCTAACAGGAGGACCTATCCTAGCTAAACTGGCCAGTGGTCCAGGATTTTTGGACATTAGTTTTCGGGGGTGGGGGGGGCAATATGGGAATACACAACATAAACATAAAAAAAAATCATAATGCACAAGTATGCTGCAAAGGAAATGTATTCCTGTGGTGGCCGCTAACTAAACAAATTGCATCACACTCTCTTTACAGTTGTGAAGGAGGAGAAGGGCACTGTGTCTGGACTGAAGCGTCCTACACCTGAGGGCAACGTGAAGGTGGAGAGAGAGGGGAAGAGGCAGAGGGTGGACGGCGTGGCGTTAGAAGCACAGCTGGAGCTGAAAATCACTGCGAATGCGGGCAGTCGCCTTAAACTTGAAAAGGTTTGTTTGACTGTCTGACCATTGGAAGACGAGTTGTTTGTTCTCATGGGTTGACGTTTCTTCCCTGTGGGGAAATTCCAGATAGTTTACTTTGTGTCAGATTTGAAAGAGTCTCTGTTATATTTTTAGCTCAGGCCACACACATTGAAGAAGGCTTCGGCCTAAACCTTTGGGTGTGCACTTCTGCATGATAGAGGGGGAAAACATAAGATAGTAATTTGGAAAAAATAAGATGGTTCTGAAGTTTGCCTTATTTGAGTGCGAACCTCCTCCTGGTTCCTGATGCCTTTTGACTGAATAGAAAAAAAATATTTAATACATTTAATTAAAAAATAATAAGAAAAAATAAGTAATTCTTCCTTCTCCCTAGCATTATGACTGCCAATGGCCCCTGGTCCTAGCATATATTTATTTTTCTTATGATGACTGATGGATAGGTGATTCAATTAGACAAATGTATTTGTTGTAAGTCGCTTAGGATAAAGGCGTCTGCTAAATGCCAAAAATGTAAATGTCTGAACCTTTCATTGTCTCTCTTCCTCAGGTCGTACAGCAGTTGGTGGAGGAGCGGTTGCGGGTGCTGCAACTGACTGTCTTCGACCAGAATTTACAGGAGCTGAAGGAACGCGTGGAGAAGATTGACAGTGCCACCAAACACCAGAGCAACTTTAACACATTACAGGTAAGCTCCTGAAAAATTAAAACAATTAAACGAGAATGGCAATAGACGTGTATCTTACGAAGATTTAATTTTATTTATTTATTTATGTTTTTTTTTTGTTTTTTTTGGGGGGGGGGGTTGTGCCAAAGTTTGGTTGTGCCAAAGTCAGTCTTTGCAATAGATAAAGCACAAAAGAGAGGCATCAATAACATGTTATCCTTACAACTAGAAAGTCTCACATTTTATCATTGTCTCTCTGACTCTTTTTCAGGCCAAGATTGCAAGTCTAGCAAAAAAATGTGGAGAGGCCAACCAGGCCTCAGAAAACAAAACAAAACAGGAGGTAATAAATGTCATCATTTTCATTATTTCAAATGTAATTACTAGGTAAATTCTTTGCAACCAGGAAAATGCTTCAATTGGGGGAATAGTACAAAAAGTTTTGTACTTTTGGTAGTGGCGGGATCATTAAAAGTATATCTATATATATATAATATGTGTCACAGAAATAGTTTGAGGTCATCTAGCTAGTCGATACATATTGAGCTGTCCAATTAAAGGAGTGTTAACGATGTTCATTTAATTTGTAATTTTAGCAGGTGCTCACATCCCCTGTTGCCAAGGCTGCACCTGTGACAACCACCACTCCCACACAACGGTAAGTGTCCACTCCTGCTGCTGCTGCCTCCTTATTTAGAAGGCTTTTAATTACTTGGAAGCAATTCCATAGGATCATTAGGATATTATGACCAAGAGTATTCGAAACAGATTTAGCAGCGAATATATTCTATAAATGTGAGACGCGTGTTGTTAAGTTGAAATATTACAGTAAATTATATAGTACTGTATTAGTTCACTCAACAAATCATATATTAGTCTCAGTATTCACAGTTTTCAGACATTTAAATCTCCCCATGGCAGACCTTCACCTAATCTTTCAGTTTTCTTTACTTTACTTTACTCATGTGAGATTGCACATTTTCATTGTTTTGGGGTTTTTTGCAGCGTAAAATGTATTTCCTTTCCTTTGTCATTCAAATCATGCTGCAGTGTGTTTTTATCATTGTATGTGGATTTATCATTGTGCCTTTGTATGAACGTGACAATACGGGCCTGAAGCCAATACCACACACGGAACCACACACACAACGCGTGATTGAACATGTGTGGTTCTGTCCTGGAACGTTATCCGTTAACACTTAAGGCTGGAGATTTAAGTCTTGTAAAGATTGAAATAAGGGCCTAAAACCATACTTTCGGGAAAACAGATCATAATTATCTTTTATCAGGACCGCCTTGACTTGACCATTTGAGTGCCTTTCTCTCACATTTTCCCCAAAATGTCCCACCTTGACTATTTTGTTTGGATTAAATGAGTCACAACTTGCCGATCTTTTTCTTTTTCTTTTTTTTTCGCCTGCAAAACACCACGTGGTTCAAGGTCCAGAGTCTTGTGACGTTATACAATGTGAAGCTTGATCAACCTCATGCTGTACACAGTAATACAGTTATGCAGAAACCCGATCCAACTGCACCTCTCCTCCCCCAACAGCGTGCTTCGAAGGCAGCCGCTGGAGATGCAGTCTGGGGTACAGAGAGAGAGGCGGGCGCCCTCTGTTGGTAGGACACCGCTACTGTCAATAGAGAAGGAAGAGGAAACAGAGGAAGAGGAGGAGGATGATGAAAAGCCGCCAATCACCCAGAGACGACAACCAATCAAGAAAGAGCCGCTGGAACAAGACAATAGAGGAAGTACACGAGCAGACATCACCCTCCGTCCCCTCAGCAAGGAGAGGGAGAGACAGCTGTATTACGACTGCAGAACCGGCACAGGGAAGGCTAGAATCGAACGCTACGCAGTGTACCTGTTCCGGAACATAGTCCCTTACGAGCACTACTCGGACTGGGTCAACAATGTGAATTACGTAGGCCTTGCCCATCAACGTGCGAGAGACTATGAAGGCGCATTTACAACATCGGTTCAACAATATGTGCAGTGAAGACTGGAGAAAGATTCGGGACTCTATCAATGAACTGCTTAGAGTGAAAAGAAGCAGACTTTTCTTTATGTCGAAATAGTATTTTACGTGTTATTATACGTTTATTTTGCAAACTTCTGTGTGTTCTATTGAAATTTGGTTACAAAATTATTTCTGGATGGAGAGTCTTCATGGGTGCAGTTGCAATCGTTGTTATGAATGTAAAGATGTGTTATGTTCTTTAACCATGAAAAGTATGTTGCCTCATAATATTCCTTAATACACTTAACTATGAATTTAAAAAATACATTCTTGAATTTACATAATTTCGAGATTAAGACATTTTTCTGGATTTTATTTTATTGATACAAAAATAAGTTTGAGGTTTTTTTTGGGGGGGGGGGGGTTTGTTTTTGCTTGTATGACACCACAGCGCCTGCCCAAAATGTTAAGTGCACACAGCAAAACTCCCGGAAAATCCTACATATGGAGTGGACCGTCTCATGTTCATCACAAAAGCCCCACAAAGAATTGTTTAAATGGCCAAAATGTATGGGTCAAAGCACGGACCCATGCTCTGTCCTCCCTTGTCTATATAACTTCTTAAAAACAACTCAAAGCATTCTACATCTCTCTAAACAGGCTAGTGAGGACCACTATGGAGGTAAAGCAAACGCCCACAGCCCTGGGTCCTACCAACACTACAGGTGAGGATCCTTTCTCTGACTTACTCCCATGAATATCTCCCTTGCCTGTGTGTGATAAGGATGTTATACTGAATTAGGGGCTCGAACCCACAACCATGAGATATATTTAAAAAAAAAGATTTAATACATGACCTGTAACATTACCTGGCCTGCAGACCGTGTCTACTGAACTCACCTGTTCTTATCCTTTCTATTGTGTCAGTCTCTCCAGCTCAGTCCAAGCAGTTGCCCACCGCCACCACTGCCATGGTGTCGCAGACCCCCTTCCTCCACCTGATCCCCACCACCTCCAACACGTCCTCCTCGCTCGCCACCGTCTCCTCCCAGGGCCAGACAGGCACCCTGCTGCTGAAAACCACGTCGGGCGGCAACATGGTGGGCCAGGGCCAGCCCCTCCTCATCCAGCTGCCCCTGTCCGGCGTGAACGGCCAGCCCGGGACCCTGGTCAACATCCCTGTCTCTTCTTTCGGCTCGGTCAACTCCCTCAACAAGGCCATGACCACCACCCCCGGCACCACCTACATCCTCAAGGCGGCCCCCTCCACCGCCATCATGTCCACCACGGTCTCTGGCCTTCAGGCCTCCAACACCCGCCTTTCCCCGGCCCAGGTGACCCTGGCCCGGGCGGTGTACCAGGGGGGCGCGGGGGGTATTAGTACGCCCAGTGCGGGGGTGTCAGTGACTACAGCGAGGGCGCCGGCGATGTGCGCCCCCGTGGCGGGGGTGGTGTCGTCCTCGTCGTCCTCGTTGTCTTCGGCTTCAGGACCGGCAGCTACAGGCTCGGCCGCTCCAGGGACTCCCTCTGGGACCGCCATGACGTCCAAGACAGGTGGGTTTGTCCTTAACAGGTTTACTGTGACAGTTTTTTTTTTTTTATAGATAGTTTTTGGTTATTTGTAATATATAATCATATATAATATATGCCATTTATCTGACACTTGTATCGAAAGCCACTTACACTGCAATGACTACATACATTTGGCAGTACCATATTTTCCGGACTATACGTCGCTCCGGAGTAAGTCGCAGGAGCCAAAAATGTGTAATGTAGAGCACCCACAGCACCCATTTATTATTATTTGTTTTTTACAATCGTTTTTTTAATTGAATACACGTGATTCCTTTTACATAAACGGTTAGGGTTAGGTCGTAACAGACAATTAATTTGGTTTGTATATATTGCTCTTCAAATGGTGTCCTTCCATTAGGACTTGGTCCCACACCAGTCTTTTCTTGGTGTAAGCAGTAGTATTTTTTTGGGAAGTAGTGTTTCCATCACCCAGCGTGATTCTGAGGACTTGGGGTGAGCAGGGAGGAGCAAACTATGTCCCTGGTCCGAAGTTCCAAAAAAGATCCCCATGACCCCAAGTCAGGGATGGTCCACTAAGACCGTGGCTCAGAACGTTTTGGGGCCTGTCCTGCGAATGGAAGTGACTTTACCTTTCAATTCACTCAGAGAGCAACGCCATGCATTTTTGGCATTTAGCAGACGCCGCCTTATTCCAAACATTCCGTGCAATGTCTCTCAATGTCATCTTTCTCATTTTCAGATAATCAAGCTACAGGGTCTATCCCAACCAAAACTACTGGCCAGGGGCCTCGTCTCAAAAATTCCTTCATAGATCTCACTGAGGATGATGACGACGTGCAAGGTGAGGAAGACCGAACACCATCCCTTCACTTTCTTCACCTCTATTCCATTGATCGTTTCATTCCTACTCCCCTCCTCATTGTTAATTCAGTTAAAAACACATAATTTCTCCCAGAAGAACGATTATTTTCTCCTCTCTTTGCAATTCTCTCGTCTAGTTTTCCTCACACTTTCCTCCTCTCTTTATAACCTCTTTTTATCGTCCTTTAATAATTCCCTCTTTCCTCTTTTCCTTAGTGACTGGTGTAAGTAAGGCCAAAGTGACAACAGCGTCCTCTTCGGTTACCCAACGTACCCCTGGGCCTCCCCCACTGATCAGCACTCCTACTGGTGAGGCCCACAATGCTGTGTGTGTGTGTGTGTGTGTGTGTGTGTGTGTGTGTGTGCGTGTGTGCGCGTGTGCGCATGTGTATATAATGAATGACTTTGTCATATCCTCATGACATTTCTTCAACCCTCATCATCCGAGTAGAGAATAGGATAATATCACCGGACTCTACACCCCCCTCCCCGTTCGCTGACTCTGTGTTCCATGTTACTTGTTGTTTCTGTGTTTCCCATATTCCCTATATTGTCAGCGTCTTTGAGCCTCGGAAAAGCGCTATATTAATTAAATAAATTATTAATTATTATTATTATCAAAGATTATTATTAGTATTTATCTTGAGAAACTGTGTGTAATTTGAGATTTTTTTTATTTTTGCCAAAGGTACTACAGCAAGAGCATCTCCTCAAAGTTCCGTGAGCAGTCCTCAACTCACGGTCCACCATCGCCCCCCTCTGGTGAGATTCTAGATATCTACTACAAAAGTGCACATTTATTTATTGAAATTCCAGGGTCCGAAATTCCATTCAATATGGAGTAAATGTGTATAGGCCTGTGTCACACACATGTTAATCAAAATAAAATACATATGAAACTTTTCTCTAAAATATCTTGTCTATTGTACTCTTAAGTAAGTAGTAAGTAAGTAAGTAACGTTTATTTATATAGCACAAAATGTACAACGACAAGAGCCGCCCAAAGTGCTTAACAGATACAATATAAAGAGAAAAACAAGGTAAAAGGGATACAGATTAAAGAAAAAAACAGACAAAATAGAAAAATACACTAAAAGCAAGGTGCAGTACAAATAAAAGTGCAAAGAGTGCAGTGTCGGGAAGGCAGGCTCACCTCAGGTCAAAGGCCAGGGAGAAAAGATGTGTTTTTACTAGTTTTTTAAAAGCCTCTTAAAACTACATGCTGGACCTTTCATTTGATTGTTAATATATATCTGATCACTAATTCATATCTCCTCCCGTAGGACTCCCCACCGAAAGCACGCCTGGGAAACACTACCAACACTACTAGAGCCCCCTCCACTGCCCTGCCCCCCTTACCCACCGCCCCCCCGAACCCCACACGCCTGCCCCTGGAGGCCACCCAGACCTCGCCCCCCCAGCAGCCTCAGCTGAAGCTGGCCCGGGTGCAGAGCCAGAACGGCTTTGTGTTGTCCTGGTGCGTGGCGGAGACGGACCGCAGCTGTGCTGCCGTGGAGAGCTACCACCTGTTCGCCTACCACCAGGAGGCCAGCGGCCCGTCCTCGGCCCAGCAGCACTGGAAAAAGATCGGGGAGGTGAAGGCCCTCCCGCTGCCCATGGCCTGCACGTTGACTCAGTTCGTCTCTGGATCCACGTATTACTTTGCCGTTCGGGCGCGTGACGTCTACGGTCGCTTCGGACACTTCTGTGAGCCTCAGTGCACTGATGTCATCAGCCCCGCCTCAAGCTAAGGAAGGGGAAAAGGGTCATTTCACAGGACAGGAAAGTTGAAAGGACTGTTCATTTCTTTCCGTATGGTTTTAGGAGGCTTGAGTGTTGACAAATACATGTATGAACACACACACGCACACATTCGGAAACACCTAAATGTATACTGATGGACTCAAGACTACTCCGATTGGGTAATAGGATTTGGCAACGGTTACTGCTGTGCCTACATACGTATTGTATATTTTTTGTGACTTATGAAGCTATTGTACATAAGTGGATTACCGCCCCCCCCCCCCCCCCCCCCCCCTTCGATATTTATGTTGATTTCTGGTTTGGATGTTATTTAGCCTGTTGTTCACTGTTCTGCTTCACTTTGTCTCAGTCCTAACATTCCTCCTCATTGTAACCAATCGTGATCAAAAAAACTAATCTGCAAGCAACTGAATCAACCTTCAACCAATCAGAACACTGAACCAAACCATCGAACCAGCCCCATTTTTTGTCGAGTACGCTGACTTTATAGGAATGGCAAGTTCAATAAAAGGTTTTATTGAAGTCAAGTCACGTCTTTGTGTAATGATTGCCTGCTTGCTGCTGCTTGAGTCCCTAATTGCTTTTATTACTATGAGATTGTCATGGGTTGACTACAAAGTCCTTCTTCTCACCCACAAATGCATCAACGGACACGCACCTCCCTATCTACAAGAACTCATCACTCCACAAACCTCCACCCGCACCCTCAGGTCTTCAAACAGTTTGCTCCTCCAGGTCCCCAATACCAGGCTCCGCACCATGGGGGACCGAGCCTTCTGTTCGGCTGCGCTGTGCCTGTGGAACAGCCTTCCTAGCCAGCTAAGGGCAGTACAGAGCCTGTGGAAGAGCCTTCCTAGCCAGCTAAGGGCAGTACAGAGCCTGTGGAACAGCCTTCCTAGCCAGCTAAGGGCAGTACAGAGCCTGTAGAACAGCCTTCCTAGCCAGCTAAGGGCAGTACAGAGCCTGGACTCTTTTAAGACAGGCCTTTGACTGTTGAACTGTGTTCATTCTTGTGATTTATTTTGTGTTTTTTTACTATGTTTTTAACTTATTATGTTTTTTGTTTTTTTTACTCTGTAGCACTCTGAGATTCTTTTGAATGAAAAGTGCAATACAAATAAGGGGTAGTGGTGGTCTAGTGGATAGTGAGTTGGACTTGTGATCGGAAGGTTGTGAGTTCAAATCCCGCCTGAAGCCACACCACTACTAGTGTGCCCTTGGGTAAGGCACTTAGCCCTCAGTTACTCCACGGGGAATGTCCCTGTAATTCGTAATTGTAAGTCGCTTTGGATAAAAGCGTCTGCTAAATGGCAAAATTAATTTTAATTAAATTAAATTAAATGCATTATTATTATTTATAGTTAATAACACTTTAGTTAGCTAGCTAAACTAGCAAAGTAGCCTATTGTGTACCCAGGCTTGAGACAGGGTTTTATATTGTAGTAATATTAATGTAACTTACATTACATTTACAGAAGATTCCTTGTTTGTAGCCCCTCTAAGTTGTAATGAGATCTGCCCCAATTACTGCACCCTGACAATATTTTAGTTTAGAATAAAGTTGGTAATTTAATGTCAAACTAGGTGTATTCCTCTATTTCAGAGACCCACATCATCAGCAGTAAGTGTAAGTCTAATGATGGATCCAACTTCAGGTGAATGCAGAAGCAACCTGCCAAGAAAGCGGAATGGACAGCATCATCCACTGCTCTGATGATGGACAGCATCATCCACTGCTCTGATGATGGACAGCATCATCCACTGCTCTGATGATGGACAGCATCATCCACTGCTCTGATGATGGACAGCATCATCCACTGCTCTGATCATGGACAGCATCATCCACTGCTCTGATGATGGACAGCATCATCCACTGCTCTGATGATGACTCGCACTCAAACCTGGTGTCACCCCAAAACCTGGACTCATGGAGAACTTTGTTGAGGGCGGCAGAAATCAGAAAACATCTCCCAATTTTGGACCACACCTACCACGGACTCCATACACCTACAGCTTTCACTGCCTTGTGGGCTAAATAAATGTAACTGTTCATCTGCCTCCGCCTCAGTGTCCTGCATTCGGGTCCACTCCCGTACAGAACGTAGGCTAACACACATTTTAAATGACAGCAGTCCATACTTTAAGGGGGGATAAGGTATTAAACTACCAACAACAAGGTCCAACAAGGTCTATCACATCAAATAATAATCTAGGGATGTATAGTAATTAATTACTGTCTTTATCCAATCTGTGGTCCAAATGTTCTTTAAAGATATGCAAATTAACTCATATTTTAAGTAGATAATGCATCATTTGCATATTTAAACAGAACATTTCTGAAAACTTGTAATACAAAAAATTATTGTCTCAATGTAAGTAATCAACTGGGGAAGTTTCATGGTGATATCTATTAGGTAAAATGTTTTACCCATCAAAAAGTCCCCTGCCATATTCTGCTCCCCTTCGCGTGAGTCGCACGTAGCTCGGGCTGTGCTTGTGATAGAGACATGAGACAGATGTCCTTTATGCGCCTGGGTCTCCTGAACAAGTAGAGACCAACCCCGAGTCGATCAGAACTTCCTACGCTGAGCTATGGTAACTCTCCCGCACCTACCGCACAATACCTCCGGAAAACCGCAGAAATTAGGCATTCACCGGTAGGGGGTAGGTGCGGGAAAGTTACCATAGCTCATCGTAGGAACCATTGATCGACTCGGGGTTGGTCTCTACGTGTTTAGGAGACTCAGGCGCATAAAGAACATGAAAGGGCTCATGTCTCTATCACAACCACAGCACAGCTACGCGCGAATCATGCGAAGGGGAGCAAGATATGGCAGGGGACTTTTTCTGTCAAAACTCCGGTTTTGAAGAAAAGCACTCCATACCTTTAAGAGGTGATAACCACTACACCTCGTTCCAAATTATTATGCAAATTATATTTTTCTCAGATTTTCCTAAATAGTCGATGCAAATGACAATCAGTATAATTTTCAAGTCATCAACCGTTAGAGTATAATTCAAATTTTATTGAACAAACCTCCCAATGATAACAGTATTTTTTTTTTAAATAAAAAAACTCAAAATGCACTGTTCCAAATGATTATGCACAACAGAGTTTCAAAACATTTTATAGGTTGTAAAGAACTAAAAATGGTAATTTGATGAATTTAGGGTTAGGAGGTCATATTAGGAGGTCATATTTACTGAAATCAAAAGCTATTTCAAACAAAAACATCTTAACAGGTCAAGTTACATGTTAACATAGGACCCCTTCTTTGATATCACCTTCACAATTCTTGCATCCATTGAACTTGTGAGTTTTTGGACAGTTTCTGCTTGAATTTTTTTGCAGGATGCCAGAATAGCCTCCCAGAGCTGCTGTTTTGATGTGAACTGCCTCCCACCCTCATATATATTTTGCTTGAGGATGCTCCAAAGGTTCTCAATAGGGTTGAGGTCAGGGGAAGATGGGGGCCACACCATGAGTTTCTCTCCTTTTATGCCTATAGCAGCCAATGACACAGAGGTATTCTTTGCAAAAAAATGCCTCACGCGAGGCCCTCCAAAGCGCGAGGCCCTGTGCCACCGCCCCAGCTAGCCCCCCCTTAAAGCGGCCCTGCCCCCACCCCCCTTTACAGGTGCTAGGCACCTCAAAGTACAGTGGCTGGTGCTCACTCTAAACTGGGGTGCTAGACAGCAGGTATGTCCTACGTACCGGTATATGCAGATGTAAACCCAGGATATCTCAACTAGTCATCTGTCCCTGTGTGCACAAATAAACATAAATGATTAACAAACAAAATACATAAACAAGGTCATATAAAAAATGGAAACTTTCATACTTAACATACATAAATACAGAGACTGAGAACGTACACAGAGACTGAGAACGTACACAGATACTGAGAACGTACACAGAGACTGAGACAGACCTTTTCCAAAAAACTGTTTGTGGTGCTGGTGGAAAGCCAGTGGGAAGTACAGAAAGACTGTGTAAGGTAGGGAGATGAAAGGGATATGGAAAGTTAGATCTTTACCTTTTCTTTTTAGTGTTTTCCCCTGCTTTTATATTCATTCTATGCATGTATATGTTTTTATATTCACTTTATGTTCTTATTCCTTATTGTTCTTATTGTAAAACACTTTGAACTGCATTTCTTGTATGAAAGGTGCTATATAAATAAAGCTTTACTTACTTACTTACTTACTTACATAAATCATCTAAATGAACAAAACAAATAACACAAACAAAACAAAACAAGGCTCAACCCACCAGAGCCCCGCCACAGCTCAAAACAGGAGAGAGAGACAGAACACTCAGGACACAGAACATTTATTGAAAAATAATATATAGATATAAACTTGACTGGTGGATAGTCCAAATCACTGTGGGTAGTCCAGTTAGAACTATGATGTCCCTTTATGCGTAGATACAATAACCAGGCCAGGTTACCATCAAAGGCTTTAATGAATTCGTGAACTTGTGGTTCTGCAAAGACAACAGAATGCAACTGTAAGAACATTACACAGACTCCACCGAACATACATATATACACAAATACCTATGCCACATGCTATCTACCCTATAACACATATACATATATATATATACATCAGTGGAGGCTCCTCCATAGAGGTGGAGGAGGCCTGGCCTCCCCAATAATTTGAGAGAAGAGAGAGAGATTTAAAAAAGCAATAATTATATTTATTTTATTTATTTATTTATTTAACATATTATATTATATTAATATTATTTCCGTTTTGTTCATAAATCTGAATTTTTCCATGGCTAAAACCCAATATTGCCATTGTAAAGCACCTACAGGCCAGAATCCCTATCCGTTTCTATTGAAGGAGGCCAGGCCTCCTGTCGGAAAGTCCAGGCCTCCTGTCGGAAAGTGGTTTCTCATAGAAGTCAATGTAATGCAATTTTTCTCATGGCAATATTTGATTGGCCAAATCACTGAAAATGGGTGGGCACAGGAGGCCTTGCCTCATCATGCATTGAGTCCAGGGCTGAAAGATTGACATTTTGTTCGTCCAATCACATGAACGCCAGTCACTTCAGTGCAGGACACGCTAGAACACCCATGGCTATTATCCCAGAAAATAATAGCTCATTTGGCCAAATACTTGTGCTTAAAATGACCTCGGAAGTCGGCGAGATTCTAGCGCGATTTATACATCGAATAGGTAGACAACATTTAGGATTTATTGAACAGTTTAATTTTAATATTAATAATTAATAATTGTATGTAGTATGTTGTGGTGAATGTTGTGAGCCTGAGCAGAAGGGACAATAGCTGCTGCAGGCGGACCATGACCCATTGTGCAGGTAACTTATTACATATGTTGTTTGAGTTCTATGTTTTGGTGCATTTTGCAAGAGTCCACTCGTGGTGTTGCTAGCATTCGCGAGCTAGGGCATGGCTAGTCAGTAACGTCATGTTGCATTCCACGTGTAGTACCTTTTTCCGCCACACGCGTGTATGAGTGCTGTTCTGCAGGATAAATATTAGAAATGGATGAAGTATTGTTCTGAATTGTATATTGTGTGTCTGATTGACATAGTGTTTGAGTGCTTTTGACATGTCATTGATTGTATGTAGTATGTTGTGGTGAATGTTGTGAGCCTGAGCAGAAGGGACAATAGCTGCTGCAGGCGGACCAGAGATTTATGCCAATTGTTTTGTTTATTTGATGACCCATTGTGCAGGCAATAAAAGCTGCTTCATCCACCATCCTGAGAGTGTCCCAATCCCTTCAGTACCGCCAAACACAAATTAATAATTTTTAACAAAGACAGATAAGAAGAACAGGGAACATTCCATCGCGAGTGAAGCGAGCAAGCGGAAAAAAAATTGGCCTCCTCAATTCTGGAAGTCACCAGCCTCCACTGATATACATACTCACAGCACATCAAACATACACCTAGCATACGTACAGCATATGGGCAGTAGTGCGCACGCGCCAGTCATAACATCACGCAATCTCCCCAACCGACAAACATTCAACATCTAATACACATTTATCTACCTCACAGAACTACTCTCAATGCTGAGGAAACACGGAGGATTACTCACTTTATCGTGGACGCACAACTCACGATACATAACAATCTTAACTAAACTCTAATGGGTTAACTAAACTAATAGGTATTCGCAACTTTCTCCGGCTCGTAATCCCTGCTCAACATGCCAGTATTCTTCTCTTGCTCGTCATTCCTAGAGCCCGCCTCTGCTGGCCAGTGATTGGCCGCTTTGACCACTCAGTCCTCCAAAGCCTTTTTAACAGCCGCCCCCAAATTCACAGAGCGATTTATTTTTATTTATTTTTAAATATTTGTTTATTGATCATTTTCCAAAACATAAAATAGTGGGTCATACAAATGCATGAGCAGCCAGAGAGGTAATCAAATGATACAGCATCCATATATACCCACAGACGCATATAACAACAGCAACAACAACAACAAAAAAAGACGTAAAAAATAAATGAAGTAAAATGAAATAAAGTAAAAAAGAGAAACCACACCTAACAAACACACATCACATAGCTTGGATGTCCAGATATTCAAATAAATTGTCTGTATACCCTAAAACAAATAAGCAGTAGCCTAATGTATAGTGGTCAAGAGTCAGAAATATATGGGGCCCGTATAAATGGTTCCACTAGTTAATCACACACATTCAACCTAACCCAGCTGTCCCAATTGAGTAATTGTAGGTAGGTCTACCAGATGGTCTACTCCTTATGGAGCATCTGGCAGGTGTAGGGCCCTAATATAATTAAGGAAAGAACCCCACGTTTTATAAAATCTAAGTGTTGATCCCCCCCTGACACATCTTATTTTCTCCATTTTAATAAAGTATAAAATGTCCCTAAGCCACACACAGTGAGATGGAGGATTGGTGGATTTCCACTGCAGTAAAATCAAACGTCTGGCCAGAAGCGTTGTAAAGGCGACCAGGCCAGCTTTATATGATGGTAGTGAGAGATTGGCAGGGAGCACACCAAAACAAGCTGTTAGGGCCGTTGGCCAGATCGGAGTTTCAATGCATTTTGAAATGGTTTGGAAAATGTCAGACCAAAAATTATGTAGGGAGGGGCAGGACCAAAACATGTGACCGTGTGTGGCAGGGGCCTGATGGCATCTGTCACAGGTGGGCTCGACATCATCATAAATCTTAGCTAGTCTAACCTTAGTAAAATGTGTGCATTCGCACAGAGCGAATTTGAACATCCGAAAAGGCCAGAGGATCCAGATAAGCAGCGACGATCACTCTTCTTCAGGAAGGGCAGGGAGGCTGATGATTTCCATTTCTGACGGGCCTGGAGTCCTGGAAGGTAGTGCCTGAGAAAGTGTTTCCAAAAGTGGTCAGCCAATATCTATATATATCGCCATCTTCTGCGACCTAGGGTCTTGGGACCCTCATAAACGACCTGAGGTAGGGATGCATCCCGCCGCCCCATGCGGAGACAGTTGGGGGTGATGGGATCAGGGTCCGCCACGTCTGATGCGAGGTCGCTTCTGCGGCGGAGACGTCCACCCACTCTGATGAGTACTGTAGCCTCGTCAAGCTCTGGGGCAAGTGCCATGAGGCGGCTGGATTTTGCCACCGGTTTACTGGCCTTCAGCTGGGCTACCTCATCCGCAAAGGAGTCTCTCTGTGCCTGTTGCAGGGCTTCCAGTTCGGCAACAGCGTAGGTGTCAGCTGTCAGGGAAGTTGACGGGTCCGCCGCCCCATGAAGCTGGCGGGCAATGACTTCCAGGTAGTCACGCAGGGTCTGTTGTTGCTGTAGATCTGGCAGCGATGAAACTGAGATTGTCAGCACAGCAACAGCAGGTCTCATCTCGTGGTCGGGCTCGTTGCCGGGTGAACCCGGCTTCTCAGGCCACGCTGTTGGTGGCAGTTTCAGGAATGTTGGGCCATGAGTCCACCTGCAGCCATCACTCAGGTCTTTGAGGGTGAGTCTTCGCGTGAGGTCGTCAGCTGGATTGACTCTTGATGGCACGTATCGCCATGTGGCAGACCCTGTTAGTCCTTGAATCTCCGCCACTCGAGTGTCCACAAAAACTTTGTAGCGACACGATTCTGACAGCACAGCCAGAAGTGAGGGGCCTAAGGCAGGGCCTGGAAGTAGGAGCTTGTTGGGGTTGTGGCCTTGGTATGGAAAGGAGCAATTATACACCACCCGGTTCTTTCCATTGTGTTGGACTATATGGTGTGGTGTATACCATGCCTCTTCTGTCTTCTCCACCTGATGTGGCTCCGATTTCACAGCGTAGCCTGCTTCTTCTAGTGTGTGAATCTCTGCCGGGTAAGTAGCGGTTTGTTCCGGATCCTTAGCCAACTGTTTCTCAATTCCCCTCAGCTGCGGGAGCACAGCTTCCGGTGAGGCATGTAGCTGTGGCATGGTTTTGACTTGAAATAGGGGTGTGGCGTGGCGCTCAATGCCATCACTCTCACCGTCTGCTCTTGAAGGAGGTGCACGGCCTCCTGGTCTTGACGCGATCTCACGGCCAACTTCTCACTACGATACGGCAGCACGTCCGTCTGCCGCAACTTCTCCACGTGAGGGGACGGGTCTGTCGGGGATGCTGTGGATGTGAAGAGACACTGTGGCTGGTCACGATCAAGCTTGATGTCTTGAGCTGGGCCTTGCAGAGTCCATCCCAGCCGTGTTTTCACCGCAGCTGGTCCACCAGGCGGGCCCAATCTAACAGGCTCTATGGGGGTGATGAGGTGGGTGTAGTCAGAGCCGATCAGCAACACTGGATGAACTCTATTCAGTGGCTGGAGAGGTAACCAGGCTAGATGTCTGTACTTCTGCTGTAGTGCACCGACAGGATGGGTGTGCTCTGCCAGACCCAGCTGCTCGGCGGAGAATGCACTCTGGATCTTGTACCTCTTCTTTGGCTCAGCAGCGGGGGATATGGTGAAGGATACGGCCGCCCCGTGAAGCACCTGCAGCTCCTGTCTGACTGTGCGGAGGACCAAATCTTCTGGCTTGCCTTTCAGGCCTAACTTCTTTGCTGCGGCCTGGAGAAGGATGGTCCTCTCTGATCCGTCGTCTAAGATAGCATATGCTTCCAATGACCTTACTGATCTTCAGGAGCACTTTACAGTTGGATACTGGGCGGTCGACATACAGGACTTGGCTAGGTGTGTTCACGAGACAGATATCCGTTGCTGGCACTTCATCCTCTGCTCTCTCGTTCACTTCATGCAGTACAATCAGGTGTCTTCTGTTGCAACTCTTGCATGCAGCCTTCAGTGTACACTGAGCTGCGTGATGACCGCGGCCACAGCGCCAGCATCGGTTGTTACCTTTGATCCATGCCACCTTCTGCTCTTTGTTCAGCTGCTTGAAGTTGGTACAATTGTTCAGAAAGTGGCTGGTGTTGTCGCAGTATGGACAATAGGCTTTCCCTTTCTCCACTTTGCTTTGGTGGCTGGCTGAAGGCTCCGATGCAGGCGCTGTGGGGGGACTTGTCGCTGCAGTCTCATTTGTACCCAGGAGAATGGTGGTGGTCTTGCTGTATTGTGTTGAGTCCCTCTGGTTCCCTCTCCTCCGGTTGGATGGCTCGTCCCTCTCGTAGCTGACACACTGAACGATTTCTTCCTGCACTTCGAGTTCATACTCTAGCCACTCAGCAAAGTCAACGAGCGTGGGGATGGTTACTCTCAAGGGGTGGATGAACCTCTTGAAGCTGGCAGTGAGGTCATGAGGTAGCTTACCCAGCAATCTGTGGACGTGGGAACCACAATGCAGCTCTACAAGGCCTCTCTCCCCCAGCTGTTCTAACATGCCCACCAGTGAGCGTACACGGAGGGCAAACAGACGAAAGGCTTTCGCATCTCCACTGCGGACATCTGGACCATCCATCACCTCTGCGATGCGTTGCACAGCCAGCTTGTGAGGCTGCCCATACATCTTGGTGAGGGCTAACATGGTGTCTGTGTAAGGCTGTCTGGAGTAACTATAAGAATCTGCCACGATCTCAGAACCATCTCAGGTTAGGGTGAGGATCTGGAACTTGTACCGCTCCGTGGCATCATCCGGGAGGATGTTCTCCAGTGCAATCCTCATCCTTGAGAACTCTCTTGGATCTGGCGACGTCAGTTGTGGAATCGATGGCTTGGGTCCTCTATATGTACGCTCTCTGGGGGGTGGTGGTTCTGCATAGTAAGGATGACACAGGGTGTACCCTCTCTCTGTTCCATCTGGATACCTATCTCATGGGCCACGTGGTGTGTAGCCTGACCGTGACTGTGTTCTCTGGCCATACTGGTCTGCACAGGGGTAGCTTGTGTGAGGAGAGGCAGAATAGTATGGTGTGTGAGAGGGGTCTTCTTTCACCTGGTGTGAAACTCTAAGGTGGGAGAGATCCTCTGCTAGCTCTTCAACATGGTTAGGAGGGGGGAGGTACTCCTCTCCATGGCCAGCAGGATACCCAGTTGGTTGCATCCGGGCTGGTGTTGGGTGCCACCTCTCTTGCCGATCGTATGGGCTTGGTGGCAGGCGGGAACGTGGAGGTATCTGTGGGGTTGCAGACCTGGATGGGGCTCTCATATTTGACACCAGGCTCTGGTACTGTTGCTCTTTGTTCTGTTGCTTAATTTCTTTCAGTGCAGTAACAAGTCCCAATACCTGTATAGTCTGGTCCCACTCCTTTGTCAGCTGGTCCCACTCCATTTCTCTCTGGTCTGGTGCATTGCCTTGGCTGATCGGCGATGCGGCCCTGGAGTGGAGGGGCCCTACCTCTATAGTATGGAGCCGCCTCTGGGACCCTGGTCCGCTTAGGTCGTAGTCCGACAGGTGGGAGGGAACTATTCCTCGTCTTCTGGGTCGGGTGACCATCTCATCTGGTTTGGGGTGTTGCATCTTTCACAGCAATTTGCCTATCCGGCTCGAAGGACCATTGAAAAATATAGATATAAACTTGACTGGTGGATAGTCCAAATCACTGTGGGTAGTCCAGTTAGAACTATGATGTCCCTTTATGCGTAGATACAATAACCAAGCCAGGTTACCATCAAAGGCTTTAATGAATTCGTGAACTTGTGGTTCTGCAAAGACAACAGAATGCAACTGTAAGAACATTACACAGACTCCACTGAACATACATATATACACATATACCTATGCCACATGCTATCTACCCTATAACACATATACATATATATATACATATCAGTGGCGGCTGGTGCTACAAATTTTGGGTGGGGCACAGCAGTGTTTCCTCCAGGATTTTTCACATTAGTGGCGGGGGGGGGTCCTCTTTCGTGCACGCGCATAAAACGCACTGGCGCTCAAAACGCACTGGCGCTCAAAACAAAGACGTAATTTCACTTTACCCACGCAATACCCACTTAAACATGTGTGAGGATACGTAACAGCGTTTTTTTCATGACATTCACCCCGTCTGTGTTACTGTTTACACAAGTACAATCACAGTGTGACAGTCAGATGGAGCATTCGGTAAACAACAACAGCAAGGTAATGCATCAGTTGAGTTAAAGAAAACCAACTCTTACCTTTGAGAACACCAACATGAGCCGTGTTTACCCGTACCTCCGCCGTTCTGTTCGTGGTGATTTCAGAGGCAATAGATTATTTTTGCCCCGCGCATACGTTAGGTGCGAGGCTGCTCGGTTAACCCATTAGCGGGAACATTATTAGTTGCACAAAATAGGCTGATTTAATTGACCATGAACATCAGAGACAGACATTACGAATGTTCATTTAAAATACTCCGGAAGCCCGGAAGTCCGGAAAACCGGAAGTCGGAAGTCCTCAGCATAATGCATTGTCTGCAATACAACCGGTTATTCAGGACGCACATTTTTGCGCCCCGGCCTAGAAATAGACACAGCCAATTGGAGCGCTGCTACAGCTCACGTGTAAGCGAAAAGTATTCGGCCTGCCATAGACTGGCATTGACCGGCGCCCCGACTCCTCCCCTATGTATTTTAACAGTGAATTTTACACACACACAGATAAAATGTTTATTGTATTGGAGGATTTTTAATGAATGCTGATAGGCGCCGACAGAATATCAGCCGCATTTTGTGAATAAACAATGTTTATTTAAAAAAAAAAACGTTTACAAATCGCAACTAGGAAGTGAAGGTGGGGAACTAGGAAGTGAAGGTGGGGGCGGCGCCCCAGCGCCCTCTATCGGCCAGCCGCCACTGATACATATACATACTCACAGCACATCAAACATACACCTATAGCATACGTACAGCATATGGGCAGTAGTGCGCACGCGCCAGTCATAACATCACGCAATCTCCCCAACCGACAAACATTCAACATCTAATACACATTTATCTACCTCACAGAACTACTCTCAATGCTGAGGAAACACGGAGGATTACTCACTTTATCGGGGACGCACAACTCACGATACATAACAATCTTAACTAAACTCTAATGGGTTAACTAAACTAATAGGTATTCGCAACTTTCTCCGGCTCGTAATCCCTGCTCAACCTGCCAGTATTCTTCTCTCGCTCGTCATTCCTAGAGCCCGCCTCTGCTGGCCAGTGATTGGCCGCTTTGACCACTCAGTCCTCCAAAGCCTTTTTAACATTTATAGTGCAAAGACCAGGTTGATTGTTAATTAATTAATACATTTTAATTTTGCCATTTAGCAGACGCCTTTATCCAAAGCGACTTACAATTACGAATTACAGGGACATTCCCCCTGGAGTAACTGAGGGCTAAGTGCCTTACCCAAGGGCACACTAGTAGTGGTGTGGCTTCAGGCGGGATTTGAACTCGCAACCTTCCGATCACAAGTCCAACTCACTATCCACTAGACCACCACTAGACCACCACTACCCCTTAATCAGGAACAGGTGTGAAATGATGGGACTGGAACCAAGCATTCATCTGAGGCTACGTCCACACCAATACGTTTTTTGGATAAATGTTTTTCGTATATAAAAATATTACCATGTTTAAACGCAATATAAACGCTGTCATTGAGCATTCCACACCAGTAGTCGGCGATATAATTTTATCCCCATAGCCCCGCTGGCCAATCAGACGCCTCTGTCTCTCAATGTTCTCGATCATTAACTGTGCATTTATCTGTACACAGGTTAAAAGTCAAGTTAACAGTGAAAGAACTAGAAGCACTTTGTTCACATCCATTTTCCTCGCTTGTGTAGCCTCGACCACCATTGCCTGTTGTAAACAAAGTAGTTATTGGTGCCAGGATATGACGTTGGAGGGAACAGCAAACAGCTGCAGTGCGCATGATCATAGAAATCTACACGCATGATGACGTGACGATTACAAAAAGCTCCGTCTATCTCGTCCACACGTCAAAAATATACAGCGAATATACAGCGTTTTTTAAAAATCTTCACTCTGGCAGGCGTTTTTAAACATCTTCGTTTTCAGCGGGCAAAAACTGGTTTGCATCTGGACGAACCCCCCAAAACGAATATAAAAATCCACGTTTATCAAAAAAACGTATAGGTGTGGACAGGGCCTGAGAATTTAGGAAAAATGACAACAGCAGGGGGAGACCAAAACACAACACACAACACAATACAAACAGCAGGCCCGCTACAACACAAACACACACAGAACACCAACACCGTACGTAACAGTGTTTTTCCTCCGCGAAATGGTTAGCTGTTGCCGGTGTTCCTGCCCTAATTAACGCAAGCTAGAATGGCAAATCTCACAGTTTGAATGGTCTTTATTGTCATTGCTATAGTACAGGTACCAAACAACGACATTTAGGAGGGGTGGCTCCCCTGGTGCTAGGAAAGAAAAAATAAACTAAAAAAACAAGAAGGGAAGGAGCTGGTTTACATAAATAAAGGCTATGTACACTATCCACTATACTATACTGTACAGATAGACGACTAGGGTTGTCATATTGCACATAGTGTTATTGCACATTCATTTAAAGTGTCGCAGTTTGCAGGCTTGAAATGTACATATTTGTGCCTCAGCACTACACCTGATTTTTTTCAGTCCAGCAGCTGCCATCAATCCGTCCAGACTGTCCAGGGCCCAGAACCTAGGTCTTTGCTGTGTTCAGGGCCTGGATGGCCCTGGGGTAGAAGCTGTGCTTCAGTCTGTTTGTCCTTGCGGCCATGGTCCTGTACCGCCTTTTCGAGGGCAGCCGGGCAAAGTGTTCGTACCCAGGGTGGGTTGGGTCTCTGGAGATCTTGGAGGCCTTCCTGAGACAGCGTGTGTTGTACAGCTCTTCCAGAGAGGGGCGCCGGTGATCTTCTGGGCTGTTCTCACGACTCTCTGTAGCGCATTTCTCTCCGCGGTTGTGCAGCTGGAGAACCAGTTGCAGATGCCGTAGGTGAGGATGCTCTCCACTCCGCCGCGGTAGAAGGCCAAAAGTATCTCCTGCTTGTTGTGTTCCTTCCTGAGGACTCTCAGGAAGTAGAGCCGCTGTTGTGCCTTCTTGATGGTGGCTACTGTGTTGTTCTTCCAGGACAGGTCATCCTGTATGTGCACCCCCAGGAATCGGAGGGCTGAGACTCTCTCCACGCTCTCTCCGTCGATGAGCAGGGGCTGGACCTCAGACTTTTTCCTCCTGAAGTCCACGATGATTTCCTGGGTCTTTGACTTGTTCAGCAGCAGGTTGTTAATCTTGCACAGCTTGCTCAGTTGCTCTACCTCATCCCTGTACGCCGCCTCGTCCCCCCCCGAGATGCAGCCCACCACGGTGGTGTCGTCTGCAAACTTTACGATGGAGTTGCTGGGGTGGACGGGGGTGAAGTCGTAGGTGTAGAGGTTGTAGAGGATGGGGCTTAGCACGCAGCCCTGGGGGGACCCAGTGCTGAGTCTGAGGGCTGTGGAGGTGTAGATAGATAGATAGATAGATAGATAAATACTTTATTTATCCCCGTGGGGAAATTCATTTTGCCGCGCCACTCCACTAAAAACCACACATAACAACACAACACAACATAAAGGACAGACAACAACACTGGGCCAGCCATGTACAGTATATTAAAAAAAAACAGTGAGATCTGATATAAAAGTGGATTAAAAGGATGGCTATAGTTATTTATATTAAAATACTAAAAAAGTGATGATGGTGATTAAAATAAATAATAAATACAGATTCAGGAGCCTTGACCCCGACTGCTACTTTAGTTGCCATTGAACAGTCTTAGTGCAGCCGGGATAAATGATTTTTTATATCGCTCCGTCCGGGAGCGGATCGTAATGAACCGCCCTCTGCGGCGGCTGCTGGTTTGCCCAGCGAGGACATGATGGAGGGGGTGGTTGGGGTTGTCCCTGATGGACAGCAGCTTACTCCTAGTCCTTCTCTCCACCACCGTCCCCAGAGAGTCCAGGCTCCTTCCCACCACTGAACCCGCCTTTTTTATGAGCTTGTCCAGCCGTCCGGTATCCCTCTTGGTGATGTTTCCCCCCCAGCAGACTGCAGCGTAGAAGAGAATGCTGGCCATGACAGACTGGTAAAACATGGCCAGCATCTCTCCACACACTTCAAAAGACCTAAGTCTTCTTAAGAAGTACAGCCTGCTCTGGCCCTTCTTATAAAGTGCCTCTGTGTTGTTGGACCAGTCCAGTTTGTCGTCCAGATGCACCCCCAGGTACTTGTAGGTCTTCACCACCTCGATATCCTCGCCCCGGATGTTAATGGGCAACCGAGGTGGCTTAGACCTACGGAAGTCTATAACTAGCTCCTTGGTCTTGGTTTGGTTGAGGAGCAGACCATTCCTCTCGCTCCAGGCGCTGAAGGCTCCTATCAGATCCCTGTACTCCCCCTCCCGTCCATCCCTCACGCACGCCACTATGGCTGTATCGTCAGAGTACTTCTGTACGTGGCAGGACTCAGAGTTGTGTTTGAAGTCTGATGTGTACAGGGTGAACAGGAAGGGAGCCAGCACAGTTCCCTGCGGAGCCCCGGTGTTGCTCACTACTGTGTCCGAGACACAGTTCCCCAGCCTGACTGACTGTGGCCGTCCAGTGAGGTAGTCCATGATCCAGGATGTAGTGGAGGGATCAACCCCCATACCTGAGAGCTTCTCTCGGAGTAGAAGAGGCTGGATGGTGTTAAAGGCACTTGAAAAGTCAAAGAACATTATCCTCACCTGACTTCCCGGCTCATCCAGGTAGGAGTAAGAGTAAGGAGTGTGGGAGCCCACCCGCACCCTCTGGGGGCGGTCGGTCAGGAAGTCCTTGATCCATGCACATATAGAGTGTGATAGTCCCAGGTCTAGTAGTTTGGTCACTAGCCTGTCTGGAAGGATGGTGTTGAAGGCAGAGCTGAAGTCCACAAAGAGCAGTCTCGCGTAGCTGTTTCCCCTCTCCAGGTGGGATAGAGTGGCGTGGAGAGTCGTCGCGATGGCGTCCTCTGTGGACCTGTGGGCTCTGTAGGCGAACTGGTATGGATCCAGGTTGGGCGGGAGGCGTGTGAGTATGTGGGCCCGGACTAGTTTCTCGAAGCACTTCATGATGATTGGTGTGAGTGCCACCGGGCGGTAGTCGTTTAGGCAGTTCACCGTGCTTTTCTTCGGGACTGGGATGATAGTTGAGGTTTTCAGGCAGGGTGGGATGGTGGCCTGGGACAGGGACTGGTTGAAGATGTTGGTGAAAACCCCGGCCAGCTGGTCGGCGCAGTCCCTCAGCACCAGTCCCAGGACGCCATCCGGCCCCGAGGCTTTCCTGGGGTCCACCGCCTTGCATTGGTTAACACTTAATCAGCTGTCAGGTTTTGTGAGTAAAATAAATGTTTATGTCTTTGCACTCCATCATATTTCAGGACCCTCCTTTCATGACGTTTCCTAGATATGTGAGTTCTACCACCCAGTATCCTTACATTTTCAATATCACTTCAGGATAAGCTAGTTTAAAGCTATTTTGCAGTTTTTCTGTGTAGGAAGCAGGCTAATTTACAAGCGGCCAACTAAATAGTGTGTAAATAGCAGGATAGCATTTTAAAGAAGCGGTTCTTTAAGCAGGTAAAAAGGCACGGCTGTTCTAGTGTTAAATCAAGTAGGTAAGTAGAATCTGGTGGGTAAATAATTGGGTACCAAATGAACCAGTTGAAGGAGAGATCTTTCGGAAAGAGTTTGGGTGGGACTCTGATAAATAGAGATAAGAAACCTGGTCAGATTTGTGTTATCCATACAGGCAAAACACACAATGCTGAGAGGAAAGGAGATCTCAGAGGACATCAGGAAGAAGTTAGAACGAGCACATCAGTCTGCGGAAAGCTATATAAGATATGAACTCCAGCCCCGCGGTGGTGTAGCGGTCTAAGCACTGGCCACTAGTGCATGCTGCCCACCGGGGCCGGGGTTCGTATCCCGGCTCGCCAGACCCGGATATGGCCAGGGCACACACGGGGAACGGCATATTGGGCGGCCGCTCCCGAGGGGGGTATAGGAGTAGTTCCGGACAAGGATCCGTCGCGCAACAGCGCCCCCGTCTGGTGCTGGAATAACGGTGCTGGGCTCGAGGAGCCAGTCAGCTAGTCTGCCTGGCGGCCTCCTCTGGGACTGCCGGCCGCGGGGTCGTGCGGCGGATCCCTCGCAATAGGCAGGGGATAATTGGATGCTAGGTTGGGTTCAATTGGCTACCAAATTGGGTGAAAAAAGGGATAAAATCTGAAAAACAAATTTAAAAATAAATAAATAAATAAAATAATATGAACTCCATATCTGTGAGGCAAATCCACTGTGAGACAAATCATTTACAAATGGGGAGCATTTAACATGACAGCAACTCGGCCTAGAAGTGGACACCCTTCCAAAATATCCCCAAGAGCCACAAACCCCCCCCCCAAAAATCTGGTAAAAACCAACCCAAACATAATATTTTGCTGCACCTCAGGAAACTGTGCATGCTTAAACAATGAGAAGAACACAAATCAAAATGGCATTCGTGGGAGGGTTGCTAGGAAGAATCCTCTGCTGTCAAAAAATAACCAAACTGCCCTTCTTAATTTTGCATGAATGTGGCTCAAATAATTTAATGCTTGGTTGCTATGCAACCAATCCTTGAGAACAAACCTGGTAGCGACCAGGTTTTACGGTCTGGTTTAAGTAAGATGTGTGTCAAAAATGTCTCACAGGCGGAAACTACATCCCGAACAACAGTTCTGTCAAGTGTCTTTTTGGAAATATTAGTTCCCACCTTTTATGAGATAGATAGATAGATCATTTGATAGTGTGCTAGATAGATAGATAGTGTGCTAGATAGACAGATAGACAGATAGATAGATCAATACAATAGGTAGACTAGACAGACAGACAGACAGACAGATAGACAGATAGACAGATAGACAGATAGATAGATGCTATGTATGGAATGAATGAATGAATGAATGAATCGTTTAATGACCACACGACCAAGGTCGGTGGAATTTGTTGTCGGTACAGATGGAAAGCTCAATACAGCAGTGTCAATTACATCAAACATACACACATTACACATGACTATCACAATGGACAATGTACATAACCACAAGACAAAATCATAGTCAATATGTACAACTTAAAGTGCAGTACATGTGGCAGGGTTAGTGCAGTGAGTCAGGTGTTGAGAGTCCTTATAGCAGAGGGGACAAAACAGTTTTTGAAACGGGATGTTTTGATGGCCAGGGATTGGTAGCGCCATCCAGGGGGCAACAGTTGAAACAAGTGGTGAGCAGGGTGGGAGGAGTCAGCAGGGTTGGAGGGGTCAGAGATTTTGCTCTATTGGTAGTGCGTTTGAGCATTATAAATGTGAATGCACCGACAAACTGGATAGATTGCTGTCTTTTCACTAGAGCCTACCCATATGCTATCAAAGGCCCACATTTATTTTCTACAAAAACAAAATGGAAAAATTACAGTATTGGCTGCTATATATTACAGCATTATTCCATTATCAACACAATGTTTTTTTGTTTTTTTAATACACACCTTTTTTCATGCAGTTACATTCATCGTAGTGGTAAGGCTTATAGGCTAACACGTTTCCTCTAATTACATTTATTTGGGCTGTTACATTTAAGGTATTATTTTTTGATTGACTCGCCATGGGGCCCCTTCGATACGAAAATAACCCACAGGAATAAAAGTGAAATTACACCCGCGGCCCCTGGATAGATCTGTCTTTTCACTAGTTGTCAGATCTCAACTTGGCAGGTGCTAAATTAAATTCAGAAAACTTGTCAAAACATGAAATTGCCTCATTGTGTTTAACTGGCCTAGTCCTACTCATTGTATTCATATTTTAAAATGGATCATGTCGACCTCCATGTCATGTTACCGGTTAAATCAATTAGGTGGTATCAGAATAACATAGAGAGCAAGACACCCGTCTAGGCTGGGTGACAGCTGAAAATTGGCCGCTTACCTCTTTCGTTCTCAGGAAACCGAGTTACTGCCGCCGGTTGCGAGTCTCCAATGAACATGATTGAAAGCACCAGTGTTTCCTCTTTATGCATTAATTTGTGGCGGGTCGCCACGAATGAATTTTCTCCGCCACTAATTCATTCAGATATTATGACCGGAGAACAGAAAAAAAGCAGATTGAAGCTAGATTTAGGCCGCTTCCAGAACTACATTTCGTTACGATTAAGGGTGTAGTAAATTACAATATGTTACAATGTTGCCATTTACCTCGTCGTTTGTGTTCGCACTGCAATCGAGACTGAATCGCTCTCAACAGGCGCACGGCGACGCGCTTGCAAAACAGTTTTGTTATTGGTCCGAATTTCGCGGGACATTTTGATTTCAGAAAATCACTCTTCTCTCTCTCTCTTCGCCCATCGCCAGTGCCTTTCATCCCGTATCCTAATCGAAAATGCAACATCATCAGCGACGACTGTGGGTTATTGCATTTACTGCTGTTCTCTGGTTCATGTTCTTATACCAGTGCTCAGAATACAAGTATTTTAATGAACATTCGTAATGTAGTCTGATGTTCATGGTCAACTAAATCAGCCTATTTTGTGAAACAAATAATGTTCCCGCTAATGGGTTAACCGAGCAGCCTCGCACGTAACGCTAGCTTCGAACTATTCATAGCATAAACGTTGGTAAATGTCATAAACGACACAGTATTGGCAGGGGGAAAGAAGGGGAGTCGAAATTTAATTGACAACGGATTGACATGCTGGAAAAACATGCAGCTAAAATTCAGGGAACATTTGGACAATAAGAGACACAAGGTGTGGTCGCATGGTCTAATTACAGGGCAAAATGCGCGGGGAAAAAATAATCTATTGCCTCTAAAATCATCACGAACAGAACGGCGGAGGTACGGGTAAACAAGGATCATGTCGGTGTCATCAAAGGTAAGAATTGGTTTTCTTTAACTCAGCAGATGCATTACCTTGCTGTTGGTTGTTTACCGAATCTGTCACACTGTGATTTTACTTGTGTAAACAGTTAGTGAGTAACGTTAGCCGGTTTTGTGTGTGTACTCTCATGTAGGCCAACTTCGTATTGATGAGCTGATGATCTTTCATTGTGTGTGTGTGTGTATGTATGTATGTGACTGTCAGTCACAAGTTTATATTCTACGGATGTTGTTCAGTGCTGTATGCGCATTCCCGGTTCCATGTGTACTCTACTCTTGTGTACTTCATATTCGATGAGCTGATTATCTCTCGTGTACTTCATATTCGATTAACTGATTATCTCTCGTGTACTTCATATTCGATGAGCTGATGACCTTTCTGTGTGTGTCAGTGTCTTGGGCGTATCTGTCAGTCACATGTATATTATACGATAACCGATGTTCAGTGCTGTATGCGCGTTCCGCATGTTCTGCTGCAGCTGTAGGATATCTTTGTATTTGATCACCTTCTATATAAAATCACCTGCCCGGCTTTATTGACTTAACCTCTATTTAAAAACTATATATATTTGCCACCCTCCCTCCCAACCCCCTTTTTGGTGAAATTACGTCTTTGTTTTGAGCGCCAGTGCGCTTGTTTCATGCGCGTGCATGCGGAAAAAATGTGCGCGCTACGCGCACCAAAACTCACCAACCCGCCACTAATGTAAAAAATCCTGGAGGAAACACTGAACACAGTACTCAACCAACAGCTGCACTAAATCGGTGATCCCCATAAGTGATTTTCGCAGCATGGTCTGGTCCTGACGTCATATAAATGCGCTCACGCAACTTTTACAACGTGGACATACTTTACCACAATCGTACCGTAGCTACAACAATGCTAGCATAGTTAACAAACAAAAGCGTTGCCTAGCTTAATCCAGACTGAACATTGTGGTTTCAGTTACTTGCTAGTGGGTAAATAATAAAGAAATGTCTAAATACACGAACACACTGGTTTCAACTAACTAACAAAGGTGCTATGTAGATACATAGAAGACCCTTACCTTATGAGATCGCCGTTGGTAGAAACTTTCTTTGTGGAGTCAGAGTAAACGAAGAGCATGCTGCCTGCTGCCTCCTATAGGTCAGCCGTACACACATCTATCGACCAATGAAACAAAACAATGAAACCATTCGCCCCCTCCCCCAAGCCGGGAGAAATCAGGCTAAAAAGAAGCTTATTTTGCTGATCAAGTACACATATATAATTATCGTGAAACAGTTTTTAAAAATATTGAGTGTGTACTTCAAAACTTTGTTGTGTGTTGTAAATGTTAAATTCTGCCTAGTCCTGTACTGTACTCTGACTAACAGAATTGACGATTAAAGCATTCTCTCAAGTTGCTTACACTTTTATTATAACTCTGTGTTGACCTTCTACATCCAGCTCTCCACATGGCTGTGTCACACTCAACTTCGTCCGTGCGGAAACAAACCTTATGTTTTAATACAATCCTATTGTAACATCCCTTTTCTTTTACTGAACTAAAATATCCTATTGTAACATCCCTTTTCTTTTACTGAACTAACAGGGAGCTAAACAGTGAACAGTGAACAACATAAAAATCTTTCAAAACCATTTCTTTTTCTCTCTTTTTTTTTTCTTCCTCTCTCGAACACACTGTGCGCTACACAACTCAGCTCGCATAGTCCATGAGATATCCGGGTCTAGCAACTGCTCGACCCGATCTAGTGGTTACAGTCTGTGTGTCCCCTATGTCCCTGCCCGGAGTAGCAGTAGACTTTGGTGTGCTGTGGGTCTCTGGGCTCTGTGCCCCACTGGGCTCTGTGCCCCTGTCCCGTCTCAGGTGTCGTCGATTCCGTCGAAGGACAGCTCCGGTGTCCAGCTCCACTCTGTAGGATCTGTGGTCCACAGGCTGCACCACTGTCGCCTTTCTCCAGCTTGTGTGTGGTTCGAAGGGTTGAATTCTGACATGCTCTCCTGCTTTCAGCGTGTCCAAATCACTGGCTGTTCTGTCGTAGTACTTTGCTTGTCTCATTTGTCCTCGTCTCATCTGCTCTGGCGTTGTGCGTGGGTTCTGGTCCTCCTACACATCAGTCTCTGAGCTGGGCTTGTATCTAGCCCTTGAGATGGAGTGTTGCGGTGATCCAACATTGCCAGGTATGGGTCCTCCCCTGCCACCTTGGCTTTCATCATGAGTCTCTTTGCCGTTTTGACCGCCGACTCGGCTTTCCCGTTGCTTTGAGGGTAGCCAGGGGATGACGTCCGGTGTTGAAATCCCCACAGCTGACTGAACCTATCGAACTCATGGGAAGAGTACTGTGGCCCATTATCTGAAACCACGACATCCGGGATCCCTTGACGATCAAAGTGAGCCTTCAGCTTTCTTATCACTGTACTCGATTTTGTGTCAGGTAAATGGTCGACCTCCCAAAAGTTAGAATAGTAGTCAACCGTCAGTAGGTAATCCATGTTGTTATGGGTAAACAAGTCTGTCCCCACCTTGGCCCATGGCCTGCTCGGCACCTCGTGTGAGTGCAGTGTCTCTTTCCGCTGCTTTGTGTCCATTGCTCTGCAGACGTCACACTTGGATATGGCTGTCCTGATCTGCTCGGTCATTCCTGGCCAGTAGACGTATTCTCTCGCCCGTCTGAGACAACCCTCTACTCCCAGGTGAGTAGAGTGTATGCGGCGAGTGATGTCGCTTTGTAGTGTGTCTGGAATCACAACTCTCTCTCCTCTGAAGACGATTTCGTCCTGAACACTCAGCTCCTCTTGCACCGAGTGATAGTGTCTGATATCTATCGGTGTGTCTCTCTTATTCTTCGGCCATCCCTTCAGTATGATTTCACTTAACCTCTGTAGGGTGTCATCGTCTCGGGTCGCAGAGCGTATTGTGCGGAGTCTCGCCTCTGAGATTGGTACGTAGTCCACCATATTAACTGTCTTTATCTCAGCTTCCAATGACCCCGCGCCTGAGCTCTCAGGCAGGTACGCTCTGCTCAATGTATCTGCGAGCACCATGTCACGTCCGGGAACGTATGTCACCTCTATCTCATATGACTGAAGCCGCAGCAACATCCTCTGCAGTCGCTTGGGTGCACTCAGCAGTGGCTTCCTGACGATGTTCTCCAGAGGCTTGTGGTCGCTCTGTACAGTCACTTTCCGGCCGTACGTGTACTGATGGCCCTTTTCTGTCTGAGTCAGCGCCCTGCTCGCAAACGCCACCGGTTTTCCACCTTGGGTCAGTGCTGCTCCGAGTCCCGTTTCTGACGCGTCACACTGCAGCGTAAGTTCCTGCTTGGGGTCATAGTACTTGAGTACTGGCGCTTTGGCTATCTTGTCCTTCAGCCTGCCGAATGCTTCCTCTTGCACATCTGTCCACTCCCATATGCTGTCTCTATGGGTGAGCTGTCTCAGTATCTCACAGTCGTCTGATAGGTGTTGGTAGAACTTAGCCAGGTAATTCACCATGCCGACTAGTCTCTGTATGCCTTTCACGTCTGTGGGCCTCGGCATGTCTCTCACTGCTCGAACCTTCTCAGCGTCGACTTTCAGCCCCTCTGCTGTCAGTACGTGTCCGATGTATGGTACCTCTTGCTGTCTCAATCTGAGCTTATCTGCATTCAGTTTTATGTTCCTTTCCCTGCATCTGGTGAGGAACTGTCTCAGTTTCCTGTCGTGGTCTTTGTCAGCCATCTCTTGTGTGTCCCCTTCTCCCATGATGAGGATATCGTCTGCGATAATGTATATGCCTGGCAGCCCCTCCAGCGCCAGGGTCAGCTTCTGCTGGAATATCTCCGGAGCCGGACTTATCCCCATTGGCATCCTGAGCCACCTATATCTGCCAAATGGTGTGGCAAACGTTGTCAGATAGCTCGACTCCTCCTCCAGTTTCACATGCCAGAATCCATGTTTGACATCACAGACTGTAAACACCTTTGCTCTCGACAGGTCTGGGAGAACATCTTCTATGGTGGGCAGGGGAAAATGGCTGCGCTTCAGTGCCTTGTTGAGTGGTCGCGGGTCTATGCACACTCTTGTCTTTCCATTCGGCTTCTGCACCGTAACCAAACTACTAATCCAATCTGTGCTCTTTTCCACAGGAGTGATGATCTCTCTCTCTTGTAGATCTCTCAACTCTCCCTTGAGTGATGTCATCATAGCCACCGGAACTCGTCGTTTAGGGAGTTTAACTGGCTCCACCCTCTTGTCGATCTCGATTCGATACTCTCCGTCCAGGCAGCCGTCGCCTGTGAACACATCTCCATACTCCCTTTTTATTTGTTCCATAGTCAGTTCTCTCTCAGGTGTTGTTTCGTCCCTCACAATGCTGTCGATGGCTAGTATGTTCTCGTATTCCACTTTTATCAGCTTCATTGCTTCGCTCGCCTTCCTGCCAAGCAGTGGCAATTTGCAGTCCTCTTCTACTACTACAAACTCCAACTGGTACAGTTTATGGTTTCTTGGGTTCCTCACCTTAACCTTACATTTTCCCAGTGGGTGCAGCTTGGACTTGTTGTACATCACCAGCACTTTCTTTGTACTTTCTAGCTTTGTGTCTGGATTAAGCAGGTTAATCGGGATAACATTACATGTGGCCCCACAATCTATCTGGAACCTCACAAGCTCTCTGCCTACTAGCATTCCTGCAAACAGCTGGCTGTGCCTGGCCTTGTCATTTCGGTCTTCAGTAGTCTGTCTCCCTCTTGTGGTGATACTCATGACGTCCTCATATTCCTCTTCACTATCCTGGTCAGTCATCTGGTGCACTTTCCGTGTTCTTTTGTCATATTTTTTCTCTTTCTCCTGTTTGGCTTTACATTTAACTGCAAAGTGATTTTCTTTACCACATTTCTTGCAGCTCTTTCCGTAGGCTGGACATTTTGCCTTGCTCCTTTCATGTGTCATCCCACAGAACTTGCATGACACTGTATCCAACTCCTGCCCTTCTGCCTGTTTCATCATATGTACCTCCTCCACGCTATTCCCTGAGAGGGTTTTGCTATTTTCACGAGACAACTCTGTGGCCCTGCACATGTGTAGACATTTTTCCAGTGTTAACTTCTCTTCTCTTAGCAGCCTCTCTTTCAGCCCTGCACCGTTGCCAGCACATACTATTCTGTCACGTATGAGCGAGTCCTTTATTTCTCCAAAGTTACATGTACTGGCTAACACTTTGAGATCAGTAACATACGAGTCAATGCCTTCTTTCTGACCTTGATTTCTCGTGAAAAAACGATATCTTTCTACTGTCTCGTTCACTTTGGGATTGCAATGTTCATCAAATGCGGTGATCAAGTCCAACAGTTTCCTCCTAGCCGAAGTGCTGTCACTCATCAACGTTTCACAGAGCTCCCTACCCGCCTCTCCAATGAGGTAGTAGAACAGCTTCACACTCACATTTTCGGTCGCATCTGGCATAGAAAGTTCCAAGTAGAGTGTAAACTCCTCATTCCACGATTTCCACTTCTTCGCCAGGTTTCCAGAGTCCAAGCATAGCGTCTGTGGAGGTCTCAGTCCTTCCATCTTTTCCGCTTTTACTGGAATCACTTCTGCGGGAGTTCGTTCTTCCCCTCTGTCCATCCGCCGTTATTGCTAACCAGCTAGTTAGCTCCGATGCTAGGCTATTCCTCACTGTAGCAAAGTTCGGTTTTCTCACGTCAGGAACGTGTCCACCTCGCTGTCACCATGTTAAATTCTGCCTAGTCCTGTACTGTACTCTGACTAACAGAATTGACGATTAAAGCATTCTCTCAAGTTGCTTACACTTTTATTATAACTCCGTGTTGACCTTCTACATCCAGCTCTCCACATGGCTGTGTCACACTCAACTTCGTCCGTGCGGAAACAAACCTTATGTTTTAATACAATCCTATTGTAACATCCCTTTTCTTTTACTGAACTAAAATATCCTATTGTAACAGTAAAAACCACTGAAAATCTGACTTTTAGGTCATAAATAGTTTGACGATCGATTTGACCACTTTATATTCTGCGCCTGTAGCTCCAAACACCAGCTGCCATCACATTGGTTTCTTTTTGTTTTTACATTCGTCAGACAACTGCAGGAGGAATTTCACTTGTCCGAACATAAAATACACTAACAAGTCTTAGTGTGGGACCCTGCCCAAACCCCCCTGTACAGTTTCTCTACTGTAATCATTAAACAAATCTTCCTTCCTCCAGCATTATGACTGCCAATGGCCCCTGGCCCGAGCAGAGATGTTTTTGTCTTGCGATGCTGATTGATAGACAATTCACTTACTTAGTCAAGTGTATTTATTTGTAAATGTAAGTCGCTTTAGATAAAATAAAATAAAATAAATCATGTAAATATAAGTAAATCTCCCTAACTACAGTCACAGGATCAGTATTTGCAAATATGCAACCACTTGGATAGCCCATTCAGATTGTGTCCATGCTGAAGCTAATATTCACAGTATTAAAAGCTACAGTAATTTGATGACGAAACGGTAATGCATTATGGGTATACAATTGAATACAAAACCACCCAAAGAAAAGTATATTTTTCAAATATAAGTTATTGTATTTTTTTCATTAAAGACGATCATTTTAATAACAATCAAGCAACATTTCAATGACTATTCATTCAGGGTAGACAACACAGTGATTTTTGACAATTACTTCAAATTCACCAAGCAGGTCTGCTCTGTGGTCAAAAATAGGAGGAGCAAGATGGCCGAAGGGAGTGGGTAGGCACGAGAGAGGCTCTGACTCGGGAAAAGAAACTCTGGTTTTTCTCCTTTAAACAATTGGCTACCCATAAATGTACTATTAGAATGAGCTATATCTAATTTTTCTGGTTACAGCAATGTTAGGCAGCAATGTTTAGCGCAAGTTTTGAGTTTATTCTCATTTGAACACGACGAGACCAAACATTTCTAAATGACGCGCAACAAAACTGCTAAAGACATGGAAAAACTTCAAGAACTGATGGAAGAAGTGCTGCAATCCAACAAACAGCTTGCTAAACAGGTTACTCTGTTAACATCCAAAGTGGATAAAATAGATCACATTATAAGCAAAATTGAATCAATGGGAAAATCAATTGAATCCTTGGACAACAAGTTGGAAAAGGTCGGTGCAGACCTGCATGAACAGGGCATTCAAGTAAAGAACCAGGACACAGCAATGAAGGTTATGGAAATTAAACTTGAAAATGCACTGAATGAAATTGATATATTAGAAAACCATTCGAGGCGCAATAATGTGATACTGATTAATCTACCTGAGAAAAACGAGAACAGCAATATGATTGGATACCTGGCGCGTCTCCTCTCCGACAAGCTCCAAATTCCAGTCCAGGAGAGCGATTTTGAAAGAGCGCACCGGGTCGGCATAGCGAGACCAACAGGGAAGCCACGGAGGGTGATCTTTAAAATGCATCACTTCCAAAAGAAAATGGACATTCTAAAGGCTGCCAAGTCAGTGGATATCAACACTGGAGGACAATCGCTCAAATTATTTCCGGACAAGTCAGCAAGGCTGAGAAAACGCGAGCAGGATTACTGGCCATTAAGACAAAAACTCCACGAAAAGGAGGTCCAGACCCGAATTCGCCACCCAGCAGTATTACAGGTGCGGATCAACTCGGAATGGTTCACCTTCAAAGATCCACAAGCCGCCAAGGAGGCAATGGTGAAAGAATTCCCGGACATGGAGTTTACATGAGTAGGACTACGTGTATCTGGGTAAGCCCTGCTCCAAAGGAACACTTTGACTGACACTTTTTTTTTTCTATTATCCTACAATTTTCTAATAAACCGCACATTAATCACTGACGTTGGGATATGCTCAGTGGGGCTCCAGTTGTATACAACCTGTCTAACGTGGCAGAATGAAGTAGGCTTGGAGTCTGGCGACTTTCTTTTTGGATGCTTATTAACTGCCTGTGTGCTCAAATTTGAGACTGATTTATTAGCCTATTGTGGCGTGGATTTTGTTTATCGACAGGATGGAACGAGAAGCCTATCTGAGACTCTGTTGCCCTGCTTCTTATGTTTTTCTGGTTATGGATCACCTGTAGCGATGCTCTTTTTGGATGTTTACTGACTGCCGGTGTGGCCACCTGTAGCAATGTTTTTTTGGGATGTTTACTGACTGCCGGTGTGGCCACCTTTTGAGACTGATTTATTAGCCTACTGCTGCGTGGACTTTGTTTGATTGACTTTGAAGCATAGGCTATCTGAGACTCTGTTGCCCTGCTGTTTATGTTTCTTTCTGTTATGGTTCACTTGTGTAGCTATATCACGTGTCTGAACTATTAGCCTACTACTTTGTTCACCGATAGGATGGAACGTTACGTAGGCATATCTGAGCCTTTGTAGCTGTTATACGAAGCTGATGCGCGACTTCACGTTAAGTAGGCTATAAGGAGTGCCTATTACTTTTCTTTCCTTTTTCCCCCCTTTTTTTTTGTTGGGTTATAATTTTGTTATTAGTCGCAATGGTTAGTATTATTATTTTGATAACAACTCAACGTATACTATGACGTTCCTGGAATATGGTAGTCTACACAATTTAGGTATTCTAAGATAGCCCACAATTGGTTTGGTACACAATAGACTTGCCTCTTCCATTATGAAATGCCTCAATTGTTTTATGGAGAGACGCTATAAAAATATTTACTTTAATGTAAAACCAGGTTTCCCCCGAGTGCTGAGGATTAGCCTCTCAGAGTAATTTGTGTTTATAAGGTGTGCTTACTTGACACCATAATATACTGTGTGTCTGTGTGTTTGTGTTGTACATGTTGCTTTTTTGTGTTTGTCCTGTATGGTTTCTTTCACTACCCTGAATGTGTTTTTTGTATTAAATGTTTTATGTTTTCTTTCTTTTGTCTTTTTCTTCTCTTTTTCTTCTTTTTACTTTTCTTTTCTTCTCGTTTCTGTTCCTCTTCCTCTTTCCCTCTTTCTCCTTTCCCTGCTGTCCTTCCTCCTCCTACTGTTTTCCTAGTCCCGATAATATGCTTACTTTATGAAATACTCGTAATGTTAATTTAAAATGAAGCCCTTAAACGGAGATATGAAAAAGTTGAAAATAATATCATTAAATGTTAATGGCTTGAATAACATAATTAAGAGGAAAAAGATTATCCTCCAGCTGAGGAGAGCTGGAGGAGATGTCCTCTTTTTACAAGAAACCCATTTAAAAAAAAAAAAGAACATGACAAATTGAGTAGGGGACAAATTTACTCCAGTTCATATGGAACACAGAAGAGGGGTGTTGCTATAATTATACAACCACACATACCATTTAAAGAAGAACAACATATATATGATAAAGAGGGCAGGTTTGTTTTAGTAATTGGTAAAATAGAGTCAATTACTGTCTCATTTTTAAATGTATACTATCCACCGGAATTAGGCCCAGAATTCATGTCAGAAATAATCGAAATGTTAATGACAAAATGTAAAGGAATCACCCTAATGGGAGGAGATATCTTACAATAAATTCTAGGCTAGATTCCTCAAATAATAAACCACACAGAGCTGATAAAACATCATCAATTTTAAGAAGTGCAATGTTAGAATTTGGATTAGTAGACATATGGAGGATGCTAAATCCAACTAAAAAAACATATACATATTATTCTGGACGATTTTCAACTTCCAATAGACTGGATTATTTCTTCATGTTTAAAAAAGACGTAGAGAGGATTGAAACATGCACAATAGGCACAAGGGATTTATCAGATCATGCTATGCTATCTATAACTATAAATTTGGATATAAAGCAAGGAGAAAAAATATGGAGATTAAACAATTCACTTCTCCAAGATAAGATCTTTGTTGAAAAAATCAATAAAGCCATAAAAGAATATGTAGAGATAAATGACAATGGAGATACTAATTCAACTATTATATGGGAGGGCCTTAAAGCGGTACTACGAGGACAGATAATAGCATATTGTGCATGGAAGAAAAGACAAACACAACAAAAACAGAAAATGCTTGAACCACAAATACAACACTTGGAAGACAAATTAAAAAATACAAATGAAATAATAGTAAAAAATGAATTTAAAAAGAAGTATAAGGAGTTGGATAAAATTCGTACAGAGGAAGTGGAGAAATTAATGACATACACCAAACAGAAATATTACGATGGAGGACCTAAGTCTTTAAAACTCCTAGCATATCGACTTAAGACACAGACTAAAAAAGCACACATTTCGAAATTGAAGACTGTAGAAGGCTCTGGAACAATAACGGAAAAGGATAAAATAGCTGAAGAATTCGTAAAATATTATGAGAACCTTTATAAAAACACAGGAAATATTGACCTGGGACTAATGAAAGATTTCTTACATAAGTTAAACTTAAAGCAGGTAACACGATCAAAAAATGAACAGCTCATTAAGGACATCACAGTAAATGAAATACAACAACAAATAAATAACCTTAAAATGGGGAAAACACCAGGTGATGATGGATATACTAATGAATTTTATAAAACTTTTCAAAAACAATTGATACCACTACTTTTACAAGCATATAAGTTTATATTATATATACAAACGTATATATTTATACAAACGGGAAATTGGGCAACTACTTGGAATTCATCTATAATAACGGTTATACATAAAGAAGGTAAGGACGCTACTGAATGTTCGTCTTACAGGCCAATATCACTACTGAATACGGACCATAAAATAGTAACAGCCATTATTGCCAATAGGTTAAAGGACATCGTGCCAGATATGTGACACAGCCCAATGAAAAGGGCTACCTGTAGGCGAAATCATTTTTCTGTTTTTTACATGTGCTTAAACTACAGATTGTAAGCTTTCAAATGATGCATCATACATTGAAATTGGAAACAAATTGAAGACGACATGAGTATTTGAAAGTTTCTACACCTGAAATCACTAAGCAGAGAAAATCCCTTTCAAAGATGTTGTTTTTTCCTCACCTTCACAGCCAGGTAATGGGCGGTAACAATGTCTGGTTAACCCCACCCCCAACCACTCCCCCTCTAGCTGTCAGCTGTCACTATCTGTCAGTGGTAAGTCACTGGGTCAGATAGCTAACATTATTACCTAGCAAGGTATTACCTAAGCTAATTAGCCAGCTTATCATTATGGAGGCTTTATGGTTGTAACTATTATTCTTTTAATGAAACAAAAAAGTCTTGAATCAGAATCAGAATTTATTTTACAGTACACAATAATACAAATATTTGGCTGTGGTTCTTCAACACTAGCTTTGCAGCCACATAATCACAACAATACCATCACAACAATCACAAGTAAATAAGTAAAGTAAGTAATAAAGTGTAACAAAGTGTATAAAGTGTCACATGCAAGTAATAAAGTGTAAACAGTAACATGCTGTGCAAAGTTCAACAAGATGAAAATGAAAGTGTTCAGTGTTTTTTTTATTTATTTTTTTACCTTTATTTATACAGGTAAGAAACACATTGAGCTAAAACTAAACTAAAACTACACAGTCTAAAACAAAAACTAGTCTAAAACAGTCTAAGATCATCTAAAACTAAGCTAAAACTACAAAAACCTAAAACTAGGCAGTTAAAGATCTAGGGACATGGAGGGGTCAGTAATGGGCAAAAGGGAGGGTCAACTTAATAGCAAGAACATATCATGGACTCGCACTGTATGCCTCTCAGCAAGAGCTTGAAACTGGAGAGAGGGATCAGCTGAGACAGTTTCAGACTCTGCTGTAATGAATTCCAAGAGGAAGGGGCTGCAAATGAGAACGCCCTTTTGCCTTTCATGGTCCGGACCAAGGGGATGGAGTATGTGATGATGTCCTGTGTGCGAAGGCCGTAGACAGATTGCTTGCGTGACAAGTGGTTAGAAATAGTGTTGTTCCGATACCGATACTAGTATCGGCATGGCCACCGATACGCACAAAAATGCTGGTATCGGTATCGGCGAGTACTAACAAATAACACCCGATACCAAACTTGTGATGCGCGTTTTGCACAGGCTGCATTCGTAATTCGCTCTTAGAATGCTGGAGCGCACAGTGGTATCAACGTCATAAAGGGACCAAGCAATTTGATTGGACAAGAGGCATTCCTTGAGTGGTGATCAGATTTCCAGAGCGAATTTACGAACGCACCCACAGCGTCCCGCAACTCGGTGAATGAATTGTCTCCGGTGACGGTGACGGTGTGAAGACACGAGAAACATTCAATTTTTAAAGTTGAGCAAAGTAAATAGGATTTTACAAGTCCCGTTAACAAGTATATCATCACCTGTGATCGGCAAGCATGGCCCCTAAGGATTATGTGGCAGAGAAAGGTACGTTTTGTTTTACCGGCGTTACTCATACAGACAGTGTGTGGTTGAGTTGCTGCTACTGTTCAATGAACAGAACATGCAAAGCGACAGGCACTGCTGGGGATGAAGAGCTATGTAATGTTATACGCGTAACTAATAACTAGCTATCGTTCTTGACTTTTGATTTCAACAATGGTGCCACGTTTGCCCACTTTTCACCAGGGTAACTAATTCTGTTGGCCAATGCATGGTAGCTAAAAAACCAACCCCGTTTCATGAAGCACACACCGGACTGTCAAAGTTATAAAAACCAGTGTCTAGAACTTTTAAGTCTACTTGCGTTTAGCTAGAAACTTTGCTAGGAGTCTCCGACTAGAAGGTTTAAACCCTAGCAGCATTCTTTGCTTGTCAGGCTTCAAAACTACCCGGATGGAATAACTCGGAAGAAGTCCGGGCCAGTCTCCGTGTCAAACCTAGTCGAATATGGAAGTGATTTCACAAATTCATTGAACTGCACTTTGACAAATCGTGTGCCTTCACATATTAGTACCTGGCCACATTCTTCTTTTGATGGGCGACACCGCCTTCACTCCCCAGTCCCACAGGCCGGCCCTGCTGTTATGATTAGTTACAGAACCAAATGGTACCTTGATTGAGTTGGTTAATAGATTTTTGTTGATACTTTTCACGATACCAAACACCCGATGCCAGACTAAGTGTTAGCAATAATTTTACATCGAGGTGAGTATGCGGCTCAAAAAACATGTTTTTTTGTTTTGTTTTTTCAAACGCCGTGGTATCGGATCGGTACTCGGTATCGGCAAGTACTGCACGGTCAGGTATCGGTATCGGTATCGGGATCAAAAAATGGTATCGGAACAACACTAGTTAGAAAGGTAGGAGGGGAGCAGACCAAGGATGGATTTGTAAATGAAAGAATACCAGTGAAAGTTTCGGCGGATAGAGAGAGATGACCAGTTAACCAGGGAGTATAGCACACAGTGATGTATAAGGGGTTTACAGCCTGTAATGAATCTTAATTTCTCAAGTAGTCAGGTAGTGTGCAATTCCTGCATTCCTCCAGCGTGTTTCTCCTGCCACTACAAACGGACAGTCTTGTTCCGAGGTGCCTTTTTCTGAGGTGCCTTGTTCTGAGGCGCTGTGGAGTCTGGTGGGCACGGGCATGTGGTGTCTTTTGCCTCATCATAACAGAATTCTCTGATCTTGTCAAAGAGATACTTCTGTCTGTCCACGTCAAGTCCGGGTGGGGCTTGCACAGGAAGATCACCTCTGGGGGGCTTGACATCAATGTGTTTCAGTAGCTGAAACTCGACTGGTTGTGCGTCGTTGTATTCCCTGGCCATAACCACGCCAGGTCTCTGAGCATCAAAGCTGCAACAGACAGAAGACAATACATTAAATTAAATATAATATCAATTAAATATAATATAATAATAAATGAAATAATATTACCGCCATACCATGTTCATAAAATGAAATAGGTAATACATGACAATGAATTACCTGAAGTGTTGGTAACTCTTAATGTGTGGGAGCTTTCGGAAGTAGCCACCAAGATGCTTTTGCCAGTCGTAGCATTGAACAAGCACGGTGCCATTCTCCAGGCCTACAAGCTGGGGGATGTTGACCTGTTTCACCGGAGAGCTGTCCGTCACGACTTTAGCAATGTCAGCCAAAGTGTCCACTCTGGTCTTCCTGAAGCACTGCTTGACAAGGCCAAAGCACCAGTCGGGGCCAAACTTGGTGTGGCCTGCAATCAGGAAGTGGAGGGCCAGTGTCTTGTGAAGGCCATGCATGGTCCGCCACGCACAGTACCACAGCATGAAGTTGTTCTTGTTTTGGCCACTGCAGTTGTCACAGTTCAGGTCCACGTATCTTTCTCCAACTCCATAGTTCTCGAAGAAATGATGCAGGTAATTGATGACTGCGTTGCTGCCCTTACTCGATGACATCCCTTCATCGATGAGGTAGTTCACCTGCTTAGGCATCCCTTCGCAGGAGACACCAAAGATGCCGCACTTGCGTGGAGTCAGAAAGTACATGGGCCCTGGTTGATGAGGGTCAGAGGGGTAGTGGACCTAAGAAAGAGAGACAAAAGAGGAAGAGAAGAAAAAGATTAGATGCAGTGAAAACCAACATCACAGAGAATTGTGTTTGTGTAAACCAAATACAATCAACAGTCATAGGATGAACTAATTCTCACCTGTTGTGCAAAGTCAAAACTGTAGTGCATCGTGATTTCTCGGCTTGCTGGTGTGGAGGGGCCAAGAGAGAGCTGCCATTCCTTGCAGACCTCCGCACAGGCAGCATTCATGCGCTGGTACAGAGAACGCTCCTTTGCAACACGGTCTAGGTGCTGCTCCTGCTTCTTCAGCTTGGCTGATTTCACCACATCGGGCAGATTGGCACTTCGGAACACTTGGTAGTTGTTCCGCTGGCACTCCCAGCACAGATCTGTCCGGGGTTTCGTGCTTGTTATGTGAGGGACCAAGGTCTTCCACAGCCTTCGGAAGCTGTTCACACTAACAACACGTTGCTCCGCAAAGAAAGAAATTATGTTATGAGTATGACAGCTGTACATATTTACCCACACAACATACAGTAGTAGCCTTACACACACTAAACATGACTTCTAGTAGCCTTACACACACTAAACATGACTTCTAGTGGCCTTACACACACATGTGTGTGTGTGTGTGTCTGTGTGTGTGTGTGTAGTATGTCTCTGCATGTGTGTATGTCCAGACTAGTGCCCCTCCCTATGGATGCTAGACAGCAGAAGATATAAATCACAGTGTCTGTGTGTGTGTGTGTGTGTGTGTCTCTGCATGTGTGTATGTGTGTATATTCTCTATCTCTCTCTCCCCTCTCTCTATCCCTATCTCTCTCCCTCTCTCTCCCTCTCTCTCTATCCCTCTCTCTCTATCCCTATCTCTCTCTCTATCCCTCCCATTTCGACTAGTTGTTTTTACTTGAAGCTCTTTTCGTGACATGTCTTGTAAGTCATGGCCCACACAAATAAATCATCCTATAGATTTGGACACTGCAGGGAGATTGACACAGGAGGACTCTGTGGGGCTTTGTTGCGTGGGACGGGGACACAGAGCTGTGTGTCTGTGAGTCTGTGTGTCTGTGTGTGTGTTACTGTCTACATCCCTGTGTGTGTCTGTGTGTGTGTGTTACTGTCTACATCCCTGTGTGTGTCTGTGTGTGTGTGTTACTGTCTACATCCCTGTGTGTCTGTGTGTCTGTGTGTCTGTCTACACCTTGGTGGTAAGGTATTACAGTTACAGTCTGGTAAGCAAGACTTCCCTGATCTCCTCTTTTAGAGCTGAAAGGTTCTTTAAAGAAAGATAATAGATCACATTACAATTCTACTGAACACAAGTTTAACACAATGTTTACATACCACGTTTTTGCAGAGCATCACTGTAGAGACGGTAGACTGTGGCTTTGCAGACATTAGATGGGAGTAGCTTTGCACTGTAGTTTCTGTGCCCAGGATGACGGCCCGGTAGAACAATGGCGTGATCTTCGGCGTAGTTTCGGATGAACTTTGCGACCCTATTGCAGTCCTTTTTCTGGAGAAAGTTTTTGTTTGTTCGTGGACACTTCTTCCTCACGCGTGGTACTAGCCCATTTTCCTTGTAGGATTGGCAAATGGAATTGAGGAGCGTGTTGCTGATCCTAAACAGAAAAAAATCAAACAGTTAGTTAGCTAGATGTATCAACACAGCAGAACAGCATACATACAGAAAGCTAATGCGGCTAGCCCAACCCAACCGGGAACAATAGAACGATGCTAGCTAACGGAATGCTAGCTAGCGAATGCTAACACGAGTAACCCAATACAAACAAACAGTTTTAAAGCACAAACTCACCCGAGTACAAAGCGGAATGTGTTGCGGCATACGGTGATCCCTTGAAATCCGTATGTGGTCCTAGTAAATTTCCTTTTCCTAGGGACCCTCTTTAATCCTTCAGTCATTCCTGAACGATTCATTGTGTTCAACAACGTTCCAATTACAAGCATGTCTCGGTTTTCTTTTGATAACGCCAAAAAATCTAACTGAGTATCACGAATGAATTCTGGAGACAATCTTGTACTGCAAGATATTTTGGGTTGAGATGTATCTTTCCGTCTCCGCTGGCAATTGCAATCAAATCGTCTTATGAAGTCCAATTCTGTCTCTAGCTGATTATTCTCAGCGTCGTCGTCAGACCATTCTTTGTTGGGGTCATCAGTGTCTGGATCAGTGTCCTCGTTTTCGCTGTCTTCCGACTCTGAAGCTGAGCAATGTCCATGCATGAAATCATTGATGTACGAAGTCATAAATTCTCCATTGTCGATCTTCAAACCAGCAGCAGATATTCTGTTGATCGCGTCAGCAAGCGTTTGGGAGTCCATCTCAGAAAAAAATTGCACTGACTTCACGAATGAAAACACTCTTTTTATCCCACCCCCTCGCTCAGCTATTGGCTACCTCAGTCGAGCTCAACAGCCAATCATACCAAAATGGAAGCGAAATGGGATTTTAGCCCGCCCCCGCCCCTGTTTAGCCCGCCCCGCCCCTGTTCGCAAAAAAACAACAAGAAACGAAGTCATTGTGTTATAGATTACACTTATTTAATGAACGTAAAACTGTTCGGAAAAATAACGAGTGGGTACTTCACATCTTCGAGTTGAATGTTAGCTAAAAAAATGAAAATCTGAGTTTTATGTAAGAAATACTTTGAAGACGAATTTGACGTCTTTCTCATTTCCGAGAAGTGTCCATTTACATCAGGATCAGTCACATATAATAGACAGCGACCAATGTGGTTTTATACCAGGTAGGCTGTTGTCAGATAATATAAGGAGGACGTTAAATATAATGGACTACGCACAAAACAATGGTGCAAACCTTCTACTCTTAACACTGGATGCAGAAAAAGCATTTGACAGAGTGCTATGGCCATTCATGTTTGAAATTGTAAGAAGCTTTGGATTTCATGAGAATTTTAATAAATGGCTTCAAGGAATGTATAAAAATCCAGTGTCAAGAGTAAAAGTAAATGGCACAATATCCAGAAGATTTCCAATCTATAAAGGTACAAGACAAGGAGACCCACTCTCAGCAGTTATATTTGCTATATGCATGGAAGGACTAGCAGAAAGTATAAGGAAAAATAATACCATCAAAGGCATAACGATAAAAGAGGAACAGCATAAACTGGCATTATATGCAGATGACGTGGTTGTTTATTTAACATCACCAGCCCAATCCTTACCAAGCCTAATGGAAGCAATTACAGAATATAGTAAACACTCTGGTTATAAACTAAATGAAAGTAAGTGTGAAGTATTAACAATTGGAGAACAGATAGATTCGGAAATTAAGGAAAAATACAAGTTGAAATGGGATGCAAAGAAAATCTAATATTTAGGAATCTACCTCACTGGAGATATAACAACACTATACACCAACAATTATCAAGCCCTTGAAAATAAAATACGAGAAGATCTTAATAGATGGAAGATAACACCTGAATCCTTAATGAGTAGAGTAGAAAGCGTCAAAATGATGATCCTCCCACAGTTTCTGTTTTTATTTCAAACATTACCAGTTCCCATTCCACATCGTAGCTTCAAAAAATGGAATACAATGCTCTCAAATTTCATTTGGAACTACAAAAGTAAACGGAAAAAACTTAGTATACTAACTCAAACCAGAGAAAAAGGAGGGTTTAATTTCCCTGATCTAAAGTCCTATTTCCATGCAACTCAAATAGATACAATAATGAAATGGATGAATAACTCGGTTCAAACCAAATGGAAAGACATAGAAAAACAAGTAATATCAATATCAATAGGAACACTACCTTTTCTGAGTCTAAAGGATATTCAAAAATATAGTGGAAATAACAGATGCATAGAAAATACCCTCATAAATTGGAAAACTATTCGTAAAACGTATAAATGTGATGACAAATGCATTTATTTGAGAGAGATAGCCAGTGATCCAGACTTTTTACCTAATAAAACAGACAAAATATTAGAAGAATGGGCTAGGAAGGGACTACAGGTGTACTCACAGATGGTTACAAACAGGGTTCGAGTTATGTGGGAGCCAATGGGAGCTGAGCTCCCATAGAGATGGTCTGAGGCTCTCTGAGCTCCCATGAAGGCAGTAAAATCAAAATTCTGTGGGGGTCGCTAATAATACATTACCACAACTATTATTTGATCAAAATGTCAATGTAATGAATATTATTTAATTTATATTATAAATATTGTAAAATAAACACGTTTTCCAAAAGAACTACACGCACCATTAATCTCCTGTGAATGACAGTATGCCTTTGACTGCCTGCACTTCACCACCAAGACACCATGGGGCGCAGTAGAATATTGTGCAACAGCAAAAGGTTGATTAATCAGCTGTGCGGTAAACCGTTGGAACACACAGTGCACAGCTGATTAATCAATTAAACCAATAGAGTGAGACACCAGTTGCCTTTCAGGAAGTAGTGAGATCGTGCACCTAGCCTATTATTGAGAAGCAAACATTCATTCATTAGCTATACAGGAGTATATTATACAGTAGCTACCATGCCGCCCAAAAAAAGGCCACTGCTGCCGACCGGGTCATCAAGCCTAGAACATTTCGGGTTTTTATCAAAGAAACCTGCTATGACACCTAACGTTAGCCCTGCTGCTACTACTGTTACTGCTACTACTGTTACTGCTACTGCTGCTACTACTGAGGACTCTGCTACCAGGCCTGAACGCGCAACACCCACACACAGTTCAGATGAGGGGCAGAATGAAGAGGTAGGGGAGGCAACGCCACAGAACTGGGGAGAAGATCAGTGGAGATCCTGGAAAAAAAGAAACCCCTGGCTATTTGCAAATGAGGATGGCCTTGGATGCCTTGCCTGTAAAGAGGCAAAGACTCTTTTACTTTCAGAGAAAAAGTGGGGAGTGCATTTGGCGGATGCCTGGATCAATGGGACAGTAAGTAGCCCCGTTCAAAAGCAGTTGCGGAAAAAGATTTATATACACCGCGACAGTCATGCTCATAAACGAGCTGTTGAAATAGCAGAGCTTAAACAAAAGGAAGTGCTTCCTAAGAAAGTAGCAGCACTCACTTCCATTATGTACAAGGAGACAGCAAGTTCGTTCAGGGCAGCCTATACTGTGGCTAAAGAAAGGATGCCATATACAAAACTGAATCCAATCATGAAGCTTAATGAGATGAATGGCGCGATAGTCGGCCCTACTCACCGATCAGATCATTCATGTGCACAGATTGTAGAGCACATTGCACAGGAGATGAAAAATAAATTCATTTCTAATGTCAAATCACTTAATTCGAGTATTAGCATAACAATAGATGAAAGCACAATTCATGGACGAGCGTACATGATTATTTATGTCAGATGCGATGTCACTGGAAATGGAGATGTGGACAATGTGTTTTTTGACATAGTTGAACTTGACCAGGGCACAGATGCCGAGTCCCTGTGCAATGCACTGAAAAACAGCCTTCGATCAGCGGGAATGGATGACGAATTTCTTCGGAAAAACCTAATTAGCATAGCCACAGATGGGGCGGCCGTGCTAACAGGGAGAGTGAATGGACTCATAGCTAGACTGAAACGGGACTTCCCTCAGCTGCAGGCAGTTCACTGTCTCGCGCATCGGTTAGAATTAGCGGTGAATGACTCATTGAAGGAGGTGACTGGCTGTAATCATTTAGAGTTTTTCCTCTCAAAACTCTATGCTCTTTACCACCAGTCCTCGAAAAATGCAAGGGAATTACAGGAAGCAGCTGCGGAACTGAACCTGCAGATACTGAAAATAGGGAAAGTGTTTACAATAAGATGGGTGTCCAGCAGTTTCAACACTGTCAAAGCTGTGCTGAAGGATTTTCCAGTGTTAGCACGTCACTTTAAATCAGCTAGTGAAGATGGCTCACGTTCCGGTATGGAGAAGGCCAAGTACACTGGTTTACGTAAGCATCTGACATCCACTGGATTTCTCTCTGATTTAGCGACAATGAAAGACGTGTTACGTGAACTACAAAGTCTCTCCCTGAAACTACAGAAACGCGACACATCCCTGATTGATGCAAGCCGCCACATTCACCAAACGATCGAGGTGCTCTCTGCCATGAAGGACCAGGGAGGGAAAACAGAAATGAAAGTCAAAATGGCCATAACCAGCGGTCAGTTCAAAGAGGTTGCTCTCACCGAAACGCAACGTAAAATAAATAAGTCCCAATTTTACCAGTCAATTATTGATAATCTCACCAAGTGTCTCCCTGACAGTGAGCTGGTAAGCATGTTGAAGCCTCTGGATCAGCACTTCTGGCCAAAAGAGAGGGCAGAACTTGTTCTATTTGGAGAGCGTGAGGTGGGGAAGTTTGCTAAACTTCTCAGAGAGCCTTCGAGTGATGCTGTCAGTGAGTTCAGAGACTGGAAATTACAAGACAAGGAACAGCAGGGTAAAACCTTGAAAAGACTTATAGTGGCGAGCAACACTTTTCTTCCGACCTCTGCAGAGTGTGAGAGGGGCTTTTCTGGATGCAATGACACTGACAGTCAGAACAGGAACCGGCTGCAAGCCAGGAGCCTTACCGCATTGTTGTTCGTGGACTTAAATGGGCCTCCGATCGACAAATTTGACCCTCTCCCGTTCATCCAATCTTGGATAAAGAAAGGACATCGGACGTCAGCATCATGGGTTCCAGGACCGCGACCGCAGCCTCCTGAGAACAGACCACTTTGGTCTATCTTGTCTCCGTAAAGGTAAGGTGGCTTTTACTTTTTACTAACCTAGTGTACTAACCTAAACTGTACCCAACCCTAACTATGTTTACATGCCAACTAATTAGCTAATTCATTTCTGTCATTTAGAGCTGAGGGGAGCAACAGAGAGACGGACAACAGGACAGCAACAGAGAGACAGACAACAGGACAGTAACAGAGAGACAACGGGAGAGGAGAGCAATAGAGACAGAACTGAATGCACTGAACCTTTGAAAAAGTCTTTGCATTATTAACACTGTTGTGTTATTAAAGTGGTTAAGTGTTTTATGGTAAAGCATTATGAGTGGTGTGTGTGTGCAGGGTGCTCGTGAGTTGTATATTTTGGGGAGGGGGGAGGCTTGTGTATGGGGGCGGGGGGTCCTCACACAAAGGAGTAGCCTAGGGCCACTGACCACCTTAATCCGCTACTGCCTATAGCTAATTAAAACTTGTAAGTCCCATCGCTGTGTGGGCATGATTCGCGCGTGCATGAGAACATTTCGCACTGTTATTTTGGAGACCCCCACAGAGTTCAGCTTATAACTCGAACCCTGGTTACAAATGACATGATAGACTCATTTGAAACCTTAGTTAATAAATTTAATATAAGTAATAGCCATTTCTTTAAGTACTTACAAATTAGAAGCTACCTTATAACACAGCAGAGGAGACAGGAACAAAGATCACATATACTAATGGAATATCTGAGCAAAAATAGAAACAGTGAAAAGACAAAAATCTCAAAACTTTACAAAATCATGCAAGAAATCAAGATACAAGAAGATAACACTAAAGAAAAATGGGAAAACGAATTAGCAATAACAATTACGGATGACTATTGGAAAGAAGCATGCAAAAGAATATTTAAGACAACACAATCAAAATTCTGGAAAGAATTTGCTTGGAAAATAAATATGAAGATCTTCCTAACACCGAAAATGTTGTCAAAATATAGGCCAACAGGCAATGCAGAATGCTGGAGGAAATGTACGGAACGAGAAGCCAATCACACACACATTTTCTATACATGCCCTAAATTGAAAAGGTTTTGGGAGGCAGTTCAAGTAAAAATAAAAAATAAATTTACCTTACAAAATCCTATACATCCAGTCAATATTATACTCGGTCTTATTCCATTAGATATATACAGAGAGGGAGATAAATATTTGTACACCATATTACGTATCGCGGCTTTAAAGCAAATCACACGTAAATGGTTGGACTTAAACCCACCATCTGTGAATAATTGGAAAAAAACTGTTGAAGAGATAAAATAAATGGAAAGAATTACTTATAAAGTGGGAAACCGTGAAGAGCAATTCACTATGAACTGGAGTAAATGGACCGAATGAATGAGTAGGAAGGAAGCCCCCCCTCCCCGATCCCACCCCTCCCACCCCCTCCCTTTATCTCTTACTTTTCTATTTCTATCCCTATAATTTCTCTCTTCTTTTTCTGTATTTTCTCTCTAGTTTCTATTCTTTATTTTTTTTTTATAAAAAATAAAAAACAAACAAAAATGATGCAGGATGAACTTAAACAAGTGAAGAAAACTTGTAAAGTGTATGAAATGAAGTTGTGAAATGTAATGTACAGTCCTGCAATAAAGTCGCTAAGACAAGGGCCTATCTTCCGGATATCTTCTTGCCTTCATAACAACCCGGCTGGATTCCTGCAACTCCCTGTATGTTGGCATCAACCAGTCTCTGCTCCGCCGACTGCAGCTAGTGCAAAAGCGTGCACCAAGAAGCGTGACCACATCACACCCATCCTGACCTGGCTCCCTGTCAGCTTCCGCATTGATTTTAAATCAGTAAGAATTTTTTTGAAAATCACAATTCATTGTGAACGAAAAGAAAAATACATAAGCTTCAGCTTGACTTCCATTAAACACCCAAATCCACAGCAAGTTTCCATTAAACAGAAGCTGTGGAACCCGAACAGCAATTGGACTTAATGCAGAGCAAAAGCAAAGCACATGGGTAGGACATCCACTGTTGGAAAAGCAAGCTTGTGACTGTTCAAAGTGATTTACCCAATACACAAAGTAAGAGATGAGAACAAACCATGTGGGGAGCCCTGCACAATAAATACAATGCATATCATACTATATGCACAGCAAAAGCTTTGTATGGACAAAAGCAATATTAAGCATATTTACAAATAGAACCAAACCACCTTTCACTCTTGACTGAAATCTTATACGGTTTCTCTCCTGTGTGTGTTCTCTGGCATGTCTTTAGGTTTCCTGCCTGTTTGAAACTCTTCCTGTGTGTATTCTCTGGTACTTCTTTAGGGAATCTGCTTGACTGAAACTCTTCCCACACTGGGAGCACTGGTATGGTTTCTCCCGGTGTGTATTCTCTGATGGTTCTTCAGGTTTCCTGCTTGACGAAAACCCTTCCCACACTGGGAGCACTGGTATGGTTTCTCTCCTGAGTGTATTCTTTGATGCTCCTTCAGGTAATCTGCTCGACTGAAACTCTTTCCACACTGGGAGCACTGGTATGGTTTCTCTCCTGTGTGTATTCTCTGGTGGTTCTTTAGGGAATCTGCTTTACTGAAACTCTTCACACACTGGGAGCACTGGTATGGTTTCTCTCCGATGTGTATTCTCTGATGGTTCTTCATGTTTCCTGCTTGACTAAAACCCTTTCCACACTGGGAGCACTGGTATGGTTTCTCTCCTGAGTGTATTCTTTGATGCTCCTTCAGGTGATCTGCTCGACTGAAACTCTTTCCACACTGGGAGCACTGGTATGGTTTCTCTCCTGAGTGTATTCTTTGATGCTCCTTCAGGGAATGTGCTCGACTGAAACTCTTTCCACACTGGGAGCACTGGTATGGTTTCTCTCCTGTGTGTATTCTCTGGTGCATCTTCAGGACTCTTGCTTGACTGAAACTCTTCCCACACTGGGAGCACTGGTATGGTTTCTCTCCGGTGTGTATTCTCTGATGAACCTTCAGTTCTCGTGCTTCACTAAAACTCTTCCCACACTGTGAGCACTGGTATGGTTTCTCTCCTGTGTGTATTCTCTGGTGAATCTTCAGGACTCTTGCTTGACTGAAACTCTTCCCACACTGGGAGCACTGGAATGGTTTCTCTCCGGTGTGTATTCTCTGATGAACCTTCAGTTCTCGTGCTTCACTAAAACTCTTCCCACACTGGGAGCACTGGTATGGTTTCTCTCCTGTGTGTATTCTCTGGTGCTTCTTCAGGCTTTCTGCTCGACTAAAACTCTTCCCACACTGGGAGCACTGGTATGGTTTCTCTCCGGTGTGTATTCTCTGATGAACCTTCAGTTCTCGTGCTTCACTAAAACTCTTCCCACACTGGGAGCACTGGTATGGTTTCTCTCCTGAGTGTATTCTTTGATGCTCCTTCAGGTGATCTGCTCGACTGAAACTCTTTCCACACTGGGAGCACTGGTATGGTTTCTCTCCTGTGTGTATTCTCTGGTGAATCTTCAGGACTCTTGCTTGACTGAAACTCTTCCCACACTGGGAGCACTGGTATGGTTTCTCTCCGGTGTGTATTCTCTGATGAACCTTCAGTTCTCGTGCTTCACTAAAACTCTTCCCACACTGTGAGCACTGGTATGGTTTCTCTCCTGTGTGTATTCTCTGATGCTTCTTCAGGTCTCCTGCTTTACAAAAACTATTTCCACACTGTGGGCATTGGTAGGTCTTCTCTCCTGTGTAAGTCTGTGGGTGTGTTTTATGGTGATTCTTCCGCCTTGAGCTCCTGTGTTGTTTATGGTTTCCTGATGTGGTGGAGCTGGGCTCGCTGTCCGAACCTGGGTTGGAGCTCTGCTGGTCTGTAAGAATAGGAACATATACAGGGTTACATAGGCAAGTTTAACTTTAATATATAAGTTTAGGCAAGGCAAGTTTATTTGTATAGCACATTTGTTACAACAGGGGCAATTCAAAGTGCTTTACATACAGCATAAAAAAATAGATTAAGAGGAGGATAGTAAGAAAAAAAAATAGAGAGAGAAATTAAATAGATTAAATAGAAAATAACATTTAACAAGATAATAAACAATGAATAAAAATATATAGATAAAAGTGTTCTCTATCTAAGTATGTCTCTCAGAGAGATAAACCTCTGCATCTTGTATACGTATCGTGCCCTGATACAGAATTAAGGTCGCAGATTATCACGTGTAGTGGCTGCATGTATGATGCAGAAGAAGTTGATTATCATTAATAAAAAACAATAGTCATGAATATGCAAATATTACGGGTGCGTGGAGCGCTATTTCCATACACCCATTCACCCATGTGTCGCATTTGAAGGCAGTACTACCCAAGTTCTATCAGCATGTGAAATGTGCAACGAGAGGAGAAAAAACACTGGATAAGGTATACACCAACATCAAACGTGCTTACAAGGCTAGTCCGCTAGCTCATCTAGGCATGTCTGACCATGTGTCAATCCTCCTGATTCCTGCATACACTACAATGGGGAAAAGTGCTCCCATCACCACTAAGACTGTCAGAACCTGGCCAGAAGGGTCCGCTCCACTGCAGATCTGCCTAAATGACACCCTATGGCAGGAATATGAGCATGAGGACCTGGAACAGTACACGTCGTCGGTTCTGAACCACATAGTGAACTGCACCAACTCAGTCACCGTGGACAAACGGGTCCGGGTCTACCCCAACACGAAGCCATGGATGACTGGGAAGGTCCAAAAACTGATCAACGAGAGGGACAACGCCTTCTTCGCAGGGAAGAGCACACCGCTGTACAGCTCCACCAGGGCCAACCTAAAGCGCGGCATCAAAGCGGCCAAGGCAGAGCACAGAGAGAAGATTGAGGAATGCCTCCTGAGCAACGACTCCAGGCGGATGTGGCAGGGGGTTCAGCAGATGACAAACTTCAGAGCCAACAGGCTCACAGCCGCAGAGGACGACCCCCTGCTGGCGGGAAAGCTGAACACCTTCTACGCCCGGTTCGACGAGGGGCGAACGGAGGTAACCGCAACACAAACACCACTCTCTCCAGCTCTCAGCAGCCTCACTCTGACTCACGCTGAAGGCGGTGGACCCCAGGAAAGCCTCAGGGCCGGATGGCGTCCTGGGACGGGTGCTGAGGGACTGCGCCGACCAGCTGGCCGGGGTTTTCACCAACATCTTCAACCAGTCCCTGTCCCAGGCCACCGTCCCACCCTGCCTGAAAACCTCAACTATCATCCCAGTCCCGAAGAAAAGCACGGTGAGCTGCCTAAACGACTACCGCCCGGTGGCACTCACACCAATCATCATGAAGTGCTTCGAGAAACTAGTCCGGGCCCACATACTCACACGCCTCCCGCCCAACCTGGATCCATACCAGTTCGCCTACAGAGCCCACAGGTCCACAGAGGACACCATCGCGACGACTCTCCACGCCACTCTATCCCACCTGGAGAGGGGAAACAGCTACGCGAGACTGCTCTTCGTGGACTTCAGCTCCGCCTTCAACACCATCCTTCCAGACAGGCTAGTGACCAAACTACTAGACCTGGGTCTATCACACTCTATATGTGCGTGGATCAAGGACTTCCTGTCCGACCGCCCCCAGAGGGTGCGGGTGGGCTCCCACACCTCCACAGCCCTCAGCCTCAGCACTGGGTCTCCCCAGGACTGCGTGCTAAGCCCCATCCTCTACAACCTCTACACCCACGACTTCACCCCCGTCCACCCCAGCAACTACATCGTAAAGTTTGCAGACGACACCACCGTGGTGGGATGTATCTCGGGGGGGGACGAGGCGGCGTACAGGGATGAGGTAGAGCAACTGAGCAAGCTGTGCAAGGTTAACAACCTGCTGCTGAACAAGTCAAAGACCCAGGAATTCATCGTAGACTTCAGGAGGAAAAAGTCAGAGATCCAGCCCCTGCTCATCGACGGAGAGAGCGTGGAGAGAGTCTCAACCCTCCGATTCCTGGGACATCACATGCGGGATGACCTGACCTGGAAGGACAACACAAAAGGCACCATCAAGAGGGCACAACAGCGGCTATACACCCTGAGATGCCTCAGGAAAGAACACAACAAGCAGGAGATACTGGTGGCCTTCTACCGCGGCGCAGTGGAGAGCATCCTCACCTACGGCATCTGCAACTGGTTCTACAGCTGCACAACAGCGGAGAGAAATGCGCTACAGAGAGTCGTGAGAACAGCACATAAGATCACCGGCGCCCCCCTCCCCTCTCTGGAAGAGCTGTACAACACACGCTGTCTCAGGAAGGCCTCCAAGATCTCCAGGGACCCGACCCACCCTGGGCACGTACACTTTATCAGGCTGCCCTCGAAAAGGAGGTACAGGACCCCGGCCGCTAAGACAAACAGACTGAAGAACTGCTTCTACCACAGGGCTGTCCAGGCCCTGAACACAGCAAAGACCTAAGTTCTGGGCCCTGGACAGTCTGGACGGATTGTATGGCAGCTGCTGGACTGAAAAAATCAGGTGTAGTGCTGAGGCACAAACATGTACATTTCAAGCCTGCAAACTGTGACACTTTAAATAACGTGAAAAAATACTATTGTGCAATATGACAACCCTAGTCGACTATCTGTACAGTATAGTACAGTGGATTGTGTACATAGCCTTTATTTATGTAAACCAGCTCCTTCCCTTCTTGTGATTTTTTTCTAAAAGTTTTTTTTTTCTCCCTTTCCTAACACCAGGGGAGCCACCCCTCCTAAATTTCGTTGTTTGGTACCTGTACTGTAGCAATGACAATAAAGTCCATTCATTCATTCATTCATTTGATTGGAACAACCCACCGTTTGCATCCCACCCCTGCTAGATTCCCCTGGCCCTGGTAAGCCCCCTGGGAAGTGAAGCATGCCCCTTCTGCCTGCCTGCCTATACTATCTACATACCTATACTATCTACATGCCTATACTATCTACATGCCTATACTATCTACTAGGGCTGCACGATTAATCGATTTTAAATCGAAATCGCGATTTGAAATGATGCGATTAGCTAATCGCAAAGCCTGCGATTTGGGATACGTCATACAGCGCGTCGGATTCAACGACAATGAACGCACACGCCCAACAACAACATCGCACGTGAAACGCCCACGTTTCGGTAGCTAGCAACATTAATGGTGTGGATAAATGGCTTCAGCAGAACCAGAAGCAACGTTGGACGATTTAGTACCGAAGAAAAGCAGCACTTCTGTTGTATGGAAGTATTTCGGGTTTAGGACGACAGATGTGCAACAAAAACAGGTGTTGTGCACGACCTGTCGTGTGGAACAGTCGCTACATCCAGAGGCAACACCACAAACCTGTATCAGCACTTGAAAAAGTAACACAGGCAGCTCTATGACGAGTGTACGGTCAGAAACGGAGAGTTAAGTGAAAGTCCCGTAGCCCAGTCTAACAAAGTTAAGCAAACTAGTGTTTCAGAGTCGTTTGCGGCTGTTACGCCGTATGGGCTCACGAAGGCACCGTGAAATAACCAATTCCATCACACACTACCTCGCTAAAGACATGGTGTCTATTAACACTGTGAGCAACTTAGGGTTTAAAAAACTCATCCAAACGCTGGATAAAAGATATACGATTCCCTCCCGCATGTACTTTAGCCATGTGGCCATCCCAGAAATGTACGCGGAATGTAGGAAGATACTTGAGACGGAGCTGAAAAATGTCCAGTACTATGCAACAACAACCGATCTGTGGTCGAGCAGGACGACCGAGACGTATCTCAGTCTCACCGTGCACTTCATAAATTACGACTTTGAGTTGAAGAGTCATTGCCTGCAAACGGTATACTTTCCTGCTGACCACACGGGAGAGAATATTGCCCGTGGACTAAGAGAGTCCTTGTCCAACTGGGGTCTGAAGGAAGAGGATCAGACGTGCATCACCACTGATAACGGATCAAATGTTGTAAAAGCTGTGGAACTGAATCAATGGACAAGGCTTCAGTGCTTTGGACACAGGCTGCATCTTGCCATTGGTAAGTGTATTTAAAAAATATTTTAAAAGTGTAAAAATGCTATTCTCTCTCCCTCTCTTTCCCTCCCAATTTTCTCTCCTCTCTCTCTCACCCCTCTCAGTTTCAGAATTATTGTTATTACATTTTCAATCTGAAAAATGCAATACTGTACCTTCCACAAATAATGTTTTGATTCATGATTTTCTTTTTCAGAAAATGCTCTGAAAGAGAAGACCGTGAAAGACCGAATAAGTCGGGCAACAGGACTTTGTAAGTCTATGGTTTGCCATTTCTCGCACAGTTGGAAAAAGAAGGTTGCACTGAGTGAGGCCCAGCGAGAGTTGCATCTGCCGATGCACTCGTTGATCACAGAGTGTCCACTATACTATCTACATACCTATACTATCTACACCTCGTTCCAAATTATTATGCAAATTATATTTTTCTCAGATTTTCCTAAATAGTCGATGCAAATGACAATCAGTATAATTTTCAAGTCATCAACCGTTAGAGTATAATTCAAATTTTATTGAACAAACCTCCCAATGCTGCAAAGAATACCTCTGTGTCATTGGCTGCTATAGGCATAAAAGGAGAGAAACTCATGGTGTGGCCCCCATCTTCCCCTGACCTCAACCCTATTGAGAACCTTTGGAGCATCCTCAAGCAAAATATATATGAGGGTGGGAGGCAGTTCACATCAAAACAGCCGCTCTGGGAGGCTATTCTGGCATCCTGCAAAGAAATTCAAGCAGAAACTGTCCAAAAACTCACAAGTTCAATGGATGCAAGAATTGTGAAGGTGATATCAAAAAAGGGGTCCTATGTTAACATGTAACTTGACCTGTTAAGATGTTTTTGTTTGAAATAGCTTTTGATTTCAGTAAATATGACCTCCTAATATGACCTCCTAACCCTAAATTCATCAAATTACCATTTTTAGTTCTTTACAACCTATAAAATGTTTTGAAACTCTGTTGTGCATAATAATTTGGAACAGTGCATTTTGAGTTTTTTTATTTAAAAAAAATATACTGTTATCATTGGGAGGTTTGTTCAATAAAATGTGAATTATACTCTAACGGTTGATGACTTGAAAATTATACTGATTGTCATTTGCATCGACTATTTAGGAAAATCGGAAAAAATATAATTTGCATAATAATTTGGAACGAGGTGTACATGCCTATACTACAGTGTTTCCTCTATATGCATTTATTCGTGGCGGGCCGCCACGAATGAATTTCCTCCGCCACTAATTGATTCAGACAGTCCACTTTGATTCAGGCTGCGCAGAAAGGCAGCGAGTTATTATGACCGGAGAACAGAAAAAAAGCAGATTGAAGCTAGATTTAGGCCGCTTCCAGAACTACATTTCGTTACGATTTAGGGAGTAGTAACAGTACAATATGTTACGATTTAGGGAGTAGTAACAGTACAATATGTTACAATGTTGCAATTATCCTCGTCGTTTGTGTTCGCACTGCAATCGAGACTGAATCGCTCTCAACAGGCGCGCGGCGCGAGGCGACGCGCTTTCATAACAGTTTTGTGATTGGTCCGAATTTAGCGGGACATTAGGATTTCTCTCTTCGCCCGTCGCCGGTCCCTTTAATCCCGTAAACGTATCCTAATCGAAAATGCAACATCATCAGCGACGACTGTGGGTTATTGCATTTACTGCTGTTCTCTGGTTTATGTTCTTATACCAGTGCTCAGTATAGAGTATTTTAAATGAACATTCGTAATGTATGTCTCTGATGTTCATGGTCAACTAAATCAGCCTATTTTGTGAAACAAATAATGTTCCCGCTAATGGGTTAACCGAGCATTCTCGCACCTAACGTGCAAGCACCTAGCTTCGAACTATTCATAGCAATATGCGCGGGGCAAAAAAATCACCACGAACAGAACGGCGGAGGTACGGGTAAGCAGGGCTCATGTTGGTGTCCTCAAAGGTAAGAGTTGGTTTTCTTTAACTCAGCTGATAGCATTACCTTGCTGTTGTTGTTTACCGAATGCTCCATCTGACTGTCACACTGTGATTTTTCTTGTGTAAACAGTTAATGAGTAACGTTAGCCGGTTTTGTGCGTGTACTCTCATGTAGGCCTACTTCGTATTGATCTTTCTGTGTGTGTGTGTGTGTAATGCGCGTTCCGCATGTTCCGCTGCAGCTGTAGGATATATTGGTATTTGATCACCTTCTATATAAAATCACCTGATCGGCTTTAATGACTTAACCGCTATTTAAGAAATTATAATTGTTGCCACCCTCTAGTTTTTGGTAAAATTACGTCTTTGTTTTGAGCGCCAGTGCGCGTTTTATGCGCGTGCACGCGGAAAAAAAGTATTATGCGCGCCGCGCGCCAAAAATGAGCGCTCCGCCAATAATGTGAGAAATCCTGGAGGAAACACTGTACTATCTACATGTCTATACTATCTACATGCCTATACTATCTACATGCCTATCTACATGCCTATACTATCTACATACCTATACTATCTACATGCCTATACTATCTACATGCCTATACTATCTACATGCCTATACTATCTACGTACATGCCTATACTATCTACATACCTATACTATCTACATACCTATACTACCTACATGCCTATACTATCTACATGCCTATACTATCTACATGCCTATACTATCTACATGCCTATACTATCTACATACCTATACTATCTAGCGGAACAGGCTTACTTCCCGAACCTTGTTGACCCGACAACCTGTCATGTTGGAGCGGGGAGGTACTGGGGAAATCGTTTGAAACCCATGTCAGACGCACGCACGCACGCACACACTAGGGTTGGGTACCGTTTGGGTTTTATCCGGTACCGGTACATAACCGATACTTTAAAAATGGTACCGGTACCAAAACGGTACTTAATTCGGTACTTTAGATTTTTTAAAATGACATATAATATATATATATAATAATAACACGGTCGACAACATTAAACAGCTTTTCACTTTTTTATTGCTGAGGCACAATATATATTAGTTAAATATACACTCAAATTAAAATAAATTAAAATAAAACTCCTGAGCCTTGGGGACTCCATTAAGCTGGGGGTGCCTATCGTTGGTACTGATGTCGAATACGAGTACACACTTGTTCGGCAGCCCCTCAAGGACATCAGAATATTCTTAGAAAAGGGATCTAGTGAAGAGGCCTGCATAGCCCCCAGAACCAAGAAGACCGAGAGGAAATATAACTCTGATAAACTGGAGCCCTCCACCTCGTCAAAATCCAAACTCTGTTGCCGCTCAGCTACTACTACTCCCCTCCCCCTGTCTGGTCCATGATGACGATTGATTTTTCAGACACAGTAGTAGGATAAGGATATATATACATATATATACATGATCTGACACAGTACCCGAATATCAGGAGATCCCCAATCATGTTGTCCACCTCGCAGAGACGCAGCCACACATCCGCACTACGTCATCAACAGATGCGTCGAATCCTGGAGTGCACTGTCCAATCAAAGGCTTGCGTTCGTAAACTCGCTCTGAGAGCGTCGCAGCGCACACTGGGCCCGACGTCATAAGGGGAGCAAGTCATTTGATTGGACAGAAGGCATTCCACGAGTGGTGATCAGAATTCCAGAACGAGTTTACGGAACGCACCCATGAGTCGAGCGTCGCGTTATGCCAACCCGCTAGCGGAAGTTGCTATTAGCAACCTTCTCGTTATCCTTCCGTACTCGCTGCTTTCACTGAGTGGAAATTTAACAGGCGATGTGACGTCACGAGTCACCAGTTGACACCGGAGCGAGATAGAAAAGTACCGAAATTAGGTACCGTAATCTCCTTTGCGATTCGGTACGGGTACATACCGAATGTAAAGTAACCGGTACCTACCAGTACCGATTTTCGGTACCCAACCCTAGCACACACACACACAAGCTGCGAAAATACACTTGATTACATGATATACTGTACAGTATTATAAATGGAATTTTATTTGTTGGGGGTACAGACATAATCAAATGTAGGTTGTTGCAATTACTTTACTGCGGTAGCTATAGCGTGCAACACTTAACTGGGAGACCTACTGTACAGTCTATCATTCATAATTGTCTGTACATAGACATACAATATCCTATCACTATTGCGTATGTAACTTGGGTAAACCCTGTTGTAGAAAGAGCTTTATACAAGGTAGATTTAAAAAATGTAAGGATACTGGGTGGTAGAACGCATCTAGGAAAAGTCATGAAAGGTGGGTCCTGAAAAGGTGAGTTTAATTATTTTTTTACTTACTAGGTCAAATGACCCCACCCATGGCTGTTGTAGTGTTAATAATCTCATCTCCCTGGGGGAGTTCAAAGCTCTGATTAATTGTGTGACAGTAGAGTGCTAGTAGACAGTTGCTATTCCTAAAATGGATTTTCTATCATATTTATCTCTCGTCCCTTGTCTGTTTTTATTATGTTTTAATCTCCAATTGTGTAAACTTGTACTTGAACTGGTGTGCTGTTGGCCAGGTCTGCCTTGAAAAATTGATTTTAATCGCAAGGGACCTTCTGGTTACATTAAGATTAAATGAATAAAAATAAATAAATATGCTAAGCCTGCCTGCGTGGTGCTAACATTATTAGCACAGTATATTTGTGCCAGCGTGGCAACATGGCATTCCTGTAATTTTAGCCCATGTTGCGTCGAAAGATAATAATAATAATAATAATAACTTTAATTTATATAGCGCCTTTCAAAAAACCCAAGGACGCTTTACAATTCAAGGGAATGATCAGACAGACAGAACAGAAAACAAACAAAGCAAAACTGAAAAATGTACTAGGGGCCAAAGGCCTTGGAGAACAGATGTGTTTTGAGGGCTAATTTGAACGAGTCCAGGGTGGGGGCATTGCGGATCACTGTGGGGAGGGAGTTCCAGAGAGTTCCAGAGAGTAGGTGCGGCCACGCTGAAGGCTCTGTCCCCAAAGGTCCGTAGGTTGGTGCGGGCGGTGGATAGCAGGCCCATGTCTGCGGACCGCAGGTTCCGGGAAGGGGTATGCTGGGGGAGGTCAGTTAGGTACTGAGGGGCGCAGGCGTGGAGGGATTTGTAGGTGAGGAGGAGGATTTTGTAAGTGATGCGGGACTTGACCGGGAGCCAGTGGAGGTGAATGAGGGTGGAGGTGATGTGCTGCCAGGGCTTGTGGGTGAGGACCCTGGCAGCTGAGTTCTGCACGTACTGGAACCTGTCCACGTTTTTTTGGGGAACCCCGAACAGGACTCCATTACAATAGTCCAGACGGGAGGTGACGAAGGCGTGAATGAGGGTTTCGGCTTTTAATTAATTATTTTCCCAATAATGTAATAAGGTAATAAGGTATTACATTATCAGTAAAAATGTTATTACAATATCAGTCAGGTTATACTATTACATTATTGGTCAATTATTACATTATTGGGTTTTATTACATTTTCGATGGAGTTAAGTGGACATTTTATTACATTATCAGGTGTAATTACATTACATTATCAGGAAATTATTACATTATAGGGTGCTACAAGGAGGTTAGATGTCATCCAGGTTTTTATTTCGAGCAGGCAGTTGATGAGGGACTGGGGGGGGAGCGGAGAGGATGGGGTGGAGCTGAGGTAGATTTGGGTATCGTCGGCGTAGCAGTGGTAGTTAAAGCCGTGACGACGGAGGATCTGTCCGAGTACAGAGCCTTGCAGGACGCCTTGGTTGACTGGGGCTGGGGGGGAGCTTGAGCCGTGGATGGAGACAAACTGTTCCCTGTTGGATAGGTATGATGTGAACCAGGAGAGGGCTGTACCAGTGACACCCAGGTGGGTGGAGAGGCGGTTGAGGAGGATGGTGTGGGAGACAGTGTCGAAGGCAGCAGAGAGGTCCAGGAGGATGAGGATACTGATTCCATTGTGTGTGTGGTGTGCGCCGATATTCCCAATACAGCACACCACATACATAAAGATTTGGGATGCACGATATTATTGGGAAATTAATGTTATTAAATATTAAGCGGTTTTATTAAATTTTAGCCGATATAGAGCCGATAATATGAAGCCAGAAATATTTCCGGTTCCGGTTGTCGCGCTCATGATGCTGCGCCTGCGTACAGCCACGCAGTGTAGAGACGAGAGCGGACATTTTTCAGAGTTTCTGAGGCAGATAGTGCGTTTGCAATTTGCAATACATGTTCGGCAAAAGTTCGGAGAGGAGGGCAAAGGTCTACGAGTTACAACACAACGAATCTCATAAGTCACCTGAAGATTCACCATTGCAAGCATGCTGTATGGAAGGAATATGATTTTGGCATTGAATACAGCGATGAGGGAACGAAAACAGTTAACAGAAACGCGTGTCGCAGAAATGCTTCACACGTGTCGTATATGCACATAATATGCGCACAATGCATATATGGGCTACACCACTCGCATACGTGAAACCGCTATGAATAGCTCTCTTAATATGTATACTTTGAGGAATTGATTCATTGTTATTGTTGTCCGGAGGCTATCGGTAATCGGCTATCGGTTTACATGGCTTGTAAATATACTTTCGTTTTAGAACGTGTTCAAAAGCAAGGACTGTGTGATCTAATTATGTGTAATTATGTGTTTTTAGCATGTTGATGTTCTATCAGCATGTTGTGATGTTATTAAAATACAGTTGAAACTTTCGTAGTGCTGTGCTTTGTTAGCCGCTAGCTGTAAGCAGCATTTATTTCCGGTTTCCTGGATGACAGCCTTTCTTACCTTCAGGTGTGCATGAACTACAGGTTATCAACTGTGAAATTATATCTGTTCTCATATCGGTTATGATATCGGTTATCGGCCATGAGAAGCGGGTAAACATCGGTTATCGGTATCGGTTGGAAAAAATGCATATTGTGCATCTCTAATAAAGATCTGTCGTTACAACAGTCTAGAGTCTCGTTCCCCAAGCCAGAAATCTTGCGTGATCAAACGTGATCTAACGTAGTACCCTGACTAACCTGTACGAGGCAGCCATGTGCGACAGGGCAAATAAAGTGCAGAAGAACGAAAAGAAGAAGTCAGCTCGCTTCTTGATTGGCTACATTCCATCCACGTCACAATCGGACTCGGGAGCAGGGTTGCCAGATGGGATTGACACTCTCTAGGATAACCACAGTCTAAAACCGCTAATTCCACAAAATAAAAAAAAACGAGCCCATCTGGCAACCCTGCTCGATAGTTGTCAGGAGTTGCCCACACACAAGAGGACTTTTGATCGTAAACATTGAACACGTTTAATATTTACGATTGTCGGCCCCGACCACTTTCCGAGCAGATTGTCGGGAGAAATTGAATCTTAAAACACCTCACACCACAGGATAATCTTGTAGGATAATCTTTAGAGCCATCCGATAATCGGGCATTTGCCGTCCTTGGTCGGAAGGGGGGAAATCAGCCAGATTATCTAGATAAGTGTGTACCAGGCTTTACGGAGAAAATCTCCATTCATAGTTTTTCTTTGTCACTTCACTTGCATGTCATGTTAAGCTAGCCTGCTAGCTAGGCTGAGGAAGTGCCCGGACAGGCCAGCTTTGCCGAGTATATTCCTATCCAACGTCAGGTCCCTGACTAATAAGATGGACGAATTGAGACTACAGGTCGCCAAAAATAACATCGTGGGAGATAGCTGTGTGATTATTCTAACGGAGACCTGGCTAAAGGACACTATCCTGGACTCCGCGATTAGCCTGGAAGGACGGACCCTACACCGGGCGGACCGGACTTTGCTTAGCGGAAAGACCCGCGGAGGTGGGATCATTATATCTACGAAGGATAGCTGGTGCTTAAACACGAAAACTGTAAGTAGCCACTGTTCCCCAAACCTGGAATACTTGACTGTTAAATGCCGACCCACTTACCTCCCGAGGGAATTCAATGCAGTGTATATTACAAGCGTTTACATTGCACCGAATGCAGATGGTAGCTTAGCATTAGCGCGGCTATATGATGTCATCAGTGGTCAACAAAGCGCAGACCTACAGGCAGTTCACATTATAGCCGGAGATTTTAATCATACCGACCTGAAGGCAGTACTACCCAAGTTCTATCAGCATGTTAAATGTGCAACAAGAGGAGAAAAAACACTGGATAAGGTATACACCAACATCAAACGTGCTTACAAGGCTAGACCGCTAGCTCATCTAGGCATGTCTGACCATGTGTCAATCCTCCTGATCCCAGCCTACACTACCATGAGGAAAAGTGCTCCCATCACCACTAAGACTGTCAGAACCTGGCCAGAAGGGTCCGCTCCACTGCAGATCTGCCTAAATGACACCTCATGGCAGGAATATGAGCATGAGGACCTGGAACAGTTCACGTCGTCGGTTCTGAACCACATAGTGAACTACACCAACTCAGTCACCGTGGACAAACGGGTCCGGGTCTACCCCAACACGAAGCCATGGATGACTGGGAAGGTCCAAAAACTGATCAATGAGAGGGACAACGCCTTCTTCGCAGGGAAGGGCACACTGCTGTACAGCACCACCAGGGCTAACCTAAAGCGCGGCATCAGAGAGGCCAAGGCAGACCACAGAGAGAAGATTGAGGAATGCTTCCTGAGCAACGACTCCAGGCGGATGTGGCAGGGGGTTCAGCACATGACAAACTTCAGAGCCAACAGGCTCACAGCCGCAGAGGACGACCCCCTGCTGGCGGAAAAGCTGAACTCCTTCTACGCCCGGTTCGACGAGGGGCGAACGGAGGTAACCACAACACAAACACCACTCTCTCCAGCTCTCAGCAGCCTCACCCTCACAGAGCATGAAGTGAGACGCGTGCTGAAGGCGGTGGACCCCAGGAAAGCCTCGGGGCCGGATGGCGTCCTGGGACGGGTGCTGAGGGACTGCGCCGACCAGCTGGCCGGGGTTTTCACCAACATCTTCAACCAGTCCCTGTCCCAGGCCACCATCCCACCCTGCCTGAAAACCTCAACTATCATCCCAGTCCCGAAGAAAAGCACGGTGAGCTGCCTAAACGACTACCGCCCGGTGGCACTCACACCAATCATCATGAAGTGCTTCGAGAAACTAGTCCGGGCCCACATACTCACACGCCTCCCGGCCAACCTGGATCCATACCAGTTCGCCTACAGAGCCCACAGGTCCACAGAGGACGCCATCGCGACGACTCTCCACGCCACTCTATCCCACCTGGAGAGGGGAAACAGCTACGCGAGACTGCTCTTTGTGGACTTCAGCTCTGCCTTCAACACCATCCTTCCAGACAGGCTAGTGACCAAACTACTAGACCTGGGACTATCACACTCTATATGTGCATGGATCAAGGACTTCCTGACCGACCGCCCCCAGAGGGTGCGGGTGGGCTCCCACACCTCCACAGCCCTCAGACTCAGCACTGGGTCCCCCCAGGGCTGCGTGCTAAGCCCCATCCTCTACAACCTCTACACCTACGACTTCACCCCCGTCCACCCCAGCAACTCCATCGTAAAGTTTGCAGACGACACCACCATGGTGGGCTGCATCTCGGGGGGGGACAAGGCGGCGTACAGGGATGAGGTAGAGCAACTGAGCAAGCTGTGCAAGGTTAACAACCTGCTGCTGAACAAGTCAAAGACCCAGGAAATCATCGTGGACTTCAGGAGGAAAAAGTCTGAGATCCAGCCCCTGCTCATCGACAAAGAGAGCGTGGAGAGAGTCTCAGCCCTCCGATTCCTGGGGGTGCACATACAGGATGACCTGTCCTGGAAGAACAACACAACAGCCACCATCAAGAAGGCACAACAGCGGCTCTACATCCTGAGAGTCCTCAGGAAGGAACACATCAAGCAGGAGATAATGGTGGCCTACTACCGCGGTGCAGTGGAGAGCATCCTCACCTACGGCATCTGCAACTGGTTCTCCAGCTGCACAACCGCGGAGAGAAATGCGCTACAGAGAGTCGTGAGAACAGCCCAGAAGATCACCGGCGCCCCCCTCCCCTCTCTGGAAGAGCTGTACAACACACGCTGTCTCAGGAAGGCCTCCAAGATCTCCAGAGACCCAACCCACCCTGGGTACGAACACTTTACCCGGCTGCCCTCGAAAAGGCGGTACAGGACCATGGCCGCAAGGACAAACAGACTGAAGAACAGCTTCTACCCCAGGGCCATCCAGGCCCTGAACACAGCAAAGACCTAGGTTCTGGGCCCTGGACAGTCTGGACGGATTGATGGCAGCTGCTGGACTGAAAAAATCAGGTGTAGTGCTGAGGCACAAATATGTACATTTCAAGCCTGCAAACTGCGACACTTCAAATGAATGTGCAATAACACGATGTGCAATATGACAACCCTAGTCGTCTATCTGTACAGTATAGTATAGTGGATAGTGTACATAGCCTTTATTTATGTAAACCAGCTCCTTCCCTTGTGTTTTTTTTTGTTTGTTTTTTTCCTAGCACCAGGGGAGCCACCCCTCCTAAATTTCGTTGTTTGGTACCTGTACTATATCAATGACAATAAAGATCATTCATTCATTTTTTTTTTTTTAAGGATGGATGACAGCAGACTGAACCCAGAACAATTCATAATGAAGTGAAATAAAACATTATATTATTGATGGCCATTATCAAAGGCAAACTCACTGTACAAAGATAGGGCTGGCAGTAGCAGCTCAGCTGGAGGAACTTCAAGCTCTAGTTTAAACTATATAAGCTAAACTAATGACAATCTCTCTGAGGCGTGTGTGCGCAAAAAAGTATGCTGAATAAGCGATGAGGGAATGAAAACAGTGAACAGAAACGCGTGTCGCAGAAATGCTTCACGTGTGTCCTATATGTGCTTAAAATGTGCATAATGGGTATATTGGATACAGCTCTCATAGCTAAAGTGCATTTTTACTTTCATTTCTTCCTCTCCTATTATATACTAGTCCTCAAGCCTAAGAGGCACTTTTTTTGTGACGCCAGCTGGTGAAACTGTAAACCACTCGCGTGAAACGGCTACATGTATAGTTTGTGGAATGGGTTCATTGTTATTGTTTGAGGCTAACGGTGTAAGTGATACATGGCTTGTAAACATACTTTAATTTTAGGACGCGTTCAAAAGCAAGGACTGTGTGATCATCTAATTATGTACTTATGTTGTGTTTTTAGCATGTTGATGTTCTATCAGCATGTTGTTATGTTATTAAAATACAGTTTAGGCGTTCGTAGCCCTGTTTTTTGTTAGCCGCTAGCTGTTAGCAGCGTTTGCTTCCGGTTTCATGACAGTGTTTAACCCGATATGTGCCTGACGTCTAACAACATTCAAATGACTCTAACTTCGTCATCCTTTTTCGGATTTCAATGCATGACACATCATTTGAAAGCTTATGATCTGTAGATCTGTAGTTCCAATCACAACACGTCACATTTGAAAGTGTTTATGTAATTCACATTTGAAAGTGTTTTTTGTTTATATATATTTATATTATACAATATACCAGTCATATTCTGGAATGTGTCTAAATGTTAAAGTTCCATAAGTATAAGCAAAATAAAGTAAAGTAACAGTTTGTAAATAAATAGTAGCATTTAAAAAAAACACGAACCGTGAACCGTGACCCAAAAACCGAGGTTCATACCAAACCGTGGGCCAACTGAAATTAATATTCTTACTTCCCCTTTACATTGTGTGAGTCTCCATTTTTATTACGGCCAAGAGCCGGTTATGATAATTTTGATATGTTATGATTATGATCATTTGTTGTCGTCATACGAAAATTGTCTTTTTTCATTGGCAATTTTCATTGTGCTATTGAAATTCTTGGTGTGCTACCAGATTTTTCAACATGGTAGCACAGTATTACCTGGGGGAAAGGTAAGCGTCAAGCCCTGCTTAGCTAGCCGAAGCTTTTGTTACGGTACGTTTACAGGGTTTTTCCTGGCTCAAAATGAGGCGGAGGTGGTACCACAGGCGTTTGACATCGGGGGGACCCATGAAGCGGGGCTGTCTGGGGGTCCTCACACGAGCGTCAAACACTTAATTTCTTACATTCTGGTGAATTGATATGCACCAATTTGTGCCTTTTCTGCATCAATTTATGGTGGAAATGTCATTATTTATGTAAAGGAAAACACAATATTCAGGCGCCAGATGACCATTCAAAATATAATGCAATATAAGGCTCTCAGGCATTCTGTACTTCCAAAGTCGAGAGCTAGAGCAAATAATATTAATAATTTAATTTGACAGCATACATGCTACTGACAACAGCTGGTTGATTGTCCGCTGTGAAAAAACGTTTCCGTAACGTCCGTAACACTTTGCGGAGCTCCTGTAAACAGCTGGTGGGGAACAGCGCTGGACCGGAAGCTAACCAGCCGTATTAGTAGAAGTGAAGTGATTGTGCATGTAGTCTGATTATCATTATTCATGATCGCAGAGAATTACGCTACATTTTCAATTATTAGTTCTATTCTGGCATGAGCATCAGAGAATGACTGACAGGCCGGTAGAATATGAGAATGGGATCATTTGAATAATATATTCTAATATATTAGCCTATAAGCGTGTGTGTTTCATGCAATACTATTATTGCATGAAATGGTCAACATTTTAATGTTGTCAACTACGAAGCGGATGTGTTTACTAGAACATGGAAATGAAAACGCTAATCACATTATTGCATTACAATTGTCATATTGAAAGAGTGGAAAATGCTATTGTGGGATTGCATAGTAATTATCAGTTCAGAATGAATTTTTTACAGAATGAAATTGCATACCAGCTACATGAAAATGAAAATGAAAATCATATGATTGCATTTGATTTTGAATATTGACCGAAAGAATGCGTGCAATTGCAATCTCAAATTGCATTAACATTTGAATTAGGTCCACTATATGCTTCCATACACTGCACTGATTTTACAACAGTACAATTACACTCACCAATAACAAAGACTTACCATCCATCTCACTGTCTTTCATCTCCACTCTTCCTCTGTCCTCTTCTTTTACCATCACTCCCTCCTCTCTCATTTGGTCTCCTCCATCCTCTTCTTTTACCATCACACCATACTCCTCTACATCTTCTTCCTCCAGCTTCACTGCCACCATCTCTGGACCCCACTGTGCGCTTTTCAGGGCTGGAGAACCACAGCCAGATCCGGGGGACTCGGTGCATTCCGGTTCATACATGGTTACCATGGTTACATGAGCTGAAGAGGACCTGCGGCTAGAAACACTGGAGGCACAAACAACGCAGGGTCGATTAGAAATGACAGACAAACAGTTCACTGAACTCCCATCTAGACTGACAGGACAAGTCCTGCAAATGCAATAATCTATGGATTACTGATTGCATTTGTTGTAATTAAAGGGTCTGGAAAGTAGACATTAAATGGTTCCAATTGTATTTTGTGTCCAGGAAAAATGTTAGCACAAAATAAACTATGGAAATAAGCTTCTTGTTAGGCTCAACTTCCTGGTCAGACAGTGGCTGTATGGTTGTGGACTTTGCACGCTTGACTGGCAGCTCCCTTTCAAGGTAGCTTGCTGCGATATCATACATGACATTCATCAATTAGATGTGCTTATAGTTCTGCCCTTTAATTACCAACTGTTTAGCTACTGTTGAAATGTGTTAGTGAGCTATTACAAATCGACTTATTAGTCATGCAACTGGCAGTATTATTCACCATATCAATTCAATGAGCACCATTTGCATACTTGACACCTGGCACCCTATGGTGAATTATTGAACACAATACTTGTGGACAGGATTCACAGCATGTGTGTGACTTACTGATCAGTTGGAGCACAATGGTGTTGCTCTCGTCTTCTAATTTGCTGCTGTATTGTCACAATATCCGCCATGTTTACTTTCTTCCCACACTGGACGTAGCACTGGCGCATGTCGTCATGACCACAGCTATGTTTCGTTTGCCCAGAGATTTGCCCTGCCGCTGCCCTTCTCTGCTGTTCCTGTAATCCAATCACTGAGCTGCTCTTGTGACCACCTGACTCACATCCAGGATGTGATTGGTCAGATCTAGCGCGGCCTGTGGTTGGCCTTTGTTGAGAGGAAGTCCTACCATAGCACTCTTCGATCTTGACCTCTTGACCTCTAGTCTTGACCTCTGAACTGGCGTTACTGTCACTATCCATGTCATTACTGTCACTATCCATGACATTCGGTGCTTCAGAGAGTCGATGCCTCTCTTTAAGAGCATGTGCATCTTGCCCTGAGGCATTTGTGCTGAGCATCTCATCTTTGGCCTTTTGGTTTTTGATGTAGCCCAGTAAGAACCTATCCCACGGTGTGTCGTACTCTTCTTTAATGTTGGGAGAGTGATGGTTCCTACTGTGGATGGGAGGTGGTGGTAGTGGTGGTGGCTGGAGCCTAATAAGATTGTCCTTCCGGTGGTTCTGTCCTTCTGTCTCTGCATCAGGGGACCCAAGGTGTGTCCTCTGGCTCTCTGACACTGAATAAGCAGAAGCATCCATCTCACTGCCCAGATGGAGAGTTAACAGTGCAGGGAATCCTACGAATAAAGATGATCAAAATATTAAAACAAGTGAAGAAATGTATCAAAAGGTCTATCAGCCATCAAAAGGTTTGTGGACAAGACTCTTAAAACATTTAGGCCGAGGCCTCTCTTTATCAGATGCTCTACATGTTAAATGTCTCATCCACACTCATTTTAGTTTTTATTTTGATTCATATTTATTTATTAGCCTATTATTTGATCGGTATGGGCAGTAGCCTATATCGGTCGATATTGCTCATAGATTATAGGTGATCCATATCAGTCGCAAAAAACGGTATGGGGGCATCCCTAGTCTGTCTGTTGTTTGGTTAAATCTGACCATGACACGTATCACAGCCTGAACACCAGAGGATAATCGTGATAGCAGTGAATTGTAATAAATCCCCTACAAAATATTAGTGTCAAATACCGGAAAGGTTTGTGCCATTTATCTATCTTACATGGAATGGTACTGCTCTGCTGTTGTCCACTGGTTGTTATGAAAACCACCATTGTGAATTGCTAGGAACAACTAACTAGATTCGTATTTGATTGTAATTAATAATGATCTATTATACAACAGTTAGTTCCGACCAAGTAATTTGATTGGACAAGAGACATTCCATGAGTGCCGATATACAGTATAACAGCACTGGGACTTTTAACTATCTGTATCACTCCGCCGCACAGGTGTTCTATTAAATGACCGTTAATTAGACGACATTAACGGTCGTTATCTATCAGATTATCTATGTGTGTTGGTTTCAAACAAAGATGGATATATTTCCAAATAATAGAACATTTGAGTTAAATTATGAATGGTCATCAGAAGAGGGTGAATGTGTTTAGGTCTGAAAGCTTGCAGGTGGAGCAATGTACTATCTTGTCAACTGGTCTGAATCGCATTCACACATTCACCACCAAAGCGTGGAAAGGTAGTCTGGGCATTTAGAGGCATGGCGTTGGTGGTTACCCTCTTGTGCTCAAGTTCGGCAGCCAAGCACTTTAGCACTTGGTTGTGGCGCCAGGTGTATCTTCCTTGAGTTAGACTGGTCTTGCAACCTACCAAGATGTGTTTGAGGGTTGCTGGGGCTGCACACTGGAGACAGGCTGGGTCCTCTCCATACCAGAGATGTAGGTTGGAAGGAGAGGGCAGGACATCATATGTGGCTCTGATGATGAAACTTAGCCTATTAGACTCCATGCTCCACAGCTCGTTCCACGTGATTTTCCTCCTCTCCACGCTCTCCCACTTCATCCAGCGGCCTTGCTGGGCTTGGGAGACTGCCTTGGCGCACCTGGCTGCTTCCTCCTGGTGGCGCACCTCCTCAACCACCATCTTCCGCCGTTCGGTTGGAGTAGCCTTTTGCCATGTGGGTGTTGTTGTTTCCAAGCCAAGGCCCCCTCTGCCATGTTGGACATGCCCCACTATATCCCGGTGTCTGAGGGCGGTCTTTGCCACCGCAACTGCTGCAGATGGCTTCCATTTCCTCCCCGTTGCTAGGATTGGAGCAGCACCTCTGACGAATGGATCCCGGGATTCTGTGAGAGTCATTTCCAGCCTTGATTTGGCACATTTGTACTCCTCCACCAGGCTTGAGATTGGTAGGGAGAGGGCTCCGTTGCCATACAGGCCTATGCTGCTAAGGCCTCTCGGCAGTCCAAGCCACTTCCTCACTTGTGCATTGACCAGTCTCCCCAGCCGGTTGGCATGGGATAGTGCAGTGGTTCTCAAAGTGTGGGGCGCGCCCCCGGAAGGGGGCGCAATAGCAATACTGGTGGGGCGCGAGAGACTGGGGATGTTATGTATTTTGGTCTGTGCTGTTTGCCGTAGCTGGAAGTGCAATGCATGTTGGGAAGACCGGGTTGTTGTCTTTGTATTGAAGTACCGAGTGGAAATAAAGACGCACTAACTGAAGCTCCGTGCTCCGACTACTTTATGGTTTTATGGCAGTCATAAACCTGTCTCCGTATATAACAGGGGAGGTCAACAATTAACACTCAGGTGAACTATTTGACTTGTTCTAGTTGTAGCTTCATAATCTTCGTAATGGAGTCATTTCTGACAGGGACAGCGAAAACAAAAACGGAAAATGCGACAAACATGGTTAAAAAAAAAAACTGTTCGAAAGTATGACGAGGCTTACCTTGCAATGGGCTTCACCGTGAATGTGGTGGGAGGTGAGGAGAGACCATTGTGCGTGCTATGTCTCAGAACATTAGCAGCAGACAGCCTGAAGCCAAACAAGTTAAAAAGGCACCTTGAGACAACACACCCCAATGATGCAAAGAAGCCACTGGCCTTCTTTAAAAGAAAACTTACAGAGTACAGAAAGCAAGAAACTCATATGACAAAAGCGGCATCCGTAAGTACCAAAGCGCAAATAGCGTCATTCAAGGTTGCATACAGAATTGCGAAGTGCAAGAAACCGCACACCATAGCTGAGGAGCTCATACTCCCAGCTGCACTGGATATGGTGTCAACTTTGATATGGTGTCAACCGCTGCAAAATTGAAGACCATTCCCCTGTCCAACGACACCATTGCAAGACGCATAGGTGAGATGTCAGAGGACCTTGAGGAACAACTCGCAGAGAAACTACACAAACGTTTTGCATTGCAAGTTGATGAGGCTACTGACAGTAATAAGGACTGCTTGTTTATTTCTTATGTCCGCTATGTAGATTCGGAGTCAATGAATGAAGACTTGCTGTTTTGCAAGCATGTGACAGGGAGAGCGACAGCTAATGAGCTATTTGGGATTCTTGACACTTACCTGACAGAACACGGACTGAAATGGGAGAACTGTGTGGGGTTTTGCTCAGATGGTGCGCAGACAATGGCCGGGAAAAGGAAGGGACTGCAGGCGCTAATAAATCGCGTCGCACCAAACGCGCAATGGACACACTGTGTCATTCACAGAGAGGCGCTCGCATCCAGGCAGCCCTGAGCTAAATGAGGTTTTGACCGAAGTGATCGGTGTTGTAAATTTCATCAAAACCCGCCCGCTGAAAGCACGTCTGTTCTCTGCACTGTGTGAGGAAATGGGAGCTGAACACTCTGCTTTGCTGTTTCACAGTGAAGCAAGGTGGCTCTCCCGAGGGAAAGTGTTGTCCCGAGTCTTTGAGCTCAGATAGGAGATTCGGGTGTTTATGGAGGAGGTGGGAATGCACGAATCTGCAAGCAAGTTCAGTAATTTAGAATTCCTGATGAAACTGGCCTATCTCAGTGATGTGTTTGGAAAGCTCAACGAGCTGAATCTTCAGCTTCAAGGAAAAGACAAACACCTACCCCACCTGGCAGATAAGGTCAGCGCATTCACCAGAAAGCTGGAGGTGTGGGGCAGGCACCTTGATGAAGGAAATACTGATCCTTTTCAGAACCTGACCACGTTTGTAGAAAGCAGTGATTGTGATGCCACCACAGTGATCCCCTGCCTGAAGCAACACATCTCTTCCCTGGGAGCATTGTTCCAGAAATACTTCCCACACAACACACTGCTGAGTATGACTGGGTGGTGGATCCATTCAATGCAGCAGGTTGGTAGGCAATTTTGATGACTAAATATAACTGTGAATATTTTGTGCTGTAGGCCTATATTTTATTAATGTTGTATGTATGTTACTAACTAACTACCTGGAATGGATTGTTGTAAAATTGAATCGTGTTGTGTTTAATATGCAATTAATTACAAATAAGGTATCTCTATCCGTAGCACCTGCTGATTTCAGCTCTGCTGAAGAGGACCAACTCATCGAGCTGACCTCTGAGTCCACCCTGAGGCTGAGGTTCAATGGTCAGACACTGAGTGAATTCTGGCTTGGTGTGGAGAAGGAGTATCCACTCATAGGGCAGAGGGCTGTCGGCATCCTTCTTCCCTTCGCCACATCCTATCTCTGTGAGGCTGGCTTTTCAGCTGTTGCTTCACTGAAAACAAAGTACAGATCTAGGCTCAACATTAAGGCTGCCACGATTAGTCGACTAGTCACGACGACGTCGACTACCAAAATCGTCGCCGACATATTTGGTAATCGCCGTAGTCGCATGTTTTTTTGGAGCTGAAATAAGCTTCTTTTTTTTGTTTTTTGTTTTTTTTTGTTTTTTTGCCTAGCACCAGGGGAGCCCCCCCCCTCCCAAATTTCGTTGTTTGGTACCTGTACTATATCAATGACAATAAAGACCATTCATTTCATTCGATAAGCATTCGTTTTTCTTCCCTGAAGCTGCCACTGGCTAGCGTCTCCCAGTGTCTTTGATGTACATGCGCAGTGTCGGTCGTCCGGGGCACACGTGACTTCCCCGGAAAAACAAACAGAGAAATGTCTTCCTGTCCTCGTACCTCTAAAGTGTGGGAGCATTTCAACCACAACGTTGAAAAAAAGAATGTAAAATGTAAAATTTGCAAAGCTGAACTCGCTTATCATGGCAGCACGTCTATGATGCGCGAGCATCTAAAAAGGAAGCACGTTGTGGCAGATGACGAGGAAGACGATGGCTCGTCTCGGTAAGCTAGTTAGCTTGTTATTGGCTAACGATATCTAGTGTTGTTCCGATACCATTTTTTGATCCCGATACCGATACCGATACCTGACCGTGCAGTACTTGCCGATACCGAGTACCGATCCGATACCACGGCGTTTGAAAAAACAAAACAAAAAAACATGTTTTTTGAGCCGCATACTCACCTCGATGTAAAATTATTGCTAACACTTAGTCTGGCACTGCTCAAAACCTTTGTAAAACTCGTAGGGCCAGTTCCACAGACAAGGCTTAAGCCTAGTCCTGGACTAAATCCCACTTTCAATGTAAAATCTCTATTGAACATGCTTTTTAGTCTAGGATTAGGCTTAATCCTTGTCTGTGAAACCAGCCCGTGAAGTTTTTGTAAAACTTAAGTAAAATTTAAAAAAATAATAATAATATATATATATTTGTAAAGTACTCGCCGATACTGATACCAGCATTTTTGGGCGTATCGGTGGCCATGCCGATACTAGTATCGGTATCGGAACAACACTAACGATATCGTTACGTTAAAAGCCTTCTTACATTATTTTACGTTGTCATCAAAGCGATACTTATCAAATAGCTAAAAATGTTGTCTTAACGTTACAGTGCTAAGAAGGCGCGTTCTACTATGAGATGAGTGAAGCAAAGCAAAACTTTTGTACTCTGTACAAGTATTTATTTTTGTTTTTGTATTCTTTTGGTTGCCTAGTGCCTAGCCTACCTCATTTTACTCAGCAGTTTGCACCCTCTACTACTCTTTACATTACATTACATGCAAGTGATGCCAGAAATAAATCTGCAAAGTTCATTAAAATATCTATTTTTGAGTGAACAATCATTTTAATTGTCTTTATTTTTAGTTAGCACATGCCTACAACAACAACTAACAACTTCAAGCTAAATTTAGAAGCTGATTTAGAAGATGATAGCTAAATAAGAGCGATTGAGTAATTGTGCGATAAGCTGTAATTTATGATCCGATTAGTCGACTAATCGTTAAAATAATCGGTGACTAGTCGACTATGAAAATAATCGTTTGTGGCAGCCCTACTCAACATTGAGCAGGACTTGAGAGTGGCAGTGTCAGGCCTGCTACCCCGTTTTGAAAAGATCTGCAGTGCCAAACAGGCTCATTGCAGCCACTAATGCTGTAATGTTATGATGTTCTTGATTGTTAGTGTTCATTTTCTTGAGAATTGTAATTGAAAAATATTGTTATTGTGTTGATTTATTATATTGTGTTATTTGTATTTTTAGGTTTTTTGTTGGGAGACAGTGTTATGTGGTTCAGTTCAATAAATGTAAAATTGCCCCATGTTGTGACAGTTTTTTGGGGGTGAGGTGGGGCTCACACATTTTTTGTCCTCCCAAGGGGGGCTTGACATAAAAAGTTTGAGAACCACTGGGATAGTGTGACCTCGTAGATGGAAATTGGCCACATGAGACGGGGCAGCAGTCCAAACTGAAAGCACCACAGCTTCAGCTTCCCAGGGAGAGCAGTGTTGTTGATCTGCTTGAGACCACTGATTGTATCCTGCCTGAGTTGTTCCACCTGCTTCGATTCTTTGAGTTCTGCGCTATACCAGCGGCCAAGGCTTTTGATAGGCTTCTCCAGAACTGTTGGTATTGGCTCGTTGTTGACGTGGAACCTCTCATTGGCGAGCTTGCCTTTGACAATGGAGATACTGCGGGACTTACTGGGTTTAATCTCCATTCGTGCCCATTTGATGTTTCCCTGGAGTTTATCCAGTAGGCGTTTGGTGCATGCGTTTGTTGTTGTTATTGTCGTCATGTCATCCATGTACGCCCTGATTGGAGGAAGACGCAGCCCGCTCTTCAACCGTTCCCCTCCAACAACCCATCGGGATGCTCGAATAATGAGCTCCATTGCCATGGTAAACGCCAGTGGAGAGATGGTGCAGCCCGGGCTGCACCATCTCGAGGTGCTGCCAAGCAGCTGTACTGGCTTAGGCTGTAACACAGAACTGGAGGTCCTGGAAGTAGGCTTTGACCAGCCTTGTGATGCCCTCTGGGACTTGGAAGAAGTTGAACGCTGTCCACAAAATCTCATGAGGCACTGACCCGAAGGCATTGGCAAGATCTAAGAAAACCACATGCAGGTCTTTCTTCTCCTTCTTGGCCGTTTGTATCTGGTGCCAGATGACATTTGTGTGTTCCAGGCATCCTGAGAATCCACTTATCCCTGCCTTCTGCACTGAGGTGTCGACAAAGTTATTCTTCTGCAAGAATACTGAGAGCCTCTGGGCCACAACACTGAAGAAAATCTTTCCTTCCACATTCAGTAGACTGATCTGGCGGAACTGGTCGATGGTTGAGGAATTCTTCTCTTTGGGAATCAGGATCCCTCCTGCCCTTCGCCATGCCTTTGGTATGATTCCCTTTTCCCATGCCACTTTCGTTAGCTTCCAGAGGTAGTTCAAGACGCCTGGACTGTTCTTATATAGCCTGTATGGAACGCCGTTGGGCCCAGGAGCTGAGGCTGTTCTTGCCCGTTTTACTGTGCTCTCAACTTCGCTCCATGTAGGGGGCAGGGTTTCCTCTATATGCATTTATTGGTGGTGGGCCCCCACGAATGAATTTCCACCGCAACCAACTGATTCAGACAGTCCACTTTGATTCAGGCTGCACAGAAAGGCAGAGAGTTATTATGACCGGAGAACTGAAAAAAAGCATGTGTCCCTGAACGCTCCGCCAATCACTGTGAGTAAACTGACTCTGAGAATGTCCTCACGTCACATTTTACCGTAATACCCTATATGTTGGTTGAAGTGCAACATCTCAGCTTTCAGGGACAGTTGGATTTTTTTCGATAGCACAAACCGTTTAGAAATTACGGTAATTAATGTGCCGGTGGCGGTACATTCGGCGCAGAAGTGGTATCTATACCAGATAAATAATAACCATTTGCTTACGTAATTTTTCGTTTGTTTACATAGTCTGAAACTACAGATGGTAAGCTTTCAAATGATGCGTCATACATTGAAATCGAAAAAAAAAAAAAGACGACACGAGTATTTGAATGTTTGTTTGTATCATGTTTTGCTCAAGAATGGTGGCTGCTAGCGGCTAACGTTTCGTTCTAAAACGAAAGTATTGTAACGTCCCCACTTGGACAGTGGTTGAAATAATGACAGATAGCTTCTCTCATGTAATCTGTGCGTTTAATTGTAAACTATCTCATACACAACTTTCTTAGTTCACCCGAGCTCTCTCTCCCAACGGTCTCAATAACACACACAGCACCCGCCCCCCCCCCCCCCCCCCGTGACCTCCACCAATCACAGGGGTGCATTGGCACAGTAACAGTGCGAACATGAACATGAACTCAAGCATTAATGAACATTAATGAACAGGGTTGTTCTATCTAATTTATTATGTTTGTGTTATGCTAATAAATGTAGATCCACACAGGTATACAAACTGAGATCCGTTTACTGTCAAGTGCCATTCATTCTGACAACACACACACACAGTCGTAAAGCTCTAACAGAACGTGACGTCGTAAAGTGCAACAAAGTGCTGCAATGACATACTGTCGTACATAACAATATTGGTATTTGATCACCTTCTATATAAAATCACCTGCTTGGCTTTAATGACTTAACCGCTATTTAAGAAATTATATTTGTGCACGCGTGCACGCGTTTTATGCGCGTGCACGGGGGGCCTTGTTTCCATCTGGTGCTCAGGTGGTTGGATTGGTGGCATGTCATCCGGAATGCTGGCTGGCACATGCCTCTGGTTGTCGGAGTAGGTCTTCCTCAGGTGCTCCTCTAGTTCCCTTATGGGTACTTTGAGGGTCCCCGTTTTCTCCTTGACAAAGACGTCTTTGACGAACTTGTAGGGATCTCTGTAGAAGGCAGTCCTCGTTCGCTCTTTCTTCTTGTGTTGCTTTCTCAAGCATTCTGCTCTTCGCAGTGTTGCAAGACGCTGCTTGATGTCGGCTTGTAGTGCCTCAAGTCCTTTCCTTTCCACTTCTGTGGCCTTCTTCCACTGTTTTCTCAGGCACCTTCTTTCTTTCACAAGTCTTTCAATCTCTTGTTGTCTCCTGGACTTGAGATGGGCTGATGGTTCCTTCTGTGTCCCATGGTTCTTACTTTTCACCCCAAATCTCTCTGCTCCATAGCTGTAAATGATCTCTCCAATCTTGTCCAGTTTTCTTTCCACGCCCCCTTTCAGACCTTCTAGAAGATGGACAAGGTATGCGTCTGTGTTTTCCCACTCCTTTTTCTGGCAAGCTTTAGGCCACAAGATTTGAGGCTTTCGTCCATTCATCTTCCTCTCTACTGCTGTCTGTGGCTGGATAGGCTCTGAACTCATGTCCATTGATGGATCTGTGCTTGGTTGAGCTTCGTCTGGGGTTCTGATACCCTGTGGACTGTGGTGAATATCCTGCCACTGGGCTTCACTCGACTGATTTGCCCTACCTCTGAGGAAGTAGTGGTCAATGCGAGGCACCTCGCTAAGCTCTCTTAGGCACTTTTTCCTGCCCTGGTGGATCTTGAGACCCTTCTCTGATGTTATCTTTTTCCAGCCACAGATGCAGCTTTGTAGCTTGTGTCCTGCCAGTGTTGTTACTCCGTCAACTACCGTGCTGATCATTTGATTCGTTGTCATTTCCGTTCCAGGGTCTGTTACCGTGTGATCCGCCGATGAGTCATCTTCCGCCCCCGCTCTCGCAGACTCTAGGGGTGTTTTTCCTTTTAAACTTTTCGTAGCCATAGTTGGATGGAACCAAGTCACTGTGTAGTGAAAGGCTCCTGCCAACACGGGTAGCTAACCCATGCCAGCCCCGTTGGGGTCTGTTCCCTCCTGTCAGCTGTCTCTTCAGGCCGTCACCAGGTCTTTCCCAGGTTGTCAGCTGCCCTTTCGCAGCGGTCACTGGTTTTGACACCAGACATCAGGATTCTTATTAGGACTGGTTGTTAAAACCCTAAATATTCAGCACAACAATTGAGTGGAGTTGGAGATGTCCTCTTGGGTGGAGTGGAATTTGGCAATGATCACGTGGTGCCACCAGTACGACACATCTTCAGTTGTGGTCCCCGACCTCATTGGGTGTTTCGGCCAGTTATCACAAGACACCCTCTGCCGAGGTTGGCCCACCACAGGCACAGCACTCCCTCTCGTGTGATGTGTTAAATAATGACCGTGTGTCACTAACGCAGCTCCACCTATGAGCGGCTGCAGCTCTGTACGGACCATTGTATCTAGCAGCTCTCTGCTTCATTCATCAATCACTCCAACTCCTACCGTCAGGTCGGCGCCTCTGTTGTTGTTCAAGCTAGTGTCGCTTTCCCAGTCTTTGTGTAATAAGTGAACATACTGTAATGTTTGCCCTCTGGCACAGTTATAAACGTAATAAATTACTCGTGTTGTCTTCGGTCTCAGCACTGTGCGTTTACTGATCCACCATCTTTGTTTCACATCCGGTTCCTTCTTCTTCTTCTTCTTCTGTTGGGTTTAACGGCAGCTTGCATCCTTCGCGTTGCACTACTGCCATCTTCTGGATTTATCTAGTAATAAGAACATGCTCTACTGTTTCTATTACAGGACAATAGTCACATAAACCTGTCGGGTGTTTTCCTATATTGTGTAGAGTTCCATTCAGATTACTATGCCCTATTCTTAGGGTGAATCCCAATTCACCACTCCGGCTCCGTTTTCACCCCTCCGGCTCAGTTTTGCGCGTTCACGTGTAGCCGTAGTGGCGTCCCAATTCATTACTCATTTAGGGTTAGGGTTAGGGTTTTCCATGGCTCCGTTTGGAGCAAATCTTGACCCTCATTCGATTCGGAGCCATGAGACTCCCTTCCGGCATGCATTGCGAAACATCTACAGAAATGTTCTTTTTCGCTCTCGTAATACGGAAGCGAGCCTGAAATGTCATTTACTTTTTCTGGAATTACTTGTAATTAAAGACTTGAAAAATTATGATAACCGTCGTATTATCTTAGTTTAATGTCATTACAATGCATTATAGACCTTTTATTTATAACAAGCATAACCAAAAAATCGCTTTTATGTCGGTGCTGTTTCTAACGTTACAGTAACGCAACGCTGCATGACAGTCGAGCATTTCAGAGATGTACAATCATAAATCAATTATTACCTGTGGCGTTTGACAGCGGATGATGGTACACATATGTAAAGTTATCTATCAAACGTTCGTCTGACTTGTACATGATGCGTATTTTGACCTATTTCCATGTAGCGGCACCCGCAATCTAATCCAAGCAGTTGTTATTAGGTAATATTATTAATGGGTTGTATCATTCATTTAAATGCATTATAGACCTTTTCTTTATAACAAGCACAACAACAAAACGTTATTATGCCGATGTGCTGTGTGTCTAACGTTACAAGCTGATTTGTGCATGACAGCCGCGCATTGACATATTTCCATGTCTGATGTCTGATGTACTAATGTCATTTCAATGCATTATAGACCTTTTCTTTACACGCTTCGCGCACTAGGTGGGCCACGAATACTGTAGAGACTGTAAAGTGGGCCGTGAGTCCAAAAAGGTTGGGAACCGCTGCATTAGACTATCAAAGCAAGACACCGGAGCACTCATATCTGCGCGTTTGTCACAGGGCGACAGTCCCTGTTCCTCTGCCCGGCGTCAGTCCAATGGAATCGTCAAGCACAGCCTTCCCCATATAAATACATCGGTGCGCGATTACAGAGATGTACACTCATGTTTATTTAAAAATAAATTGTTTGACAGCGGATGATGGTAGACATATTTAATGTAAAGTTATCTATCTAAAGTTATCTATCCACAGGCTGATATGTGCATGATAGGCGCAAATTTCCCCCCCCCCCCCCCCCTTGGTGGTATATGAAGATCTGTATTGCGGCAGTTATTACACCAAAACAACTCGCAATCTAATCCGAGCAGTTGTTATTATGTAATATTATCGATGGATGTGCCATTTTTGATGGAGGGCAGTGAGCGGGAGACTCATCAAGGACATGTAGTTAATTAATGCAGTGGACAGCGGCTGTTTCTCCAGCGTTCCTGTCACATCGGATTTCGTAACGCCATAAAAATATATCTGTGCTGTTATATACTGTATATATAAATTACATGTTATAAGGCTGATCTGCGCATGATAGTGCTGCTTTTTGACATATTTCATGTTTCCGCCCGTTGATGGTATATGACGCTATAGTCAGTCCCAATGGTCCAAAAGTCAAGCGCTTTGTAACACAGACGGGGTGAATGTTATGAATGAAAGTGAAATTTCTGTCACAAAACGCCGTTACGTATCCTCACACATTTTTAAGTGGGTATACGGAAATCCTTGGCCTTTCCTAGTGGGTATACGGCATAGTCCTGCGTATCACCTAGACTACACCACTGGAGCACAGGTTTCATACAGGTTAGAGCTTATTCTGTCATGGTCTGATAATGAAGCATTGTTCTTTTTTATTTTATGACTTGTTTGATCGGTTGATAGCGTTCAAGTTCATTCAAGTTGTGAATGAATCGCGAGCGTCAATGCTTTTCTACGATACTACGTGTAATGTCACTTGGACATAGAATAATAAGACACTTTAGTCTGGGTTCAACAAAGGTATAACCAGTTTACTTCGGTTCTCTCGACACCTGTCAGTCACCTACTGGTATATCATGAACTCTCTCTAAGGCGCATGCGCTGTCCTGACTATGAATTAACCCATTCATTACACTACGGATGACGTCGTGAAGGGTTGTCCCATTTCCCCCGGGGAACCACTACGGCTTGTGGCTCCAAAACGAGTGACTCCAAAACGAGTGACTCCAAAACGAGCCGAAGTGGTAGAAAAGAGAATCGGGATTGAGCCCTAGTCTGGACATTACCACCTCCTCTTTTCTATTCCCTCCCCTGATTCTCACACCACCCACTCTGTTTTGTAATGCATATAATTGTCTTCCCCTTGTCTCCTGGTCCCACTGTTGCTGCCACTTTTTATTTGCTTCCCTCCACACAATACTTTTTCCCTCTGATTTTGATATTTGGATGTCTGTGTCCATGTTTCCTTTTTTTACCGCTTGTTTAGCTAGTTTGTCTACTCTTTCGTTTCCCATGATACCCATATGTGCAGGGACCCACATGACCACTACCACCACTCCCTGCTTCACCACCCTTGAATGTACATCCATTATACTGTGCATTAAGCCTTGGTGCTTTTTTGCTGTCCCACGCCTCAAGCTGTACAGACAGTTTGGAAGTGAAGTGATTGTGCATGTAGTCTGATTATCATTATTCATGATCGCAGAGAATTACGCTACATTTTCAATTATTAGTTCTATTCTGTCATGAGCATCAGAGAATGACTGACATGCCGGTAGAATATGAGAATGGGATCATTTCAATAATATATTCGAATATATTAGCCTATAAGCGTGTGTTTGTTAGCTACACTAGCTTTGTTTGTAGCTACGGTACGTTTACAGGGTTTTTCCTGGCTCAAAATGAGGCGGAGGTGGTACCACAGGCGTTTGACATCGGGGGGACCCATGAAGCGGGGCTGTCTGGGGGTCCTCACACAAGTGTCAAACACTTAATTTCTTGCATTCTGGTGAATTGATATGCACCAATTTGTGCCTTTTCTGCATCAATTTATGGTGGAACTGTCATTATTTATGTAAAGGAAAACACAATATTCAGGCACCAGGGGCCTCATTTGTGGCTCCAAAGCTTGCGTACGCACACTAAGGTGCGTAAGCAAATTTTCCCGCAATTTTGGGATTTATAAAAACTGTGCGCACCTCTAGGCTACGCACACTGTGATCCATGCGTACGCATAGAAACTGGAGAAATGTCAACTGCGACTCCGCTGGCAGAAGGATGAAACAGGAGAAACGCTTTGAAATGGATACAATTTCCACCAACATAAATCGAAATATTACCTCACATATTATGCGAGTGCACACAAAGAATATACGTGAACACTGCACATATCTTATTCTCCCTTGTCCTGTACCCATCACAATGTAGCCTACATATATCTTTGTTCGTATCATATAGATATTCATGCTAATATATTAACTTTTTATATTCATATTCTTTGCACATAGCGCGAGGCTGGACAAGTTGAGCACCGTTCCTGATTCACTGTTCCCGAGTGCTCAGTGGGTAACGTCCCGATAAGTCCAATGATCGCAATATCCATACATTGAAGAACATGAACAAGCCCACTGTAGACAATTGACTATCATCCCCAAGCACACCCCATGTATACGGACTACGAACATTTTAAGCGCACAGACACTTTATTACTGAGCTATCTATTATTACTAATTGCACCACCAGTGTATCTTGTCTTACTTAATCTGTAATTATTAAACAATACTTGGATGTTATGACATGTATTATCATGAATAGTAAGGTGAACAGTAGGACGAATCACGTTTAAACTGACTCCGTTGTTGAAGCAGTCTGGAACATAGATATTATATAGACGAGAGAAGAGAGTTTCGGTGCGTACGCAAAGCAAGAACATTTGGATTCTGATTTATAAAAGGCGCACCGCACGCGGCAAGTGGAATTTGCGGGCCACTCTTCCCACACCTGCTTCCCTTTATCCCAATCAACCCTAAATGTTGCGCACGGGAACGTGCGTCTCGCCCCACCCTTTTTAACACCCATGCTTTGCCTATTATTGGTCAGTTAAATGCCCGACAGAAGGCGAAAGAAATTTCACCCACTCAATTTCTGCGCAGTAGTTCCGCTTAACGAACACAAAACAATATGAAAAACTCTCTATAATATCTATGTTCCAGACTGTATCGACAACGTGTTCACCTTATTATTTATGATAATACATTTCATAACATTCAAGTATTGTTTAATAATTACAGATTCAATTAAATATGATTCCCGATTAAACTGTACAACATATCTCCCTTTGTATTTATTATGTTAAATCATGTTTTTTCTTTTAGATTAGATTCAATCTTATTGTCATTGACAAGTACCAAGGTTGTCACAAGGAAATGCAGTTCGTCATCTAACCTGCATTGTAGAAAAGCCAAGCATGTTTCAAGTTTATTGTTGAATGAATGAATGAATGAATGGTCTTTATTGTCATTGCTATAGTACAGGTACCAAACAACGACATTTGGGAGGGGTGGCTCCCCTGATGCTAGGAAAGAAAGAAAAAACTAAAAAAACAAGAAGGGAACATTAAGAGAACATTAAGAGAGTAAAATTCGTAGGCTTCGGTTCCTGACATGGCAGCACAAGACATAAGAATGCCAGAATAGCCTCCCAGAGCTGCTGTTTTGATGTGAACTGCCTCCCACCCTCATATATATTTTGCTTGAGGATGCTCCAAAGGTTCTCAATAGGGTTGAGGTCAGGGGAAGATGGGGGCCACACCATGAGTTTCTCTCCTTTTATGCCTATAGCAGCCAATGACACAGAGGTATTCTTTGCAGCATGACATCGTGCATTGTCATGCATGAAGATGATTTTGCTACGGAAGGCACGGTTCTACTTTTTGTACCACGGAAGAAAGTGGTCAGTCAGAAACTCTACATACTTTGCCGAGGTCATTTTCACACCTTCAGGGACCTTAAAAGGGCCTACCAGCTCTCTCCCCATGATTCCGGCCCAAAACATGACTCCGCCACCTCCTTGCTGACGTCGCAGCCTTGTTGGGACATGGTGGCCATCCACCAACCATCCACTACTCCATCCATCTGGACCATCCAGGGTTGCACGGCACTCATCAGTAAACAAGACTGTTTGGAAATTAGTCTTCATGTATTTCTGAGCCCACTGTCATGCTGCAAAGAATACCTCTGTGTCATTGGCTGCTATAGGCATAAAAGGAGAGAAACTCATGGTGTGGCCCCCATCTTCCCTTGACCTCAACCCTATTGAGAACCTTTGGAGCATCCTCAAGCAAAATATATATGAGGGTGGGAGGCAGTTCACATCAAAACAGCAGCTCTGGGAGGCTATTCTGGCATCCTGCAAAGAAATTCAAGCAGAAACTGTCCAAAAACTCACAAGTTCAATGGATGCAAGAATTGTGAAGGTGATATCAAAGAAGGGGTGCTATGTTAACATGTAACTTGACCTGTTAAGATGTTTTTGTTTGAAATAGCTTTTGATTTCAGTAAATATGACCTCCTAATATGACCCCCTAACCCTAAATTCATCAAATTACCATTTGTAGTTCTTTACAACCTATAAAATGTTTTGAAACTCTGTTGTGCATAATAATTTGGAACAGTGGATTTTGAGTTTTTTTATTTAAAAAAAAAAATACTGTTATCATTGGGAGGTTTGTTCAATAAAATTTGAATTATACTCTAACGGTTGATGACTTGAAAATTATACTGATTGTCATTTGCATCGACTGTTTAGGAAAATCTGAGAAAAATATCATTTGCATAATAATTTGGAACGGGCTGTATATAGTGTGATGCGTACAGGACAAGGACGAATAAGATATGTGTAGTGTGCACGTATCCTTTGTGTGCACTCCTTCATAATACGTGAGAGGCAATATTTCTTATGTCGGTGGAAATGGTATCCATTTCAAAGCGTTTCTCCTCTTTCATCCTTCTGCCAGCGGAGTCGCAGTTGCTCATTTCTCCAGTTACTATGCGTACGCATGGGTCCCAGTGTGCTTAAAGGTGCGCACAGTTTCACGCCATGTTCCTTTTTTATAAATCCCAAATTTGCGGGAGGATTTACGTACGCATGTACGTACGCAAGTCACAGAATCAATCAATCAGATTCTAACCTCTCCATCATGGGCAAGACCAAAACGTTGTATAAGGACGCCAGGGACAAGATTGTAGACCTGCACAAGGCTGGAATGGGCTACAAGACCATCAGCAAGCAGCTTGTTACTGTTGTGCGATTATTTGGAAATGACAGAAAGACAAAATAACCATCAATCGCCCTCGGTCTGGGGCGACGAACATGAAATGCATCTGCGTTTCCTTGTCTTAGTACTTCTCAATGACAATAAGGTTGAATCTAATCTAATCTAAAAGAGAAATTATTTAGTATAATAACTACAAAGCGAGGTATCTGTTTTTGCAAAACAACCTCTCAAATGTTGTAGTTTAATCGGGAATCATATTGGATATGTAATTATTATACATATTATACCAATACTTGGATGTTATGACATTATCATAAATAATAAGGTAAACAGTAGGACGAATCACGTTTAAACTGATTCCGTTGTCGATGCAGTCTGGAACATGTTATATATGGTCTGGCGAGAACGTTCGTTGCGGGGAAATTTACTGATTGGGTGAAAAGTATTTTTTTTCTGCGTTCTGTCGGCCGTTTGACTGACCATTTATATGCAACGTTTGCAGGAAAAGTGCCATAGAAATAAAAAGTTATTATTATTATTATAGGCAACTATGGGCGTCAAAAAGGGTGGGAAAAGACGCTCGTTCACGTGTGCAACAGAGTTGATTGGAAGCAGGCGTGGAACTTGCAAATTCCACTGGCGTGCGCACCGTTTTATAAATCCGAATGTTGGCGACGTAAATGTTCTTGCTTTGCAAAGGTGCGTAGGTACGCAAAGCGTAGGTACGCAAAGCTTTATAAATGAGGCCCCAGATGACCATTTAAAATATAATGCAATATAAGGCTCTCAGGCATTCTGTACTTCCAAAGTCAAGAGCTAGAGCAAATAATATTAATAATTTAATTTGACAGCATACATGCTACTGAAAACAGCTGGTTGACTGTCCGCTGTGAAAAAGCTTGTCCGTAACGTCCGTAACACTTTGCGGAGCTCCTGTAAACAACTGTGGAGAACAGCGCTGGACCGGAAGCTAACCAGCCTTATTAGTAGAAGTGAAGTGATTGTGCATGTAGTCTGATTATCATTATTCATGATCGCAGAGAATTACGCTACATTTTCAATTATTAGTTCCATTCTGTCATGAGCATCAGAGAATGACTGACAGGCCGGTAGAATATGAGAATGGGATCATTTGAATAATATATTCTAATATATTAGCCTATAAGCGTGTGTGTTTCATGTAGTACCATTATTGCATGAAATGGTCAACATTTTAATGTTGTCAGCTAGGAAGCGGATGTGTTTACTAGAACATGGAAATGCAAACGCTAATCACATTATTGCATTACAATTGTCATATTGACTCAAGTAATGCAGGAAAGAGTGGAAAATGCTATTGTGGGATTGCATAGTAATTTTCAGTTCAGAATGAACTTTTTTCAGAATGAACTTGCATACCAGCTACATGAAAATGAAAATGAAAATAATATGATTGCATTTGATTTTGAATATTGACCAGAAGAATGCGTGCAAAAGTGGAACATGCAATTGCAATCTCAAATTGCATTAACATTTGAATTAGGTCCACTATATGCTTCCATACACTGGTAGCACTGATTTTAAAACAGGGCAATTACACTCACCAATAACAAAGACTTACCATCCATCTCACTGTCTTTCATCTCCACTCTTCCTCTGTCCTCTTCTTTTACCATCACTCCCTCCTCTCTCATTTGGTCTCCTCCATCCTCTTCTTTTACCATCACACCATACTCCTCTACATCTTCTTCCTCCAGCTTCACTGCCACCATCTCTGGACCCCACTGTGGGCTTTTCAGGGCTGGAGAACCGCAGCCAGATCCGGGGGACTCGGTGCATTCTGGTTCATACATGGTTACCATGGTTACATGAGCTGAAGAGGACCTGCGGCTAGAAACACTGGAGGCACAAACAACGCAGGGTCGATTAGAAATGACAGACAAACAGTTCACTGAACTCCCATCTAGACTGATAGGACACGTCCTGCAAATGGACATGGATTACTGATTGCATTTGTTGTAATTAAAGGGTCTGGAAAGTAGACATTAAATGGTTCCAATTGTATTTCGTTTCCAGGAAAAATGTTAACACAAAATAAATGAAAATAAGCTTCTTGTTAGGCTCAACTTCCTGGTCAGACAGTTCCGAGGGCTGTATGGGCGTGGACTTTGCAAGCTTGACTGGCAGCTCCCTTTCAAGCTAGCTTGCTGCGATATCATACATGACATTCATCTATTAGATATGCTTATAGTTCTGCCCTTTAATTACCAACTGTTTAGCTGCTGTTGAAACGTGTTACTGAGCTAATTCAATTACAAATCGACTTATTAGTCATGTAACTGGCAGTATGATTCATCATATCAATTCAATGACCACCATTTGCATACTTGACACCTGGCACCCTATGGTGAATTATTGAACACAAGAATACTTGTGGACAGGATTCACAGCATGTGTGTGACTTACTGATCAGTTGGAGCACAATGGTGTTGCTCTCGTCTTCTAATTTGCTGCTGTATTGTCACAATATCCGCCATGTTTACTTTCTTCCCACACTGGACGTAGCACTGGCGCATGTCGTCATGACCACATCCATGTTTCGTTTGCCCAGAGATTTGCCCTGCCGCTGTCCTTCTCTGCTGTTCCTGTAATCCAATCACTGAGCTGCTCTTGTGACCAACTGACTCACATCCAGGATGTGATTGGTCCGCCCTAGCGCGGCCTGTGGTTGGCCTTTGTTGAGAGGAATTCCTACCATAGCGCTCTTCAATCTTGACCTCTTGACCTCTAGTCTTGACCTCTGAACTGGCGTTACTGTCACTATCCATGTCATTCGGTGCTTCAGAGAGTCGATGCCTCTCTTTAAGAGCATGTGCATCTTGCCCTGAGGCATTTGTGCTGAGCATCTCATCTTTGGCCTTTTGGTTTTTGATGTAGTCCCGTAAGAAACTATCCCACGGTGTGTCGTACTCTTCTTTAATGTTGGGAGAGTGATGGTTCCTACTGTGGGTGGGAGGTGGTGGTAGTGGTGGTGGCTGGAGCCTAATAAGATTGTCCTTCCGGTGGTCCTGTCCTTCTGTCTCTGCATCAGGGGACCCAAGGTGTGTCCTCTGGCTCTCTGACACTGAATAAGCAGAAGCATCCATCTCACTGCCCAGATGGAGAGTTAACAGTGCAGGGAATCCTACGAATAAAGATGATCAAAACATTAAAACAAGAGTGAAGAAATGTATCAAAAGGTCTATCAGCCATCAAAAGGTTTGTGGACATTTTTTAAAAAGACTCTTAAAACATTTAGGCCGAGGCCTCTCTTTATCAGATCCTCTAAATGTTAAATGTCTCATCCACACTCTTTTTAGTTTTTATTTTGATTCATATTTATTTATTAGCCTATTAGTATTAGGCTATTATTTGATCGGTATGGGCAGTAGCCTATATCGGTCGATATTGCTCATAGATTATAGGTGATCAATATCAGTCGCAAAAAAACGGTATGGGGGCATCCCTAGTCTGTCTGTTGTTTGGTTAAAACTGACCATGACGCGCATCACAGCCTGAACACCAGAGGATAATCAGTGAATTGTAATAAATCCCCTACAAAATATTAGTATGAAAAAACTGAAAAGTTGGTGCCATTTATCTATCTTACATGGAATAGTACTGCTCTGTTGTTGTCCACTAGTTGTTACGAAAACCACCATTGTGAATTGCTAGGAACAACTAACTAGATTTGACTCATTGTATTTGATTGTAATTAATAATGATCTATTATACAACAGTTAGTTCCGACCAAGTAATTTGATTGGACAAGAGGCATTCCATGAGTGCTGATATACAGTATAACAGCACTGGGACTTTTAACTACTGTATATGCATCACTCCGCCGCACAGGAGTTCTATTAAATGACCGTTAATTAGACGACATTAACGGTCGTTATCTATCAGATTATCGATGTGTAATGGTTTCAAACAAAGATGGATATATTTCCAAATAATATAACATTTGAGTTAAATAATGAATGGTCATCAGAAGAGGGCGAATGTGTTTAGGTCTGAAAGCTCGCAGATGGAGCAATGTACTATCTTGTCAACTCGTCTGAATCGCATTCACACATTCACCACCAAAGCGACTGTCAACCGAGTCATATTTCACTGGTTGCACAATAAATGGAAAGGTACAGCTAAATGGAGTGATGTGTCCTTCCGTGCTGACGCTTCGTAGCGTGTGTCGAGTAACCGAGGCAGATTTTTGTGGTGCGCGTATCGAGGCATGTGTTGATGACGTATGGTAAGAGCGAAGCTTCGCCTGCCGGCCGTACCACGTGACCGATTCGGGAAATGTGTATAAACTTGCCGTTGTTTTTCTATGTACCCCAGCTTCATCTGTGCCCTGTGAAAGGATCTTTTCAAAAGCAGGTGAAATCGTCTTAAAAAAAAGAAACCGCCTGAAGCCCAGCACTGTGGAGAAGTTGTTATTTTTAAATAAAAATGAATAAAATGTTGTTGTTCCTAGTAACACAAGCAGATTTATTCAATTCAAAGCTTCACACACCAAAGCCACTGTGTCATTATCACTCTGCCTGCTATACATTTATTGTCCACTTGATGGCGCAGTAGAGCAAATAAAGCAACACGAAGCTTCGGCCCATGTGTGACCCAATTGGATGGAAAGCTTCAACAGTTCATGAAGCTTCATCTCGCCATCACTAGCTAAATGTACACGATACAAAGTAGCTAGCCTGCGGATGTTTGAATACATTACTTGAGTTACAAAGCCACTTTACCTAACTAGTTTGCAGTGTAGCTTCATGTTCATTCCATTCGATGTTCACACAAATGTAGCTGTGTTGTACCATTAGATGACGTCATTCTATCTATTTCTAGGCTTCCTGCCTAAGTTTCCCATAATGCATTGCACCGTGCTTGCTGCTTACGTCAGAGGCGCAAGCTCAATAAACAAACAAATCATAATCTGTAGTCGCTTATTACTGTTAACTAATAAATGTCGCTGCCAGCGGCCTCGCATCTAGGAGCGAATCCCAGCCGTGCTGATGTTCAGTATAACAGCACTCCCTCTCGTGTGAGATGTGTTAAATAATGACAGTGGGTCACGCAGCTCCACCTATGAGCGGCTGCAGCTCTGTACGGACCATTGTATCTAGCAGCTCTCTGCTTCATTCATCAATCACTCCAACTCCTACCGTCAGGTCGGCGCCTCCGTTGTTGTTCAAGCTAGTGTCGCTTTCCCAGTCTTTGTGTAATAAGTGAACATACTGTAATGTTTGCCCTCTGGCACAGTTATAAACGTAATAAATGACTCGTGTTGTCTTCGGTCTCAGCACTGTGTGCGTTTACTGATCCACCATCTTAGTTTCACATCCGGTTCCTTCTTCTTCTTCTTCTTCTTCTGTTGGGTTTAACGGCAGCTTGCATCCTTCGCGTTGCACTACTGCCATCTTCTGGATTGATCCAATTCCTACATTGTCCATTTCGTCACAGTCTCCCTATCAGGCCAGTTCTCATGAGAAATGTGACCAGACACTTCCTGCCCTGTCCACTCCCACCACACTCCAATACGCCCTCCACACCTTCTCTCGTCAGTCCCCATCTGTTCAGTCCCTCCATCATTTCCTGTCTTTCTGACGCATATTTCCTGCAGTTAATAAGAACATGCTCTACTGTTTCTATTACAGGACAACAGTCACACAAACCTGTAGGGTGTTTTCCTATATTGTGTAGAGTTCCATTCAGATTACTATGTCCTATTCTTAGTCTGGACATTACCACCTCCTCTTTTCTATTCCCTCCCCTGATTCTCACACCACCCACTCTGTTTTGTAATGCATATAATTGTCTTCCCCTTGTCTCCTGGTCCCACTGTTGCTGCCACTTTATATTTGCTTCCCTCCACACAATACTTTTTCCCTCTGATTTTGATATTTGGATGTCTGTGTCTATGTTTCCTTTTTTTACCGCTTGTTTAGCTAGTTTGTCTACTCTTTCGTTTCCCATGATACCCATATGTGCAGGGACCCACATGACCACTACCACCACTCCCTGCTTCACCACCCTTGAATGTACATCCATTATACTGTGCATTAAGTCTTGGCGCTTTTTTGCTGTCCCACGCCTCAAGCTGTACAGACAAGCTGCTGCGTCACTGCAGATCAGCACTCTGCTGGGTTTAGCTTGTACCACCCACTCTAACGCCATCAGAATGGCGTACAGCTCAACTGAATAGACACTTAAGCAGTTTGAGGTCCTTTTACATAACTCGACTCTGCGACTAGGGACTACCACTGCAGAGCCAGTGTTATCTGTTATTGGGTCTTTTGATCCATCCGTAAATATCTGCATATATTCTGTATACTTCTTTTCCGTATACATATAAAATTCATGAACCAAATCTACATTTTTCTGACATATCCCGTTCCTTGGTCTCGCGGGAATAGCTGACGTCTATCCTATGGCAAGCGGTGAGGTACAATATTATGGTTTATAGTATATCAGATGCATCAGATGTTACAACTCCTTTTAAAAAGTACTGCCGTACACAATAACAATTAGTCTAACAGTTTTTTAAAATACAAATATAATACACAATAAAATACAAATATGATGCAAATATGATGGAGAGGCCTAGGTGCCATACCTGTTGTGAAGGCAACACTGTTGTTTTCTAAATGTTTCAATAATCTTTAAACACCACCTCAATTACTAGGTGAAATAAAGGCTTAAAGATTAAACGGTCGATGAAGCAACATGGAAAACATGAAGTGTATAGAAATGTATTACGGATATAAGATGGAGTGTTTTCTGTGTTTTTCTTGCTTTGTTTGAATTTAGCACTGTCGTAATCACTATTGTCACACTTGTTTTCTGAATTGCACTATGGCATGTAACACCTCACTTGCACTAACAAACACATACAGTGATGCTTGAAAGTATGTGAACCCCTTGTGCAATTATTATTTTTTTGTTTGTGTTGGAATATTACAATAATATAATAATAATAATAATAATAATTCATTACATTTATATAGCGCTTTTCCGAGGCTCAAAGACGCTGACAATATAGGAGAAACGGAAAACACAGAAACAACAAGCAACAGATAACATGGGCACATGGAACACAGAGTTAGCGAACGGGGAGAGGGGGGGGGGGGGTGGTAGGGATGGAGGCATGGTGGTAGGCATGGGAGAACAGGTAGGTTTTGAGGTGGGATTTAAAAGTGAGGAGTGAGGGTGAGTCTCTGAGTGGTTGAGGGAGAGAGTTCCAGAGGCGGGGTGCAGCTCGTGAAAAGGCACGGTGACCGAAGCCTTTGAGTTTTGAGGGTGGGACAGTGAGGGGAACAATGGATGAGGATCGGAGGGTACGGGTAGGGCGGTGGGGGAGAAGGAGGTCAGTCAGGTAAGGGGGGGGCCAGGCTATGGAGGGCTTTGTATGTGAGGATGAGGACTTTGAATTGGATACGTTCTTTGATGATTATATATGGTGAAGTCATGTGTTCTCATATGTTCTCATGTGTGATGTCACCAAGGTGCGACTAATCTATAAATAAGCATGTGCAAATAAAGTAAGCCTCTTTCCAGTGTTAGCTAAACTGAAGTGAGCAGTGTGTGTGTTTGTTACGCCCCCTGGTGACTCGGGGTAGAAGGGCGCAACATAGAGCAACAAGAAGGACAAGTGAGGGTGCAGTCACACAAACTCCAGGAAACTAAGGGTTGCAATAAAATTGATATTTATTGATAAAGCAACACAGGGAACAGAGAGGACTAACAGTGGCACCAAATAAAAGTCAATCAAAATAATAACCCCCACCCCCCCTTTACAGGTGCTAGGCACCTCAAAGTACAGTGGGTGGTGCTCACTCTAAACTGGGGTGCTAGACAGCAGGTATGTCCTGCGTACCGGTATATGCAGATGTAAACCCAGGATATCTCAACTAGTCATCTGTCCCTGTGTGCACAAATAAACATAAATGATTAACAAACAAAATACATAAACAAGGTCATATAATAAATGGAAACTTTCATACTTAACATACATAAATACAGAGACTGAGAACGTACACAGAGACTGAGAACGTACACAGATACTAAGAACGTACACAGAGACTGAGACAGACCTTTTCCAAAAAACTGTTTGTGGTGCTGGTGGAAAGCCAGTGGGAAGTAAGAAAGACTGTGTAAGGTAGGGAGATGAAAGGGATATGGAAAGTTAGATCTTTACCTTTTCTTTTTAGTGTTTTACCCTGCTTTTATATTCATTCTATGCATGTATGTTTTTATATTCACTTTATGTTCTTATTCCTGTTGTAAAGCACTTTGAACTGCATTTCTTGTATGAAAGGTGCTATGTAAATAAAGCTTTACTTACTTACTTACATAAATCATCTAAATGAACAAAACAAATAACACAAACAAAACCAAACAAGGCTCAACCCACCAGGGGGCCGTTCCACTAAGCGAGATTAACTCTGATCCAAGCGATTAACTCTGATCGAGGTTTAAATAAGCTTGTGGTCGGTTCCATCAATGTGGCTCAAATAATTCGCTGCTTGGTTGCTATGCAACATATCCTTCTGAGTAATTCTGGTCCCGAGCAGACTTACAGGCTGGCTAAGGTAATGCGTGCGTCAAAAAAGGCTCACAGGCGGAAACTACATCCCGAACGACAGTTCCTCAAGTGTCTTTTAGGAAACATTAGTTCCCACTTCACACGAGATAGATAGATAGATAATTTGAATGTGTGATAGATAGATCATTTGATAATTTGAAAGTGTGATCGATCGATAGATAGATAGTATGATTGTGTGATAGATCTGCTCATCGACGGAGAGAGCGTGGAGAGAGTCTCAACCCTCCGATTCCTGGGGGTGCACATACAGGATAACCTGTCCTGGAAGAACAACACAGCAGCCACCATCAAGAAGGCACAACAGCGGCTCTACTTCCTGAGAGTCCTCAGGAAGGAACACAACAAGCAGGAGATACTGGTGGCCTTCTACCGCGGCGTAGTGGAGAGCATCCTCACCTACGGCATCTGCAACTGGTTCTCCAGCTGCACAACCGCGGAGAGAAATGCACTACAGAGAGTCGTGAGAACAGCCCAGAAGATCACCGGCGCCCCCCTCCCCTCTCTGGAAGAGCTGTACAACACACGCTGTCTCAGGAAGGCCTCCAAGATCTCCAGAGACCCAACCCACCCTGGGTACGAACACTTTGCCCGGCTGCCCTCGAAAAGGCGGTACAGGACCATGGCCGTAAGGACAAACAGACTGAAACTCAGCTTCTACCCCAGAGCCATCCAGGCCCTGAACACAGCAAAGACCTAGGTTCTGGGCCCTGGACAGTCTGGACGGATTGATGGCAGCTGCTGGATTGAAAAAATCAGGTGTAGTGCTGAGGCACAAATGTGTACATTTCAAGCCTGCAAACTGCGACACTTTAAATGAATGTGCAATAACACTATGTGCAATATGACAACCCTAGTCGTCTTACCTGTACAGTATAGTATAGTGGATAGTGTACATAGCCTTTATTTATGTAAACCAGCTCCTTTCCCTTCTTGTTTTTTTAGTTTTTTTTCTTTCCTAGCACCAGGGGAGCCACCCCTCCCAAATGTCGTTGTTTGGTACCTGTACTATAGCAATGAAAATAAAGACCATTCATTCATTCATAGATAACCTGATATTTTGAAAGTGTGATAGATAGATCGATAGATAAACAAATTAAAAAGTGTAAAAAATAAAATAAATAGGTATGTCTATCAACTTGCATTGCTTTTGTCACAGCGGTCTGGTTCCAAAGGTTGCGAGTTCAAGACTTGATTTTAGTGATTCTTTTTTCTTTTCTTTTTTACATTCAACCGAAACCTTCATGCAAAGGCTTCAAACCAGTGGCGGCTGGCCGATAGAGGGCGCTGGGGCGCCGCCCCCACCTTCACTTCCTAGTTGCGATTTGTAAAAGTTTTTTTTTTAAATAAACATTGTTTATTCACAAAATGCGGCTGATATTCTGTCTGCGCCTATCTGCATTCATTAAAAATCCTCCAATACAATAAACATTTTATCTGTGTGTGTGTGTAAAATTCACTGTTAAAATACATAGGGGGAGGAGTCGGGGCGCCGGTCGAATGCAAGTCTATAGCAGGCCAAATGCTTTTGGCGTACACGTGAGCTGTAGCAGCGCTCCAATTGGCTGTCTCCTATTTCTCGGCCGGGGCGCAAAAATTGCACCCTGAATATCCGGTTGTTAAGTCTGACGTCAAACGTGACGTTTTGCAATTTCCGGCTCCAAACCAGAAATACATTGTGCGCCTGACGCAAGAGAGTTTTTGCCGGGTGAGAGGTCTTCAGATAGAAAGTAAGCAAGTTGAAATGTTAGCAAATATAATTGCTGAGTGTTCTGACAGAGAAAGTTGGTTAAAATTGGTCGTTATTATTGTGACTAGAAAGTGTCTGACTGACACTTGACAATGACTATAATTCCATTTTAAATAGTGTCAAAGAACTATCAAGCTAGCTAGCTCAGAGGTGATTAGATGAGCTAGTCTGCTGCACACATGCCAGCTAAAGAGCTAACTGGATGCACTTTATTATTTTACTTAAGTTAAAGTAGATATACAATCTTTCTTATTCTGCTAGAATTGGGCTTCATTGGTAATACCATAATGGCATATTTACAGTACATGGACAGTGGATTGAAGCATTTGAAATGTCTGTTTTGTATAGTATAGTTGGACATGTTTTTTTTCCAGGTGAGAGACATACATATTCAATTATAATTATGTTATAAATTGATATGGATCAATTTATACCTCTTATTAGATTATAAATACTCTGGTTGTTATGTTTGCCTTTTGGTTGACAGCAAAAGGGAGAGAGGAGGATAGAGAGGGAGAGAAGGAGAGAGAGCAGGATGGTGTCGGCACACCAGAGAGAGAGAGCAAGAACCAGGTGAGAAAGTGGACAGGTAGTCAAGACCACATAAGTAAGTAGCCTTGAGAACCGATGGTTCTCGAGCCTAATGGCCCATTTATGCTATAAAAAGTTCTTGTATTGTGATGTATGCCGATGACTCTACAATTTATTATGCAGCAAATACGTATAACGAACTCAATCAAGTTCTTTCAAAAGAATTAGAAATGGTGCATGAATGGATTACATTGAACAAGCTTGTTTTGAATATATCCAAAACTCAGAGTATTGTTTTTGGGTCTAGGCACAAACTGGCTTCTATGCCTAAATTGAATCTATATATAGCCAAGGAACCCATCGAACAAGTGAAGAAAGTAAAGTTACTTGGTTTGGTCATTGATAACAACCTGTCATGGTCAGAGCATATAAACAGAATCATTCAGAAAATGGGTGTTGGCATTCACATCACAAGACAATGTGCACCATATGTACCATCTCATATCCTGGAACAAGTCTGTAGATCACTAGTTTTAACTCACCTGGATTACTGCTCAGTGGTGTGGGCCTCGGCCTCAAAAACAGAACTATCTAGATTACAAGTAGCTCAGAACAGGGCTGCTAGGCTCGTTCTGGGTTGCTCTTCTAGAACTAGCATTCATAAAATGCAGTCTAGCCTATCGTGGCTTAATGTGGAGAAAAGGCTAGCCTCAGGCACAGTGACATTTCTTAGCAATACACTGCGAACACACAAACCTGAGTTCCTGCAAGATCACATAGTATTTTGTAATACTGTTCATAGCCATAATACCAGGAAGGCCGGCAATGGTGACATTATGAAAGCCCACCCAAGAACAATTTTTTTGAAAAGAACAGTGCTTTATAGAGCTAGTACAATTTGGAATGGATTACCTCTTGATATCCACCAAGAAAAAAGTAAAAGGTTATTCAAAAAGAGACTGAAGAGGCACCTATTAAGTGGCTGATGACAGGTAGCTGTTTTATTTCACTTTGTTTATTTTGGTTGATTCCTTTTTTCATAGAAGAGATGACTGCGTTAGGATCATGTCTTTATAGGTCTTTATATTTTAATGGATTAATAATATTTGCCCTTTTTGTAAATTTTTATTTATTTTAGTTTATTTTGTTGTATTTACTACTGTATCGGGGGGATAGTGTGTGGATGTCGCGGAGGGTCACGCATTGTCCCTTTAATGTATTATATGTTGTATTAATGTATTAGGTGTTTGTCTGTTGATTATATGTGGACCCCAGGAAGATTAGCAAACTGCTACGGCATAAGCTAATGGGGATCCTTTTAAATAAACAAATAAACAAATAGGGAAGGAGCCTATCTCCTGTTTCCGTAGCGTGAGGCGGCTTAATGTACAAGTTAGTACACCCCCTGGACATGACGCTGGTATGTCGCAGGGTCTTACCCCCTGGGGGGGGGGGGGGTCCATGCCACGGTCCATGCCACCCCCCCAAGGCAGCAAACCTAGGGGAAACACTGTTATTCTCATGCTAAAGTCGACTGTAAATCCAGATTTTAAAGTTGATATTCTTCCCCGTGGAGCATGCCCCCATAACCTGTGCCCCACCCAAAAATGTTAGCACCAGCCGCCACTGCTTCAAACACCATTGTAATCGTGTCAGTTTTTGTAAATTAGCCTGCACCATAATTTTATAGCCTACATACTTTTTTAGATGAGATTTTAGATTAGATTCAGACAACGAAATGCAGTAAAAAGTGTGTCTGAAGAGGGATTCGAACCACCGATTTAAAATGACCAATAAAAACTATGGCAGCGGTCGATACCACTAGGCCATTGTGAGGATATGACGGCTTGTAGCCTGCTGCTGATATCACCACAGTAGTAAATATTAATTTATTAAAATATGAACATATAACAATAACTGGGGCTAGTATGACCTACGCATTTAATCGGTCAGCAATTTCTTGCCAAACCATTTCCCTCACCTTGTTAATTGCGGCAGTATTGCACTATTTTACACCTGATTTTTCCGTCTTCATAAAGATCAATAATTCGGAATGCTGCGCAAATGTAGAACCCCTGCAGAGTGGAGGATCTTCATTTCGACAGATCGACTCTTCGGGGCTCTTTATATCTTCGGCCACGCGCCCATATCGAGGATTTCTAAGCCGGTCTTCTGTGAACACTGATGACACAAGGCTGATCCTCGTTCGAGGAATCACCTGAGGCTTGAATTCCAATCCCGAGTTGCCTGATCGCCTGATTTATTTCAATCGCCGATATACTAATCCACTTTAGTGGAACGGCCCCCAGGTTGATTGTTAATCAGGAACAGGTGTGAAATGATGGGACTGGAACCAAGCATTCATCTGAGAATTTAGGAAAAATGACAACAGCAGGGGGAGACCAAAACACAACACACAACACAATACAAACAGCAGGCCCGCTACAACACAAACACACACAGAACACCAACACCGTACGTAACAGTGTTTTTCCTCCGCGAAATGGTTAGCTGTTGCCGGTGTTCCTGCCCTAATTAACGCAAGTTAGAATGGCAAATCTCACAGTTTGTTTTGAAATCTATTTAATCTACTATGAAATCTTTATTTAATCAGAACCATTTTTTTTCTGACATAACAGGTTTATATTTACCAATTCCATATGTTGGTTTAGAGGGGATCATGTGTGTAGTAAAAAAACTAAATTATAAAGAAATAAGTGGAGGTGCAAAAATAAGTGATACCCAGGTGTAAAATAAATGTTTATATCTTTGCACTCCATCATATTTCAGGACCCTCCTTTCATGACTTTTCCTAGATATGTGAGTTCTACCACCCAGTATCCTTACATTTTCAATATCACTTCAGGATAATCTTGTTTAAAGCTATTTTGCAGTTTTTCTGTGTAGGAAGCAGGCTAATTTACAAGCGGCCAACTAGTGGTCGTTGTGTGTAAATAGCAGGATAGCATTTTAAAGAGGCGGTTCTTTAAGCAGGTAAAAAGGCACGGCTGTTCTAGTGTTACATCAAGTAGGTAAGTAGAATCTGGTGGGTAAATAATTGGGTACCAAATGAACCAGTTGAAGGAGAGATCTTTCGGAATGAGTTTGGGTGGGACTCTGATAAATAGAGAAGAAACCTGGTCAGTTTTGTGTTATCCATACAGGCAAAACACACCATGCCGAGAGGAAAGGAGATCTCAGAGGACATCAGGAAGAGGTTAGAACGAGCACATCAGTCTGCGGAAAGCTAAGATATGAACTCCATATCTGTGAGGCAAATCCACTGTGAGGCAAATCATTTACAAATGGGGAGCATTTAACATGACAGCAACTCGGCCTAGAAGTGGACACCCTTCCAAAATATCCCCAAGAGCCACAAAATCCCCCCCAAAATCTGGTAAAAACCAACCCAAACATAATATTTTGCTGCATCTCAGGTAACTGTGCATGCTAAAACAATGAGAAGAACACGAATCAAAATGGCATTCGTGGGAGGGTTGCTAGGAAGAAGCCTCTGCTGTCAAAAAATAACCAAACTGCCCTTCTTAACTTTGCTCACGTCCGGCCCCATGGAGGTCTTGGAGAAGACTCTCCTGGGCCGCGTAAAAAGCCCAGCTTTCCCCCGGACTAGGGGCTGTTCCTCCAAGCACGATTAGAATCAAGATAGACTAGTTTTGATAATTCGCGATAATTTCAGCTCGAGTTCCGTTCCATGAATGTGGTTCAAATAATTTGCTAGCGACCAGGTTTTACGGTCTGATTTAAGTAAGATGTGTCAAAAATGTCTCACAGGCGGAAACTACATCCCGAACAACAGTTCGGTCAAGTGTCTTTTTGGAAATATTAGTTCCCACCTTTTATGAGATAGATAGATAGATAGATCATTTGATAGTGGGCTAGATAGCTAGATAGCTAGATAGTGTGCTAGATAGATAGATAGACAGATAGATAGTGTGCTAGATAGATAGATAGATAGATAGATAGATAGATAGATAGATAGATAGATAGATAGATAGATAGATAGATAGATAGACAGATAGACAGACAGACAGACAGATAGACAGATAGACAGATAGATAGATAGATGCTATGTATTGAATGAATGAATGAATGAATGAATTAATCGTTTAATGACCACACGACCAAGGTCAGTGGAATTTGTTGTCGGTACAGATGGAAAGCTTAATACAGCAGTGTCAATTACATCAAACATACACACATTACACATGACTATCACAATGGACAATGTACACAAAACCACAAGACAAAATCATAGTAAATATTTACAACTTAAAGTGCAGTACATGTGGCAGGGTTAGTGCAGTGAGTCAGGTGTTGAGAGTCCTTATAGCAGAGGGGACAAAACTGTTTTTGAAACGGGATGTTTTGATGGCCAGGGATTGGTAGCGCCGTCCAGAGGGCAACAGTTGAAACAGGTGGTGAGCAGGGTGGGAGGAGTCAGCAGGGTGGGAGGGGTCAGAGATTTTGCTCTATTGGTAGTACGTTTGAACATTATAAATGTGTATGCACCGACAAACTGGATAGAGATTGCTGTCTTTTCACTAGAGCCTACCCATATGCTATCAAAGGCCCACATTTATTTTCTACAAAAACAAAATAGAAAAATTACAGTATTGGCTGCTATATATTACAGCATTATTCCATTATCAACACAATGTTGTTGTTTTTTAATACACACCTTTTTTCATGCAGTTACATTCATCGTAGTGGTAGGCTTATAGGCTAACACGTTTCCTCTAATTACATTTATTTGGGCTGTTACATTTAAGATATTATTTTTTGATTGACTCGCCATGGGGCCCCTTCGATACGAAAATAACCCACAGGAATAAAAGTGAAATTACACCCGCGGCCCCTGGATAGATCTGTCTTTTCACTAGTTGTCAGATCTCAACTTGGCAGGTGCTAAATTAAATTCAGAAAACATGAAATTGCCTCATTGTGTTTAACTGGCCTAGTCCTACTCATTGTATTAATATTTTTAAATGGATCATGTCGACCTACATGTCATGTTACCGGTTAAATCAATTAGGTGGTATCAGAATAACATAGAGAGCAAGGCACCTGTCTCGGCTGGGTGACAGCTGAAAATTGGCCGCTTACCTCTTTCGTTCTCAGGAAACTGAGTTACTGCCGCCGGTCTGAATGAACATGATTGAAAACACAGTACTCAACCAACAGCTGCACTAAATCGGTGATCCCGTGATCCCTAAATCGGTGCTCCCCATAAGCGACTTTCGCAGCATGGTCTGGTCCTGAAGTCATATAAATGCGCTCACGCAACTTTTACAACGTAAACATACTTCAGGGCTGCCAAGTTTCACCAAAACTTTGGAGTGAGTTTTTTTGCCGGTGGAGCGACGCAAAACTGAGCACGTTTGGCAGCAGCGGCCCCTCTCTCCCACCCAATTATTATTATTATTTTATTTTTTTGCTAGTTTCCTACAATTTTACATCATAATAAACCAGCACAAGAAATGAAAACAATTGGAAAATTGTATAAACAAGACAAATCCAGACAGTAGTAAATATATATTATATTTATTATCTATCTATAAATAAATCAATCATCAGAACAAACATCAGAATAACTCTTTTAACTGTCAATCAACCATGTGACCTATAAAGTTACAACATCTTATGCAGTACAACAACCCCAACCCTTACAAGCGGTGTTCATAACTCTGTGTAGGCGTTTGTGGCAGATTTTGATGCCTTAATAACAGAGGTAGGGGGCTCCCACTTGAAACATTCTGGCTCGAGGCCAGCCATCTTCACAGTCATGATGGATGAAAGGGTTCCATCAAGAGCCAGACTGTTACGGGTTTTGGTTTTGTTCAGCCCCACCACGGAGAACACTCGTTCTGCATCAGCATTTGAATGCGGAAGTACCAAAACCAATTTGGCAATATGAGAGAGCCTCCCAAATCTGCTCATCCCGTTCACCTTAGAAAAATGTACATAGGAAGCCTAATTACTCAAGTATTTTCTTGTGCAGCAAGTTGATTAAGTCAATGTGTAGTATGTCAAAGGGTGCAGAATAATTATTACCTTATTCTTCACTGATGCCATGTTCCCCCAAAAGCTCTCAACGTCGAATGTGGCTGGGTCTGGTGGCATGGGAATGTCCATGAACTGGTAATCCAGAAACTCCTCGCTGAGTTTGTCATGCTCTTGAGGTCCGTGGTACGGGAGAAGTTCAGCAAATCTAAAAAGAACACAATGTGCACTGATCAGATATAGTTACAGCAGCTGGAACAGCAGGGTTTGTTTTTCAGATGTGATTATCAAACTTAACAATCTATTCAAAATGATCAGAACTTGTCAACCCTAACCTGTCAACAAAGTACAAGGCATCTTCCACACCACACTCTGTCCTCTGCTGGACGCAGTGGTGTGCCGTCAGGGCCAGCAAGGCCTTCTCTGCTGGCCTAAACATCATCAGAATATACATTTTATTTTAATATATTTTTTCCACAAATATGTATTAATGATTCCCCATAGTCTATTCTCTTCATTTCATAGCTTTCCTCTTGGTTGCGCTGCTTCCAGTCTCCGATTGAGATTTGGAGGGCTGGCCTTTATGTTAGAGCTTTTATCCAATCAAAATGTGTTGCCAGGGGGCTCCAAAATCTGCCCGCCTGCACAATAAACCGTGCCGCGGATACGACCTGTAACTTAACCTTGAACGAGAAAACCTGTGGCGTTCCTAGTGGAAACCTACGTAGATTTCGAGTCGGCGAGCAATAGCAACAACGGCGCCTGCTGTAAGGCTCAATGATGTCAGCACCCAGCACGTCTTTTGATTGGATACGCACTATTGATACGCACTATTGATATTCACTATTGAGATGCGTAACTATGCCGGTAGATGTGGGACTTTTGAACACCTTTGAATGAATGGACTTTATTGGGGACACCCGAGTGGATTTACAGCTCAACGAACAAGTGCGCAGGGAAACGGAGCTCTTTGATCGATAATACTGATCGATTGTGTCCTGTTTTTGGGTAAACAATAACTTTCATTTAGGGGACACGATGAAAACGCTGAGTCCACAAACAGAGGAAACTACGTTGAGCTTCTTTCTTTTCTGGCTGAAAACAACCCAGATGTACATTACCACCTGTCCACAAACAAAGTGTTTACTGGGACGTCAGGCAAAATACAAAACGACCTGATTTTTGCTATTGCTGAAGTGATGGGAGAAGAGATCAAAATGGAGATTAAAAAGGCACCCTTTGTCGCTATTATGGTGGACGAGACGACAGACGTGGGTAATGTAGCGATCTTAAAGATGTTAGTTTAACACTCTTCATTGTAAATGCGGATTTATTGATTAAAAATGCTTCGGAAATATTAATATAACTCTGTTGTACTTGTCTGACTATGTTAAGGTGATGCAACGCCCGGTTATACTGTGTTTCTGTCTAGTTTCTAGAGCCATGGCGTCATAACGATGGTATTAAGAGGTAGAATAATTCAGGTAGGAATGTGTCGGACATCACTGAAGGCCTAGGTGTGAAATGCACCGCCCGCCACTGGCTGGACGTCAACAAACATGGCATGTTTGAGCAGGGGCTCTCGCAGGGGTAGTTTCTCCATGGCATACTCCACAGCCCTCAAAAGAAATGCCAGTGCTGCCTGTTGGAACCTCTCCACTTGCTGCGGTGTAATGTCTCCTGCATCAAGGAGCCTGTTGAGCGTAGCTCGAGTAGTAAAGCCGATATTCAGCTTTTCTCCTGCCAGAGACACAATAACAATACAACTATCAATTACTTTAGAACAGGTAGAAAATATTTTTGTTTGTTTACAAGAGTTCGTTTACAGAGTTCATTTACAATCATCAACAACCACAATAGCTAACTTCAATACCCTTCTTTAAGTATCTCCCATCACATCAGTGATGACATGATCAAACTCATAACTTCAAACAGTCTACGTGAGGTCAGTGAGTGGATAGTGTATGTGTATCTGCTTATCTAAAACTTGGAGTCACCTGGCAGTTGGTTTGACGGGTCCTTGTAGAGGATTTGTTCTCCGGCCCTGCAGTGCTACAGGCTTCAGAAACTTTGAGCACAACTTGCGGATGAAATTTGTCATCTACAAAATTGTATTTCAGAAAAGATTTTCCAAATGACTTTAGACCTAAGACATAGCACTTAATGAAAAAAGGAACAAACGTATATCACATTATTGGCAGAAGCATATCCTGACCCTCCCATTTTACCTCATCGTGTAGAAGGAAGATGGAGGACTTCTGTTTCTGGAGGAGGAGGTTGAAAGTGGAGAAGACAGTCAACGTAGCCTGATAGAAGAGCAGGTGCACCTCCGTCATTGGATTAGAGAACGCTTCCAACAGCCTCCTGAACCTTGGTTGTTTCTCATCTGTGAATAAAAAAGCACAGGTTGTGTAGACTAAGTTTACATTTCAGTCTCTTGTAAAAATCTTGCATTCGTATCATTGAAAAATTAGACCTACTTGATGACTTGAAGTAGCTGGTCAGTGGCCCATACTGCCGCAGAACACGAGTCAAACACTTCTCCAGGCTCAACCATCGGATGGAAATGTGCTGGAGTATTTCCATGTACTCACTTCCATAGAACTCACAAAATTCTATGACAAGAATGTTACCTCTTAATTTCCATCTACCGTATTTTCCGCACTATAAGGCGCACCGGATTATAAGGCGCACCTTCAATGAATGGCCTATTTTAGAATTGTTTTCATATACAAGGCGCACCGGATTATAAGGCGCACCGGATTATAAGGCGCACTGTCGTTTTTTTTTTTTTGACTGGGGTTGCGTTATGCATCCACTAGATGGAGCTGTGCTAAAGGGAATGTCAACACAACAGTCAAATAAAGTCAAACTTTATTAAGCGTTCTTAAACGTTGTTCAACGTTCAAACGTTGTTCAAACGTTAATGTGCATATTAACAATATTAACAATATTAACAATAACATATTAACAATATTAACAATATCTCCCAAACAATATAACAAGTTCACTCTTCTCCCAAACGTGGAGGGGAACGTTTCTTTGTCTTTGTAGACCTCAAGCTTCACATTCCAAAGGCATGGGTGTTCTACAATGACATGGAGACATAACAATATTAACAATAACATATTAACAATATTAACAATATCTCCCAGCCTTGTTCACTCTTCTCCCAAACGTGGAGGGGAACTTTTCTTTGTCTTTGTAGACCTCAAGCTTCACATTCCAAAGGCATGGGTGTTCTACAATGACATGGAGACAGAGGGATGAGATGTTCATTAATTCAATTCAGTCAAACATTCAAACTTTATTTCAGTAAACACGTAGTAAAAGAAACAGTCTGATACCACTAAATCAAACGTTAGTGCATAACTCAACATTTAGTAAGGGAAACATATGAAAATCTGCGAAGTAAATCGTTACCAAGAAATTTCTTCACCAATGTGTTTCTAAAGGTGTGTAATAACATGTCCTAAAAGGTTGAAATTCAACTCCTGTGGGAAACCTCATAAAAAACTGCTCAAAGTTGGGGTACCGATACCCGATTTTCGAAAATTCGAAAATGCTTAAATTGGACTTGAGTAACTTTTGAGGGGTCAAACTAGGCATTTTTCATGATTCTGAGTTGATTGCAAGCATTTATTTGTCACCAAGAGCACTTCCTGGTGCAATCCCCAAACCCCCCCCCCCCCATCCCCATTGGTGGTTGGCATTCAAAGTGAGGAAGTTTGGAGGTAACAGGTAACATTAGACAACATTAGACAGCACCAGCAGAGAGGCACTATGATGGGCATGGACACTTAGTCATAGGCCTCACTACATGTGGAACAATAGAACCAGGCTGCTTGAGCTACTCACACAGCCCAGCAGAGAGGCACTATCATGGAGGTCATAGCTCCAGAAGAGGGGTGACTGGTAGACAGCTAGGCCCAGTGAGGGCTCTCCTAATCGGACTGGCAGTGTATCACATATAGCCTGGAGGTCAGAGCTCCAGAAGAGGGGTGACTGGTAGACATCTAGGCCCAGTGAGGTCACTCCTAATCGGACTGGCAGTGTATCACATAGTACCTGGAGGTCAGAGCTCCAGAAGAGGGGTGACTGGTAGACAGCTAGGCCCAGTGAGGGCTCTCCTAATCGGACTGGCAGTGTATCACATAGAGCCTGGAGGTCAGAGCTCCAGAAGAGGGGTGACTGGTAGACAGCTAGGCCCAGTGAGGGCTCTCCTAATCGGACTGGCAGTGTATCACATAGAGCCTGGAGGTCAGAGCTCCAGAAGAGGGGTGACTGGTAGACAGCTAGGCCCAGTGAGGGCTCTCCTAATCGGACTGGCAGTGTATCACATATTACCTGGAGGTCAGAGCTCCAGAAGAGGGGTGACTGGTAGACAGCTAGGCCCAGTGAGGGCTCTCCTAATCGGACTGGCAGTGTATCACATAGTACCTGGAGGTCAGAGCTCCAGAGGAGGGTTGAATGGTAGACAGCTAGGCCCAGTGAGGTCACTCCTAATCGGACTGGCAGTGTATCACATAGTACCTGGAGGTCAGAGCTCCAGAAGAGGGGTGACTGGTAGACAGCTAGGCCCAGTGAGGGCTCTCCTAATCGGACTGGCAGTGTATCACATAGAGCCTGGAGGTCAGAGCTCCAGAAGAGGGGTGACTGGTAGACAGCTAGGCCCAGTGAGGGCTCTCCTAATCGGACTGGCAGTGTATCACATATTACCTGGAGGTCAGAGCTCCAGAAGAGGGGTGACTGGTAGACAGCTAGGCCCAGTGAGGGCTCTCCTAATCGGACTGGCAGTGTATCACATAGTACCTGGAGGTCAGAGCTCCAGAGGAGGGTTGAATGGTAGACAGCTAGGCCCAGTGAGGTCACTCCTAATCGGACTGGCAGTGTATCACATAGTACCTGGAGGTCAGAGCTCCAGAGGAGGGGTGACTGGTAGACAGCTAGGCCCAGTGAGGGCTCTCCTAATCGGAATGGCAGTGTATCACATAGTACCTGGAGGTCAGAGCTCCAGAAGAGGGGTGACTGGTAGACAGCTAGGCCCAGTGAGGGCTCTCCTAATCGGACTGGCAGTGTATCACATAGTACCTGGAGGTCAGAGCTCCAGAAGAGGGGTGACTGGTAGACAGCTAGGCCAAGTGAGAGCACTCCTAATCGGACTGACAGAGTAGCAGTTAGGCCCTGGAGGTCAGAGCTCCAGATGAGGGGTGAATGGTAGACAGCTAGGCCCAGTGAGAGCACTCCTAATCGGACTGACAGAGTAGCAGTTAGGCCCTGGAGGTCAGAGCTCCAGATGAGGGGTGAATGGTAGACAGCTAGGCCCAGTGAGAGAACTCCTAATCGGACTGACAGAGTAGCAGTTAGGCCCTGGAGGTCAGAGCTCCAGATGAGGGGTGAATGGTAGACAGCTAGGCCCAGTGAGAGAACTCCTAATCGGACTGACAGAGTAGCAGTTAGGCCCTGGAGCTCATGTGACCTCCAGCATAGGGCCACAGGCCTAGTCACAGCACCCATGGAAGGTGTGTTGTCTCTGGGCTGTGTGTCTAGCTGAACACCTCTGGTAGTCCTTGGTACATCTCATGTTGGTACATCTCTTCCACAATGGGAGGTGAGAGTGAAGCTATTCAGCTTCACTTTCATCTCCCTTTTTTTAGGCCTCCATAACAGGTAAGTTACTGCCCAGCAGAGTGTCTCTCTGAGTGAGTAGCTGAGTGAGTAGCTGAAGCAGCCTGGTTCTATTGTTCCACATGTAGTGAGGCCTATGACTCTGTTTCCATGCCCATGATAGTGTCTCTCTGCTGGGCTGTGTGAGTAAATGAAGCAGCCTGGTTCTATTGTTCCACATGTAGTGAGGCCTATGACTCTGTTTCCATGCCCATGATAGTACCTCTCTGCTGGGCTGTGTGAGTAGCTCAAGCATCCTGGTTCTATTGTTCCACATGTAGTGAGGCCTATGACTAAGTGTCCATGCCCATGATAGTGCCTCTCTGCTGGTGCTGTCTAATGTTGTCTAATGTTACCTGTTACCTTTAAACTTCCTCACTTTGAATGCCAACCACCAATGGGGGTGGGGGGGGGTTTGGGGGTTGCACCAGGAAGTGCTCTTGGTGACAAATAAATGCTTGCAATCAACTCAGAATCATGAAAAATGCCTAGTTTGACCCCTCAAAAGTTACTCAAGTCCAATTTAAGCATTTTCGAATTTTCGAAAATCGGTTATCGGTACCCCAACTTTGAGCAGTTTTTTATGAGGTTTCCCACAGGAGTTGAATTTCAACCTTTTAGGACATGTTATTACACACCTTTAGAAACACATTGGTGAAGAAATTTCTTGGTAACGATTTACTTCGCAGATTGGTCAAATATCTGGTAAAATGCCCTTACTAATTGTTCAGTTATGTATAACACGTAAAGCTCACTTTTTCAGTTCATTCCTCGTCCACGAATCCCTTGAATTATTCTTCTTCAGTGTCCGAATTGAACAGTTGGGTGAGTACGGCATCCATTCAGAGCACATGATAGCATAACAATAGCATAGCATTCGCGGAGATTCCAAGATGGCGGCCGTCGTTTACTGATTACCGTAATGCTGCAAGCGGTGCGGCTTTGTAGTTTACCAGTCGTACTGAAACATTTTATTATTATTTCAAAAAAAATATTGGTCATGTAATTTTTACATTTTGATCCATATATAAGGCGCACCGGATTATAAGGCGCACTGTCGTTTTTTTGGGGGGGACTTTTAAGTGCGCCTTATAGTGCGGAAAATACGGTAATCAAAATGTTCTGCATTTAATTTGTACTATATTGGGACTGGGACTGGTTAAAGTGCATACCTGTCAGGTAACCTTTCCGATTGGTGCTACCTCTAAACCAGTATCCCACATCCACTGTCAGATCCTCTGGATCAAATCCAGACACCTGCAATACATGATGATTCACAATCACATTACATTTTGGTCATAGATTCATTACAGCACAACAAACCATTTTACTTGGCATTAGGTTAACAGATAGGTAATTGAAAGCATACATGGTTATACTCGCCTCTAAGAACGCCAGCCCAGATTGTTTCGCAGTGTTGTGGACGATGTGACAGGGGCACCCATGAACATAGATGTTGCCATTTTCATTGCGAATTCTGGAGGCAATGGAATTTCGGACTCCTGTATTGACCGGTGCATTGTCAACGGACAAACTCACACAGTTTCCCCATGGTATGGCGTGTTTCTCCATGACCTCGTTCATCTTTTGGTAGATGACTTCAGCCGTGCCATAGCTACGGCCGCTGGTGGTGCACATATCGTCTACCGCTCCGACTGCGCACGCGCAAGCATAATAACGCGAGTGCAGAAAGAGGACGTCACGAAACTCATGTCCAGTAGCTTTCTTTCAAGGAATTTCAAAAATAAAAGTCCCGTAAAACAAATTGTTATTTCTCGCCGTGAGAAATAGAGTTGCGGCATGAGAGCGTGAGAACTGGTTGAAATGCGTGTGTCTCACGGTAATTGCGTGAGACTTGGCAGCCCTGTACTTTACCACAATCTTACCGTAGCGACAACAATGCTAGCATAGCTAACAAACAAAAGCGTTGCCTAGCTTAGTCCAGACTGAACATTGTGGTTTCAGTTAGTTGCTAGTGGGTAAATAATAAAGAAATGTCTAAATACACGAACACACTGGTTTCAACTAACTAACAAAGGTGCTATGTAGATACATAGAAGACCCTTACCTTATGAGATCGCCGTTGGTAGAAACTTTCTTTGTGGAGTCAGAGTAAACGAAGAGCATGCTGCCTGCTGCCTCCTATAGGTCAGCCGTACACACATCTATCGACCAATGAAACAAAACAATGAAACCATTCGCCCCCTCCCCCAAGCCGGGAGAAATCAGGCTAAAAAGAAGCTTATTTTGCTGATCAAGTACACATATTGAATTATCGTGAAACTGTTTTAAAAAATATTGAGTGGGTACTTCAAAACGTTGTTGTGTGTTGTAAAAAAAAACTGAAAATGTTTTTACATTCGTCAGACAACTGTAGGAGGAATTTCACTTGTCCGAACATAAAATGCACTAACAAGCCTTAGTGTCGGACCCTGCCCAAACCCCCCTGTACAGTTTCTCTACTGTAATCATGAAACAAATCTTCCTTCCTCCAGCATTATGACTGCCAATGGCCCCTGGCCCGAGCAGAGATGTTTTTGTCTTGCGATGCTGATTGATAGACAATTCACTTACTTAGACAAATGTATTTATTTGTAAATGTAAGTCGCTTTAGATAAAATAAAATAAAATAAATCATGTAAATATAAGTAAATCTCCCTAACTACAGTCACAGGATCAGTATTTGCAAATATGCAACCACTTGGATAGCCCATTCAGATTGTGTCCATGCTGAAGCTAATATTCACAGTATTAAAAGCTACAGTAATTTGATGACGAAACGGTAATGCATTATGGGTATACATTTAAATACAAAACCACACAAAGAAAAGTATATTTTTAGAATATAAGTTATTGTATTTTTTTCATTACAGATGATCATTTTAATAACAATCAAGCAACATTTCAATGACTATTCATTCAGGGTAGACAACACAGTGATTTTTGACAATGACTTCACCAAGCATGTCTGCTCTGTGGTAAAAAAAAAAAAAACTGTTTTCACCTCAGACTCCTCGCTAAGACAAGGGCCTATCTTCCGGAGAACGACCTCAAGAAGGTGATCCATGCCTTCATAACAACCCGGCTGGATTCCTGCAACTCCCTGTATGTTGGCATCGTCCAGTCTCTGCTCCGCCGACTGCAGCTAGTGCAAAAGCGTGCACCAAGAAGCGTGAACACATCACGCCCATCCTGACCTCACTCCACAGGCTCCCCGTCAGCTTCCGCATTGATTTTAAATCCCTAAGAATTTGAAAAGCACAATTCATTGTGAACAAAAAGAAAAATACATAGGCTTCAGCTTGACTTCCATTAATCACCCAAATCCGCAGCAAGTTTCCATTAAACAGAAGCTGTGGAACCTAAACAGTAATTGGACTTAATGCAGAGCAAAAGCAAAGCACATGGGTAGGACATCCACTGTTGGAAAAGCAAGCTTGTGACTGTTCAAAGTGATTTACCCAATACACAAAGTAAGAGATGAGAACAAACCATGTGGGGAGCCCTGCAAACAAATACAATGCATATCATACTATATGCACAGCAAAAGCTTTGTATGGACAAAGAGCCTATATAAATTAATCAAACAATTACTTAAAAAATAGAAAAACTACGATAAGCATATTTACAAATAGAACCAAACCACCTTTCACTCTTTATTTTTGCAGTTTTCTTTTTATTCAACAATAAGAACAATAATACAACAATTCAACATCAACTAAAACAACCAAAAGAAAAACATTAAAAGGAAAAGAAAAAGCTACTGCTGTCATGTCTCAAGTCTGCGTCAATTGCCATAGAGTCCACTTCATCCATTTGTTGTCCATCTGTGGTCCTAAAAGTCGTAGTCTGTGAGTCAGCCTTTCCATAACATGGATTTCCCCCACTGTGTCTACCCATTGGGCCTGAGTAGGTAGGTCTTCCGTACCCCATTTCCTTGTGATAGCCTTTTTCCCAGCGACCATGAGTATCTTGAATAGATAAGAGTCCCCAACCTGTATCTAATTTTCTGTATGTTTGCCTGATCTATGATATGCAAAGTCCTCCTAATGTTATCATGTGTCTGACACCCCCTCACAAATCCTGTTTGGTCCTCGTCAATCAAGTCCAATGTAAAGGTGTCCAGTCGTCTAGAGATAATAGATGTATATATTCTATAGTCCAAATTGAGTATTGAGATCGGCCTATTATTCCCGCATATTTCCTTATCTTTTCCCGGATTAGGTATGACCGTTATTATCGCTTCTGCCCATGTTGGTGGTAGTTTACCTTTTTGTAATGTCCAATTAAAAGAGTCAACTAACAACGGAGACAGTTCGTCCTTGAATGTCTTATACCATTCTGCCGGGTATCCGTCGCTGCCCGGTGATTTCCCATTGTTTAATCTGTTTATTGCCTCCACTACCTCCTCTATCGTAATGTCTCCCGTTAGAGTATCATTCTGTAACTGTCCTATTTTTGGTAGGTCTAGTGTGTTTAAAAAAGATGTAATCTCCTCTCTTGATGCAGACTCTGTGCATATAACTCCTCATAGTATCTCTGGAATGTTCCCTCTATATCCTCTGGTTCTGTCATCAATTGATTCGTATGTGAGTCTCTAATTTTATGAATTTGACTACTCGCGAGTTGTTTACGCGTCCGTCTCGCCAGTAGTTTAGTGGCTCTCGGGCCCAACTCATAATAGCTCTGCTTGGTAAACAGAATATTTCGTTCTATCTCCTCTGTCAGATGTTTCTCTATCTCTGATTTTACAAGTTTAATTTCCTTTTGTGTTTAAATCAGCCGAATTCTGGTAGTCTCTTTCCAATCCTCTCAGTTTTGCTATGTTTTTCGTATAATTTTCCAATTTAATGTTTTTAACATGACTCGATTCCGAGATTAATTTGCCTCTCATAACCGCCTTCAAGGCATCCCAAATCATCGTTGGCACCACCATTCCATTATAATTTTCCTTAATATAATTTAGTATTTCCAATTTAATTTTATCCTTCCTCTGTTCATTATTCAGCAGACCTACATTCATTCTCCAATTGGTTAATCTTTTCCGGTTACTAATGCCTATGTCGAGGTACAACGGGTTATGATCTGACACATCTGCACCTCTTATATGACAATCGTTAACCCAGTAGACATTTGCTGAGTCAACAAACAAATAATCTATTCTAGAATGTGTTTTATGTACTGCCGAATAGTGTGTGTAGTCTTTCTCCAGTGGATGTAGGTTTCTCCATATATCGACCAGACCCATCTCATCCAATAATATATTTACATATTTTGACATTTGTATTTTCGTTTTTTTTAGGCTTGTTGTGTCAATGTTATGATTTAAAACTACATTCATATCCCCCCCCACAGATTAGTATACACTCTGTTTCCACTGCAATAACATCAAATAATGATCTAAAAAAAGACTTCTGGAGGAGCATAAACATTCACCAGAGTTACCATCACATTGTCAAGCTTCCCTTTCACAATAATGTATCTTCCCTCCTCATCTCTTATCTCTTTTTTATACTCAAACTGGACCTGATTTGATATCATAATCGTCACACCCCTTCTGTGACCTCCCTTAAACCAACTACTGTACAGATTCCTAAAACCATATTTCAATAGCTTATCATGTTCTAATTTGGTAAGGTGTGTCTCCTGCAGGTATATAATTTGGGCTCTGTCCCTCTTAAGTTTCATCATTACCCTGTCTCTCTTCTTGGGGGTATTCAAACCATTATCATTAAGTGACACCAGTCTAACAGTGGTACCCATCTAGTCCTACTTCACTAACCCTACCCAAAAATAATAATGAGCAATAAAACAGAACATACACTTCTTCCAAAAAAGGGGATGTCCCGTTGGTAGGTCGAGGGGGTATCCTTCCTCTCAGAACACCTTTCACTCTTGATTGAAATCTGGTACGGTTTCTCTCCTGTGTGTGTTCTCTGGCATGTCTTTAGGTTTCCTGCCTGCTTGAAACTCTTCCTGTGTGTGTTTTCTGATGTTTCTTAAGGGAATCTGCTCGATTGAAACTCTTCCAACACTGGGAGCAGAGGTATGGTTTCTCTCCTGTATGTATTCTCTGGTGTATCTTTAGGTGTTCTGATTGACTAAAACTCTTCCCACACTCGGAGCAGTGGTATGGTTTCTCTCCTGTGTGTATTCTCTGGTGCTTCTTCAGGTATCTTGCATCAATGAAACTCTTCCCACACTCGGAGCACTGGTATGGTTTCTCTCCAGAATGTATTCTCTGATGAATCTTCAGCTTTTCTGCATCAATGAAACTACTCCCACACTCGGAGCAGTGGTATGGTTTCTCTCCTGTGTGTATTCTCTGGTGCTTCTTCAGGACTCCTGCTTGACTAAAACTCTTCCCACACTGGGAGCACTGGTATGGTTTCTCTCCTGTGTGTATTCTCTGATGATCCTTAAGGTTTCCTGCTTGACTGAAACTCTTTCCACACTGGGAGCACTGGTATGGTTTCTCTCCTGTATGTATACTCTGGTGTGTCCTTAGGTGTCCTGCTAGACTAAAACTCTTCGCACACAGGGAGCAGTGGAATGGTTTCTCTCCTGTGTGCGTTTTCTGATGGTTCTTCAGGTTTCCTGCTAGACTAAAACTATCCCCACACTGGGAGCAGTGGTATGGTTTCTCTCCTGTGTGTATTCTCTGATGGTTCTTCAGGTTTCCTGTTCGACTAAAACCCTTCCCACACTGGGAGCACTGGTATGGTTTCTCTCCTGTGTGTATTCTCTGATGGTTCTTCAGGTGTCCTGCTTGACTAAAACTCTCCGCACACTGTGAGCAGTGGTATGGTTTCTCTCCTGTGTGTATTCTCTGATGCCTCTTCAGGTGTCCTGCTTGACTATAACTATTCCCACACTGGGAGCAGTGGAATGGTTTCTCTCCTGTGTGTGTTTTCTGATGAATCTTCAAGACTACTGCATGCCTGAAACTCTTCCCACACTGGGAGCACTGGAATGGTTTCTCTTCTGTGTGTATTCTCTGATGGCTCTTCAGGCTTCCTGCTTGACTGAAACTCTTCCCACACTGGGAGCACTGGTTTGGTTTCTCTCTGGTGTGTATTCTCTGGTGCTTCTTCAGGTTTCCTGCATGAATGAAACTCTTCCCACACTGGGAGCACTGGTATGGTTTCTCTCCGGTGTGTATTCTCTGATGAATCTTCAGGTGTCCTGCTTGACTAAAACTCTCCCCACACTGGGAGCACTGGTATGGTTTCTCTCCTGTGTGTATACTCTGGTGTCTAGTTAGGTGTCCTGCCCGCTTGAAACTCTTCCCACACTGGGAGCACTGGTATGGTTTCTCTCCTGTGTGTATTCTCTGATGCTTCTTCAGGTCTCCTGCTTTACTAAAACTATTACCACACTGTGGGCAACGGTAGGTCTTCTCTCCTGTGTAAGACTGTGGGTGTGTTTTATGGTGATTCTTCCGCCTTGAGCTCCTGTGTTGTTTATGGTTTCCTGATGTGGTGCAGCTGGGCTCGCTGTCTGAACCTGGGTTGGAGCTCTGCTGGTCTGTAAGAATAGGAACATATACAGGGTTACATAGGCAAGTTTAACTTTAATATATAAGTTTAGGCAAGGCAAGTTTATTTGTATAGCACATTTGTTACAACAGGGGCAATTCAAAGTGCTTTACATACAGCATTAAAAAATACAGCAAGAGGAAAGTAAGAAAAAATATATATATCGAAATTAAATAGATAAACATTTAACAAGATAATAAACAATGAATAAAAAGATATAGATTAAAGTGTTCTCTATCTAAGTATGTCTCTCAGAGAGATAAACCTCTGCACCTTGTACAAGTATCGTGCCCCGATACAGGATAAAGGTCGCAGATTATCACGGGTAGTGGCTGCATGTATGATGCAGAAGAAGTTGATTATCATTATTAAAAAACAATAGTCATGAATATGCAAATATTCTGGGTGGGTGGACGTTGTCGACGTTGCCCGTCCTGCCTGCCTGCCTATACTATCTACATACCTATACTATCTACATGCCTATACTATCTACATACCTATACTATCTACATACCTATACTATCTACATGCCTATACTATCTACATGTCATTATTTATGTAAAGGAGAACACAATATTCAGGCTCCAAAAGACCATTCAAAATATAATACAATATAAGGTTCTCAGGCATTCTGTACTTTCAAATATGTATTCTCCTTGAGCAGTCAACATCAACTATCAGCTATTTCGCTAGCAAAAATGAAAGCTAACTTATTTGCAAAACAGCGCCCCCGCCACCACGTCGGAGCAATGCCGCAATTGCAGTTAGAAATCCAACAAGAAATCCACCGAGTGTAGAAAATACGACCGTCAAGATTTTGTCGACAGCTGGAGGCGGCAAGAAATATGACGGAGGCGGCCGCCTCATAATTCTCTATACTATCTACATACCTATACCAGGGTTTCCGTTAGAAAAAATTGCCGCCGGACATCATGTCCGGGAAGATTTCGATTTACCGGACAAACGTGATATATTCCGGTCATCATATTAAAATATTTAAAAAAAAAAAATCTAATATAGCTGTTTGTCGCGGTGATTACTGTTGTGTAGCGGCCTATATATGCCATTTAATGTCTATTTCTCATCCGATACGATTAGATGCGAGCTATATAATATATAATAATATAACATGATTCGCATGCGCGCTACGCCATTATGTCCAGCGCTGAACGGGCGCCTCACTGGGAACTGAACAGACAGCATCGATCAATGAACAGACTCCACATTACGTTAACTGAAGTTTGTTAAATTGTTTGGGATTAATGTGAGTTTTCTATTTTCTCTTTCCAGTTTTACCCTTTTTTTTATCAATAAAACAACGTCATTTCTATAACCAGGTCTCGCTGGTTGGGAAGGCATTTCGTTTAGCTGCCTGTCAAATCATACTTAATCGGACTCGGGAGTATGTCAATGAGGAGAACATAACTGTTTATTGAGAAACAATAGGCAGGCTGGGATACGTATATAAAGAAATACCACAATGTCTAGACGTATAACATTTTATTGAACAGTGCAAGCATGTAGGCTTCTGGCGTGACATCGTACCCCTAACGTTCTTAGGGCTTGTTTGAAAAGCTTAGACTGAAAGTTCGTGCCCTGGTCAGATTGTATAACAAGAGGAAGACCGAATGTGGAAAAAAACGTTGTTAAAGCTTTCACCACTGAGCTGGCTGATATGTTACTCAACGGAACAGCTTCGGGAAAACGAGTAGCAGCGCACATAATAGTAAGCAAATACTGACTTCCACTTTTAGTCCTAGGCAAAGGTCCAACACAATCAATTATTACACGTTCAAATGGCTCCCCTATAGCAGGAATGGGATGCAATGGTGCGGGTGGAATGGATTGATTAGGCTTGCCCGCCATCTGACAAGTATGGCAACAGCGGCAGTGCTTGGCAACATCCGCCTTCAGTCCGGGCCAAAAGAAATGTTTCAATATCAGCTGATACGTTTTAGTTATACCTAAATGTCCTGACCACTGGCTCTCATGTGCTACAGATAACACCTGTTGTCTATAACCCACAGGCACAACCACTTGTTTTACAGTATTCCACTCACAACCATTTGCATTAGGAGGAGACCATTTACGCATTAATATCCCATCGTTAAGGAAATAAACTACGTTGCCCCCTATTTCAGATTCCTCACTAGCTGCATGTAAAAAACATTTGTTTAATGACTGATCAGCTACTTGAGCGACACGCAATCGCTCGCCGGTTACAGGCAGAGATAGGCTGTCAGCGGATGGTATGGTAGGACTCGGGGAGGATGGTAACTCTACCACTTTCTCCCTGGGAGAAGCTGAAACAATCGGGTTCTCATCCCTTTCAGAAAAGGCTTGCATAATCACACTATCACAGAGAGAAACATCGCTATCCTCCTCTCTGCCTCGACTCGATTGTGCACGAGTTATAGCGCACACCGGAAACAACCGCTGTTTCGCATAGGCAGCCTACACATTAGGAGTCATCATCATGCCGGTGTCAAATCATATCATAATAAAATAAATACATAGCCTATATATTCGTCTTTTTTAAAATAGAAGGAATCAGAATGTGAACTTTAGCGAATTGTATTCAAATTGTGCTTAGAGGGAATTATTTTCACCGGACATTTATGTCCGACGAGTTTTCAATTTGTCGGACTTCAACAACTTTTACCGGACAAAGTCCGGGAATTACCGGTTAACGGAAACCCTGACCTATACTATCTATATACCTATACTATCTAGCGGAACAGGCTTACGTCCCGAACCTTGTTGACCCGACAACCTGTCATCTTGGAGCGGGGAGGTACCGGAAAAATGTTTGCATCGTTTGAAACCCATGTCAGACACACACACGCACACTCACGCACACAATCACACTCACTCACTCACTATCAAATACATGATCTAGCTGCGAAAATACACTTGATTATATACTGTATTATAAATGGAATTTTATTTGTTCCATGTTGCATGGAAATTCGTTGACGATTACAGACATAATCAAATGTAGGTTGTTGCAATTACTTTGCTGCGGTAGCTATAGCGTGCAACACTCAACTGGGAGAGCTACTGTACAGTCTCTCATTCATAATTGTCTGTACATAGACATACAATATCCTATCACTATTGCGTATGTAACTTTGGTAAACCCTGTTGTAGAAAGAGCTTTATACAAGGTAGATTTAGGAAATGTAAGGATGCTGGGTGGTAGAACGCATCTAGGAAAAGTCATGAAAGGTGGGTCCTGAAAAGGTGAGTTTAATTTATTTTTTATTTTTTTAATACTAGGTCAAATGACCCCACCCATGGCTGTTGTAGTGTTAATAATCTCGTCTCCCTGGGGGAGTTCAAAGCTCTGATTAATTGTGTGACAGTAGAGTGCAGTAGAGTGCAGTAGAGTGCTAGTAGACAGTTGCTATTCCTAAAATGGATTTTCTATCATATTTATCTCTCGTCCCTTGTCTGTTTTTATTATGTTTTATTCTCCAATTGTGTAAACTTGTACTTGAACTGGTGTGCTGTTGGCCAGGTCTGCCTCGAAAAATTGATTTTAATCTCAAGGGACCTTCTGGTTAAATAAAGTAAAAAATGAATGAAAATAAATAAATATGCTAAGCCTGCCTGCGTGGTGCTAACATTATTAGCATAGTATATTTGTGCCAGCATGGCAACATGGCATTCCTGTAATTTCCATTGCGTCCATGTTGCGTCGAAAGATAATAATAATAATAATAATAACTTTAATTTATATAGCGCCTTTCAAAAAACCCAAGGACGCTTTACAATTCAAGGGAATGATCAGACAGACAGAACAGAAAACAAACAAAGCAAAACGGAAACATTGACTAAGGGCCAAAGGCCTTGGAGAACAGATGTGTTTTGAGGGCTAATTTGAAGGAGTCCAGGGTGGGGGCATTGCGGATCACTGTGGGGAGGGAGTTCCAGAGGGTAGGTGCGGCCACGCTGAAGTCTGTCCCCAAAGGTCCGTAGGCTGGTGCGGGCGGTGGATAGCAGGCCCATGTGTGCGGACCGCAGGTTCCGGGAAGGGGTATGCTGGGGGAGGAGGACAGTTAGGTACTGGGGGGCGCAGTCGTGGAGGGATTTGTAGGTGAGGAGGAGGATTTTGTAAGTGATGCGGGACTTGACCGGGAGCCAGTGAAGGTTAATGAGGGTGGAGGTGATGTGCTGCCAGGGCTTGGTGTGGGTGAGGACCCTGGGAGCTGAGTTCTGCACGTACTGGAGCCTGTCCACGGCTTTGTTGGGAACCCCGAACAGGACTCCATTACAATAGTCCAGACGGGAGGTGACGAAGGCGTGAATGAGGGTTTCGACAACGGAGTCAGTGAGGGAAGGTCGTAGTCTGGCGATGTTTCTGAGGTGGAAGAAGGCGGATTTGGTGATGATTTTGTGTGGGACTGGAAGGAGAGGGTGGAGTCCAGGATGACGCCCAGGTTACGGACTTCGGAGGATGGGGAGATGGAGCAGCCGTCGAAGTCCCCAACCTTCCGGAGCAGCGCCTTGGGTGCCACAACCATGAGCTCCGTTTTCTTGGTGTTAAGTTTGAGGAGGTTAGATGTCATCCAGTTTTTTATTTCGAGCAGGCAGTTGGGCTGGGGAGGAGCTTGAGCCTGAGGGCTGTACCAGTGACACCCAGGTGGGTGGAGAGGTGGTTGAGGAGGATGGTGTGGGAGACGGTGTCGAAGGCAGCAGAGAGGTCCAGGAGGATGAGGATACTGAAACAGCCCGAGTCAGCAGCAATGAGGAGATCATTGGTGATTTTAATGAGGGCGGTTTCCGTGCTGTGGTGAGATCTGAAGCCAGATTGTAGGGGCTCATAGAGCTCATGGTTGGACATATACTGATGGATTTGGCCAGCGGCTGCTCTTTCCAGGGTTTTACTCAGGAAGGGGAGGTTGGAGATCGGCCGGTGGTTGTGGAGGTCATCAGGGTCCAGACCAGGTTTCTTGAGGATGGGGGTGACTGAGGCAGTTTTGAAGCTGGTGGGGCCTATGCCAGATAAAAGGGAGACATTAATAATATCCACCATGTAGGGGCAGAGGGTGGGTAAGCAGTCCTTGATCAGGGCTGTGGGCATGGGGTCCAGTGAGCAGGTTGGGGTCTTGGCCAGGGTGACCTGGTTGATGGTGGTGAATAGTGTTCTGGGGTTTTGCTGGGAGCCAATGAGACGGGAATAATATAGGGTCTTAGTGTGGGAGAGAGCATCCTTGTAGGCAGTCACATGGTCTCTGTAAGCCAGGAAATGGACTGTGAGGCCGGCAGTTTTGGACAGCCTCTCTAGCTGGCGACCAGTGGCCTTCATGGTGCGGAGTTCGGTGTTGAACCAGGGGGCAGGGCGGGTGAAGGAGACGGTCCGAGTTTTGAGGGGGGCGAGGGAGTTGAGATTGAGGCAGCGGGCAGCGTTGTAGTGGGCTACCAGGCCGTCCACCGTGGTGTCAGGGGGAGCCGAGGCCATGTGGGACACAATGAGGTTGGATAGGGCCGGTGCACTCACAGATTTGATATTCGATATTCCTAAATGAGATGGTGCGTTTGGGATGCTGCCTGGGCAGGGAGACCAGGACAGTGAAGAGGACGGCATGGTGGTCAGAAACAGCCAGGTCCAGGCACTGTAGGTCAGGGGGAGGAGGTCCAGTGTGTGGCCTTTGGTGTGGGTGGGACCTTGGACATGTAGATGTTTTAACATTTGTGACAGCTGCTGGTGTTTTGGGGAACCATTAGCCAAAGTTGTTTACATATTCTGAAAGGACAGGTTGTAATTGTTTAAATGATGTGTCAGACATTGAAATCGGAAAAAAATGGAATAGATATGCGTATTTGAATGTTGGTACAACTCAATCACCTAAAGCCTGGTACACATATAAGGATTTTCTAAATCTTAACAGATTTTTTACCTGAGAGAGACCCCACACATGAAGATAAAAAATCATGGATTGAACAGCTTTGATCGTATTGTGTGTGTGGTGCGCGCCGATATTCCCAATACAGCACACCATATACATAAAATCTGTCGTTACGACAGAGTCTAGAGTCTCGTTCCCCAAGCCAGAAATCTTGCGTGATCAAACGTGATCTAACGTAGTACCCTGACTGACCTGTACGAGGCAGCCATGTGAGACAGGGCAAATAAAGTGCAGAAGAACGAAAAGAAGAAGTCAGCTCGCTTCTTGATTGGCTACATTCCATCCACGTCACAATCGGACTCGGGTTGCCAGATGGGATTGAGACTCTCTAGGCTAAACACAGTCTAAAACCGCAAATTCCACACAAAAAAACGAGTCCATCGGGTAACCCTGCTCGAGAGTTGTCGGAAGTTTCCCACACACAAGAGGACTTTTGATCGTAAATATTGAACACGTTTAATATTTACGATTATCGGCCCCGACCATTTTCCGAGCAGATTGTCGGGAGAAATTGACTCTTAAAACACCTCACACCACAGGATAATCTTGTAGGATAATCTTTAGAGCCATCCGATAATCTGGCATTTGCTGTCCTTGGTCGGAAGGGGGGAAATCAGCCAGATTATCTTTATGTGTGTACCAGGCTTTACAGAGAAAATCCCCATTCATAGTTTTTCTTTGTCACTTCACTTGCATGTCAAGGATGGATGACAGCAGACTGAACCCAGAACAATTCATAATGAAGTGAAATAAAACATTATATTATTGACGGCCATTATCAAAGGCAAACTCAATGTACAAAGATAGGGCTGGCAGTAGCAGCTCAGCTGGAGGAACTTCAAGCTCTAGTTTAAACTATCTAAGCTAAACTAATGACAATCTCTCTGTGGCGTGTGTGCGCAAAAAAGTAAGCTGCATTCATTCAGTACACACGCGTACCGAACTGAACGACTTACAGTCCAATTTCAGTACAAATACGTGTACCGTTACACCCCTACTAACTATCTAGCTTTGTGAGTGTGAGCTGAAACCACTATGTTCAGTGTGCACTTAGCTAGCCAAAGCTTTTGTTTGTTAGCTACGCTAGCTTTGTTTGTAGCTACGGTACGTTTACAGGGTTTTTCCTGGCTCAAAATGAGGCGGAGGTGGTATCACAGGCGTTTGACATCGGGGGGACCCATGAAGCGGGGCTGTCTGGGGGTCCTCACACGAGCGTCAAACACTTATTTTCTTGCATTCTGGTGAATTGATATGCACCAATTTGTGCCTTTTCTGCATCAATTTATGGTGGAAATGTCATTATTTATGTAAAGGAAAACACAATATTCAGGCACCAGATGACCATTTAAAATGTAATGCAATATAAGGCTCTCAGGCATTCTGTACTTCCAAAGTTGAGAGCTGGAGCTACTAATAATTTAATTTGACAGCATACTGTACATGCTACTGAAAACAGCTGGTTGACGTTGTAGGCATGTGATACGGGGAAGACGCTGTGAAAAAGCTTGTCCGTAACATCCGAAACACTTTGCGGAGCTCCTGTAAACAGCTGGTGGGGAACAGCGCTGGACCGGAAGCTAACCAGCCGTATTAGTAGAAGTGAAGTGATTGTGCATGTAGTCTGATTATCATTCAGACGGACCCCGTCTTCATCACAAAAGGTGTTCCCCAAGGCTCTGTCCTGGGACCCTTACTTTTCTTGCTGTATATTAACAACATCTGTGACAACTTCAGCTTCTGCAAATACCATCTATATGCAGATGATACCGTTATCTATTCTTGCGCTGCCTCTGCTGAGGAAGCCCTCTCCAACTTGCAGGCAGACTTCAATGCCCTTCAACATGCTTTGTTTGGACTTAAACTCTGCCTCAACTCCTCAAAGACAAAGGCAATGTCTTTCACCTCCGGGAGGAAAAAGGCCAGTGCCTTTTGTTCTCCAGTCACTACACTGGATGGCATCGCTATACAGCCCGTCGACCACTACAAATACTTAGGCATTTGGCTTGACTCTCACCTCAACTTCAAACATCATGTTGATCTTCTCGTCATAAAGCTTAAGCGTACAGTGGGCTTCCTGTATAGATTTAAATCTTGCTTTTCCTTGGCTTCCAGAAAACGTCTTGTCTCCACCCTTTTCCTTTCACAATTGGATTATGGTGATACAGTATATAGGTTTGCTTCTCTGTCCACTTTATCCAAGCTAGACCCCCTGTATCATTCGGTTCTAAGATACATCACCAATAGTGCCTTCAGGACCCATCACTGTACACTGTATAGTCTGGTTGGATGGCCATCTCTTTCTGTCAGAAGGCTCCAACACTGGTACACTCTTGTGTTTAAAATCATCTCTGGCTTCTTACCGAATTATCTGGGCCTGAAGTTCATCCCTATACCGAGTGGCTCGGGTCTCAGGTCTCGTAGATGGCTACAATACAAGGTGCCACTTATCATGAACAATGTTGGAAGGGCAAGCTTGTCTTATTATGGCCCTTGGTCTTGGAATGACCTACAGACTACTTTTAAATTAGAGGCCCTTATTTCCATAAGTATCTTCAAGCGTAGATTAAAGGATGTGGTCACCGCTCGCTGTACCTGCTTTGGTTAGACTTCTCAATGTTTTAATCACCTTGTAAATACCCCTACCATTGTTTGTCTATTGTATTGTTGCCACTGTCTTATGTCCTGTCTTGTTATCTGAACTGTTTTTTAAGCTACTATTTTGACCCTGTCTTGGCCAGGTCTCTCTTGTAAAAGAGGTTTTAATCTCAATGTGACTTCCTGGTAAAATAAAGGTTAAATAAAAATGTATTCATGATCGCAGAGAATTCAGCAACATTTTCAATTATTAGTTCTATTCTGTCATGAGCATCAGAGAATGACTGGAAGGCCGGTAGAATATGAGAATGGGATCATTTGAATAATATATTCTAATATATTAGCCTATAAGCGTGTGTGTTTCATGCAATACCATTATTGCATGAAATGGTCAACATTTGAATGTTGTCAGCTACGAAGCGGATGTGTTTACTAGAACATGGAAATGCAAACGCTAATCACATTATTGCATTACAATTGTCATATTGACTCTAGTAATGCAGGAAAAAGTGGAAAATGCTATTATGGGATTGCATAGTAATTTTCAGTTCAGAATGAACTTTTTTCAGAATGAACTTGTATACCAGCTACATGAAAATTAAAATGCAAATCATATGATTGCATTTGATTTTGAATATTGCCCGAGAGAATGCGTGCAAAAGTGGAACATGCAATTGCAATCTCAAATTGCATTAACATTTGAATTTAGTCCACTATATGCTTCCATACACTGGTAGCACTGATTTTACAACAGGGCAATTACACTCACCAATAACAAAGACTTACCATCCATCTCACTGTCTTTCATCTCCACTCTTCCTCCATCCACTTCTTTTACCATCACACCATTCTCCTCTACATCTTCTTCCTCCAGCTTCACTGCCACCATCTCTGGACCCCACTGTGGGCTTTTCAGGGCTGGAGAACCACAGCCAGATCCGGGGGACTCGGTGCATTCTGGTTCATACATGGTTACATGAGCTGAAGAGGACCTGCGGCTAGAAACACTGGAGGCACAAACAACGCAGGGTCGATTAGAAATGACAGACAAACAGTTCACTGAACTCCCATCTAGACTGATAGGACACGTCCTGCAAATGCAATAATCTGTGGATTACTGATTGCATTTGTTGTAATTAAAGGGTCTGGAAAGTAGACATTAAATGGTTCCAATTGTATTTTGTGTCCAGGAAAAATGTTAACACAAAATAAACAATGGAAATAAGCTTCTTGTTAGGCTCAACTTCCTGGTCAGACAGTTCCGAGGGCTGTATGGTTGTGGACTTTGCACGCTTGACTGGCAGCTCCCTTTCAAGCTAGCTTGCTGCGATATCATACATGACATTCATCTATTAGATGTGCTTATAGTTCTGCCCTTTAATTACCAACTGTTTTAGCTGCTGTTGAAATGTGTTACTGAGCTAATTAAATTACAAATCTAATTAGTCATGCAACTGGCAGTATGATTCACCATATCAATTAAATGACCTCCATTTGCATACTTGACACCTGGCACCCTATGGTGAATTATTGAACACAATACTTGTGGACAGGATTCACAGCATGTGTGTGACTTACTGATCAGTTGGAGCACAATGGTGTTGCTCTCGTCTTCTAATTTGCTGCTGTATTGTCACAATATCCGCCATGTTTAGTTTCTTCCCACACTGGACGTAGCACTGGCGCATGTCGTCATGACCACATCCATGTTTCATTTGCCCAGAGATTTGCCCTGCCGCTGTCCTTCTCTTTTGTTTCTGTATTCCAATCACTGAGCTGCTCTTGTGACCACCTGACTCACATCCAGGATGTGATTGGTCAGCTCTAGCGCGGCCTGTGGTTGGCCTTTGTTGAGAGGAATTCCTACCATAGCACTCTTCGATCTTGACCTCCTGACCTCCAGTCTTGACCTCTGAACTGGCGTTACTGTCACTATCCATGTCATTACTGTCACTATCCATGTCATTACTGTCACTATCCATGTCATTCGGTGCTTCAGAGAGTCGATGCCTCTCTTTAAGAACATGTGCATCTTGCCCTGAGGCATTTGTGCTGAGCATCTCATCTTTGGCCTTTTGGTTTTTGATGGAGTCCCGTAAGAACCTATCCCACGGTGTGTCGTACTCTTCTTTAATGTTGGGAGAGTGATGGTTCCTACTGTGGGTGGGAGGTGGTGGTAGTGGAGGTGGCTGGAGCCTAATAAAATTGTCGTTCCGGTGGTTCTGTCCTTCTGTCTCTGCATCAGGGGACCCAAGGTGTGTCCTCTGGCTCTCTGACACTGAATAAGCAGAAGCATCCATCTCACTGCCCAGATGGAGAGTTAACAGTGCAGGGAATCCTACGAATAAAGATGATCAAAATATTAAAACAAGAGTGAAGAAATGTATCAAAAGGTCTATCAGCCATCAAAAGGTTTGAGACTCTTAAAACATTTAGGCCGAGGCCTCTCTTTATCAGATGCTCTAAATGTTAAATGTCTCATCCACACTCATTTTATTTTATTTTTTATTCATATTTATTTATTATAAATATGGCATTCCGCACCAACCACTCTACTGAAACAGCACTCACTAAGGTGGTAAATGACTTACTATTGACGGTCGACTCAGGCTCAACATCTGTTCTTTTATTGTTGGACCTGAGCGCTGCTTTTGACACAGTAGATCATCACATATTACTAGATAGGCTCAGGAACTTGTTTGGCATCTCAGGCCAAGTATTCCAGTGGCTAGAGTCATACCTGTTAAATAGATCCCAATGTGTTCTACACAATAACGTATTGTCTGCATCCCGGTCAGTCAAGTATGGAGTCCCACAGGGGTCCGTTCTGGGCCCTCTGTTGTTCTCACTGTACTTAGCACCACTGGGTCAGATCTTGCGTTCTTTTGGTCTTGCTTTTCATTGTTATGCTGATGATTTACAACTATATATGCCTATAACAGCAGGAAAAGTCTCAGACTTAGTTACGTTAAAGACCTGTCTGGCTGCTGTGAAGGGCTGGTTATGATAACCATGATAATATCAGCGAACTTTCTGCTATTAAATTCAGACAAGACTGAAATGATAAAATTCGGTCCAGCTAGACTAATTCATCCAGGTGATGGTCTTGTCTTGACCTTGGATGATTGTGTCATCCAGTGCAGGGACAAGGTTAAAAATCTCGGTGTCATTCTGGATCAGAGCCTCACATTTGACCCTCACATAAAGGGGGTGATAAAAATAGCATTCTTTCACCTCAGAAGAATTGCCAAGATTAGATCAATCCTTTCTTTTGAAGATGCTGAGGTTCTGATCCATTCTTTTGTGATATCCAGATTAGATTATTGTAATGTCCTTTTGTCGGGACTGCCAAAAAAGAGCTTCCATGGTATACAAATGGTCCAAAATGCTGCAGCTCGCATTTTGACTGGGTCCAAGAAATACGACCATATCTCACCAGTGCTGGCCTCCCTTCATTGGCTCCCTGTCGATGTTAGAGCGGATTTCAAGATGCTCCTGTTAACATACAAAGCTATAAATGGCACTGCGCCTTCTTATTTAAAGGACCGTCTCATCCCATATGTGCCCTCAAGGGCTCTGCGCTCACAAGGCTCTGCCCTGCTCATTATTCCTAGGGTTAGAAAAAAGACAATCGGTGAGCGTGCGTTCTCTTTCCGGGCACCAACTCTCTGGAACCGTCTTCCACTGGATATCAGACAGGCAGAAGTAAAAGTGTTTAAAAATAAGCTAAAGACCCACCTGTTTTCTGTTGTCTACATGTCATAGGCTGTTTATTTGTGCTGTTGTAATTACCGGTATGTGTGTTTTTAAATTGAAATAGTTGTTTTTAAATTTGTTTAAAATGTTTGTTTTTACCTATTATATTTGTGGTGCGAAATTGTGTGTTTTTTAAATTGAAATAGCTGTTTTTATATTGTTTAAAATGTGTTGTTATTTTACCTATTGTATTTGTGCTTGCTGCTTCCTATTGTAAAGCACTTTGATGTAAAGTGCTATATAAATAAAGTTATTATTATTAGCCTATTAGTATTAGGCTATTATTTGATCGGTATGGGCAGTAGCCTATATCGGTCAATATTGCTCCTAGATTATAGGTGATCCATATCAGTCGCAAAAAACGGTATGGGGGCATCCCTAGTCTGTCTGTTGTTTGGTTAAATCTGTTGACTGTTAAATGCCGACCCACATACCTCCCGAGGGAATTCAACGCGGTGTACATAACAGCTGTTTACATCGCACCTAGCGCGGATGCTAGCTTAGCATTAGCCCGGCTACATGACGTCATCAGTGGTGGACAGAGCACAGATCCTCAAGCAGCACATATAATCGCGGGGGATTTCAATCATGCTGACCTGAAGGTAGTACTACCCAAGTTCTATCAGCATGTTAAATGTGCAACAAGAGGAGATAACACACTGGACAAGGTATATCAAGCTTGCCTACAAGGCTAGACCGCTAGCTCATCTAGGCATGTCTGACCACGTGTCCATCCTCCTGATCCCAGCCTACACTCCCATGAGGAAAAGTGCCCCCATCACCACTAAGACTGTCAGAACCTGGCCAGCAGGGTCCGCTCCACTGCAGATCTGCCTGAATGACACCTCATGGCAGGAATATGAGCATGAGGACCTGGAACAGTTCACGTCGTCGGTTCTGAACCACATAGTGAACTGCACCAACTCAGCCACCGTGGACAAACGTGTCCGGGTCTACCCCAACACGAAGCCATGGATGACTGAGAAGGTCCGACAACTGCTCAAGGAGAGGGACAACGCCTTCTCAGCGAAGGACACACTGCTGTACAGCACCACCAGGGCTAACCTAAACCGTGGCATCCGGGAGGCCAAGGCAGACCACAGAGAGAAGATTGAGGAATGCTTCCTGAGCAACGACTCCAGGCGGGTGTGGCAGGGGGTTCAGCACATGACAAACTTCAGAGCCAACAGGCTCACAGCCGCGGAGGACGACCCCCTGCTGGCGGAAGAGCTGAACTCCTTCTACACCCGGTTCGACGAGGGGCGAACGGAGGTAACCACAACACAAACACCACTCTCTACAGCTCTCAGCAGCCTCACCCTCACAGAGCATGAAGTGAGACGCGTGCTGAAGGCGGTGGACCCCAGAAAAGCCTCGTCTAAGTTCGTCTTAACGTTTACAAACTAAAATATACGATCGCTTTTTGTGATATGTTGCTCCTCTGATGTCCTGGAAACGAACACATAAGCACTCTGAACAGCTGTCAGCGACTTTTGTTGCTATAGGAAACCACTACTCTGTCTGCTTGCGATTGATCAGCTGTCAGCAGTGTTATTACAGGTACGTTCGTAAATGCACGAACGGTCAGTTCGCTCGGGCAAAACCGTGTTTTCAGTCAGAGCACCCATCTCTGAGCGCTCCCAGAGCGCAGAGCTCTGAACTTTGGAACTTTGTTATGTTTTGATATGAGAATTTCGAACTAAGTGGTCAGTTTATGAAAATAATACCATAGAATACTAAATAAAATATTAAAATAATAGCCCCCTAGCGTTTGCCGCCATATTGTGACACCCCCCCCCCAAAGTCCAATCAAAAATGAATAAATATTAGCATCATAAAACAGCAATTTGGCGAAATGCAACACCAGCACACTTAAAAAACAAACAATGTTAGTTGTAATACACAGTTTTGTAGCCTACTGTTTGTTCTGCACCGGACATGTGTGAAATCGCTGCTGTGTTATTGTTGTTCTGTGATATAACACAGAATATTAGTCAGCATTAATATTCAGGGAAGAAAATAAGCCGACTTTTTTTTGATGGGGGGCGGTAAGAGACCTGGATAATGGACAGGGGGGCGCTGGCCCCAAAAAGGTTGAGAACCACTGTGTTAAATAATGGTCGTGTGTCACTAACGCAGCTCCACCTATGAGCGGCTACAGCTCTGTACTGACCATTGTCAGGGCTTAAAGTGGGAAAAAATCCTGTGCCTGAAACTTTTTCTTGGGGAGGGGGGTCACAGTTTGAGATATTGGGAGAGCGGGTACAGAAGACAGCTTCTTGTCTCAATGTTTAAATGCATTAATACTATTTTATAGTCAATACAAAATATATGTCTCAATATTAAAATGCATTAATACTTTAAATGAATGTGCAACAATACTATGTGCAATATGACAACCCTTGTGTACATAAGGTTCAGATATAGGAAAAGTTAGGATATTTATAGCATAGCATAGAGTACAGCACAGTGTTTTATTGTATAGTATAGTAGTATAGTAGATAGTGTACATAGCCTTTATTTATGTAAACCAGCTCTTTTCCCTTTTTTATTTTACCCTTGGCCCTCGTGTTTTTAGTCTTTTTCCAAGCACCAGGGGAGCCCCCCCTCCTAAATGTCGTTGTATGGTACCTGTACTGTATTACAGTTTTTCTCAATTGCTAAAACACATTTCACAAAACTTTCCTCCATTTCCCCAAAACTCTAAACACAACACACTTTTCTAAAGCTACATAAGCAAAACCACACCTTCTCTCTTCAAAACTCAAACTCAAACCCTACCCCTAATCCTAACCCTAACCTTACTGTAACCCTAGCACCTAACCCTAACCCTAGTTTTCCCACATGTATGATAGTCATGCATAAAAATAAATCTGCGCTCCCTGTCTAACGTTATATCTAACATTACATATTTTACATTACAGTAAGGCTGATTTTGCATGATAGTCATGCATTTTTAGATATCTATTTCCCCCCTTTAAATGGCATATGATGTTCGAAATTTTACTAAAGTTCAGCCGCGAAGTTGTTGCACTGTTGTCCTATCGAGTTTTACGTAAATAAAGGTTTGAAAAATGTTACCGTATTCCCACATGTACCGTAACATGTACAATACTGTACTGTATCACAACTCAATGCAAACACTACAGAGGATCCATTACACACAACAATACTCACTGAAAACAATGTTCAGGGTGTGATGTTTTTTTATTTAATTATGGAACTATACCACACACACACACACACACACACACCACAATCATTTGCAACAAGTGTCTTAAATTTTTAGTCGTTATGTTTAATGAATGAAGCCAGGTGTGTTCATTGTGTTAAAATGTTGCTGACTGTGGCAAGCATTTTGCATTACATGAGCTTTAATTTGAGAATTTGACATTTTGAGCAGAGTTTTTTGCAACTTGTGTTTTAGCAAGACAAAATGTGTTTAGATTTATGAGAAAAGGAGGATTGTGTTTTGTGAATTGTGTCTTCATGTGAAATGTGTTTATGGTTTTGGCAAATGGGAGCTAGTTTTATTAAATGTGTTTAGAGAACTGGTCATTTGGTTTAGAGAATTGGCTTTTGTGTTTTAGCAATTGGGAAAAACTGTAATGACAATAAAGACCATTCATTCATTCATAATACTGTTTTATACTTAATAAAAAATAAATAAAATTAGATGTCTTTAAAAGGCCAAACTGATTGCATCACTTATTAAGCCACTATCACTATAACAATACAGAATAAAATATATACATGCCTTTAAAAGAACAAACTGATTACTTATTAAGCCACTATCACTTATATTCTCCTTCTTGGCACCACGTCCCATAAGGCTTCCCGTCACTACTCAGGGTTTTTCCTGGCTCAAAATGAGGCAGAGGTGGTACCAGTGGTGTTTGACATCGGGGGGGACCCATGAAGCAGGGCTGTCTGGGGGTCCTTAAACGAGCATCAAACACTTAATTTCTTGCATTCTGGTGAATTGATATGCACCAATTTGTGCCCTTTCGCCATCAATTTATGGTGGAAATGTCATTATATATGTAAAGGAAAAAACAATATTCAGGCACCAGATGGCCATTCAAAATATAATGTAATATAATGCAATATAAGGCTCTCAGGCATTCTGTACTTTCAAATATGTATTCTCCTTGAGCAGTCAACATCAACTATCAGCTGTTTCGCTAGCAAACACGAAAGCTAAGTTATTTGTGAAACAGCGCCCCCGCCACCACGTCGGCGCAATGCCGCAATTGCAGTTTTTTTTTTTTTTTTTTTATTCTCCCGCGCCGGAAATCCGGCACTGTGCCGGAGTACTTTAAGCCCTGCATTGTATCTAGCAGCTCTCTACTACATTCATCAATCACTCCAACTCCTACCGTCAGGTCGGCGCCTCCGTTGTTGTTCAAGCTAGTGTCGCTTTCCCAGTCTTTGTGTAATAAGTGAACATACTGTAATGTTTGCCCTGTGGCACAGTTATAAACGTAATAAATGACTTGTGTTGTCTTCGGTCTCAGCACTGTGTGCGTTTACTGATCCACCATCTTAGTTTCACATCCCGTTCCTTGGTCTCGCGGGAATAGCTGACGTCTATCCTATGGCAAGCGGAGAGGTACAATATTATGGTTTATAGTATATCAGATGCATCAGATGTTACAACTCCTTTTAAAAAGTGCTGCCGTGCACAATAACAATTAGGGAATGGAGGTCTCGCGGGAGGGACTCGAGTCGTGGACGCCGGTTTGATAGCTGTCAGACAGCGAACGCTAAGTGGAATCCTTTCATGAACTGTATCTTGTCCGTTTACTAAAACGGAGCTCCTATATTTGTTCAGGGTAGGAACAAGCCGCATTGTAAGAGGAGGACAATTGTGAACACTGTTTATGGCTACGGCCAGGGGAGGGGAGGGGGGGTTGAAAGTTGGAAGTAAGCGAAGCTCCTCAGTAGAGGGCGTAACTGGAGGGAAAATGAGGAAGACAGCTGACAGCGCCGAGTTTAAAGTACCGTATTTTCCGCACTATAAGGCGCACTTAAAAGTCAAAAAAAAAAAAAAAAACGACAGTGCGCCTTATAATCCGGTGCGCCTTATATATGGATCAAAATGTAAAAATTACATGACCAATATTTTTTTTTTTATAATAATAAAATGTTTCAGTACGACTGGTAAACTACAAAGCCGCACCGCTTGCAGCATTACGGTAATCAGTAAACGACGGCCGCCATCTTGGAATCTCCGCGAATGCTATGCTATTGTTATGCTATCATGTGCTCTGAATGGATGCCGTACTCACCCAACTGTTCAATTCGGACACTGAAGAAGAATAATTCAAGGGATTCGTGGACGAGGAATGAACTGAAAAAGTGAGCTTTACGTGTTATACATAACTGAACAATGTTGAGTTATGCACTAACGTTTGATTTAGTGGTATCAGACTGTTTCTTTTACTACGTGTTTACTGAAATAAAGTTTGAATGTTTGACTGAATTGAATTAATGAACATCTCATCCCTCTGTCTCCATGTCATTGTAGAACACCCATGCCTTTGGAATGTGAAGCTTGAGGTCTACAAAGACAAAGACATCTTAAATGAAGGAGGAGAACCTGACGAGACGGAGGATAACATCCTGTCCTTTTCTTCACAGTTGCCCGTGTATCATAGGCTTTAGATTTTGAACTTAAGATCACTCTGATCATTACGTTGTTATGAACCCCAAGAGAAGAGAGAACATTATCGATGGCAGTAGATACGTTTCCGACGACACAGTATACCTAAGGACAATACTATCAGACTGTTTCTTTTACTATGTGTTTACTGAAATAAAGTTTGAATGTTTGACTGAATTGAATTAATGAACATCTCATCCCTCTGTCTCCATGTCATTGTAGAACACCCATGCCTTTGGAATGTGAAGCTTGAGGTCTACAAAGACAAAGAAAAGTTCCCCTCCACGTTTGGGAGAAGAGTGAACAAGGCTGGGAGATATTGTTAATATTGTTAATATGTTATTGTTATTATTGTTATGTCTCCATGTCATTGTAGAACACCCATGCCTTTGGAATGTGAAGCTTGAGGTCTACAAAGACAAAGAAACGTTCCCCTCCACGTTTGGGAGAAGAGTGAACTTGTTATATTGTTTGGGAGATATTGTTAATATGTTATTGTTAATATTGTTAATATGCACATTAACGTTTGAACAACGTTTGAACGTTGAACAACGTTTAAGAACGCTTAATAAAGTTTGACTTTATTTGACTGTTGTGTTGACATTCCCTTTAGCACAGCTCCATCTAGTGGATGCATAACGCAACCCCAGTCAAAAAAAAAAAACCGACAGTGCGCCTTATAATCCGGTGCGCCTTATAATCCGGTGCGCCTTGTATATGAAAACAATTCTAAAATAGGCCGTTCATTGAAGGTGCGCCTTATAATCCGGTGCGCCTTATAGTGCGGAAAATACGGTAGTGTTTAAACTAAAGGACCCAAATGGAACGGGGGGGTTTAGAGCAGTTAATCCTCTTAAAATTGCAGAATCACTGAAGAGTGTTGGTGAAATAGATGCAAGAATACTAGCTAATGGCATACTCATGGTGATGTGCACGAGTGCAGAAACGCAAAAGAAAGCGCTTGGTGTCCAAAAAAATAGCTGGGCTAAAAGTAGAAGCTGCTATCTCAAACAAAAATTACGGAATCAAGGGAGTGATCTATGGTGTCTGTGCGGACATATCAGAGAAAGAAATGAGGGAGCAAATCAAGGGGGGGAAAGTTAAAGAAGTGAAGAGATTTAAAGCACGGATGGGTGGTGATAGGATGTGTTTTTACATTGTGCTTAGGTAAACTCTAAATACTCTATCATTAGTAATTATGGTCAAGTTGTAACATCTAAAGTGCTGACACTTCCTGCAAACTCTCTGTATCAGCACAAACCGCAAACAGGCTTGTCTGTGTAATTGGAACGAAGCCAGATTTAGACTACGGCTCACATACACTGCAGCAGGGAACATGACCAGAGACCAGCGTAGGACCTGGGTCAATAGATCAGTATATTTGGGAACGGTCGGTCAGCTGACTGAGAGTCAGGTAACTGTTGACCGGAACGAACAACCCGTTATGGTATGAAACAGAGGCAAAACTGCATCTAACTATAGGATGAACAACATGTTTGACTGGAAACTGGTGATTGGCTAGGTACAGCTGTTTCTTGTGTCAGCAGAAATCTAGGATATAAGGGACACTGTAAAATGTCATTCTGTGTGTCTCTCCTCTTTGCTTGCCGTGATGAGAAGACACCCAGCGCTGTGGAATAAACTTATATCTTAATTGTCTACTTGAGCAAACTATTAATTAATGACGGAAAGGGGAAAGCATCTCGACCCGCCGCCCATCATCTGAATATTAACCCACTATCAATTGGCGTTTAACGAACAGGATCCTAGATTCAGCGAGACAGGTAAGGCAGATAACACAGTGTGATTGTGTGCTTTAACCTGAATTGCTGTTCTAGAGGGAAAAACCTGTAATTTTTTTCCTTGAATTAAGGAAAGGGGGATGAATTTGATGATGGGGGGGCTAATGACTAAATTTGACTAAATATTAAAGTTTGAGTACTGCTGTGTACATGAAGGTCATTAATTCACATATAGGATAATACGTTATAGAAGGACAGAGCTGCTAGGTGTCACTCTGGAAGAGATATACTGACACTGGATATTGATTAATTCATAGAAGAATTGATTAAACGGAATTGGGCATTCCGTGGGATTTTATTTATGTTTATCTGTAAGGTACAGACATATTGAGGTATTTGACAGGAAATAAGGTGAACTGCAGAGCACGCTTGAGTCAACAGAAATCAGAAGTAGAATGTTGATTAAGATGGTTAAATGAATAAGGTATTGACACGCAAGCGGTTATGGTATGTAATTTGAAGTATGATTTAAAGAAAGTGTTTATAAGTGGTCAAGTAATGTGGGTATATTCTGTAGAGAAACAGGATAATGAAGGAATAGGTCAGCGGTAAAAAGACAGTTGTAGGACGACATGAATTTGAACAGAAATAGTAATGGTGTTAATGTTAAAGCTAACAGATTGGAGTGACAAGATTGGATTATTGAGAGAATGACAATAGGTGTGACGTGGATTTAAATGACCTTGATGAGACGCAATGCAACAGACTGAATTAAAGTATATAACAAGTAATAAACACGAATTGTGTAACTATAAAGCTCTAACGAGACAATTTAGATAAAATAATTCCTTTTTACTAACATTGTGTGCATTGTAATTAATCAAACATGGGTAATCAAACTTCTAAGACGACAAATTGTGAGAAACGAATTATTAAGTATAAGTCGATCAGGGATCTGCCAAGAGGGGAAAGACAAGACATTAAGAAACTATTGGAAATTGATCCACACATAATTGATATTCCGATAAAATACACTAATACAGTGACACCAAAAGGATGGATTTTACTTAAATTAGGACCATTCTATGCAGAACCATTTCTAACAAAGATTGCGGAATGGAGTGACGATAATTTCCCAAGTATCGGGAGTTTTGAAAAGAATAAACTGAAGATTATTGATGAATATTTGATATCAAACAAAAGAATTAGCGACCCTATTTGGGATATTGATTACATGAAAGAAGTCTATCAAGCATGGTTAATAATGTCTAAACAATGGCTGGGTTATATTGTCAGAAATCAGGAGCACAATAGGTCTAACCCTATACCCAAGACACAGGAGGTACAGAGCGTGTCCCCTCCTATACGGGTTGTGCAGGCGGAGCAGGCTGTGACACGCAGCGTGGTCCGGGTGCAAGCACCACTGTTAAATATAGAAGAGAAAGTCCTGTACAAACCATTGACCCTGACTGACGTATCTGCGATCATAGTTGACGCACCCAAACCCTTGATTAACCCTAAAGGATTCATAAATTGGTATAAAACAATGTTGCTACATGGTAATTTGAATGGCACAGATTTAAGATACATTCTGATCACGTTAATGCCAGATGTTGAAATTGATACTTTGATAAATGCTTGCGAAACTTTGAATGAAAATAATGATGGGCCATGTAGAGGAAAAACAATTACAGAACGATTCCCATGGTTTGATAAGGAACACAAGAATACTCACATTGAACAATTAACCAAATTTCTAAACGAACATGCCAGCCAAAACCGTGATATCTCACAAATTCTGAACTGTAAACGTAAGCCTAATGAAACAATGTCTGACTTTGTAATCAGATTCCAAAATACCTGGAGAGAAAAGGCGAATTTGGAATTAGAGGACAAACCTAACGCATTCTTTACAAACATGATTCTAGATGGTATTGGAGACGATGCGAAAAACTTCAAATTATCAACACCAGACATTTTCTCAATGACACCAGCATTGATTGAAAAACGAATAAGGGAATTAGACGCTTTGGGATTGTTTAATAAGCGACACCAATCACAAGCCTTGGAGCTTGCGCAATACACGGAACTAGACGGATGGAATGAATACTAAGCATTATGGGTAATGAAGTCTTACGTGAAGCATGTCGAGTGATTAGTTATAGGGAAATCATTGAGTTAAGTAATAATAATCCTTGTATTGATTAACATATTGTAAACAAATGATAAAGAGTGAAATGAATAACTATTGTATTTTTCAGGACAAGCGAAATAGCTTAGTACGTACAGCGAATAGTGGTAAGACACTGCTCCACAAAGCTGCACCAGAGACGACACTCTGAACCTACACTATTAATAGAACTGCCCTTGCAAACAAGACGCAGCTCGGTGACACAGAGACACAGAGACACAGACACGCAGAGAACACATAGCAGTGTTATACATGTAAATGTAGTTGTCTCTTATTGTAATTATCATACAATTCTGCATTGACTCAGTAAACGTAACATTTGAATTTACTTAGTGAACAGAGATATAGACCATGCATTGATGACTAGTTGATGTTCACACAAGCAAAGAGGAATATGTGACATTTTGATTGGACGATAATCCCAAACGGACAACTCTTGCCAATTCTATCTCCTGACAGAACCAAGAGAATGCAGAGAAACTGAGCGACGGACTAAAAACGGGGGCGCTGCTGAGGGCCAATCTAACAGAAGTGGGGGCTGAAATGACAGTGAACGATTGAACCAGATGAGAGAAAGTGGAAACCACAAATGATAATTCTCTGTGTAACTGTAAATGAAAATGTTGTTTTTCTGTTTGGAAGCGGAAACATGATAATGACATGACAAACTACAGACTTTGATAAAACAATTACACATACGAATATGACAGTACTTCACACAATCAACAGTGCTAATCGGCCAACAGCTGAATGCACGAGCATTACACATTGATGCAACATTTATGATAAAGAACCATTCACACTGACTCAAGAATGTCTCTGATAAATCTACTAAAACCAACGGGTGATTGACTGAGAAATATTGATTATAAGAGAGGGATAGAACATTTAAATGTTCATAGCAAATTTAAACCTTAATGCAAATAAGCTTATAGTGTACATAGACCAACGGGGAAGTATTCAAGCCATCAGTTATGATTGTGATCAGAATTTTTTAACATACGGGTAGAATAGAACCTATCTACCTCATTAAAAGTATGCTTATTGGAATTGACTCAGATTGCACATTGACAGTGAATAAACTAAGCATTGAAGACTGATTGGGATATTAAAGGGACGGTTCAAGGTTTTTCACAACCCACGTCATAGTTTGATACCCATGGCATGAACCTCAAATGACAAATCCTTTTGTTTCCTGTAGGAGCATTGATGAAGGACGAGTTAACCCTTTGGAGAAAAAAAAACTAAAATGTCTGTCTACCTGTACTTAACGATTGTGCAATCCCTGTATCTAAAAATGTCTCAGCAGGCAAGTGCATAACTCACTAGAAGGGGGGGACCACAGGGGGCCCAACCCACTCTCGACTCTGACGATGAGACCCAAGCAAAGGGGAAAACAGACACGTATTATGACAAACGATTACTGATTCCAGTACCATAATAATGACTATCTCTGCTATTAACAATTATTCTTGATGTTGTTGTGAATTAAGATTGAAACTAGGACAAGAGATACTGGACAGATGATGCGTGCCGAGAGAAACCGTGTGATCCAGGCCTCATTGTGGATAAGATGGATGGCCACAATTTTATCGGTTGTGTATACGCTCTGGGTGTTAACTAACGAAACAGACATTACTTTAACTGAAGACTCTGACACTAATCTTGTTCGCATGCGTCGTGACATCCAGGGAGTTAAACCGAATAGCGCACTAGACTCAGTTGCAGGAGTTTGTCAGTTTGTTGAAGATTGTTGTACGTATTCACCACAACAGGATTAAACCTTTAAGATTAGACAATGGGGACATAGAACAATAGGGGAGAGAAAAGTAGGGGGTGAGGATTTAGAGTTTCAATAACACTGTTAAAACATTTGAGCAAGCATCATGATGGTGAATGAAATAGTTTCTATTGTGAGTCTCTCAATAACACAGCAACAAGACAAAAGAGGACAACAAGGCGAAAGCAGACAACAATGGAAGAATGTTCCATCATCTCAGATAGTGCCTTAATTGCTACCGGAAATGCATAAGGTCCCTCTGTTGAAGATCGACCTAGGATATCGAAGAACCAAGACACAAAAAAAAAAAGAAAAACTAATTGACGATATCCCTATTTGTTAAAAATGTATAATTATGTAACAAACGATGGAAAAACATTTGATTTGACTTAATGATGGAAATGATACCTACTTCATTTGTAATGAGTATTTAGACATATTAATGAGAAGCCTATTTGGATATTTTCTCCTTGAAACAACAAAAGGTTTTTATCCAAAGAAGGGGATTATTAATCAGAGTAGTTTAACCACAAAGTGACCTTTTACTCAGGCCAAGTCAATTGTGGAATGAGATGTTTGTTCACTTTGTCAGGCCACATGACTGAGGACTTATATTTGTCTATGGGGAAAGTCATTTAATGACGATTCCGGGGGAGAAATGCAAGATCTCAGCCATGGGGAAAGAAAGAGAAATAATTAAAGTTACTGTCCATTAGAGGAGAAAAAAAAGAGTGAGCTGATAGGATGTGTTTTTACATTGTGCTTAGGTAAACTCTAAATACTCTATCATTAGTAATTATGGTCAAGTTGTAACATCTAAAGTGCTGACACTTCCTGCAAACTCTCTGTATCAGCACAAACCGCAAACAGGCTTGTCTGTGTAATTGGAACGAAGCCAGATTTAGACTACGGCTCACATACACTGCAGCAGGGAACATGACCAGAGACCAGCGTAGGACCTGGGTCAATAGATCAGTATATTTGGGAACGGTCGGTCAGCTGACTGAGAGTCAGGTAACTGTTGACCGGAACGAACAACCCGTTATGGTATGAAACAGAGGCAAAACTGCATCTAACTATAGGATGAACAACATGTTTGACTGGAAACTGGTGATTGGCTAGGTACAGCTGTTTCTTGTGTCAGCAGAAATCTAGGATATAAGGGACACTGTAAAATGTCATTCTGTGTGTCTCTCCTCTTTGCTTGCCGTGATGAGAAGACACCCAGCGCTGTGGAATAAACTTATATCTTAATTGTCTACTTGAGCAAACTATTAATTAATGACGGAAAGGGGAAAGCATCTCGGCCCGCCGCCCATCATCTGAATATTAACCCACTATCAGGTGGCAACCCGAACGCTCCGGTTATGATAACGTTTGAAGGTGATAGCCTGCCGCCCAGGGTTTTCTTTGGGTGCTTGTCATTCCAAGTGAGAAAGTATGAGAGGCCCCCACTTAGATGCTTCAAATGTCAGAGATTTGGCCACGTAGCTGCGTCATGTCGCGGCAATCAAAGATGCTCAAAATGTGTGGGGGGGTCATGATCTACTAAAATGCGAAATGACTGATAATGAGCCGAAATGTTGCAATTGCGGGGGGCGCCCATATGACATCCTTTCGGGGATGTCCTCACTTTGAGAGGGCGAAACGTGTTCAGGACGTTAAAGAGCAGCATAATATTTCGTATGCGGAGGCTGTAAAGAAAGTGGACGGGAAAAGCGACAGGGGGGCCGTGTATGTTGGCTCGTCTCAGATGTCCCCATCAGCAACCCAATGGGCCCCTCCCCCTTCGGCACCAGCAGATTCAATTGTGGATGAAAAAAGAAAGCTTAATAGCATTCATAGTCGATGTGGTGGTGGGTACAAAGGATAAGGAGTTAAGCAAGTCAGACATCTTGAGGGTGGTGGTTGAGGCAGTGGGGAGGTTCTTGGGAACGGGGCCATGTGATCCCGCAGCACTGCATAAGTACATGAACATCGTGAATAGCCCTTTGACAGGCAGTCAGGGAAAGGCTCCTCCTATTTCTAAGCCACGGCAGAGGGAGGTAGAGGAAATTGAGGTTGATCATGCGTTGGTTTTTGATGGAGATGATGCTTAAGCTAATCATCATGTTTTGTATTTTACAATGGAATGCAAGGAGCCTTATTGCAAATGGACAAGAACTTAAGAAATGTGTGGACATTGGAGAAGATAAGCCTGATCTAATATGTATACAAGAGACTTGGCTGAAGCCGTGTCTAGACTTTGTTATACCAGGTTATGAAGGTATAAGAAAGGATAGGGGAGAAGGAACAGGTGGTGGGTGTGCAGCGTTCATCAAAACTGGGATTCAGTACAAGGCAGTTGACATACAGTCTAGCCTTGAATGCGTTTTAACAGAGATATGGAGTTCACAGGGGAAAGTCACCGTAGTCAATTTCTACAATCCATGCAAGGTGTTAACACTTGAAGAGCTAGACGCTATTATGGAGCAAGTCAGCTCCCCAGTCATTTGGGTGGGGGACTTCAACGCCCACAACCCGTTGTGGGGGAGTGAAAAGAGGGATAGGAATGGAATCACGTTGGAGGAGTTTCTAGAAAGGCACGGGTTGATAGTTATGAACGATGGCAGGCCCACTAGGATCCAGATAGAGACAGGAAAACTGTCACGCATAGACCTAACACTTGCATCCCCAGCGCTGGCCAGAGTTGGGGAGTGGGAAACCATGGAGGAAAACACAATGGGCAGTGACCATTTTCCTATACTGAGTGAGTTTGGCAGGGCTTTGACGAAGGAAGTGGAGGGCCGCGCAGAGTGGGGAAAGTTTGAAGAAGAGACAGCAGCCCTAGTGGGGGAAGTTGAAAGTGATGGAACAATTGACGCATTTAATGAGTCATTAAGCTCAATGATACTCACTGCAGCACAAAACTCAATCCCCATAAGGCAGAGCCCGAAAGACAGAGTAGCTGTCCCGTGGTGGAATAAGGACTCTGATGTAGCCTTAAAAGACAGAAATAGAGCATACCGTAAGCTAAGGAAGTTTCAGTCACCGATCAATGCAATTGATTACAAGAGACAAAGAGCAGTTGCAAGGAAAACTATTAAGGAAGCCAAGAGGAATTGTTGGAGGAAATATTGTGTCACAATAGGCCCTGACACCCCCCTTAGGGAAGTGTGGTCAAGAGTCCACAGAATGTCAGGAAAATGTAGGAGGTACACAATGCCAGTTTTGAATGACGGGGTAAGGGAGGCTATAAGCAACGGAGAGAGGGCGAGCATGTGTGTCAGAGTATTCCAGGCTGTGCATAACTCAACCGCCTTGGGGGAAGAAGGGGTGAGGAAAAGAGCTGAAGTGCTGAGGAACGAACAATGGAAGCTTAACCACTGCCATGAAAATAGTGACCCTTTTAATTTGCTTTTTACTCTCTCCCCCCCTGACCCTAGACACATCACTCTCTCCCCCCCTGACCCTAGACACATCACTCTCTCCCCCCCTGACACTAGACACATCACTCTCTCCCCCCCCTGACGCTAGACACATCACTCTCTCCCCCCCTGACCCTAGACACATCACTCTCTCCCCCCCTGACCCTAGACACATCACTCTCTCCCCCCCTGACCCTAGACACATCACTCTCTCCCCCCCTGACCCTAGACACATCACTCTCTCCCCCCCTGACCCTAGACACATCACTCTCTCCCCCCCCTGACCCTAGACACATCACTCTCTCCCCCCCTGACGCTAGACACATCACTCTCTCCCCCCCTGACCCTAGACACCTCACTCTCTCCCCCCCTGACCCTAGACACATCACTCTCTCCCCCCCTGACCCTAGACACATCACTCTCTCCCCCCCCTGACCCTAGACACATCACTCTCTCCTAGGGGTGGGCATCAATGATCGATGATCGATTAATTGATCGATAAGGTCTTGGTCGATCACAAAATATTTTGATCGATAATCATTACAATTTTTTTATTTTATTTATTTTTTTGAATAATAATAATGGAAATTAGTTTGTCCACGTGTCACCAGATTGCGTTCGTCTCTCACCCCTGAACATGTTAACATGATCATCTTTCTGAACAAGAACCAGTAGGCCTGCCGCCTACAGTCTCTCGCTGGAGTTTAAATTTAAGTTAAGCTGGACGCTCTTAAGGACACTAACGTTTTCAGTCATCCTCCTATTTGTGAGTAACTGTTTTTTTACTGCTCCTATGGTGAGTTACTTATTTTCTATATTTTTATTTATAACGTAAAATGTGTTTTTAAGTTAAACAATTTAGGCTACTCACTGCCTTGTTTAAGAGGATTGTTATCTGACTGTAGTGTCTAGTTTGGATGTGAATGAATGAATGTGTGCAATAGCAACACAAATAAAGTTTTTTCCCCAAGGAAAACATGCTTGTTATTTCTGCCCTATTTTTTTTTCCCGAATTTTTTTTTATTTAAAAAAAAAAAAAAAAAAAAAAAATGTAAAAAAGCTTATTGATTAATCGATAATTGATCGTTAATTCGTTACGATTATCGAAAAAAAAATGGATCGTTTGCCCAGCCCTACTCTCTCCCCCCCTGACCCTAGACACCTCACTCTCCCCCCCTGACCCTAGACACATCATTCTCTCCCCCCCTGACCCTAGACACATCACTCTCTCCCCCCCTGACCCTAGACACATCACTCTCTCCCCCCCTGACCCTAGACACCTCACTCTCTCCCCCCCTGACCCTAGACACATCACTCTCTCCCCCCCTGACCCTAGACACCTCACTCTCTCCCCCCCTGACCCTAGACACATCACTCTCCCCACCCCTGACCCTAGACACATCACTCTCTCCCCCCCTGACCCTAGACACATCACTCTCTCCCCCCCTGACCCTAGACACATCACTCTCTCCCCCCCTGACCCTAGACACATCACTCTCTCCCCCCCTGACCCTAGACACATCACTCTCCCCCCCCTGACCCTAGACACATCACTCTCCCCCCCCTGACCCTAGACACATCACTCTCTCCCCCCCCTGACCCTAGACACATCACTCTCCCCCCCTGACCCTAGACACATCACTCTCTCCCCCCCTGACCCTAGACACCTCACTCTCTCCTCCCCTGACCCTAGACACATCACTCTCTCCCCCCCTGACCCTAGACACATCACTCTCTCCCCCCCTGACCCTAGACATATCACTCTCTCCCCCCCTGACCCTAGACACATCACTCTCTCCCCCCCTGACCCTAGACACATCACTCTCTCCCCCCCCTGACCCTAGACACATCACTCTCTCCCCCCCTGACCCTAGACATATCACTCTCTCCCCCCCTGACCCTAGACACATCACTCTCTCCCCCCCCCGACCCTAGACACATAATTCTCTCCCCCCCTGACCCTAGACACATCACTCTCCCCCCCCTGACCCTAGACACATCACTCTCTCCCCCCCCCTGACCTTAGACACCTCACTCTCTCCCCCCCTGACCCTAGACACCTCACTCTCCCCCCCCTGACCCTAGACACATCACTCTCTCCCCCCCTGACCATAGACACATCACTCTCTCCCCCCCTGACCCTAGACACCTCACTCTCTCCCCCCCTGACCCTAGACACATCACTCTCCCCCCCCTGACCCTAGACACATCACTCTCTCCCCCCCTGACCCTAGACACATCACTCTCCCCCCCCTGACCCTAGACACCTCACTCTCTCCCCCCCTGACCCTAGACACATCACTCTCTCCGCCCCTGACCCTAGACACATCACTCTCCCCCCTGACCCTAGACGCATCACTCTCTCCCCCCCTGACGCTAGACACATCACTCTCTCCCCCCCTGACCCTAGACGCATCACTCTCTCCCCCCCTGACCCTAGACACATCACTCTCCCCCCCCTGACCCTAGACACCTCACTCTCTCCCCCCCTGACCCTAGACACATCACTCCCTCCCCCCCTGACCCTAGACACATCACTCTCCCCCCCCTGACCCTAGACACATCACTCTCTCCCCCCCTGACCCTAGACACCTCACTCTCTCCCCCCCCTGACCCTAGACACATCACTCTCTCCCCCCCTGACCCTAGACACATCACTCTCTCCCCCCCTGACCCTAGACACATCACTCTCTCCCCCCCTGACCCTAGACGCCTCACTCTCTCCCCCCCTGACCCTAGACACATCACTCTCCCCCCCCCTGACCCTAGACACATCACTCTCCCCCCCCCTGACCCTAGACACCTCACTCTCTCCCCCCCTGACCCTAGACACATCACTCTCCCCCCCTGACCCTAGACACATCACTCTCTCCCCCCTTGACCCTAGACACATCACTCTCTCCCCCCCTGACCCTAGACACATCACTCTCTCCCCCCTGACCCTAGACACATCACTCTCTCCCCCCCCTGACCCTAGACACCTCACTCTCTCCCCCCCCTGACCCTAGACACCTCACTCTCTCCCCCCCCTGACCCTAGACACCTCACTCTCTCCCCCCTTGACCCTAGACACATCACTCTCTCCCCCCCTGACCCTAGACACATCACTCTCTCCCCCCTGACCCTAGACACCTCATTCTCCCCCCCCCCTGACCCTAGACACATCACTCTCTCCCCCCCTGACCCTAGACACATCACTCTCTCCCCCCTGACCCTAGACACATCACTCTCTCCCCCCCCTGACCCTAGACACATCACTCTCTCCCCCCCCTGACCCTAGACACCTCACTCTCTCCCCCCTGACCCTAGACACCTCACTCTCTCCCCCCTTGACCCTAGACACATCACTCTCTCCCCCCTGACCCTAGACACATCACTCTCTCCCCCCCCTGACCCTAGACACATCACTCTCTCCCCCCCCTGACCCTAGACACATCACTCTCTCCCCCCCCTGACCCTAGACACCTCACTCTCTCCCCCCCCCCCTGACCCTAGACACATCACTCTCTCCCCCCCTGACCCTAGACACCTCACTCTCTCCCCCTGACCCTAGACACATCACTCTCTCCCCCCCCTGACCCTAGACACCTCACTCTCTCCCCCCCCCCCTGACCCTAGACACATCACTCTCTCCCCCCCTGACCCTAGACACATCACTCTCTCCCCCCCTGACCCTAGACACATCACACTCTCCCCCCCTGACCCTACACACCTCACTCTCCCCCCCCCTGACCCTACACACCTCACTCTCCCCCCCCCTGACCCTACACACCTCACTCTCCCCCCCCCTGACCCTAGACACATCACTCTCTCCCCCCCCTGACCCTACACACCTCACTCTCTCCCCCCCCGCTGACCCTAGACACATCACTCTCTCCCCCCCTGACCCTAGACACATCACTCTCTCATCCTGAAGCCTTACCTGCCCCAGGTGTCATGTCCATCACAGGTGAGGGGACGCAGTTCGTCGTATGGAAAGGCGTTGTCGAGGTCGCTGTCGTAGGCGTGATAGAACATGGACTTGATCTTCCGTCTGGCGAAACAAACACAAAGAAAGACGGTGTTGTTAGCAATGGTCAGCCAGCCAAGCCTGCTGGCGTCACCATCAACACACGCGACCAGCAGAGCCTGGCAGGTGGAATTACAGGTCGAGGTGGAATCAATGAACCAGAGGTTTTACTGTGTTGTGTAGAATAGATATCTTGTTAAAGCATTAGTTCCTATCTGGCAGAGCTACCAGACTAACAATGAACCAGAGGTTTGACTGTGTTGTGTAGAACAGATATCTTGTTAAAGCATCAGTTCCTATCTGGCAGAGCTACCAGACTAACAATGAACCAGAAGTGGAAAGAGGCAAACATCCCATGTTCTCTCCAAAGCATTGCGACCTAAACGTGTCCGATCATGACCCGCTATGACAGACCAATGGCAGGTGATCCATGTTATAATATACACATGTGTCTGACGACAGTCACACAGTCAGGTGACACTAAGTCAGTCCCCCCAGAGCAACACTAAGTCAGTCCCCCCAGAGCAACACTAAGTCAGTCCCCCCAGAGCAACACTAAGTCAGTCCCCCCAGAGCGCCACTAAGTCAGTCCCCCCAGAGCGACACTAAGTCAGTCCCCCCAGAGCAACACTAACTCAGTCCCCCCAGAGCAACACTAAGTCAGTCCCCCCAGAGCAACACTAACTCAGTCCCCCCAGAGCAACACTAAGTCAGTCCCCCCAGAGCAACACTAAGTCAGTCCCCCCAGAGCGACACTAAGTCAGTCCCCCCAGAGCGACACTAAGTCAGTCCCTCCAGAGCAACACTAACTCAGTCCCCCCAGAGCAACACTAAGTCAGTCCCCCCAGAGCAACACTAAGGCCCTGTCCACACCTATACGTTTTTTTGATAAACGTGGATTTTTATATTCGTTTTGGGGGGTTCATCCAGACGCAAACGAGTTTTTGCCCCCTGAAAACGAAGATGTATGTACCCCAGCTTCATCTGTGCCCTGTGAAAGGATCTTTTCAAAAGCAGGTGAAATCGTCTAAAAAAAAAAGAAACCGCCTGAAGCCCCAGCACTGTGGAGAAGTTGTTATTTTTAAATAAAAATGAATAAATGAATAAAATGGTGTTGTTCCTAGTAACACAAGCACATTTATTCAATTCAGAGCTTCACACACCAAAGCCACGGTGTCATTATCACTCTGCCTGCTATACATTTATTGTCCACTTGATGGCGCAGTAGAGCAAATAAAGCAACACGAAGCTTCGGCCCATGTGTGACGCAATTGGATGGAAAGCTTCAACAGTTCATGAAGCTTCATCTCGCCATCACTAATATTTTTGACGTGTGGACGAGATAGACGGAGCTTTTTGTATTCGTCACGTCATCATGCGCGTAGATTTCTATGATCATGCGCACTGCAGCTGTTTGCTGTTCCCTCCAACGTCATATCCTAGCACCAGTAACTACTTTGTTTACAACAGGCAACGGTGTTCGAGGCTACACAAGCGAGGAAAATGGATGTGAACAAAGTGCTTCTAGTTCTTTCACTGTTAACTGGACGTTTAACCTGTTTACAGATAAATGCACAGTTAATGATCGAGAACATTGAGAGACAGAGGCGTCTGATTGGCCAGCGGGGCTATGGGGATAATATTATATCGCCGACTACTGGTGTGGAAGGCTCAATGACAGCGTTTATATTGCGTTCATGCGTATACATGTGGATACAGACATTGTTTATAAACATGCTGGTGTGGACGGTAATATTTGTATATACCAAAAACGTTTATCAAAAAAACATATTGGTGTGGACAAGGCCTAAGTCAGTCCCCCCAGAGCAATAGCCCTAGCTAGCCAGCAGCAGCAGCACCTGAAGTTGATCATCTCCAGGTGTGTAAAGTCGTGTTGGGAAGCATGGTTGATGGTGGATGGTTGATCAGCGGAAGGACGCACAGGATAGTCGTCCACAGCGGCCTGAGCATGAAGACACGGACAGAAGTCAATACTAGAACAGCTCAATACTGATGGACAAACATGTTATTGGACTTCCGAGTTCCAGGCTTGCAGACAGGTAACAAGGAAGTGAGGAGAAGACTGGTGGTGACGTGTCGTTGTAATGCTGACGTCTCCACCGCTCAGGGTTGCCAGATGGGGCGGGTTTAGAGTTGCCAGATAGGGCGTGTTACCGCCGAAATGGGCAACTTTTGATCACACTGGCCGGGAAAAGTGACTGGGCTAGTTTGGCTGGATAAATAGCATTTTTGGGCGGTATCAAAATGTCAGTGCCTGAAAGTTACAAAATGCGTGAAGTTAAAACACACACCCTAGTAGCTACATACAATGTGCAGGTTTTATTTTAATTTTACAAACATCATTGGCAACAGACATACAGTTTAGGGGCAGGAATCAGGATCAATCAATCAATCAATCATTAACTTTTTGGAATGTGGTATTGTTGTACTAATCCCCCCCCTTACATTAACACATTGCTTTAACAGATCACCCCACACAGTATTAAGCTGTCTGCATTCAGAGCATTTGACTCCGAGTACCATCTTGCTGGCTGGGAAAATCTATTCATCACACTGTACTTGATGTGTTCAGGGACAGCAAAAAACATGGAATATGTCACAAGCATCAGCTTTATTCATCCTCAGTAGCATGTCACACCTGTTGGGACAGTTTAGGTGTTCACTGGAAGGGTACAACAGACACAGGCATTTGTAAGAGCAGAGCATTACTGTATACAGATTAGCTTCTAATAGAGAGAGAGACGGGGAGAGAGAGAGAGACAGAGAGAGAGAGACAAAGGAGAGAGAGGGACAGAGAGAGAGAGAGAGAGGGGCAGAGGAGAGGGACAGAGGGACAGAGAGAGAGAGAGAGAGAGAGAGAGAGATAACATGCAGATCAAATCACATGTCGTCTATGAGGGATTCAGAAAAACATCCGTTTATCATCTCAAAGTAAAAACAGTCATCAACCATGTTGAAACCAGAGACATTATATAGCATAATAGTGATACAGAAGTTGACATTAGCCAACAGGTGTCAGAGTGACAGACAGAGGGAGGGAGAGAGGTACGTTTGGAGGAGCTCTTCACGTCCCACAGGAGGTGGAAGGAGATCCCCAGCTCTCTGGCGTACTCTTCTCCATACCAGACCAGCAGCTCCTCCCCAGCAGCCACGGGCTGACAGCAGCGGTACATGATGGTTCCTCTATACTGGAACGCCACCAAGTTCTGCTCCTGCTCTGTACGGGCACAGTTCACATACCTGAGGGAGAGAGAAGAGAGGGAGAGAGAGAGAAGAGAGGGAGAGAGAGAGAAGAGAGGGAGAGAGAGAAGAGAGGGAGAGAGAGAAGAGAGGGAGAGAGAGAGAAGAGAGGGAGGGAAGGGGAGAGAGAGAGCGTTAGAAGGAGCGAGAGAGAAGAGAGGGAGAGAGAAGAGATAGAGAGGGAGGGAGAGAGAAACAGAGAAGAGGAAGGTGAAGGTAGAACATTGTGGTAAATGGCAAGGACATTTAAAGCAGTAATCACTGCATGTAATCCAGTTTGTTGTTTTCATTAGTCAGTAGTACAGACATTTCAGAATCGCTTCATCACTCCCAAGTCCATTCTCTCTTTTTCTCTTAAACTGACTTCCCCTTTAAATGAGCAGCATGGTAACATGGCATCACCTCATCCAATTTGAGTGGGTCTCACTCCTGGCATCAATATAGTCATCCCTGTGTCTACTCTTATAGATCTGAGGAACACACACACACACACACACACAGCGTGAAACTCTCTCCTTGAGGTCTGACAACAGTTGAAATGATACAGCCTTGGCTTTCTATACTTAACACACACACGCGCGCACACACACACACACACACACACACACACAGACACACAGACACACACACTGCTCACCAGCCAGGAGTATCCACTCTTCACAGCCAGCTCCGGGTCAGTCAGCTCTCCTTCATAAGGGCCATAGTGTGTTCCTACAGCCAGGCTGGGTCCAGAGCTGAACGCCCCCAGGCCGGCTCCAGGGATGCCTGAGGTCCTCACCTCCAGGCCAGGGGGCAGGGTGAGCCTGGCCCTGTCTGCAGCCCCCAGGGGGGCGGGGCTGTCTGGGATGAAGGGGGGGGGCCGTGCACCTCACACTCCTCAAGGAAGAAGTCCTGGCACTCCTCACTGTCTGCAGGACAGAGACACACTCAGGCCTAGACTACACCAGGCTAGGCTACACCAGGCTAGACTACGCCAGGCTAGACTACACCAGGCTAGACTACACCAGGCTAGGCTACACCAGGCTAGTCTACACCAGGGCTACACCAGGCTAGACTACACCAGGCTAGCTAGACTACACCAGGCTAGGCTACACCAGGCTAGACTACACCAGGCTAGCTAGACTACACCAGGCTAGACTACACCAGGGCTACACCAGGCCAGACTACACCAGGCTAGGCTACACCAGGCTAGACTACACCAGGCTAGACTACACCAGGCTAGACTACACCAGGCTAGACTACACCAGGCTAGGCTACACCAGGCTAGACTACACCAGACTAGACTACACCAAGCTAGACTACACCAGGCTAGACTACACCAGGCTAGACTACACCAGGCTAGCTAGGCTACACCAGGCTAGACTACACCAGGCCAGACTACACCAGGCTAGGCTACACCAGGCTAGACTACACCAGGCTAGACTACACCAGGCCAGACTACACCAGGCTAGACTACACCAGGCTAGCTAGACTACACCAGGCTAGACTACACCAGGGCTACACCAGGCTAGACTACACCAGGCTAGACTACACCAGGCTAGGCTACACCAGGCTAGGCTACACCAGGCTAGACTACACCAGGTTAGACTACACCAGGCTAGGCTACACCAGGGCTACACCAGGCTAGGCTACACCAGGCTAGACTACACCAGGCTAGGCTACACCAGGCTAGGCTACACCAGGCTAGACTACACCAGACTAGGCTACACCAGGCTAGACTACACCAGGCTAGACTACACCAGGCTAGGCTACAGCAGGCTAGTCTACACCAGGCTAGACTACACCAGGCTAGGCTACACCAGGCTAGGCTACACCAGGCTAGACTACACCAGGCTAGGCTACACCAGGCTAGGCTACACCAGGGCTACACCAGGCTAGACTACACCAGGCTAGACTACACCAGGCTAGACTACACCAGGCTAGACTACACCAGGCTAGACTACACCAGGCTAGGCTACACCAGGCTAGACTACACCAGGCTAGGCTACACCAGGCTAGACTACACCAGGCTAGACTACACCAGGCTAGGCTACACCAGGCTAGACTACACCAGGCTAGGCTACACCAGGCTAGACTACACCAGGCTATACTACACCAGGCTAGGCTACACCAGGCTAGGCTACACCAGGCTAGGCTACACCAGGCTAGGCTACACCAGGCTAGACTACACCAGGCTAGACTACACCAGGCTAGACTACACCAGGCTAGGCTACACCAGGCTAGGCTACACCAGGCTAGGCTACACCAGGCTAGACTACACCAGGCTAGGCTACACCAGGGCTACACCAGGCTAGGCTACACCAGGCTAGACTACACCAGGCTAGGCTACACCAGGCTAGACTACACCAGGCTAGGCTACACCAGGCTAGGCTACACCAGGCTAGACTACACCAGGCTAGACTACACCAGGCTAGACTACACCAGGCTAGACTACACCAGGCTAGGCTACACCAGGCTAGACTACACCAGGCTAGGCTACACCAGGCTAGACTACACCAGGCTAGACTACACCAGGCTAGGCTACACCAGGCTAGACTACACCAGGCTAGACTACACCAGGCTAGGCTACACCAGGCTAGACTACACCAGGCTAGACTACACCAGGCTAGGCTACACCAGGCTAGGCTACACCAGGCTAGGCTACACCAGGCTAGGCTACACCAGGCTAGACTACACCAGGCTAGGCTACACCAGGCTAGGCTACACCAGGCTAGGCTACACCAGGCTAGGCTAAACCAGGCTAGGCTACACCAGGCTAGGCTACACCAGGCTAGACTACACCAGGCTAGACTACACCAGGCTAGACTACACCATGGCTACACCAGGCTAGACTACACCAGGCTAGGCTACACCAGGCTAGGCTACACCAGGCTAGACTACACCAGGCTAGGCTACACCATGGCTACACCAGGCTAGACTACACCAGGCTAGGCTACACCAGAATAGACTACACCAGGCTAGGCTACACCAGGCTAGGCTACACCAGGCTAGACTACACCAGGCTGGACTACACCAGGCTAGGCTACACCAGGCTAGGCTACACCAGGCTAGACTACACCAGGCTAGACTACACCAGGCTAGGCTACACCAGGGCTACACCAGGCTAGACTACACCAGGCTAGGCTACACCAGGCTAGGCTACACCAGAATAGACTACACCAGGCTAGGCTACACCAGGCTAGGCTACACCAGGCTAGACTACACCAGACTAGGCTACACCAGGCTAGGCTACACCAGGCTAGGCTACACCAGGCTAGACTACACCAGGCTAGGCTACACCAGGCTAGGCTACACCAGGCTAGGCTACACCAGGCTAGGCTACACCAGGCTAGACTACACCAGGCTAGGCTACACCAGGCTAGGCTACACCAGGCTAGGCTACACCAGAATAGACTACACCAGGCTAGGCTACACCAGGCTAGGCTACACCAGGCTAGACTACACCAGGCTAGGCTACACCAGGCTAGGCTACACCAGGCTAGACTACACCAGGCTAGACTACACCAGGCTAGACTACACCAGGCTAGGCTACACCAGGCTAGGCTACACCAGGCTAGGCTACACCAGGCTAGACTACACCAGGCTAGGCTACACCAGGCTAGACTACACCAGGCTAGACTACACCAGGCTAGACTACACCAGGCCAGACTACACCAGGCTAGGCTACACCAGGCTAGACTACACCAGGCTAGACTACACCAGGCTAGACTACACCAGGCTAGGCTACACCAGGCTAGGCTACACCAGGCTAGGCTACACCAGGCTAGGCTAAACCAGGCTAGGCTACACCAGGCTAGGCTACACCAGGCTAGACTACACCAGGCTAGGCTACACCAGGCTAGACTACACCAGGCTAGACTACACCATGGCTACACCAGGCTAGACTACACCAGGCTAGGCTACACCAGGCTAGGCTACACCAGGCTAGACTACACCAGGCTAGGCTACACCATGGCTACACCAGGCTAGACTACACCAGGCTAGGCTACACCAGGCTAGGCTACACCAGAATAGACTACACCAGGCTAGGCTACACCAGGCTAGGCTACACCAGGCTAGACTACACCAGGCTGGACTACACCAGGCTAGGCTACACCAGGCTAGGCTACACCAGGCTAGACTACACCAGGCTAGACTACACCAGGCTAGGCTACACCAGGGCTACACCAGGCTAGACTACACCAGGCTAGACTACACCAGGCTAGACTACACCAGGCTAGGCTACACCAGGCTAGACTACATCAGGGCTACACCAGGCTAGACTACACCAGGCTAGACTACACCAGGCTAGGCTACACCAGGCTAGACTACACCAGGCTAGACTACACCAGGCTTGGCTACACCAGGCTAGGCTACACCAGGCTAGGCTACACCAGGGCTACACCAGGCTAGACTACACCAGGCTAGACTACACCAGGGCTACACCAGGCTAGGCTACACCAGGCTAGGCTACACCAGGCTAGACTACACCAGGCTAGGCTACACCAGGCTAGACTACACCAGGCTAGACTACACCAGGCTTGGCTACACCAGGCTAGGCTACACCAGGCTAGGCTACACCAGGCTAGGCTACACCATGGCTACACCAGGCTAGACTACACCAGGCTAGACTACACCAGGCTAGACTACACCAGGCTAGGCTACACCAGGCTAGACTACACCAGGCTAGGCTACACCAGAATAGACTACACCAGGCTAGACTACACCTGGCTAGGCTACACCAGGGCTACACCAGGCTAGGCTACACCAGGCTAGACTACACCAGGCTAGGCTACACCAGGGCTACACCAGGCTAGGCTACACCAGGCTAGACTACACCAGGCTAGACTACACCAGGGCTACACCAGGCTAGACTACACCAGGCTAGACTACACCAGGCTAGGCTACACCAGGCTAGGCTACACCAGGCTAGGCTACACCAGGGTAGGCTACACCAGGCTAGACTACACCAGGCTAGACTACACCAGGCTAGGCTACACCAGGCTAGGCTACACCAGGGTAGGCTACACCAGGCTAGACTACACCAGGCTAGGCTACACCAGGCTAGACTACACCAGGCTAGGCTACACCAGGCTAGACTACACCAGGCTAGACTACACCAGGCTAGACTACACCAGGCTAGGCTACACCAGGCTAGACTACACCAGGCTTTTTTATCTTTTTTTTTTCTAGCACCAGGGGAGCCCCTACTCCCAAATTTCGTTGTTTGTTTCGTTGTTGTTGTACTATATCAATGACAATAAAGACCATTCATTCATTCATTCATTCGTTCATTCTATTATTGACGCTATTGTACAGCTATTGTATATACAGCAGTGGAGGCTCCTCCATAGAGGTGGAGGAGGCCTGGCCTCCCCAATAATTTGAGAGAAGAGAGAGAGATTTAAAAAAGCAATAATTATATTTATTTTATTTATTTATTTAACAAAAAACGTTTTTTTTTTGTTTTTTTTTATATTCATATTATTTCCGTTTTGTTCATAAATCTGAAATGTTCCATGGCTAAAACCCAATATTGCAATTGTAAAGCACCTACAGGCCAGAATCCCTATCCGTTTGTATTGAGGGAGGCCAGGCCTTCCCCAGGAAAGTGGTTTCTCATAGAAGTCAATGTAATGCAATTTTTTTCATGGCAGTATGTGATTGGCCAAATCACTGAAAATGGGTGGGCAAGGGAGGCCTGGCCTCACCATGCATTGAGTCCAGGGCTGAAAGATTGACATTTTGTTCGTCCAATCACATGAAGCCATTTTGAGAATTCGCCAGTCACTTCAGTCAAAGAAACACTCGCCATAGTGGCTACGAGTGTCCTATCAACTTGTCCTTTGCATGACACGTCTAGAACACCCATGGCTATTATCCCTGAAAATTGCTTAAATTACCTCGGATGTCGGTGAGATTCTGGCGCGATTTATACATCGAATAGGTAGACAACATTTAGGATTTATTTAACAGTTTTATTTTTAATGTAGTCGATTTCGTTTTATTACAAGTCAATTTAATATTCTTCCATATCAAATTACTGCTTTTTTTAACATTCTTTGTTGCTCTGTGAAGAAATACACTAACTCTAACCAAACAGGTCGCAGACCTAATCCAATACTGCCCCCTAGTGGATGACGGTAAACCCTTCACTCTGCGCTTTTCTCCTTGAGAAGACAGATTTAATCGCTCGTTGACAACATCTCTGAATATCTGTAGTTTGGACATTTTTACAGTTTAAGATTAGCTCATTGTTTTCCATCCAGCTAGACGTGTGTTCGAGCAAGCAAGCTAATGTTTCTGTAAACTTTCTGATTGTAGCTTACACTCCAAATAGTATGCCTTTGGCCAGCACAAAGACAGATAAGAAGAACAGGGAACATTCCATCGCGAGTGAAGCGAGCAAGCGGGGGAAAATTGGCCTCCTCAATTCTGGAAGTCACCAGCCTCCACTGAACAGCTATTGTTGACTGTTGTGTTGAATCCTGCTTATTATATTATTGATTTTGTATTTCTGCTGCAATACCAATGTCTAATGAACCTGAATCCAAGAATGCTACTCTTTCTATCCGTACATTGATGTAATAAAAGCAATTCTGATTCTGATCTGATTCCGATTCTGGTTCAGTGTCAGTTTGCTGAGGATCAGTTCAGATGCTCTGTGGGGGGGTCACTGGTGATCAGTTGTCACTGGTGTTGAAGTTGTCACGTGATCTGCCTCTGCGCCAATTCACCATCCATACCGATAGGCGGCGGTAAGTGACGGTTCAACATCATGTTTACAGCACAAACCAACCAACGCACGTAGAGAGGTCTGTCAGTTCCCGGACAGACTTAGGAAACGTGGCCTTAGTCAAAGAAGAACCTACACGAATGAGAAACAGGCAGCAGTCCCCGTAGAGAGAAGTTAACCGAGACGTTCTTTTTTTAGAGTTGAACACAAAATGGCGGATGTCGATCAAGAATCGGTTTTACCGAGCGACACCTCGGCTGCCGCACTGGACGCCCTGAACGCGACGGACTCCAACGCCACCGACGCTATGGTCAACGCCACCGTGGCCAAGTTCGTAGCCACACCGGAGGGCACCGCGCTGGCGTATGGCAGCCTGGTCGTCATGGCTCTGCTGCCCATCTTCTTCGGTGCCCTGCGGTCCGTCACCTGCTCTAAAAGCAAGGTAACCTGAATGTGATTTTTTATTTTTTTAAGCTCCTCTCTTAGCTTTTAGCGAGCTGCCCAGTGTCGACGCCTGTGTTTGTGTTGGCCGGTACAAGATGCAACACCGAACCGGTTACGGTCTCACCGGTCGAGAGAGCGCAACTGTCACTCACACATCTCACTGTAACATCTCACTGTGAAGAGTTCACCGTTAGCTAGCTAGGTACAGAGAATACCTCGCCGGTGCTGCCACCGTCCATAGGCTAAGCTGATTTTGTAGACGTTTTTAGTTGACTCGTGTCGTGCTTGTTTTCTTGATTTGCTAGTTGGGAAGATTTATTATTCTTTTTTAAAATTTTATTTTAAACCGTGCATGTAAATGATATACCTAGTTCACTAGCTGACTTGTGAGCTGTCATTCGTTTCAGTAGACCGTACACTCACTCTGCAAAGTCAGAAGACCTGGATTAGGCAGCGAGCTAGCTAGGTGATGGAGACGTGTGAAGGTTTGTTTTCGTGGACTCTTTTGGTTTGCTGTCAGCTCCGCGCATGCGCAGAGTCTGGCTCGGTTTAGGTAACTAATGGAGACACCCCCGGTTTGTCCGTTAGTTTGAACTCTCGCCGTTGGGCCCAACGCTGAGCCTACATTCCACACGCTGTTATCCAAAGCGATTTACAACAAATACATTCGTCTCATTTAAGTGAATGATCTACCCATCAGTCAACATAAGAAAAACTAATCTAGGCTAGTACCAGGGGCCATTGGTAGTCACAATGCTAGAAGAAAGAAATTACCGGTTTGATTTTATTTTATTACATTTATTTAGCTACACTAGAGTAACTGTACAGGGGGGTAGTGGGGATGAGGAGGTCTTTAGGAGGGACTGTCAAGATAGCCTAAAGAGATGGGTCGTCAGTCTGCGGCGGAAGATAGTGGGAAGCTCGTTCCACCAACGGGGTGCCAGGACGGTGAAAAGCTGTGACCGAGTAGCACGACTGCTGCATCCACGTATAGGCCTAGGCGAGGTGGAAGAGCGGAGTGCGGGGGCTCACCATTGGTAGGTGAGCACCAGGGTCTTGATGGGTCTGATGCGAGCTGCTACCGGGAGACAGTGACGGGTGCGAAGGAGGGGGGTGTCATGGGAGAATTTGGGGAGATTGAATACCAGACGGGTGGTAGCATTCTGGATGAGCTGCAAAGGTCTGATGGTGGAGGCGGGGTGTCCAGCCAAGAGTGTATTGCAGTCAAGGCGGGAGATCACAAGTGTCTGGACCAAGAGTTGTGCTGCTTCTCTCGTGAAGAATGGAAGTATTCTTCTGATGTTGTCAATGAAGAATCTACAGGAGCGTGCAGTCGCTTTGATCTTCGCCACACAGGATAAGTGGTTGTCAAGGATCATCCCAAAATGCTTGGTTGTCTGGGAGGAGGTCACAGTAGAGTTCACTACTGGTGTGTCAGCAAAGCCTGGAAGATCATCAAAGATCCCAGCCACCCCAACCACAAGACACACAGAGACAGATCTTGCCACCTGTGAGAGGTGGGGAAAGAGAGAAAGAGTTGAGTGTCATCTGCGTAGTAGTGGTTGGAAAAACCATGTAAGGATTACCGAGCCAAGAGATTTGGTATAGAGGAAGAAAAGTAAGGGCCCTAGGACGGAGTTCTGAGAGGATGGAGAGAAGGATCAGGTGGTTTACAGTCGAATGCAGCGGACAGATCCAGAAGAATGAGAACAGAGGAGAGACAGGAAGCTCGAGCAGAGTGGACAGCCTCCGTGATAGCAAGGCAAAGCAGTCTCAGTAGAGTGCCCATCCTTTAAGCCAAATTGGTGAGGGTTCTGTGTTCTAAATGGTTCTGAAGGATATAGTGAGACCGTTGGTTAGAGAGAGTACATTCAAGGGTTTTAGATAAGAAGGAGAGAAGAGATCTCATAATAACGCTATGAGTTTCATCATAGCATCTCTTCTGGTCGTGAGGGGAGGAGGGAGGATACATGCATGAGGCTGGGTTGTTTGCTGTTGTGAGGCTGTCAGAGAGTTGTGTGAAACTAAACACGTGTTCTGATGGTGTTGTGAACTAACTGCGCCCCTGGTGTGGAGTGTGTTTCCTGTGTGGAGTGTGGTTTCCTGTGTGGAGTGTGTTTCCTGTGTGCAGTATGTTTCTTGTGTGGTGTGACGGTGTGGTTGATTTCAGTCTGATCCAGACTCTCTCTGTAGAGGTCTCGAAGCTAACTCCTCTGTCCACTCCTCTCATCCGTAGGTCGCTGGAGAGAATGGTTGCGATTTTGCGTACAGAGTGAGTATTAGCGCTGTTAGCACAGACTACACACCACGTTCAGTGTTTTATTTTACACTTTTGATTTCTCATACTGACTTGGTCAATGGCAGTCTGAACGCTGCTTCAGGACTGTGTGTGTGTGTGTGTTCCTCATCTGTGTCACTGTGTGAGTTGTCACCTCATGTTGGTGCTGGACCATTTAGATGTGGGCTCATCCATTTAGTTGTGGGCTCATTTAGGTGTGGGCATCCTTTTTATCAACAAGCTTGGGACGGCACTTTGGGCTTCAAACCTTCTCTTTCCTCCTTGTCAATGCAGCGTGTGAGATTGTTTAGTGTCTTTCCCAATCACATATGTCCACTATGCAGAGTGCACTGCCCCCCAACCCTGTACCACATGGACAAATTACACATTTATAAGAAGACCTGCAACACTACTACAGAGTGCAACACTACTAAGGATAAAGTTGGATGCTGGCTGCTATGTGGTCTGTAGAAGCAGGTAGAGTGACTCCTCTCTGGCTCCTGCAGCTCATTCAACCCTGTTCTGACCCAGTTAGTGGGGTTCCCCTGGTAGACATTCTCATCAGGGCAGATCTGTTCATCTTCTGCCTCATGTCCACCGGAACAGGAGCACAACACTTGCCTGGGAGGCTGCAGTCACCAGGCCCCCAGCCTGACTCCACACTTGCCTGGGAGGCTGCAGTCATCAGGCCCCAGCCTGACCAGACCTACCTGGGAAGCTGCAGTCACCAGGCCCCCAGCTTGACACCACACTTACCTGGGAGGCTACAGTCACCAGGCCCCAGCCTCACTCCAGACTTGCCTAGGAGGCTGCCTAGGCGTCAGGCCCTCAGCCTGACGCCACACCTGCTTTTTGCAGTCACTAGGCCCCCATTCTGACTTGGAATTTTATTTAGTAAGGCAAGGCAAGGCAAGTTTATTTGTATAGCACATTTCATACAACAGGGGCAATTCAAAGTGCTTTACATGCATTATTTAAAAATACAGCAAGAGGAGCATAAGAAAATAACAATTACATCCCTCTACATCCCTCCACATCCCTCTACATCCCTCCACATCCCTCCACATCCCTCTACATCCCTCTACATCCCTCCACATCCCTCTACATCCCTCTACATCCCTCTACAACCCTCTACATCCCTCTACATCCCTCCACATCCCTCTACATCCCTCTACATCCCTCTACAACCCTCTACATCCCTCTACATCCCTCCACATCCCTCCACATCCCTCTACAACCCTCTACATCCCTCCACATCCCTCCACATTCATCCCTCTACATCCCTCCACATCCCTCTACATCCCTCTACATCCCTCTACATCCCTTCACATCCCTCTACATCCCTCCACATCCCTCTACATCCCTCCACATCCCTCTACATCCCTCTACATCCCTCCACATCCCTCTACATCCCTCTACATCCCTCTACATCCCTCCACATCCCTCTACATCCCTCTACACCACTCCATATTCCTCCATATCCCTCCACATCCCTCCACAAGAGGAGCATAAGAAAATAAAAATTACAATGAATAAAAGCAAATATAAGAAGTAAATAGATAAAACATTTAAAAAGACAATAGTTAATGGAAAAAATACATTGATAGAAGTGTTTGTGTTTAATCATAACTGGTGCAAAACATGAAGGTTTTTAGCTTAGATTTAAATATTTTAAGGGTTTGGGCCTGTTTGATTTCTTCAGGGAGTTTGTTCCAGGAGCATGCAGCAGCGTGACTGAAAGCTGCTGCACCGTGTTTTGTTTTTACTCTTGGAATTATTAGCTGATTTGTCTCAGCTGACCTTAGGGACCTTGCGGGAATATAGGGTGGGAGGAGATCTGATATGTATTTTGGTCCAAGACCATTTTGTGATTTGTATGTAATTAGGAGGATTTTGAATTCAATTCTCTGAGAGACTGGTAGCCAGTGCAGGGATCTCAGGATTGGTGTAATGTGTTCAAATTTCTTTGTTTTTGTTAGGACCCTAGCAGCGGCGTTTTGGATGAGCTGCAATTTACGAACAGCTCCTTTAGATAGGCCTGTTAGTAGACCATTACAATAATCAAGTCTACTCGAAACAAATGCATGGATGAGTTTTTCAAGGTCTTGCTTGGACATAGTACTTTAAGTTACTTTTTTCACGTAAAGTAAAGTAATTTTTTTCACTTTACATTATGATATTTTATTTTATTTTTTATCCTGAAATGCCTATAAATAGTAGGATATTTTGTGTATAATAGTAGTAGGGTATAATAGAAGGTTTAATGTGTTTTCCTGCCTGGCTGAATACCTTCAGTCTCTCTCTCTTGAGAGGAGCTGTGGCCATGTGAGTTGCTATGGTAACATGTCTATGCCTTCAGTGTTATACAGAGTGTTGTGTGTTTATGCCTGCTGTCCTCCTGCCTTCCCAGAATGCCTCAGACATGCCAGAGACCATCACCAGTCGAGATGCGGCACGCTTCCCCATCATCGCCAGCTGCACACTCTTCGGCCTCTACTTGTTCTTCAAGGTGAGCACCACACACAAACATACACACACACACACACACACACACACACAGACCACTGGAATCCCACATCAAACCCTAGTCCCAGACATCAAACCCTAGATTCAGACCCTAGCCCCCCTGACCTCAAACCCTAGCCCCTAATATCAAACCCTAGTCCCGGACATTACAACGTAGCCCCAGACATCACACCCCTGACTCCATGGTGCTTGATGATATGCAGCTACATGAACTGTTACAGAGTTACAGTGTAGAACTGTAGAGTGGCTGGTTCTAATTCTAGCTCTGGAATCTAGAGTAAGGTGCGTGCGTGCGTTTGTGTGATAGTTTATTAATAGGTGGAGGAGAGCGTTAACATCATGTGCCTCCTCTTCTGTCCTCTCCTTCAGGTCTTCTCTCAGGAGTACATCAACATGTTGCTCTCCATGTACTTCTTCGTCCTCGGGATCCTGGCTCTGTCACACACCATGAGGTACACCACACACACACACACACACACACACACCCTGAGGTACACCACACACACACACACACACACACACACACCATGAGGTACACAAACACACACACATCATGAGGTGAGAGAGGTTCTCCCTGGCTCTCACAATCACATCTCACAATCACATCACTCTACACACATTCACAGTCACACTGTTTGTCACTGGGTCTGAGCTTTTATAGACCACGATTAAGAGATTATTCTCTCCCTCCTGTCCTCCACCAGTCCGTTCATGAACAGGATCTTCCCTGCCTCTCTGCCTAACAAGCAGTACCAGCTGCTGTTCACGCAGGGCTCCGGGGAGACCAAGGAAGGTGAGTCTGAGCAGCAGAGTGGTGGAGCTAGCTAGTATGCTATGGTAGTGACAGTGGTGGAGCATGCTAATGCAGGAACTAGAGCTAGCTAGTACGGTACTCGGTATCTGCAATGAAAAAGTGGTATCAGTAACCTAACCATAGTGGGGACAAAACTCTATCGTTAGTAGGATAGAAAAGAAAACCTAAAAACATCAGCAATTGGATTATAACTGTCAGTGTTGACTCTCCTCCTCCTCTCTCAGAGATTGTCAACTATGAGTTTGACACCAAGGACCTGATCTGTCTGGCCATCAGCAGTGTGGTGGGGGTCTGGTACATCCTTAAAAAGGTACTGCCTGTCTGTATGTCTGCCTGCCTGTATGCATGTCTGCCTGCCTGTATGTCTGTATGTCTGTCTGCCTCTGTTTAAAGGTCACAAACCCCAATGTTAACATAGTAATAAGTACCATACTATTCTGTTTGTTTCACAACCGCAACATGTTTGATGTCCTGTGTTTGTGTTGAGCATGTTATTGTTTGTGATGTCACAGCACTGGATAGCCAATAACATCTTTGGGCTGGCGTTCGCCCTCAACGGGGTGGAGCTTCTGCACCTGAACAACGTCAGTACTGGCTGTATCCTGCTGGGGGGGCTGTTCATCTACGACGTTTTCTGGGTGAGACACAAACACACACCCTACTACATACTACACACACACACATACACCCCATACACACCCCTACTACAAACTACACACCTACAGTACTACAATATGATACTGTGAAGTATTTGTGTGGTGGCCTGGGAAAACCCGTCGGATGTCGCTGGCGTTCGTTTGTGGCAAAGAGCAAAAATAGACGGAAATCGCGATTTTGGCGATTTTGATATTATGTGGTATTCTAGTACTTTGAACTCCATACTACATTATGGTGAATAAACATTTTAAGAAAACAAAAGAGAAAGTACTTGTTTTATACCGACGAGGCGAGCAGACTAACACCGCATCACAAGCAGACAAACGAGACCGGCCGATCTGCATAGGCTCCTCCCCCGACCCGGAGGAGAAAGGAGATGGGGGCAGCATTTCTTACCTTTCACTTTTTTTGACATGATACATTAAAATGCTCATAACTTTTTAAAATAATAATATAATATATAATAATATAATATCTCAGTCATTCAACCAGTTATGAATAGCTGAGAACTTCTAATTTATGGAAATATAAAAAAATGAAAATGTCAAAATGCCACCATGTGAAGGGTTTTCCCAGGCCACCACACATTTATTCAAAGAGTTACTCTCAGATCCTGTGGACGTGAGGTTTAGCCTGTTGCTCTGGGTGACCAGACGATAATATGATTGACTCGGGTGACTCATCATAACCTCTCATCTGCAGGTGTTTGGCACTAATGTCATGGTAACCGTGGCCAAGTCGTTCGAGGCGCCCATCAAGTGTAAGTAGAGGTTGTATTATGGTCAGCTTAATCTAATGTTAGAGAGATGGTTGTCATGGAGATGCTGTCTATCACGTTTGTGGTACTGTGATCTGTGGTAACAATGTTGGATTCTGCTTCTGGCCTGCCAGATTACATGTTAGATCAATGATACCCTCCCTCCCTCTGTCCACCCCCACAGTGGTGTTTCCCCAGGATCTGCTGGAGAGGGGTCTGGGGGCCAGTAACTTCGCCATGCTGGGACTGGGAGACATCGTCATTCCAGGTAGATAGACACCCCTCACCCTCACATCATCATATTCACACACAAATGTAGCAGGAAGACATCTTTCAAATATTGTCTTCACATATCAGAGGTAACCTCAGACTATGACACCGGATGATTACAGCCTGACAGACAAATCTGAGCACCGATTATTTTACAGAAATATCTGTAAGGGCTAAAAGTCCTCTAATAATGCACTGAAGATCAGCCTCATATTCTAAAATGATAGAAAATCAGTGTAATTGGGGTTTTCCAGAACAAAATGCATACATATATGCAAACAAAATGCATACATATATGCAAACAAAATGCATACATTACATATATCTTTTTACTAAATGTGTTTACAGGTGTTTGCTGTTACTGGAGTGTCTACTGAAATGGCTGAATTTGAACAATGTTACCTCTTTGGACTGCAGTCAATTAGCACAGTTGCTAACTAAAATGATGTTATTGAGCAAGAGAGTTAGTCGGCATATGGAGTCACACAGTAAGGTGTTATTGTCCCCCACCAATGAAATCGGACACAGGACTATGATTCGGTCTCTGTCCGTTCGTATGTTACCAAAATTAATAGAAATGTGATGATTTAGATTTGATGCAAATGTAGTGATGTAATTTCTATCGGATTAAAATACTGCCTAATCTAATGTCCCTCCCTGTGTCAGCCACTAGAGGGCTGCTGTCTAGAACCCTAGAACACAGTGGAGCTGTCTAGAACCCTAGAACACAGTGGAGCTGTCTAGAACCCTAGAACACGGCTCTGTTCTCTAGAACCCTAGAACACAGTGGAGCTGTCTAGAACCCTAGAACACGGCTCTGTTCTCTAGAACCCTAGAACACAGTGAAGTTCTCTAGAACCCTAGAACATTCTATAGAACCCCCGGAACACAAGATTCTATACACTGGTGAATGTGTTGTTTTTATTTCCTCAGGTATCTTCATCGCTCTACTCCTCCGCTTCGATGTCAGGTGAGAGCCCCTCCTCTCCCTGTTACACTACTCTCTATTTCTGTATTCATCCCTTTATTAACCCTCGCTCCTCCCCTTGCTTTGTGTGGTATTCTTTCATGAGTAACGTGTGTTCCCCCCTCCCAGCCTGAATAAGAACTCTAGGACCTACTTTTACACCAGTTTCCTGGCCTACATCTTTGGTCTGGGCCTCACCATCTTCGTCATGCACACCTTCAAACATGCTCAGGTGAGAGGGGGGGGGGTCAGGGAGGTATCGGGGGAGAGAGGTCATCTGGAGCCCCTCCGTTATTGAGACTCGTAGAGAGATGCTCTGACTCTGACGGAACATACAGAACTTACAGAACAGAACTTGTGAGATATTGTTTGTTGCGTTTGTCTTTATGATGATCCCTGATTGGTTGTGGTGTGTCTCCCAGCCTGCCTTGCTGTACCTGGTGCCGGTGTGTATAGGCTTCCCCTGTATCGTGGCCCTGCTGAAGGGAGAACTCACCGAGTTGTTCAGGTAATAACAGTTATAGCACTCTGGGTACTGTAGTTGTTCTGAGGTAATAACACAACTATGGCACTCTGGGTAATGTAGTTGATCATCCAACAAACACCCTGTTTCTGTGACATCATCACCATGTTGGTACAATCCTCTGCCTGTCCCCTCCACCCTGCACCAGTGGATTGGTGGAGCCACTATGGTTATACAGCAGGGACCTCTTCATCGTTGCTCTTCTTCTGTCATCATCATCATAATTTCATCATATGACCCTTGACCAACGCCCCCCCCCCCCCCCCCCCGTATGAATCTTGACTTACTCCCCCCCCCCACGCCCCGTATCATACGACCTTTGACCTACTCCTCCTACCCGTATCGTATGACCTGTGGGGGGGAGCAGAAAATATTCCCAGACGCGTCTTCTGCCCGCCTTGACAATCGTCATGGTAACGCACTGACGCACTCTTGCCGTCTCCTTCCTTCACTCTCCCTCTCCACTCATCTTCCTCTACCTCTTCATCCCTCTGTCTCCACTCATCCTCCTCTCCCTCTCCATCCCCCTCTCTCTACACTCATCCTCCTCTACTTCTTCATCCGTCTCTCTCGGGAGCTTCCTAAATCACAGCTGTTATTCATAGCTAGCATTAGGTATCAGGCCTCTTCACCTACTAGTCTTCTCTCTCTCTTCTCTTGCTCTTCCCTTCCCTCCCTCTCTCTAAATTCCCCTGCTCCTCCTCCTCCTCTCCTCTCCTCCTCCTGTCCAGTTATGAGTCATCAGAGGAGGTGTTGCCCCACACCCCCCGCCTCACTCACTTCCCCACGGTCTCCGGTTCCCCCGCCAGCCTCGCCAACTCAATGAGCCCCTACTCCTCGCCGCGTCGGCGACGCCCACCGCCCACCTCCTTGTAGAGGCTCCACCCTTCTCTCTCACCTGGGCAGGTACGCCCGTGTGTCGACCCCGCTCCCCGCCCCCCCCCCCCCCCAACATCAGCTTTGTCATCATTCATTACCCCTGGCTTGTCTGGTGCTGCCTCCTGCTCTGCCACCTGCTGCCCACCCCCCCCCTCTCTCTCTCTCTTGCCCCCCCTACTCTCCTGCCCTGCCCCCCTCCCAGCCCCCCTCTCCTGCCCTGCCCCCCACCCAGCCCTCATACTGTCCCGACTCTGCCTGTCCCAGAACTTCAATTTCTCTGAGACCCCTCCTCTGGCTCCTCTAGTTGGTCCAAAGCATAGATATAGAACACTGTTCTGTCTTCTGATTGGTCCAGAGAATCCCAGCCCTCTCTGTTCTTCAACTCATTGGTCTGTTGCCCTGGCCCTCCAGCGGTCGCCTCTGAGGCCTGCTGCCGTGTCACCATTTCATCTGCTCTCCCATTGGACGTTTCTTTTGCCATCAGCGTGAAGGGAGGGCAGGGGTTCTTTATTTGTGTCTCATTTGAACCCATGTCCTTTAGAATTACCTAGTGAGAACCCTGCAGAACCATTAGAACCCTATAGAACCATACAGAACCTTACAATTGTACTGATGTGTCTGATGTTCTAAGACGGGTTCTTTAAGGAAGTAAGTCTAAGTGTTGTTAGTTAACCATTCTGTGTCTCTTTCTCTCCCTCCCTTTGTTTTTCCTCTCCTCTCCTTCCTCCTTTCCCCTCTCTACTCCTGTCCTCTCTCTACTCCTCTCCTGTCCTCTCTCTACTCCTCTCCTGTCCTCTCTCTCCTCTCCTGTCCTCTCTCTCCTCTCTTCCCTCTCCTCTCCCAGCTATGAAGAGACCTCCCCAGAAGACGCAGAAAAGGAAGAAAAGGAAAAGACCACAGAGACCACAGAGACGACGGATAAGAAAGACCAGTAGATGACAGACCTCCCCACGGCCTCGCCCCCTTCCTTCTCCATCGCCGCCACATTTCACCGCAAGCCCCTCCCCTCCCCTCTCCTGTCCACACTGCCAGCATGGCGGGACCGATGTTGCCGTGCCGACGTGTCGTGTTGTTGTCCATGGGACCGGCAGGTTGATTTAAATAACTTGTTGACATTGGGATCTGTAGTTTATAAACGTTTGCTACGTCAGGTGTTTGACGGTGCCTACCATGCGTGTTGTTGTTGTTGTTTATTATTATTATTATTATTATTGTTGTTGTTGTTTACCAGACATCTGTTTGTTCTTTATTCATACTTGCCTTTTAGCATTCTCATGTCATGTTCTTTTTTGTTTTCTTTTTGAAGGCCAGAATTTTTAAAGTGACATTTTGTAGTATAGTTTTGTTTTGCTTTGGAGAATCAGACATGAATGGGAAGTGGATGTTTCTGAATGATGTCACCATCGTTATAGCTGTCAGACTCTTTCAGCTGCCGGTAATCTATATTCAGGGTTGTGGCTTTCCCAGATCTCTGGTGTTGTTGTGCCAACGCAGATCTTCACAACAGAGATCCATAGTCATTCGCCGGTGTCTCCTGGTTACCATGGTTACAATGCTCTACAGCAAGGTGCAGCATGGCCTGATAGTCACAACCCTGTCTGTCCTCTGCAGCATGGCCAGATAGTCACAACCCTGTCTGTCCTCTGCAGCATGGCCAGATAGTCACAACCCTGTCTGTCCCCTGCAGCATGGCCAGATAGTCACAACCCTGTCTGTCCTCTGCAGCATGGCCAATGCCTACGGTAGTCGTTAGAGTCACACAAGTATTATTGAGAGACTGTCCTCTGCAGCATGGCCAATTAGTCACAACCCCTCCTGTCATGGCTAATTAGTCACAACCCCTCCTGTCCTCTGCAGCATGGCCAAATAGTCGCAACCCCTCATTGTGAATAGTGGAGGAGACCAAAGGGACCAAATGATTCATCTTTAGCTTTGTTTTGTGTTGATGGGTCAGTTTTAAAGTTCTGGCCCTCGGAGAGAGAGGAGCAGAACGATCATTTTCATGCTCAGCTTGGTCACGTTCAGTAAATCATCTTAATTTTTTAGACATAAACCTCCCTCTCTTTTCTCTCCTGGTGTACCCTGCGAGAGCCTCTGTTCAGGAGCTCATTTCTATTTTATTTGCAATAAATGTTGGTGTTTTATCACCATAGAGAAGCATAAGCGGTGTGTATTTATCTTTTTGTGATGGTCATGCACACACACACACAATTTGTTTGAAGTACAGCAGACCAACATACAGCACTATAGCAGGTAACAAAGATGTGTGCTGGAAAACCTTGTTAGTGCAAATTATGGGTGGTGGTGGTGGTGCTCATTTAGAATTTCCTGACTTTTGCTGCAATATTGCCAAAGCATCAAGAATCAATTAAACAAAATAAGTAACTTAGGTAACCTAACTTAGGTAAGATACTTAGGTAACTTAGTTCACAAGCCGTGGGTGGAGATACTCAGATGGGGGGGCGGTATAATTGTAATGAGGGCCAACTTTTACATGGCAATGGGCAGCCAATCTGATTGTTGAATCGCATGTTTGGCTTGTTGAATCGAAATATGCAGCCCACAATAAACTGACCGAATTGCTTATTTCACAATTTGGTGACATCACCAAGATTGAGGTGGAGCGTGTTCCCAGCTTCAAGTTTCTGGGTGTCCACATCTCCGAGGAACTCTCTTGGACCCATCTTCTTTGGTCAAAAAGGCGTAGCAGCGCCTATACTTCCTGGGGAGATTGAAGAAAGCCCAGCTGTCTCCCAGGATCCTGACCAACTTCTACCGCTGCACCACAGAGCATCCTAATCAACTGCATCACAGTGTGGTATGGGAACTGCACTGTGTCCGACCGGAAGGCCCTGCGACGGCCGGTGAAAGCCGCCCAGCGTATCATTGGCCCCAAACTCCCAACCATCAAGTCCCTCCAGGCAGCCCGGTGTCAGCGGAGGGCAACAAGCATCATCAAGGATACCTCACACCCAAGCCACTGTTTGATCTGGGTCTGTTTGATCCCCTACCATCTAAAAGACGCAGGAAGTACCAGTACCAAGTACCAAGTAGGATCCTCAGGGTCTGGACCAGAACAATCCCCCCCCAAGGGGAACATTGATATTAACTCTCAGTATATTTCGTTGTCTTGTACTTGTACTCTGCAATGACAATAAAGTTGAATCTAATCAAATCGAATTTAAGTGGCCACGGGTGGAAAATAAATAGGCCTTTACAAACTCGTTTCTCTGTGTTCATTAATTTCTTCTCCACCAGAGGGCAGTATGCCCTAACATTTCCTAACGCATATTACATTTCCTTCTGCATACCTGCTGCATATTCCTATAGTTCACTGACATTACCCATACTTAAATAGTTTGACCACGGTCACGGATGATACTGCTACCTGTTACCTGTCTATTCCTAGTCAGATCAGTGCCAGAAAGAAGCCAGAGTGACCCACAGAAGTAGTTCTCAGGTAAATATTAAATAATTAAATATTAAGTACATGAAAGTTGTGATTGATGGGAAGTTGTCTCCCTGAAGTCTTTACAAATCAAATCAGATCTTATTTGTCATGTACATTGCATACAGCCATAATTGATATAGTGAAATGCTTTGGAATCTTGCTCCTCGATCAACAACAATCAACAAATCAACTGTACAATATAATATAGTATTAATAAAACAGTGACAGTAGTAGTGCATAGGCTGTAGTGCAAGTAGCATCAGTAATGACTATAATAATAGCAATAGTAATAGTAATGATGCAAAGGTGCAATGAATGTGGTGGCAACATTTGGCAGATTTACTTCATGTGTGGATGTGAGGATGAAGCATGAATTCATATGTCCTTTCTGAGTGGCATTATTAAAAATATTATCAGGCAGTGTATGTGTGATGGAGACAGAGGTGAATGACAATTTTATTGGGAAAGATTCCATCCAAATTCAGACCCTCCTAGCTCAACATTGGGAATTATATATATATATATTTTAAATCTCTTTTGTTCTCTGCCTCTCCACCTCTCTCTCTCCTAGCTGGGTTGTGTCATTACCTCCGTCTGACACCTGGCTGTGTTTTGCTGTGAGTCTCTTCCTCTCCCTCTGGACATTAGTCAGAGGACTCAGCTTTTGTTATTTGGACAGGAAAGTTATCTCACAGGATGTAGAGGCAAAACACCGCCCTGCTGCAGCACATAAACACACACACACACACACACACACACACACACTCTTCCACTACACATCCTGTGGCACTGATTCTCCTAGCCAGACAAGTCATATCTACACACACACACACATATACACACACACACACACACCCGCTGTGCACCACCAACACCAAGGCCAACTGCCTGCCTGCTAGTATTTTTATAATCTTCATCCTCCCTGACCTGTTGCTCCCCTCCTGGCGCCAGTGGTCTCAGACCCCCCCCCGCTCCCCCCAACACACACACACACACACACACATGCCCCTACAGCCCACTACACTCCCCCATCCCCTCCATGGATAATTGAGACCAGCTGTTGCAAGGTGCCTTCCCTCCACCCCCCCCCCCCCTCCACCCCTCATTCACCCTCCTGCTGCACTTGCCTTTCTAGCAGCTTGGAATTTGTAACCCCCCACCTCCCCTCTTCCACTCTCAACCACACACACTCACACACACACACACACACACACACACACAGAGCACCCTCCCTTTCCACATGCCTCTGAGAGCGCTTGTCACTGCACAGCAGTTGTGTTGATTGACAGATGAGCATAATCAAACTTTTTTCTCTCTCTGAATTTAGATTTTCTATATGTTTTTCTTATTGAACACCCCCCCCCACCCCCAGACATTCTTTGACAAACACAACACTACACGACTACCAAACCACTCTCTCCTACTCACAAACTGATTTTATGTTCCTTAAATTGCCCCAGAGTTTCAGTCAGAGGGCAGCACTCCCACCATCACACCTCCTCTCCCAGCTGAAAGCCACATTGCCAAAGCAAGTAAAATAAACGAAAATGAACAAAAACAATAAGAATGTAACAGCAAGCATTACACACAAGTTTCAAAACTATAGTAAATGTACAACAATTTAGGCGTTTGTACGTAAGCGTCTGTTATTGACAATGCACAGTGTTGTAATCAATATGGACTATAAGAAACACAGATTCATAGTTAAATAAGGGCTGCCCTGGTCTCTCTCTCAATTCAATTTCAATTTCAATGTATTGGTATGGGAAACATACATTTACATTACCAAAGCAAGTGAGAAGATAAAAAACAAACAAAAATATTAAGATAATGTACAACTAGATTAAAGAAATTATTCAACAGAGCTGTGTATATATATAGTACACTATATAGAGAGAGTATATTTAATACAAACTCTCTCTCTCTCCTCCTCCCTCTGTCTCTTGCTCTTGGTGGAGGGGGTGGGTTATGGTATGGAGGGGGGGGTGAACTCTTCAAGCCCTGACACAAATGGGCCAGTGGTGACAACAAGCTGTCCCAGCAGACACTCTGGGTGGAATGTGGGATGAGGAATGAGTGTGAGGGAGAGGAGGGGTGAAGGGGAGAGGAGGGGTGGAGGGGAGCTAGGCATGCCTGCAGAACACTCTCTTTTCCAGCTGGATCTGTGGAGGTCAGAAAGAGTGATTGTCCATTTATCAATAATTGTATTTGTGGCGGGGGTGGGGGGGGGGGGGGGGTAGCTTGCGTGTAGGTGTGTGTGTGTGTGTCTGTATTTATGTGTGTATGTGTCTGTATGTGGTGTGTGTGTGTGTGTGTGTGTGTCTGTGTGTGTGTGTGTGTGTGTGTGCGTGTGTGTGCGTGTGTGTGTGTGTGTGCGTACGTGTCATGGCCTCTCATTAGGGGGTGAGACGGTATGGCTCCAGACCCCCATGGTAGGATTGCTCAGTGAATTTGCAGTGATCCTGCCACTTTGATGCCCCCCCCCCCCCCCCCACTGGGAGGCTAATGAGGGCCTGTGTGGGATCTGCAGGCTGTGTGTGTGTGTGTGTGTGTGTGTGTGTGTGTGTGTGTGTGTGTGTGCGTGTGTTTGGAGCATGGGTGTGGAGCATAATGTTATAATAACTCTAGAAATAGCCAGGGCAGCATTGGGACTTCCTGCTCTCTAGTAGTTTCCCCTCCCTCTCCTCTCTCCACACACACACACACACACACACACACACACACACACACACACACACACACACACACACACACACACAAACGCACATATTTCCTCCAAATTCACACATCCACATGCACTTAGGAACAATAATGAAAGCTGGCTAGAGGAAAATAAAAAAATACAAAATAATTGTCTTTTTGTAAGGTTCTTGGCTAATCCCTATAGTACATGTGTGTGTTTGTGCACATCAGGGTCAACATCAGACAATTTGGGAAGGAAGTCGGAAGTCCAACTCCGGCATTTATCTTCCTTCAAGCCTTCTGGTTCACATAGTGAACAGGGACAGAGAGCGATGGTGAGAGTGCTGGTTTCAGGCTGTTCTGGGTGGGGCAGTGCAAGCCCAGGCCAGCACCACACTCCAAAAACAGGTGCTCTTTTTCTTTCTCTTTTCCCTTCTTTTCATCTCGTTCTGTTTTTTTGCTCACTCTCTCCGCCTCTCTCTCTCTCCTCACCACACCTGTTCTTGAGGTGTGAGGGATTTTTTTTGTGTGTGGGGAGGAGAGGGTGGAGTTAAGCAGGGGGGGGGTCGGGTGTGTGTACGAGGGGGGTAATTGCTTTATTAGTACACTCTTTCCCACCCCTTTTCCCTCCCTCCCGTCCTCCCCTCTTTTTCCCCTTGAAGTGAGGTGTCGGTGCTGGGTTGATAAGCCGTTTGCTGCTCATTTAGCGCTCTGGTGAAAGGGGGAGGAGAGGAGGAGAGGAGAGAGGGAGAGAGGAGGTAGAAGCTGTGCTTTAATGGAGTGTCCGTTAGAGCGCTGGTGAGAAACACTTGAGTCACCTCTCTGTTAGAGACAGATGAAAGAAAGACAGGGGCTTCGTCCCAATACACTAAGAAGGCTAGATGCCAGGCTCCTGTGTGTGTCTAGATATTTAAAAAGCTGCATTTATGAAATGAATATGTGCACGTTTCAAATAGTGCTGTCATGTGTATTATGTCATTACAGATCAATCACATATAATACATATCATGTAATAAAAGTGAATTTAAAACATCCAAAGTATCTCAATTGTTTATGCAATGAGATGTGAGTTGAGAATTTATCAATGAAACTCCATTATACATGATCATCCACCTCCATAAATCTTGGAGAGAGGAGAGTCAGCCATTGCAGAATTTTGTGTGCAGAATTTTCGGAATGTAGCCTTGGTGTATAATCTGAGTGACTGATCCAGGCTCCAGACCCCCAGGGCCCAAGGGACTGGGGTGCTCGTGGCCTCCTGAGGGAGCACCCTATTGGGCCTGTGGTAAGCCCTTGGTCCCCTGCCTGCCATCATCATGACGTGAGTCTGGATTTACCCAGCTGTTTGGGATCATTGTGTGTGTGTGTGTGTGTGTGTGTGTGTGAGAGAGAGAGAGAGAGAGAGTCAATCTGTTCTTTCTTCTCCCTGACACACCTTTGTCCTCTCTCACACTCACGCTCACTCAGTAATCATGCACCATTTGCTTTGCATTACCATTTATTACATCCTCACTGTGTGTGTGTGTGTGTGTGTGTGTGTGTGTGTCTGTGTGTGTGTGTGTGTGTGTGTGTGTGTGTGGATGTGTGTGACAAACCTTGGTATCAAAATGAGGAGCAATCTTAAGTCAGTACTACAGTATCTGTATGTGTATCGTGAGTGATTGTCCTTTCGATGGATAGTGGGTAAGAGTATGATTCTTTTCACGTGTTTGTGTGGCATTACTCCAGTAGAACGGATGTGGGTACATCTGGAAAGGTTTTGTGCAGAGCCGCGGGAGTCGGCTGGTGTGTGTGTGTGTGTGGGGGGGGGGGGGGGTCGGTCAGTGGCACTGTGTGCTGCAGTCGTATGGGAATCCTCTCAGCACTCACCTCAGAGGGGGCTGTTTTTCTTTGGGTTAAAAAAAACAAGCTGTCGAGTAATGACTTCAACGTGTGTGTGTGTGTGTGTGTGTGTGTGTGTGTGTGTGTGTGTGTGTGTGTGTGCGTGCGTGCGTGTGAGAGAGAGAGAGAGAGAGAGAGAGAGAGTGCATTGTTGGGCCCTGTTGTTGGTAAGCTGAGCACAGTCACAGACACAGAAACAGCACCATGGAGAATAGACTTGGTAGGAGTGGGACACAATGATTTTTAGCACACTCACATGCACGCACTTGAATTATATAGTTTGTGTTGCAGGATTTGAAGACACTATTACTGTAGATTATTGCTGCTACATACACTTGACATACTTATTACTATTGTTATTATTATTACAATCATTACTGCTGCTACTTTACTTACTTAATTTACTTTTACTTTAGTGCATTTACTTATACTACACCCTTATGCACAACTACTGTCAGTGTTTTATTATATGACATTACATTACTGTTGATTTGTTGAGTGTTGTTGACTGTTGTTGATCGAGGAGCAAGATTCCAAAGCATTTCACTGTATCAATTACGGCTGTATGCGATGTACATGACAAATACAATTTGATTTGATTTGGTTGTTGTGATTGTCTGAAGCTGGTTTTGGGCAGTTTATGGCGGATGGAAAATAAGACTCCTGTATGTCTTCAGAGCTGAGGAAAACAGATGGACACAGAGTTGGGTTCAGATCCACCTCAAGCCTGGACGATAGAGGAACCAGCTTTGTGGGAGGAGGCAGGGGTTAGGGTTAGGGGAGGGGGGTCATGGGGTGTCGTGTGTGTATGTGTGTGTGTGTGTGTGTGTGTGTGTGTGTGTGTGTGTGTGTGTGTGTGTGTGTGTGTGTGTGTGTGTGTGAGGGGAGGAGGGGGAGAAACAGGGGAAGAGAGAGAGAGAGGTCTGGAAAGAGATGAAGAGGGGGAGAGCAAGTGAGAGAAAGAAAGAGAGAGAGATAGAGCTGGGCTGAGAGAGTGAGTGAGTGAGTGAGTTAGTGAGTGAGAGAGTGAGAGAGTGAGAGAGTGAGAGAGTGAGTGAGTGAGTGAGTGAGTGAGTGAGTGAGTGAGTGAGTGAGAGAGTGAGAGAGTGGGGGAGCAGGGGAGAGGTGGAGTGGGGCAGAGAGAGAGAGAGTTCTAGTTTCAGAGGGACAGCTGTAGGGACACTTCAGGGGGGCATCAGCCAAGCTGGCCAGACGGCCTGGTTGCCCTCACTCCGTCACAGCCCAGCAACCTGCGTGTGTGTGTCTGTGTGCGTGTGTGTGTGTGTGTGTGTGTGTGTGTGTGTGTGAGGGGACACAGGTCCCTGCACAGACGGAGGGGACAGGTGTTGGGGACAGGAGGTACGGAGTGGCCTGGGGGTGTGGTCAGGTGGTGACACACCTGTCTCTACTCGCACAGGAGAGTCTAGTTACATAAGAACACACACACACACACACACACATCCACCCACCTATCCACCCACTCATCCACACACACACACACACACACACACACACACACACACACACACAGACATGCCTGACCATTTGCTCTGAGATGCAAGAACAGACTGGCTCCCATTCAGGCAGAGAATATCAGTGAACTATGTGTATGAAAGCCATACCCGTCTGTCTCATCTCTCTCAGTAACACTACACCAAGGAAAACATCCACTCTATATGGGTCTAATTCCTCCATGATGTCAATGATGAAGGGATGGCATGGTATGAGAAGGCTGAAGGTAAGCATGTAATCCTGTGTGTGTGAGAGAGAGAGAGAGAGAGAGAGAGAGAGAGAGAGAGAGAGAATGAGAGGGAGGGAAAGAGAGAAGGAAAGAGAGAGAACGAGAGACAGGAGGAGTAGTGTGTCTTGGTCTGATTTAGTGTTGGCCTTCATATACCATGAGATAATCAGTTAAGATCCTCCATGGTGTGTGTGTGTGTGTGTGTGTGTGTGTGTGTGCGTGTGTGTGTGCGTGTGTGTGTGTGTGTGTGTATATACTACAGCCTCCGATGGCATGCCACTGAAGGGGGAAGGAATGTCTGACGTACATTCACCAAGACAAACCGTTCATGAGCGTTTATGAACAAACCCGATAGGAATGCACAATGTTAGTTAGTAGAGTCAGGAACACTTAAGTTGTTTTAAT